>NC_140937.1:138874835-139474835 GCF_014529385.1 Adiantum capillus-veneris | reverse complement strand
AGTGTTTTGAGTAGGGTTTTGACGCTTGTTGACGGTCCACTAGCTTTGACGGTACGTTTTTTCTCCACTCTTGACCTTCCTTGAGATCCAAGGTAATTGAATATGAGTAATCAATCAACATTGTGCTATCTTTCAAGAGAAGAGGTTGAATTTTGTGGTTTTTTTGATAGATATGGGTAATATGGAAGAGAAAAAATGATACTAGGTGGTCAATTTTGGAATGGAAGTGTGTGTAGGAGACATGAGTTCACCATGGTTTCTCTTATTCTTCAAGGTTGAGAAGAAGGTGAGTAGGGTGTAGAGAGGAGTGGTGAGAGAGGTGGGGATGATGAGTAGAGAAGTGTGTGTAAAATAGGAACATGATAAAGTGGAAGAGGGATTGTGGTAACATGGCATGGGCAAACTGGGGTCCACCAATAAAATCATAGCTCACAGCTCGTAGCTAAAAAAAATATGAAAACATTTGAGACAAAAGTTCAGCCCACGAGCTACAACTTTTGTTTGTATCACCTTTTCAAATTCAGAGAGCAAAAGACCTTTAAAAATTCAGCAAAACCGATTGTCTTTCCCACTGCACAAAGTCCTTGTGGGGTCCTTCTTTGGATGATTCTTTTGAATGCCTCCAAGAGTGAGCCCTCCATAGTGCATGCATGCATGCCACATACCCTTGACTTTATTTGGTAGGTCTATAATTGAAGATATTGTTGAGATCATGATATAAATGAATAGTACAACTAAGGAAATCAAATATTGAGGGGTCTAAAAAAATATGTACATGTCAAATATAAATAATATAGATGGAAAAAATATAAAGGGGTCAAAAGATAAGTCTACCATAAGAAGATGAATATTTTTGGTGTTCTAATTTATGAGAGTAATAGAGAATAGATGTAGGAAGGAAAAAAATCACAATAGTGAAAAAATATACACATAAATAAAACTAGTTTTTTGAATTTTTGTTGGGATGGAGTTACACCAAAAATAAGAGAAGCTTGCATGAAATTGTTTCTTTATGGAATAAAGAGTATGGTCGTAAAAATTGTGGTAATGGTGAGTCAATGTGCATAGCATAAATAACACACACCTAAGTATAAATATTTAAATAAATACCAAAATAATTATGAAAAATCCTTATATTTAGGCTCTATATAGAATGAAATATTTACACGCAAAGAGGCCATAATATACCTTTTTTGTTTTGGCTCAACTAGCCCAGTGACTAGCTAATTGAGGGTTTTTTAAGAAAATATGAAGAAAGTCCCCTAACTCGCACACGCCTATGTACAGTGAAATGGTAGGGATAACCAAAATGTTTGAGTGATTTGATAGGGTGAGGTAGCTTACTATGGCAATTATGGAAAGCCAAAAAACGGCTATCAATAGGAAAAGGAGATTAGAAGGAACGAAAAAGTAGAAATAATGGAAAAAGAAAAAAAAATGATATGATGAAGGGAGCACAACTAGTTTCCTTAGCAAGGAAGTTTGAATGCAACACACCATCATTGAAGGCTGTAACAACCAAGGCTTTTGTGAAGAAGATACTAAATGAGCACAATCCTCTCAAACAATGAGTTATTACTCAATATAAACCATGTTGACTTTTCATACATAATTTTGTAAATGATATTTGAATTTTGATTCAAATACTCACTTCATCATGGTTTCTTCTAGATTCAATCCATATAATTCTTCGAAGGAGAATTTCATAGGGGATTTGGACCATTTTATTCAAATGAAAGAAGAAACCTCTAAGAGCGACCATGGGTTACTTTGCAAAATTTTGTGTGATTGCAACTAAAAACAAATCACACAAATATTATTCTTTGAGTTTTATCTTTTTCTAATATTTAACCAATGGTTTTTAGACCAATTTTCACCTAATTTTACCTCACTATTGGTTTTTAGACCAATTGCATCCTTGGAAGTCTTTAAATTTTAGTTTCTGTATTGACAGATTGACCTGCTCTCATAATCACAAGTTTTTTTAGTATTGTGATGCCAATTTAAGTTTCTTTTGGATTCTATAGTGATCAAATGTTGAATTCTAAAATCATCAATTTTGTTTTAAGGTTAAAAAATGAATATCAACTAAACTTCTTGTGTTTCTTTCCAGAGCCAAAAGAAATAAATATGTTGGTTTTAGATTGGATCAATTCACTTTAAAGAAACAATTATTCTATTAAACCTTTTATGGGGCCTCATTGAAGCCATCAACCTCCCCCCGCCTCCCCCTCCCACTCAGTTACTACTTACCTTGAAGCAACAAGGAAGGGGTCTTATCTTAGATATAGAGGGTTCACTACTTCATTCATTTGAAATGGGACATAGTGATATTGTTCCATCATGGGCAGAGAACATGCAAATTGTCAATGACAAAGATGAAGTTTATCATGTGGTGCACCCTAATGTAGAAGCTTTCTTGGACGTTTATTTTGATTATTTAAACCTTGGATATGGAGTTTCTATAACCTAACCAAATCTCAACATATACTTGAGATGTGCTATCCTAAGCATTATTCAAAGCTCAAGATATTTATGAGCGATAATAATTGTCAAATCCAAATAATATGATTGGCTATAAAAGAGTTTAGCATAAGAATTTGACTTTGTCTTGGAGAATGTTTGAGGGTCTACATGCTAGAAACACATTAATTTTTTATGATACTCCATATAGAGTGATGTCGAATATGTGGGGAGCTTATCTCATATTTCCAAAGTTTTGGAGATAAACATCTAAAGAACATTAAAGCTTCTTAGAAGGCACAATAATTCCATGGTTAATGGGATGGTTGCGTGCGAGAAACAAGAGGAGTTATACTTCCAATATGATTGTGAAAAAAGTGGAGGATCTTGAGACAACTTATGCTATGAATTTCTACTTGTTGTCAAGAAGATAGTGTTGGGAGTCACATGTTGAAGTTGCTTGTCAATTATGGTTGATAGAGATATCAACTATACAAAAAACCATACCAATTAAAACTTGTTCTTTGTAGATTGTTAAACAAGATAAATAAATTGTACATTTATCTTTCATTCAACAATTTATCACTTTGTTTTTTCTACTTGAAGTGTACCCTATTGTAAGGGAAATTTTGTATCAGGGTGAAACCATGTTAACATGTCTTGATTTTTGTGCTAGGTAGCATTTTCAAGTTAGCACGTCTTTAAAAAGTTGGACGTCTGGTAAATTTTTTACAAATAATATCAAAATTTATCGGGGGTTGTAAACTTGTTTCAAGAGATTTCTACCAATATATCATACTTCATAGATCTTGAAAATTTATGGAGGAAGGTATGTTGATGACTTTTTCCGTGAAGGTTGCGGTGGAAAGTGTTGTTGCAATACAATTGGTTTATTGTTTTGTAGCAAATAGCAAGGCCGAATTTATGGATAGCCACGCGGGCCTACCAAGTCAACAAGAGGATGTTGAGATGAAGCAAAAATCTAGGAGGATTGGGCATTTTTTTGATTCTCATGGTGTGTTAGATGCTGACCAAAGGAAAGAGTTGTTGTTGTCTATGAATCTCCATGGTGATTCTATGAATATAGGTTCTTTGGACTAGTTATGCATTGAGGATGAGTCTAATTGGGGATTTGATGATCATGAGGTTGATCTAGATAAGTAAGTGCAGGTGCTTGTTGAAAAATCTTTGTCCATGATATAGGTGATGCAAGGGTTATCTTGTAACATTTTAATGGCCTAATAGCTTGTGTGTAGTGGAAATTAGCATGAATATAGTGAGCATTTCATTAGAAAATATTCCTAATGAGAATAACAAGAGTACTTGGGTAGAGAGAGCAAAAAACACCATAACACCTAGTTAGATAGCATGAACAATACTTCAAAAAGAGAGAGAAATTAAGCTATTGACAACAGTTGAGTAGCGGATTTACATGGAGCCGGTCCCCCCTCAAAAAGGCTTTGTATTGTGGTTTCTCCCATCAAGAGAGACATTTTACAATACAACTCTTTGTGTTGTTTCAATACTAGCTGTGTAATGAAGATGGAAGCTTCAAGCACTAAGCACAACACTTATAAAACACAACATCAATTTCCTCATGGTCTTAGGCCCAAGACCTCACACACCTTCGAAGATGTTGAAAGCTAGTGGGGTATGAGATTAGATTTAGAGGAAGAAGGAGTAGTCTTACAAGAAAGATGTACATCTCCTCACATAATGACTCATATTAGCATAGCTTAGCTTAGTAATTATCATTGTAGATGAGATGAGCATGCATTTAATCTTGGCTCTTGGTTGGATTTGTATCACAAAGCCAAGAGTTTTTGGTGTAGGCCTCCCTTCTCACAAGCTTGGAGTAGGTGATAAGCTTTCCATTAAAGCTTGAGAAGGAAAGAGAGAGTCTTCTTGCTTCATACACGACTTTTTGTGAGTGTGTGTGGATAATGCCTTGAGAAAATCAGCCCCCTCTCTCTCTTGGTCGACCCCTCTTGCTATTTGCTCATGTTGCAACCCTATTGGCCCTTTCCAGGCTTAGCCAATGAGTATTAAGAATCATAAGTGATAGACTTTTGACATGTGTCCCCCTTTCCCCTTTTGTGAGAGCTTTAGGTAGTTAATAAATGCAACTAGACTCTCATTGGACCCCTTTGCCTCCTGGCCAATAGGAATAAGGCAAGCCATTGGGTTGTTGAATGCTCATTGGACCCCTTTGCCTCCTGGCCAATAGGAATAAGGCAAGCCATTGGGTTGTTGAATGCTCATTGGACCCCTTGGGAGACTGTCCAATAGTCTTCTAAAGAGCTTTATTCTTATTGGTTCTTTTTTTAAGAATTTTTTAATTAATTAAACTAGATTTACTCTAGCCTGATTCTTATTGGTCCACCTCCATGGCCATCCAATAGGATTTGAGTACACCTTGTGGGCATCTGGCCTAGGGAGCTGACAGGTGTCCCTCTTTCCCCTTGTGTAAAGGAAGCTTGTGAGTGTGTGTGTGTGTTTCTCTCTCATCCCCTACTTCCAAGACTCACCCCCTCCTATGTAGAGCTGTGAAGACTTTTTTGGATACACACAAAGCATCCAATTTTCCTAGGCTTTTGACCATTGGACACAACCTTTGAATTTTGGAACCTTAGCATTTTGGAAGTCTTAATGGGATGAACCTTAGGATCTTTTAAGCCCATTGTTTTCACATTGCTCTTTTGCAGATGGCCCCCCCTTTGGATCTCTGTTTTCCTTCCTTTGGATCCGTACTGTGGCCGGTCTGCCAGATTAACCAATATTCTAGATTTTTCTCCCCTGGTACATCCCCATATTAAATGATCAATTAGGAGAATTAGATATTAGTTATTATGACATTAACTCTCTCTTGAGATCAAAGTTGTCCTCAACTATGGGGTAGAGAAGATAAAGAATATTCATTAGTCCTTTTCCTAGCAGGTAGAGGATCCCTATGTTGCCCTATGACATCGTTCTAGAATGGATGACTAGTCTATCTGGTGCTTGAGAGCCTAAGCTGCCGCAAGCATGTCTGCACATTAGTCCTATCAATCTTCCATAGTAGAATGACAAGCTCTACTTGGTGTTTGGGAGACGTTGTCTCGGCAAACTTGATCTAAGCATGCATAGTACTTTATTTTTGTGCAAAATAAAGAAAAAGAGAGTCTTATAAGACAAAAACTTTGTTCATTTTTAACATTTCTACATTTGCTTACTTTAGGGAAGCATTGTAAGCATTGACAAGGTTTAGGTTATCCTTTAATTGTATGCCTTGCATCCATCTAGCATCTTCAAAAGGATAATTCTTAAACTTAATAAGGTATCTTCGGATAGTCTTAGAACCTCTTAATACCTTGTCTTCATGTAGGAGAATGGACTTGGGATGCAACACCTCTTCTTGGTCCTCGATCTCCGGTGGGTCTTCAATAGCTGGTTCTTGAGGTGGCTCTCCTTTGTAAGGCTTTGATAGGCTCACAACTTTGGAGCTCTTAGCTATGGCGCTCCCAATCCTACATTGCGTGGGCTGCACAATGCGGCCTTGCCAGATGCAGGCAGGTGACTCTTGGTGGTTTTTGCATAAGTGGGTGCTGATGTTGGGTGCTGAAAACTGCATGATGATGTGGTAGCCCATTGGGGTTCTATCCCGCACCCGATATGACTCAAGGTTTTGAAGGCTAGGGAGTCTCCCACTAGCGCTAGCGCTAGTGCTTGGGGGGCCCTTCCCACAGCGGTGTACACAAGGACAATGAAAGAGAGAGAAGGAGTTGACAAGGCCTGTTAAGGGGTAGATTCACATGAAATATTTCCAAAGAAGGGTGGACACTTGTTTGATGCTCATTCACCTACTAAAAATAGTCAGTGGGGATCTATAAAACAACATTTTTTACCCATTTTAGGGGTCTTTTGGCAAACCAAGGAGGCTTTTGGCTGTTTTAGCTTTTGGGCCATTTTTCCTATGCAGAGCCAAAGAGGGCTGCCCGGATTCTTGATTTTGAGTTCATCGATGCGTGTGTTTGTGGAGAAGCTTTGTACATGGTTGTTTTGATGATAGTAGGACCATCATTGTTGTTTCTTGGTGTCAATTCCACCTTCTCTTCTCTACTTGTGTGCATGCCTTTCCAGCTCTGTGTCAGCAGGTGTGCCCCTAGAGGTTTGTTGTGCAAAGAGAGATTGAGAGAGGCTTTGTGTGTGTGGAAGGTGGTGAATTTAGCAGTGCGGAATGGTTGGGATAGTTTGATGTACTACACTAAGTGCATGCATCATGTTGTGGATTTTCTCAAGTTTTGAAGGTGAACTCTAGTGGATTGGGACGTTGTGTATACCTTGGGCTATAGAGAGGCTTTGTGTTTGTGTTAGAGGTGTTGACGGGAGCAAAGCGAACCCCGAACCCCCGACGGCCTCTAAAACACCGGGGACCGAATGGCGCGCCTCGAGTCTGTCATGGTAAAGCAAACAGGGGGCACCACCTAGCTTCAGCGGCTAGGACGCAAACAACACACCACCATAACAAAGTTTTCATCCAAGAGAGATGGATGCTTGGGAGCAATGATGAAGAGGAAATGGAATGAGATCAAGTGAGAGAGAGAGAGAGAGAGAGAGAGAGAGAGAGAGAGTGAGGGAGGGGGTATAGCGGCTTAGTACTTAGGCACCACAAAAGGATGGCGAATCCGCACACCCTTCACACATACACAAGCTCACTCCAAACACAAGACTAGGTGGAGATTCCGCACACCTCACATGGGAAAAACATTGCAAGAAAACATACTCACAAAACCTCAAGCTTTATTTAGAGAATAAGGCGATGAAATGGGGAGCATAGGGTAGGGGAATGAGAAGGGAGAGCGTGGTAGAGCACATGGCGGATAGGTGGGAGTTGATGGCGAAGACTCGCAGGAGGGTTACGGCCATCATCCTTCATATAGTTTCCCTTCATCTTCCATAGCCCAAGGGTGTAGAGGTCATGCTTAAGACGAGCATGATGATTGCGGTGATGGTGATGGTGTGGGTGTGTGTGTGTGCACTAGGCACACACGGTGCATAGTGTACTCTTTGGTGATGGTGTGTGTGTATTTAGTGTGATGGTGACCCCTCTTTATATAGGGGAGGAGGGGGGAGAAATTCTAGAATTTAGAAATGAAGAAATCATTATCTACATAGGCCATGTGACTGTGGGCCCCACTTGTCTGGCTGTGTGTATATGTGCCAGAACAGCAGTCTCATGAGAGAGAGACTAAGAGAGAGAGATGGGTTGATGAAAAAAGTGAGAGGTGACATGGAGAATAAAGTAATTACAAGAGGGGAGAGAGGGGAGTGTGTTCAGAGGTGAATCTGTGTGCAGATGTGTGTGAACACAAGAAAAATCAGGTAACCACCGGGTGGGGATGGGTATGTGGGTACCTTTTTCAGTGAAAGTGAGTGTGTGTGAGTGTGGGGGAGGTTATTTAGCTACAAGACAAGAGACATGGCGCCCTTTAGAGAGAGAGAGAGGGGGGTATTTGGGTCATGGGATATGATAGGAGAGAGAAAGGGGGGGGTGGGGTATACTATTTGGAAGATAGGATAAGTTGCATGTGAGTTAGGGTGCATTATTGGTGAGAGGTGGGGTAGCTTGAGGGGAGAGAGAAAGGAGAAAGGACAAGGGGAAGAGAGAGGGGGTTGACCTTTTGAGTGGAGGAGAGGAAAAGGGACACACGATGGGGCAACAATGAAGAAAAAGGAGGCAAGGTGGGGATGGGCTGCCCCGCAGGCATGAGGTGGCCTATTTTACCTTTCTCATATATTTACATAATCATACTTTATTTTTTTCTTACTTTTTCCAATGCCTTTTATCACTCCCTCCCTAAGAGGGGGTTTTCATGGGGTGGGGACGAGAGAAGAGGGGTATGGGAGCTTGGCTTGTGAAAAGCCCCCATCATTAGCCCTCCCCTTTTGGCTAGAGGCATTCATGCCTCTAGCTCATCTGTTTCTTCTTCCGCTTAGCTGTAGCATCCGATATCGAGTTGCCTTCTGAACTATCCATTCCATTTGGCCATTGGTGAGATTTCTGGGATATTCGTTAATCTGTAACAGGTCCGGGTAATAGCTTGTTTCTTGGAATAGTGTCGATTGATTAAAGGGGAAGGCCATGGATTCCAGAATGTTGTGCCAGTGTCCTCCTGGATCCCAGGTGAAAAATAGAATCATTGTCTGCAGTGTCCGAACAATAAAATTTGCATGCCAAATTGAACCAAATTTGTAACCACCAGTAGCGAGAGGGGAAATGAGCATCTTGGCTCGTGCAAAGACAGAACTGAAAATTATGATTCCCAAGAGTGTACCAAGAATCCACCATATATGGCCGCCTTGTTGGTGTGGTGAGCTCAAGTTGTTTTCAAAATCCTGCTTACTGCCATGACTAGAAAAAACTGCAAGCATATCATGCTTCTTTTGGGTGTGCTCAAACATGTCAGCTTCCTTTACTGATGCTAATAGCAAGCCACCTACCTTGCGGCTTAAATACAAGCGTAATCCACTTACATTTCTCCAAAGAGAGGATGCACTATTTGTAAAAAATTGTACCAAATTGCGAATGAGGTCTTCATTCTTGCATTCTATCAGGCTTTTGTCTATCCATGGCTCCTTTGCTCTTATCTCCATGCTGATCTTCTCTCTATATGTTATAGCGGCTAGCCATAGCCATAGGTCTGATGCATCCCATGCAAACACAATGTTGTGTTGTGGAGGAGTTTGGAACATCCTTAAAAGCTTGGCAACATATTGATCATCAAACTTACTATGAACATCCTCACATAAACTGGAGGCATTACCCATCTCCAAGTTTATAACATCTTTCAGTAGACTAGAGGCATTACCCATCTCCAAGTCTATAACACTACACAATAAAATCTTGCTCGGCTGCCAAGCCTCTGGAGAAATATCCAACTCCAAACCTTCAGTCATACTTACCTCTTTGTTATGGTCCTCTAGTGAAAGTGCCTTGATGCAAGATTCGTTTAGCTTGCTACACTGTCCTGGGTCCATGCTGGTGCACAGGCTTCCGTTTTCAAAGCCCTCCCCTTTGCTTGATATGTTGTCCATCTTCTGCAAAGCCTTGCTAACAGGCTGGTTTTCCTCTTCTCTTGTATCTTTCATGACCTTTGCATTCCTCTTACTCTGACGAGGCCTAATCAACACTTTACACCTTCTTACCCTTACTGCCCAATGTTGTCGATTGATCGCTTTGGTGCCTATTTCATCCAAGGTTAAAGATGTACTCACATTTGTAACACAATTTTCTTGACTTACCTCCCCCACTTGGGTAGCATCTTTTGATTCTTTAACCTCTTGTTCCACTGCTTCAGTTCTTTGAATAGTCTTCTTACTTAATCCTTCTTCTGTTACACTCATCTTGACCTCTTCTGCAAGACCAATGATACTTGGTGTGCGGGTACCAATTGGTGGTGGGCGTAGGATGATTGTAAGTGGTGATTGTGGTGGTGGTTGCATTGGTGACTGGCGTCGAATTGGTGTGGCCAGTTGTGGTTGCACCGCTGGTGGTGTGATTTGAACAGGTGGGATTGGTTGCCTGAGTGGCGGTGGTCTTGCTCTTGGTGGAGAGATCTGATTCTGTCTCCCCCCTCTATTGAAATTCTGCCTCCTCGGGTGTGGGCAGTAGTACAATTCATGGCCATCTTCCCCGTAGTTGTAACAGTGGTATTCTGGGTTCTGCCTTCGTTTTCCTCTTCCTTGTTCTGGGTTATTTCCAGGTGCATGCCCTTGCTACACCAAATGCACAGATAAACTCTCTAGTTGGGTGGTGATACGACTTAGCAGGTCTTGCTCTTCTGATGCCTCCTGGGGTTGGACTCTATGATTGGCTGTTGCAGTCACTGGGGTTGGTTGTATCGAGCTTGTTTCCTCTGACTTGTTTACTCTTGCTTGCATGCGTAGCTTCTTGTCTTTAAGGAGGGCTACTTCGACTGCCAACTCATATGTTGCAGGAAACCTTCCCTTCACCTTCTCTCTAAGCGGCGACCATAGACCAGCAATGAAACGGTCCTTCTTTAGGAAATTAGGCGCTCCTTCACCTTCCTCCAGCGAGGCAACCCATCTCTCCCATAAGTCCACAAATTTGGACTCGTAGGTGGCATACTCCAGCAGGCCTCCATGCTTTAATTCTGTTAGTAACTGCCATAGCCTCTCCGAGGTTGTGCCTCCACCAAACCTCTTTACAAAAGTAGCCATTAACACATCCCATGCATTCTTGGTGGCCTGGGGCAATGCATTATACCAGGACTTGGCCTCTACTTTCATCAGTAGAGGAAAAATTCTAAGTCGTGAAGCATCGTCATCTTTGTTGGAGACGATACAAGCAATGTCGAAATCATCCAAAAAGTCGGTGGTGAGATCCTCTCCCTTCTTTCCACTGAACGTGGGGAAACAAACACTTGCCATGGTAGTGACTCAGGAAATTACAAACCTTTTTTTTTCTTTTTTTCTTTTTTTTTTTACATTACATTAACAGTGCAGCTCATAGCAGCTTTTTTACAAGGGTGGGTGGATAGGTTAAAACAAGATAAAGATAGAAACATTAAAGTAATGATGGTAATCTAATATGGGGAGAATGATAGGGTTCTGGGAATTGAGGATTTCTCCTAGTACCGCCGCACCGAATAGGTGTACGATCTTCTGTTGGTAGAAGACTTTCCTATCTACATAGATATTCACATGCATATGCTGCAAGAATCTTAACGGGAATGCCGTTGGCCTGTTTTCCATCATGCACAGAGGATGAAATACTTACTTATACTCTTATCGTGCCAGTGTTGATGAGTCGGCACATCCACAAGAGGTCGTCGCCTTTCATGGGCTCTACCTTTCCTTCGTTGCTCAGCACGTACGGGGTGATGGCGACATGTCTGACCACTCCTAGCGTCTTGGCTAACAACAACTGCAGGTAATTTCCATAGTCGGCGTGTTGCATGAATTCTACTCCATTCAGTTGCAACTCGTCCCCAGCCCACTGGGTTTCTTCCGTGGTAGAGAGCTTCTTCAAGATAAGTTGTACAGGGAGAGGAGGAAGATCCTCCACTCTCTTTCCAAAACAGCGAGAGCAGTAGCTGAACCACTCTTCTCTAGGACACGGGAATCTTCTTACCACTTCTTCTTCCGGATTGTCGAAGTGGATTGGTAGCACTCACATGCGTCATGCAAATTGGTAGGCGACCTTTCGCCGCTTAGCTTCGGATGACTTCCTCTTTGGCAAACTGGGTACAACCCGACTTTCTGAGCTTGAAGCACTTGCTTGGCCAGATGCTTCTCCCTTCGGGGTCATGTGTTTCCAGACTGGCTTATCTTCTCCTTGCCTTTGGCTCCAGCAGCCCCTTTAGGCCACTTTGGAGTTATAACTTTCACTGTAGTTTCTTTAGGGAAAAGAGGTCTCACCGTTTGCTTCCCTTCCTTCATGTGAATGACTTCTTTGCGATGAATGTCGATGTAGATGACTTCAGCCCTTTCGCTGCCTTCGTTGTTGGCACTCATTGACAGTGTGCCTTGGTTGACAACAGTGATGGCACTTCATCGACCTCCCACCTGATGCTCTCAATTTATAGTTAGAACGAGCAACACGAGATGCAGAATTTACCTCTTGAATGCTGACGACACTGCAGCCTAGCAGTAGCACCTCAATGAAGGTGGCTAGTGCCTCCTTCGTCTCTTCTTCTTCCGTCCTCCAGTTAAAAAATTCCTTCAGCCATTCGTCCATGATTGATAGTGGGCGTCACTTTCAGCATTGTAAACTGAAGGGTCTTAGAAAGCCCTCCTCCGTGAGGGCACCAAATGACGGGAGCAACGCGAACCCCGAACCCTCGACGGCCTCTAAAACACCGGGGACCGAATGGCGCGCCTCGAGCCTCTCATGGTAAAGCAAACAGGGGGCATCACCTAGCTTAAGCGTCTAGGACGCAAACAACACACCACCATAACAAAGTTTTCATCCAAGAGAGATGGATGCTTGGCAGCAATGATGAAGAGGAAATGGAATGAGATTAAGTGAGAGAGAGAGAAAGATAGAGAGAGAGAGAGAGTGAGGGAGGGGGTATAGCGGCTTAGTACTTAGGCACCACAAAAGGATGGCGAATCCGCACACCCTTCACACATACACAAGCTCACTCCAAACACAAGACTAGGTGGCGATTCCGCACACCTCACATGGGAAAAACATTGCAAGAAAACATACTCACAAAACCTCAAGCTTTATTTAGAGAATAAGGCGATGAAATGGGGAGCATAGGGTAGGGGAATGAGAAGGGAGAGCGTGGTAGAGCACATGGCGGATAGGTGGGAGTTGATTGCGAAGACTCGCAGAAGGGTTACGGCCATCATCCTTCATTTAGTTTCCCTTCATCTTCCATAGCCCAAGGGTGTAGAGGTCATGCTTAAGACGAGCATGATGATTGCGGTGATGGTGATGGTGTGGGTGTGTGTGTGTGTGCACTAGGCACACACAGTGCATAGTGTACTCTTTGGTGATGGTGTGTGTGTATTTAGTGTGATGGTGACCCCTCTTTATATAGGGGAGGAGGGGGGAGAAATTCTAGAATTTAGAAATGAAGAAATCATTATCTACATAGGCCATGTGACTATGGGCCCCACTTGTCTGGCTGTGTGTATATGTGCCAGAACAGCAGTCTCATGAGAGAGAGACTAAGAGAGAGAGATGGGTTGATGAAAAAAGTGAGAGGTGACATGGAGAATAAAGTAATTACAAGAGGGGAGAGAGGGGAGTGTGTTCAGAGGTGAATCTGTGTGCAGATGTGTGTGAACACAAGAAAAATCAGGTAACCACCGGGTGGGGATGGGTATGTGGGCACCTTTTTCAGTGAAACTGAGTGTGTGTGAGTGTGGGGGAGGTTATTTAGCTACAAGACAAGAGACATGGCGCCCTTTAGAGAGAGAGAGAGGGGGGTATTTGGGTCATGGGATATGATAGGAGAGAGAAAGGGGGGGTGGGGTATACTATTTGGAAGATAGGATAAGTTGCATGTGAGTTAGGGTGCCTTATTGGTGAGTTAGAATGCATTATTGGTGAGAGGTGGGGTAGCTTGAGGGGAGAGAGAAAGCAGAAAGGACAAGGGGAAGAGAGAGGGGGTTGACCTTTTGAGTGGAGGAGAGGAAAAGGGACACACGGTGGGGCAACAATGAAGAAAAAGGAGGCAAGGTGGGGATGGGCTGCCCTGCAGGCATGAGGTGGCCTATTTTACCTTTCTCATATATTTACATAATCATACTTTATTTTTTTCTTACTTTTTCCAATGCCTTTTATCACTCCCTCCCTAAGAGGGGGTTTTCATGGGGTGGGGACGAGAGAAGAGCGGTATGGGAGCTTGGCTTGTGAAAAGCCCCCATCAGTGTGTTCCCCTTTCACCTCTCCACCATCATAACACATACCAAGTGTGCGTAAAGACGACCATGGTAGTTCCCACACACACATGAGAAATTACGGTGACCATCATAGTGCAATCAGCTTCACCTTTTGACCAATGAGGTGTTTGTGTGTCAATGCCACCTAGACAAGAAGATAGTCAAGAATAGTGCAATCAGCTTCACCTTTTGACCAATGAGGTGTTTGTGTGTCAGTGCCACCTAGACAAGAAGGTAGTCAAGAATTTATTATTTATAAAATTATCAAAAAAATGTGTGATGAGAAGGTCTTATTGACATGTTACATAATCACATTTAACATGATCATAAACAAGCTGATTAAGAGCAACCTAGAAACCCACAAAAAGTCCGTTGGGCAATGCAATTTTCCTTGCGTCCTGACAAGAATTAGCATTTTCCCTACAGGCCTACTGGGAAAACCCAAATGACTAACGGGCCCGCAATGTAATATATAGGGCCCCGATCGGGCCCACTGGGTGTTATTCCTTGAGCCACTTTGTGACTGTGTGTGTGTGTGTGTGTGTGTGTGTGTGTGTGTGAGAGAGAGAGAGAGAGAGAGAGAGAGAGAGAGAGAGAGAGAGAGAGAGAGAGAGAGAGAGAGCCTTTGCAGGTACATCAAGAGGAGAGAGGGGGTCATGTGGGAACGTGCTCTATGTTGTAGTGCACGGCGGAGTACCTGACCACATGACCTGAGTGTGTGTGTGTGTGTGTGTGTGTGTGTGTGTGTGTGTGCATGCATTGTGTGGTAGTGTGCCTTTTGTTGTATGGCCTTGCAGTCATAAGGTACCTTACTACACAATGTGAGTGTGTGCGTAAGTTGTTCCACAAAATAGTGCTTACCACGGTGCATCACCTCGGTGACACAAGGAATATGGTGTTCTTGTGGTAATTATTGCCTCATTGTCTAGGTACTACGAACATAACACGGTAGTTCTAGTAGTCTTATGGTGAGTCAAATTCCCTTCCCATTTTCAGAAAAGCATATGGACATCGATCAGTAACGTGGCTATATGATGCTCATACGCAAGTCATTATTGCACTTTAGATTCGAGCGCCACTCGATCAGTAATGCGGCTAATTGAGTGTAGCTTTTTAGAAGCATCTATTTTTGCATAAGTGTGGCGTTCAAGTTGTTAATCGGCCATACGAATGTCATATAATTTGTATGTGCATGTGGAGCTCATTTTTTAAAGTATGATGTATATGAAGTACTTGGTCGGTAACACGACCGTGCAAAGTATTTCATATGGAAATGTTTGAATTGTTTGATATTGTTGTTTTTGCGTGTTCTTATGAAAATATATACTAGCTAATCATATTCAAAAAAATGATTTACTCATCAATCATTGTCACTATTTTAAATGCTACATTTACGTAAGTAATATTCACACTTTTTTATTTCTCTATGTCTACAAGTAGGTAATATACTTTCAATTTAAAAAAGTACAGCACACATATTGCATGTAAAATATTCATTTTTATCTTTTTAAAGAGCAAGACGTTCTTTGCAATTTATGATTGGTTTTTATACTTTGATCAATGTACATCACGATGCATGTATCTTCTATTGGAAATTTGTTTTGAAGTGAATCATGATAACGTGCAAAATATAAACTCACGTCTTATATTCTATCAAAATTTTTTGAACTATTTTGGGTTTTTAACCTGTTTTGTTTAATCTATATAATTTTGTTAGGAGCTACTTATTATTGCATTTTACACGACTAAACATATCATTTTAAATTCAAAATGATTATCAACCTAAATGAATATAATCTTCCACATTTTTTTAAGTCTTTTAGTCAGTTGTTTGAACTAGTGTGAGAGTGCAACATGCAAAATATAAGTAATAGTCACAATATGCTGAATTGTTTCTAGATAATATGCTGAAATGTTTCAAGTTTTTAACCTGTATTTTTTGATCTAGATGAATTTCTTAAAAGATACTTGTTTGCTCTGCATTTTACACAAGTAAGCATAGGATTTTAAAGTGAAAATGGTTTCCAATGTGTATCAATATAATTGTGCACATTTTTTAAAGTCTTCAAGTCATGGTTATGGTTTGTCGGAACTAGTGTGAGAGTGTTAGTGCAGTGTGTACCCATGAAATTGTATTTGACATGTTGTTTTTTATTGTCTAGTGCAAAAATGATGCCACATCAAAATAAAATTATTAAGCGTTTCATTCAAAAAGAATGTATTTTGGCAATATCACCATGTGAAAATGGTTGCATACATCAGATACTGAAAGTGACGTCTTCATTAAAGACATCACTAACGCTATATGGGAGAGTACATAGCGTAGGCTGCGAGGTGAAGGCCAACATGAGTTGCTGATTCCAGTAGGGATCATAGAATTTGACCCCCACCACAAGGTTAGGACGGTGTTGGGAAATATGAAAGTATGTTGCAAAGAATTACAAGAAGATATCCCTCCCACCTCCTGTATGGAATAGAGCTCTGGGACAAATTATGGGAGGAACAAAAGGTCAAGATGAAAAGGGTGAAATCTCAGGACCAAACTTCCTTACCCAAGAGAATGAACATGGCCCAAGATGCACAAGCGGCTATGGGATAAGTTGCATTATACGTTATACAAAAAACGTATAATATGCCATATACGGGTGTATTTTCCCTGACCCCATATTATACGGGTGTTTTATATGGTGACATGTCATAACAAATGAGCAACAAATTTTTTTCCCAGATTTTGGATCGGAAGATGTTTAGTACAAATTTTCTTTCGATCGAAAGATGTATTGTTTGAAAAAAAAACTATATATATCGGCAACGCACCTATCGAGACTAGTGTTACTCTCAAAAGGTATTTCTTGTCAATAGAAGACAAAAAAAATAAAATTTGTGATAGTTTAAAACCAAAAAAATTATTTTTTTTTTATTTTTTTTACAAAATCAAATTTTTTGTTTTTCTTAGATAATTTTATAATTATTTATTTTAAAATCAAATTATTTAAGCTTTGTATGTTGTGTAGATCTCAAACTCTCACTCATACAAGGTTTATGTTTTTTAAGAATCACTTGCTATGTGCTCAGTTTACTGACACGTGGAAGTGAATTAAGATATAGTTTAGAGATTACCATTGTGTGTAGAGTATACTCTTACATGAGGTTATTTTTCAGTAAAATATAATAGAATAGACGTCAATTTTATTTAGGTAAGTTTGATTTTGACGTTGTCGTGTTGCGGCACGTATATAGTGGGAATGGACATTAAACGATTTATCTTGTGACTTTTTGACGCATAAGTATACTTCATATGCATAAATAAAATCTTTCTACCATACCTTAGTATTTACCTTTGAAGTAATATAAATGTACATTACTATTAGAAAGTACTGCAAGAGAAGTATCAATGATTGTGCCTCTTTTTGTATGGGGAAAAAGCATTTGTATATTTCTTCTAATATCTCAGCTATACTGTTTGGCGGACAAAGCTGCGGTTTCCAGAGAAGGAGTCACATTTTTGTGGGAAACCCTTGTAAAATTCTTTTGTAAGAGAGCATCTCTAAGCCGAGAACTTGTAAAAGAATTTTTGATTATTTTTCTGGGAGCGGGGAGCAATTGTATATTATAGAGCCAGTTAGAAGTTTAGGAGCTTTTGGGCGGACAAGCCATTTGTAAAGACCTAAACTATAAAGGTCAAGTTTTGTAAGTTTAAACATCATCTTCTTTTATCTCAAATTGAAGAAGACAACGTACTTTTGAGAGCTCTACCTTGCTCCAACTTGTAATCTTCGCTACTATGGCTATGGTAATCCGAATTCAGATTCGTTTATTGCATTGTGTTCCCCTTACTTTGCTCTTCCATTCAAGTGTAAGCATTCAAGATTTGGTGTAGGTGTTCAACTATAAGTTTGAGACCTTAAATCGTTGTTTTGAGTGTTTAAACGCGTATTTTATGTTTTTTTGACCCTAAGAGAGGCTTCAAGGACCCTAAAACGACCCTTTGGGATCATCTGTTCACTGGTTTTGTTGACTTTGGGATGAATGATTGTGATCCATGTACCTCTCCAGAATGCTGACAGTGATAGGATAGATTCTAAATAGTTCCCTATAGCTCCCCTTCAAGTTTCGTACGAATCCGATATGATTTGCATGGTAAACGAGCGTGATGACTATAGAGCTATGTAGAAGGACATGGGCAGATTACTTGGCTTTAGTGCGTATGATTTGCTTGCAGAGTTAGTAGTTGCATCTTATTGAGTTCACTTCATTAGGAATGACACCCTAGTGAGTTTCCATGTCTCATCCTGGTGGCTTTCCTTGTATTGATATTTTATATTGATGCGTGAGAGCTATGCTATGGACGTCCGTCGCAGCAACCCGCAAACATTGGCGCCCTTTCCGGGGAATGCACCTTAGGTGATGAGTGACCGAGTGTGCAGTTAGCTTCCTTAAAAGAAGATCAATCCAAAAATCCATTTTACACCTCAGTTAGGCTGTTAGACAGGGGTTTAGAGTTTAGTGGAGTCTAGAGTCTGTGGACCGGCTAGATCCTCTCTTAGGAGATTTAGGGAACTGTGAGTGAGAGTGTTCAAAGCATTTTTTCTCTTCAATTTCTCTAATTCGATTGAATACTGAAATCTCACCCGAAATCCATCTTGTTTGTTTTGTTTGATTCATTTCTTTATGTTCTTTCATTTCTGTACTTAGGAGTAGAATAAGTAATTTGCATTGTAGTCAGATTTGGGGCAAAAGTTAGAGTCAAGAAACCAGGAAACCATAACTTTGGCAAAAAGGCCATAAGAGTCGGAAATTTAGAAAATCTGACCAAACAGGGTTGATATTGATTCAAATCACCAAGTGGTAGCACAAAACACTGTAAAACACTTGTTAGAGGGAGCAGACTAAATTTCATCAGATTTGGCTCTAGTACTACGATCGCGATCGGTGTACCTCAGTGTCAGAACTGTACAAGATTTGACATGTGCCTTCCCGATAAGATTCTAAACAAGTTTGTCTAAAGCAACCACACCCAAAAACATCAAAAATCAAGGAAATCAGGCCATTTGGGTAAAACTAGCCTGACAGACCCAGAAACTGTAAAATCTTGACTTTTGGTGATCCAAATGCAAAAAGACTTGGGGGATAGCCTTAAAACATCAGTGTCTGCAAGCATGCCAAATTTGGTTGAATTTGGGTTTAGAACTACGATCACGATCGGTGTACCTAAGTGCCAGATTTTGACCAGATTTCATATGTGAGATCCTCAGGTGTATATAAACATAAAAGTATACAGGACCAAGAGCCAGAAAGCTCAAAATACTTGTCAAATCATCTGAGTATTGATCCAAGTCGTAAACTGATATACTGACATAGAAATTGACTTTCATCAGGATCATATACATCAAATTGGGTATAGACTATATAGAGGGAGAGCCTTTACACAGGACAACCCCAGATAGCTTTCACATCCCAAAACAACCACCAAAATCAAGTCAAACTGATAGATGAAGGAAAACAGACACTTCCAACCAAGAACTGGTAAAAGCTTGACTTTTTGGGATTTGAATACAAAAGTATTTGGTGGGTAGCCTTAAAATAGCCTAGTGAACAAGCTGGTGAAATTTCATCAAATTTGGGCACTGTACTACGATCGCAATCGGTGTACCTCTGTGCCAGATTTGACTCATTTTTGACATGTTCATAGACCTAGACTATTTAAGATATCAAGAGTTGTCAAAACCCAAATTGGACATACTGTCAATAATCTGCAAGCAAAATTGTGTTGAAGTCGTTGTGAAGTTGTTAAATCTGCTGACAGTTGGAATGATACAGTGATCTCATAGCCATCAAGTGTATTCATTTGCAGAGACCGATCAAGTAACAATCAATGCAGTCGTGAGAGTTGGAAGATCACTCCATCTCCAGGTAAGAGGTTTGGATTCAATCGGTAAATTCCACTTTCTTCATGTTTTTGAGATCGTGAAAACAAATCAACAACCAACACCAAAATTTAGCGAATCAAGCAAGTGTTTTATGAACGGAGGAGAGTGTAAATCAAGGTGTAGTACGACCGTTAGAGCGATCCCTGAAGGAAGTATTTTCAATACTTCTTCAGAGAGATCTTACGAGTATTTCACTGAACACTTGGGACATTTAAACCTAAACAAAAGAGAAAACATGGTAGCAGGACCATCAAACCCTTTGGCCATAATGAAGCTATTGTTCATCAAGTATCAGTATGACAACAAGCAAGGTGCCAAGATCTACAAAGATGGTATGGACCGCTACTGTGTGAAAATAGAAAATAGATCAAGTGAGTTTAAGGACTTAGTGCTTGTGAGCTATAGCAGAGATAGGTACCTAGATGACGAAGGTATCATGTACTTGGTAGTTGTTGAGAGGCACATGTTAGAAACTGACTCTGAATAGCTAAGTCGGATTTTGACTTATCGGATATTTACTGAGCTGTATTTTGCTAAGTCGGATGTAACTGTCTTTCAGTTGCAGTCTGCTGAATGTCTTGTGACTGGGTAGTTAAGTCGGATTTATCTATAAAAGTGGGGAATGTATCTGCGCACGATGTATCTGTTCTCTGATATGAATGTGATGATGATGGTACAGTGCAGCAACTATTCAGTGTATTTTCTGCTTACTCTGATATTTAGAGTAGTCATGTTTACTATGTCTGAGTTGTTGTTAATGAAGTATAGTGGAATAGATGGTTATTATTGCTGTGTATGATGTTCATGTGTTGACCTAACCCACAACACATTTGGCGATCCGCTGGGTTAATGTTTATTTTCAAGTAATGATGCATGTCAGAGGGAGACAGGAGAGTAGGAAGAGTGTACTACACAAGGGCTCAAGCACAGGCTGGAAACATTGATCCATTTAACTATGATCATGACAATCAGCAATCACCCAATGCTCAGGGGCAGCAACATGTAGACCAAGGAGGGGTAGGATTAGGAGCAGCAGGAGAAGAGAGAGTGAGGCAATTTATTGGAGCTTTATTCCTGGCAAGAAGAACCACCAGGAGAAGGATCCAGTTTGACCCACTTCAGGGTGCTACCAGGAAAAGACCTAGGAGACCACCACAACCCATTCCAATGGCTCAACCACCACCCAACCCAAAGGTCAAGGCAGCCAAGTTTAGAGCAGGGAGTAAGGAAGATGCTGACTGTCATGTGGCACAGTTTGAAACTAAGTGGCAGGCAAGTGGCTATCAGGTGATGTATGCTGATGGAGTAAAGATGGAACAGTTTGCTGCCACATTGGAAGGAAAGGCCATGAGTTGGTTCAGCCAATATGGCATCGCACATTTTGCTACTTATAATGCTTTGAAGCAGGCATTTCTGCAGAGATTTAGAAAGGAGAAGACTCCGACTGATGTCCTGAGAAAACTCAGAGACATTAAGCAAAATAAGATGCTGGTTGAAGACTATGCACAGAAGTTCAGAATTTTAGTAGAAAGATTGCAGGGGAATGAAAGATCCACTAATGAAATGTTAGCAGGTTATTTTTTGAAAGGATTGAGAAGCAGCTTAAAGGGAGCAGTAGCTAGCATTGATATTGCTAGAGGTCTGGATGACCTTGTTACTGCTGCTGCAAGGGTGGAGAAGAGGCTTGGCATGACCAAATCAAAAGGAAAAGAAGACAGTGACTCAGATTCAGAAGAAGCATCTGAAGACACAGATTCCAGTGGGAACTCAGATTCAGACTCACCATCAGACAGTGATGAGGAAATAGAAAAAAGAAAGAAGAAAAAGAGCAGTAAGAAGAAGAAAGTTAAGCAAAAGCAGAGTATTGAGCAAGATTTGGTAGGCAAACTTAAAAATTTTGGTTATTCTGTTGTAGCACCTAAAGAAAAAGTGTATTGTCACATTTGTGAAAGGGATGGACATAGTACTGCTAGCTGTTGGTATAATCCAAAGAATAGAGGGCAGCCAGCACCTAACATAGGAAGAGGAAGACCAGAAATTGGAGCAAATCAAGCAGTACCATTTAGGGGAAGACCACCATTTCAGAGGGCAAGACCTCCTAGACCTCCTTGGAGAGAGCAGGAGAACAATAATAATAGGAGACCCTGTGTGTACTGTGGTGCACCAGATCACTGGGTAGGTCCCAATTGTGCTTTATGGGTGAAGCATAGGGAAGAAAGGGGAATGTCCATTGTGAGATATAATCAGCCCAATCAACCTGAAAATCAGCAACAGCAGCAGCAGCAAAATCAGCCAGCAGCTCAGGCAAATGTAATCTTGTTTGATGTGTTTTCTCAGGATAAGTAGATGCAAGATACTGACCAAGAACAGGAGCAGCAAGGGAATGAAGAGGAACATCAATGGGCTTGTGACTGTAACCAATGTGTGCAGGAGGATCATGTTGAAGTTCTAGCAGTGACTAGGTCTAAGGATAAAGCACCTTTGGATTGGAAGGAGCAAAAAGGGGTAAGAGACCAGGTTACAAAAAGGATTGCCAAACACCAGGCAAAGCAGGTGGATATTGAGGATGACCCAAAAGAAAAGGAAGACCAGAATAAAGGGAGTAAGGAGATGGAAAATAAACAGGATAAGGATTGGTTTGAAATACTTATTAGCTCACCTCTTCAATTATCTTTGGATCAGTTGTTGCAATTGGTTCCAACTTTCAAAGACAGATTGTTCAGAAAGCTGCAAAACCTGAATGGACTTGGCACAATGGACAGGCAGTTTTATTCAGCAGCAGCAAATAGAATTGATCCAGCAGATGTGGACTTTGTGGTACCAATTATTAAAGTACACTTTCTTGGAGAAAATTTTCATGATGTGTTATTGGATGGAGGCTCTGGGGTGAATATTTTACCAGAGGCAGTGTACAAAAGAATGGAGTTGGGAGCTATGGCTCCAGCACCTTTTCAGGTGAAAATGGCAGACCAATCTAGGGTACAACCTTTGGGAATTCTCAAAGCCCAGGAAATTCAGGTGTCAGGATTATCCTTTTTTGTTAATTTTGTGGTACTCAGAATGTCAGACTCAGCAGCTGCATATGAAATGCTATTAGGAAGGCCTTGGTTCAGATTGGCTAAAGTAAGACAGGACTGGGGAGAAAATGTTGTCATATTGAAAAAAGGGAAAAAGAAAGTAACCATACCTATGAGGGGAAGGAAGATGGTTCCATTAAGTGAGAAACCACTGTTTGCTCAGACTATTAATTTTGCTGATGAGGTCACAGATGACCAAGAGGAAGAGTTCTTGAAGGCCAATCCAACTGTTGTACCTGTGTTTGAAGTAGATGTGGAAAGCATGTTACAGCAGGGTAAGAAACAGGATGAGCCAGATACAGGTTTAGCACCAGGACAGACAGTGCAGGGTAAGGAACTGTTGCAGTTGGTGGACCAGAAATATGCTATGTCTGATAAGGAACAGATTCAGCAGGAAGAAAAGGAGGCCAGGGATATGGCTGAGAAAATCTATGAAAATAAGTTTGGGGCATCAAGCAGGGTAGAAAAGGAGGAGCTTCAGGAGCTGAATTTCGGAACAGAGGCAGAACCAAGAATGGTCAGAGTGAGTGCACACATTCAAGGGGAATTTCTGGCACAGCTGTTGCAATTATTGGTTGATTATAAGGATGTGTTTGCTTGGGATTATTCTCAGGTGAGAGGCATTGACCCAGCACTACATCAGCATAGGATTAATTTGAAAGAGGGTGCAAAACCAATTGTGCAGCAAAGATATAGAATGAATCCTAACTTTGCCAAACAGGTGAAGGAGGAGCTTGATAAGCTCCTGGCAGTAGGGTTCATTAAACCTGTACATGAAGTATCATGGTTGTCTCCTATACTGGTTGTGCCAAAGAAAAATGGAGCTTTAAGAGTATGTGTGGATTATAGAAAATTGAATGCAACAACCATTACTGATCCCTTTCCTATGCCATTTTGTGATGCTGTGTTGGATGCAGTAGCTGGTCATGAAATGTACAGCTTTTTGGATGGATTTTCTGGTTATAATCAGATTAGTGTTGCTGAGTCGGATCAACATAAAACAACTTTTATAACTGAATGGGGAGCCTTTGCCTACACAGTGATGAGTTTTGGGTTAACCAATGGACCACCTTCATTTAATTTTGTTGCTCATAAGGTGTTTGAACCTTACTTACAGGACTTTATGAGAGTCTTTGTGGATGATTTCTCAGTGTTTGGAAAGAAGGATAAACATCTGCTACATCTGAAGCTCTGTTTTGAAAGATGCAGACAATTCAGGATGGCTCTGAATCCTTATAAAAGTGTAATTGCTGTGAGGAGTGGAATACTTTTAGGACATGTGGTGTCAGAAGCAGGAATGGCTATAGATGTCAAGAAAATAGAAGCCATTCAAGCAGCACCAGTTCCTACCAATGTTAAAGAGTTAATGATGTTTGTTGGATAGACAAAGTGGCACTCCAGATATTTGAGGTATTTGTCTAATGTATGCTTGCCATTAACTCAATTAACAAAGAAGGATGTGGCATTTGTATGGGATGAACCTCAGCAGAAATCATTTCAGATGTTGAAGAAAATGATATCAGTAGCACCAATTTTGCAGCCACCTGATTGGTCATTGCCTTTTCATGTGTTTGTTGATGCGTCGGATATAGCAATAGGAGCTGTACTGATGCAGGAGAAGGAGAAGGGATGGTTCAGACCTGTGTACTATGCAAGCAGGGTTCTCACAGGTGCAGAAAGAAACTATCCTATGACAGAAAGAGAAGCTTTAGGGATGGTATATGCATTGAATAAGTTCATGCATTACTTGTTGGGGAACAAGATAGTTTTTCATGTTGATCATCAGGCCTTGTTGTATTTGATCAAGAAGCCACTTCTTACTGGAAGGCTTGCAAGATGGATGTTGTTGTTGCAGGAGTTTGACTTTCAGATTGAGCATACTCCTGGGAAGGAGCATGTAATTGCAGATTATCTAAGCAGGATTGAAACAGGTGAAGCACCTACTGGGGTAGATGATGCACTTCCTGATGCTCAGTTGTTTGATGTGCAGACTACTGTGACTGAGTCTTGGTATGATCAATTGCTGATGTTTTTGACTGATGGAACTATACCAAGGGAGTTCAATGCTGATCAGAGAAGAAAATTTGCACTGAAAACCAGACCCTATTTAGTTATTGCAGGGGCACTATATAAGAAAGGCATTGATCAAGTGATAAGAAGATGTGTACCAGAATTTGAGCAAAGTGCAGTCTTGCAGGAAGCACATTCAGGCACAGAAGGAGGGCATTTCTCTGGAGATACTACAGGGAAGAAGATTTTGCAGGCTGGATTATGGTGGCCTACAATTTTAAAGGCTGCACATGATTATGCCAAAAGATGTGTAATTTGTCAAAAAACAGGTCAACCTGATTCAAACAGGGATAGGATGGGGGATCATCCTATTTTGCCTTTGGAACCTTTTCAAAAGTGGGGTTTGGACTTTGTAGGACCTGTCAAACCAACTTCCAAGAGGGGATGCAGATACATTTTAGTGGCTACAGATTATTGCACTAAGTGGGTAGAAGTAGTAGCATTGAAGGATAATAAAGCTTCAAGTGTGGCCAGATTTCTTTATCATAACATTATGACCAGGTTTGGGTGTCCAGTGGAGCTGGTAAGTGATAGAGGAACTCATTTTCTGAATGAAGTAATTTCAGAGCTAACAAGGACACATATGATTATGCACAAGAAGTCTACAGCATATCATCCACAGGCTAATGGTCAGGCTGAGAGCTCCAACAAAACACTGGTAAGGATTTTGAAAAAGATTGTGACAGAGAATCAGAAGGATTGGGATGATAAGTTGGATTCTGCCTTATGGTCCTTTAGAACAGCTTTCAAAGTCACTACTGGTATGACACCATTCAAGCTGGTGTATGGGCTGGAAGCTGTGGTGCCTATGGAGTTTGTGGTACCAAGTTTAAGAGTCTCAGCAGAGAAGCAGTCTCCAAAGTTGTCAGTACTACACAGGAACAAATATCTGATGCAGCTGGAGGAGGATAGGTTGGTAAGCTCTTACATTACTGAAGTCATACAAAGAAGAAGACAAGCATGGGTGACCAAGAATGTGAAGTTCAAGATCTTTCAGGTTGGAGATTGGGTAATGTTGTACAACTCTAAGCTGGGACCACATCCTGGTAAATTGTCATTGAGATATCAGGGACCATATCAGATTGTGCAGGATAAAGGACAAGGGACATTCATCATAGCTGATGTGTTTGGTACAAGAGTGGAAAAGGCAGTTAATGGTTTCATGCTGAAGAAATTTCAGGGAAAGCCACCTCATTTGGACTGGCCAAGTGTAGCCTGCATAACTGTAATACCCCTACAGCCAGGAGATTCAGAATCAGCAAAAGGAAAAGGAAAAATGCTGGTTTGCATGGATTTGAGGAGGTCTTTTCATAGTATCCCATATAATTTACGGGTTGGAGGAAGTAGGCAGTTCCAAAGTGCACATCCGATTCAACATTGCAGATGTTGGAAGAGTACCTATGTCGGAACTGACCAAGTCGGAATTTTTAATAAGAAATTATTAGGCCGGACTAATAACTTCGGGGAGTGTGCTGAAAAGAAGTTTCGTAGCACTTCAAGGATACTGGGTGGAGATATGTGTGCATGGTGCAGCGAGTATAATCATACATGCAACAAAAGTTTAGTACACATGCAGCAGCGCGGAGCATTCGGGTTTTCGCTTGAAGAAGCTTTATTCAGTCCTGCCATGCCGAAAGCAAAGCAATTGATGGCCATGCAACCACAGCCTGATGAGGAGCAGACCGAAGGTTCGGGGCGACGTTTGAGAAGCAAAGCTTTGCCTATGCGGCTTGACGTTAGCAGTGCAGACGAAAATAGTGACTCTGCAGAAGAGGAAACGCCAATGCCGACTCCTGTGTCAGAAGGTAAGGTGATGCAAACATTAATGGACCCTTTTATGGATTTCAAAGTTGACATAGATTGTCAGGCAGAGCGCAACGCCATATGGTTGCAGCAGGTAGGATTGTATGAGTTTGCCATTCTGCCTTGGGAAGAATGTAAAAAGAATGTATATGCAAAGTCTCAGTTGGAAATACTTAGGAAGACTAAGGGGAGAGTGTCACCACATGTGGTACTCAATGTGGAGTTGGTGTCTGAGGTGTTCAAGATGCCTTTGCATCCTAATACACCTATTCCAAAGTGTTCAGAGGAAGCACTGAAAAAAGAGTTTGGTCCAAGAGAAGGAGGCAGGCAGTATTACATGTTAAAGAATGTGGCATATGCTAGGAGAGAGCAGCTTAAGTGGTACTTGGAGAGGCTATGCTTTATTGTGAAGTTTGATTATATGTCAAAAGAAAACTTTGCACCATTAAGCTATGCAGAGCAGGGAGGAGAAGTGAGCTGGGCTCACTGGGTGTATGAAAAGTTGGCAACAGAGATTCATTCTTCAGACAAGAGGAAGACACAGGCAAATAGTAGGTTATGTGGTTACTTGTCAGCATTGTTTTTTTTTGCACAGAGAGTACAGAATGGTGAAGCAAGGTGGCCTGTGAAAGCAGAAAAACTGGTGCAGGAGAAGCAGCAGCCAGTTCAGATTGAGCATCCCATCATGGTGCATTCTGAAAAGACAGGATTTGTGAAGTTTAATGCTAAGCATATGGAGGCTTATGAGGATTTGGTGAAAGCCAAATATACTCCAGGAGAGGCCTTTGAAGAAATCACAGCAAAAATGCAGTTTGCAGAATTTGGTACCATGGATGTTGATTCACCAATGCAGGTAAAAGCAGAGGAAACACCAATAAGGCTTGGTAAGGCTTTCACATTATCCAACAAGAGGAAGAAGTCTGAACCAGTCAGCAGAGTGTTTTCTAGATTAGATTTCAGTACTGAGGAAGTCTCTGGAGTATCAGTAGATACTGGGAAATTGGACAGTGATAAAGTAGTTCAGATGCTGCAGCAGGTGCAGGAATTTGTGAGGCAGCAAAATAATATGCTGAAGGTTCAGAGTATGCAAGCTGAAAGGAATGCAGAAAAATTGATGGAGGTTAAAGGACAGGTGTCACAGGTGAAAGAGTTTGAAGAGCAGATAGCTACGATGAAAGTAAAGTATGAGCAGGATATGGAGGAAACAGTGGGGAAACAGAAGATGGAGTTAGCAAAAGTGAAGAGATCATTGGGGGAGTTTAAGCAATGGACTGAGAAAGTG
Source organism: Adiantum capillus-veneris (assembly GCF_014529385.1). Taxonomy (NCBI): domain Eukaryota; kingdom Viridiplantae; phylum Streptophyta; class Polypodiopsida; order Polypodiales; family Pteridaceae; genus Adiantum; species Adiantum capillus-veneris. The sequence continues at coordinate 139,446,813 of NC_140937.1, read as the reverse complement.
GAGGCAGCGGTTGCTTTGGAATTGGAAGACATGGCAAAGAGGAATGCAGAGTTACAGGTCACTATGGAGATGTAGAGGTTGAGATTGGAACCTTTGCAGATATTAGAGCAACAGATGTTGGCACAAGAGGAAATTAGCTTGAGTGCAGTATTAATGAAAGAAGGAGAAGTGTCTATTCTCAAGCAGCAGTTAGCTTTTGTTGCACAGGAGATGTGGCAAAAGACCAAGGAAAGAATGAGATTTTTCATTAAGTATCCATATGAGGTGTTAAAGGCAGGGTTAGTGCATGAGGTAGAAGCACAATTGTTGAAGGAAGTGGAGGAATTGCAAAAGGAGAGAGACTGTTTGAAGCAGCAGGTTCAACAGATGGAAGAGAATAAGAGACAGCAGCTTGCAGAGGCAGAAAAGAAAGAGAAGAATTTTACTAATAGTTTTTTGATGCAGGATGTAGCTGAGGAGAAAGTGGCAGAAGAGCAGATTGATACTGAGATTGCAGATAGAGCACAAGAGGTGGAAATGGGAAAAGATGATGCAGCAGAATCAGATGCGGTAAAGGAAGCAGAGCTGGTGGATCATAAAGTGAATGCTGAGGACCAGAGTAAGGAAGAAGCTGTGCAGCAGAGGGTGGATTCCTGATCAAGGGATATGTGGATCCGGGTCAGATTTCTGCGAAATCTACCACCGGGGCGTGCCATGTGTTGAGAGGCACATGTTAGAAACCGACTCTGAATAGCTAAGTCGGATTTTGACTTATCGGATATTTACTGAGCTGTATTTTGCTAAGTCGGATGTAACTGTCTTTCAGTTGCAGTCTGCTGAATGTCTTGTGACTGGGTAGTTAAGTCGGATTTATCTATAAAAGTGGGGAATGTATCTGCGCACGATGTATCTGTTCTCTGATATGAATGTGATGATGATGGTACAGTGCAGCAACTATTCAGTGTATTTTCTGCTTACTCTGATATTTAGAGTAGTCATGTTTACTGTGTCTGAGTTGTTGTTAATGAAGTATGGTGGAATAGATGGTTATTATTGCTGTGTATGATGTTCATGTGTTGACCTAACCCACAACAGTAGTCCTGAATCCTAACATTGTGAACAAGTGGGGATTGATGGGCACGAAAGCCAAAGTAGATGAGGAACCTCAGGAGAAAGCACCAACAATGAGCTTCCCTAATGCGAGGTTAAGGCGAAAAAATGAAACTTTGTGAGTTAGCACAGACAACGTCTATGTGGGGTTATACAAGTATAATAATGGAGAGGAAGATCTCTATTATAGATGCAACCCTACGTCAGAGAGTTGACAGAGCGGAAAAGACTTTATGTCTTCCGCAGAGGGATCAGAAACGAAAATTGTCGCATACGACAAATATGGAAGATGATATGCAGCAATCGATAAAAAGGAGCTGGAAGAATATACGTACTTTGGGGGACCACTCCACCAGTATTATGTCACTCCAAGCCCACAGAGACTAGCACCTACAAATGTCATGCCAAACCCGATGGCAACAGGTGTAGAGAGGACTCATGTAGCTGATTCTTTCAGTCAACCTTAGTATTCTATGCCAAACCCCATGGAAACATTACATCCCAGAGAGTCAATGGATATGAATAGAGGTAGTGCAGTTTATATCTCTACACATACCGCAGTAGGTTCGACATTTGCAACCAAACCATCACATTTGCCTCCTAGTAGTAGATTCGTGGCAGGGGAGCCAACGAGAGCAACCCACGACATCCATGATGTACAAGAACGATTAATTCAAGACACGGGAGCATTGATATTGGTCGCAGACCATCAACGGATGAGGCCATCCCAAGTAGCGAAGTGCATGCCAAAGAAGTATAGCGGATCAGGGGATCCATATGCCCATGTGTCGCTCTTCAAGCAAGTCTTAAGAGCAAAGCAGATCACTGATTTCCATACTCAATATGAGGGATTCGGGCTGACCTTGGAAGGTACGGCCTTACCATGGTTTCAATCTTTGAACCCTGCAACTTGTCCGAATATTGAACATGTATTGCGGGAAATCGCGGAATAATTCTCAAAACGGGGTATAAAGCATAATGCTGTATCACAGATATATGCTTTTAAACAAAAGGAGAACGAAAATGTGGAGGAAGCATCCTTGAGATTCAAGCAATACATTGAGAGGTGTCCACGGAGAGAATTACCGCAAGACGAGAGATTGTCTGTGCTCTTCATTGAAGGACTTAGGAACGAAACCTTGAAAAAAGGCCTTCACTTGAAAGCCTGTAGCACATTTGAACAAGTTACAAGGGAAGCGTTATATCTTGTTGATAACTGCAAAGCATATGGGGAAGTGTCAGAGGATACTGATTCAGTAACCAGTGGCTCTTCATCTATTAAGAGTGAACCCTCTACAAAGAAAGATGCTCAGGCTTCTTTGATGTCGATAGCTGACCAAATGATAGAGGAAGTAACGAAGAGAATGCAGCAACATATTAGATCAAATCTGGTGATGAGACAGTCTCAGATGAGGAAATGTGACATATGTGGGGGGGATCACCCGACTCCGTGGTGCACACAATAGTCGAAAGCACCAGTTGCAAATGGACGAGTACTAAAATGGTGCGCCATAGAGCAAAAATGGACGAACCATGGCACGGATGAGTGTTGTTACAAGAAAAACTATGTGAGGAAAAGTCTGTATGGACCTCCAGCAGGACCACCCCATCCACCTCCTCCAAGATATCAAGTTGGGCCAAATGTGAATATGGTAGCAGGAGCAGACAGACCTCAACCTGTGTTGGGTCAACAACCTCCTTTACCACAAGAAAATAGGGCCATGATTAGGTATGCTCAACCTTACGAAGCATCACCAGGAACAAATAATACACCTCAAATTTCTTATTACGAGGAACCAAATGAGCCTTACGTAACTGAACGTGAATCAGAGATGTACGCAGACAAAGCCTATCAACCGTGGGGAAATAACAAGGGTATGGCACCACCAACATATGTAGCACAACCTTTGAGGGATCAATATTTGGTAAACAAAAGAACGCTAATGTTCATTGCGAACCAGAACTACAAACCATGAGGATACCCTAATAGGGTGGGACAACCTATGGGACCACCTCCTCAAAATCAACTACCAACTCGACCGTGCTATAACTATGGAAGTACAGATCATTGGGAGCGTAGTTGTCCTTTCAAAGGCAAAAGAGTGAAAATTTTTGGGTTTTGTGACGGCTCTGGTGTGAATCACATATTGCCAGAGTACCCAAGGAATTCGGACAACAAGGGAAAAGCAACTATGAATATTGTGGGGGTGTTACCAAGTGCAAGTAGTGGATCAAAAACCGAACCCATGATCCAAATCAATGCGGTAACCAGAGTCCAAGCCTTTAGATGGTTGAGAAAGTGCTACAGCCTTTAGATGCTCTATTACAAGCATATGAAGAAAGGCTAAAAACAAACCAAACCTTAGAGCAGAGATGGTTGAGTTATCCTCAACCAGAAGTGGAAACGAAGCGTTTGGAAATGTGTAAACACGTTATTGAAACAGCCCAGGCATTGATGGAACCTAATGCAATTAGGACCCCAGAACAAGAAGTGTTGATTCACAAAGAGCGAGAAAAAATGAAGATCGATGAATCCGCACAAGTAAACAGACCCAGACCTCAAACTATATTGTCATTGGATCACCGAGTGGTGCCGAACACCACTGATGATGCTAAGTCAATAAATATAATTCCAATTCCAGAAGTGGAGGAACCATGGCCACAACACTTATGGGAAACCATTAGAAATAGAAAGAACGGAAGCGTGACGTTACAGTCTGCACCAATTCCTGAGGTTAACATGGACAATGAATTTTATCCAGGAGATATACAATCATTGTATGGAGATGCAAGAATAGAGACTTCAATGGAAAGCAAAGCTCAATTCCTGAAAACCCTACCTTCATTTATAGGTAAACACGAGGCACAATCGGAGATAAGATTAGTTCCATCCTAGATGAGAGCTATTCCACAATGATTGACTCAAAAAGTCTTCAAGAGATGCTGTCGACACTTGTAACATGCACAATCACACTGTCAGAACTCTTGAGAGTCAAACCACACTTATGGGAAGACATGGGAAAACATTTGGAGAACAAAGGAATAAAGATTTCTCTTCAGACAAACCCTACGGTAGAAGAAAAAATATGGGAAGGTCAATCCAAAGCCCAACATGTGCCCATAAACAAGGTCGGACATTACTGTGAAGGTGAGGAAGGTAATACAACCTTACCTGTCGAATATCAGGATATAAAGACGATAGCTCTCCTAGACAATGGAGCGGGATTTGCGATTGCTACAAAGAAAATCTGGGAGAAATGGGGCCGTCCAGCTCTCAGAAAGGCGAGAATGAAACTGCAACTCGTAGATGGGTATGTAGAGAGACCATTGGGAGTCCTGGACCAGATAGCTGTAGCTTCGTGTGGATATAACTATGAGCACACTGTGGTAGACTTCAAAAAAACGAACAACTTTGACATTATTTTGGGGCGACCTTTTATGCGTCAACTCAAAATGATACAAGATTGGGGGTACGACCAAATTTACCTAAGGCATGAGGAGCTAATAAAGAAAATCAACATGAAGGATCACAGCTATAGATACGTTGCAAAAACACCAGTGCAAGAATTTGATTCAACCATAGTGAATGAAAAAGAAATATCTGCGTGGTTACAAATGAAAGCGCATCTCTGGATGTGTAGAGCATCTGATTGTGGAGACTTAATCAAAGAGGAATGTGTGTTGGAAAGGTCAGTAGAAATGAGGCTTATCTCCCAGAACCTTTTCCTGAACTTATTTGAGCCATTTGGGTGGACTCAAATATTGTCAACCTTGGATGTATGTGTTAACAAATGCATGCCTACAAAATTTTGTGACGACGATGAGGGATACGACCTAGTAACATTGCAAATGGCTAGCATCATCCTTGATTCAGGATCAGATAGCAAGGAACAAGAAGAACCACTATATGAGACTGAGTGTAAAAGAATAGTTGATGAGATATCTGTATTGGACGATAGGAATCGAACAGAGGAGGAATTCACAGACTCACTAAGCGATGACCTTCCATCACTGGGTGATGAAATCCAAATGACAGATGCTGATGACGAAAGATCAAGTGGATTAGAGACGAATAGGAAGTATATATCGAGACCGGCCAGGTTTTACGAGTTTGCTAACCAAGAACCTAGTCGACAAGAGCGGTATATATCAAAGAGAACAAGGAAATCAAGAGCGAATAAGCATAAACCCATGCCTCTTGTCAATGACAAAACGGGATATCTAAGGCTTGTAGAAGCTGATGATTATGTTAATGACAAGGTCACTGGCCAGTTTATCAAAACTAAACCATGGAAAAACAACAAGAAGAACAAGCGCGAAAAGCAAACGACTGGGACACATAAGGAGGGGGAAACAGGGTCTAGAATGACCAAAACAGAGAGGAGAACAGAGTACAATAAGCTCAAACAGACCCTCAAAGACATATGGACAACTGAAATGGAAACAAATGAGGACACAAATTCTGACAAGATGGATGTGTCGTCCCATTATAAGAAGTATACCCTACAAGATAGAAAAATCATAGTGCAACAATTGATGAGAGAATTGAAATAACCTGGTACATCATACGACGGTCCTAAAAAAGCCAAAAAAATAGATCTGGTAGAGCTAGGAGAAGATCCAAAACCTGCATATATTGCCACAGATCTTACTGAAGAAGAGAAAAAGCTTTTGATAGGAGAGATGTGTTTGCATGGTCATACAAAGATCTTAAGGGGGTGGATCCAAGTATCTTTCAACACATAATACCCCTTAAAGAATGAAACCAAGCAGACAACGTCCTTATACTTACAATGAGACGTTTGCAAGGAAGATCAAGCAGGATATAGATAAACTGAAAGAGACAGAGTTTATTTATGAAATTGAGCACATTGACTGGGTTTCACCGATTGTGGTGGTCCCGAAGAAAAATGGAAAGTTAAGGGTATGGGTCAATCTCAAGATGGTAAACGCTGCTACAATTCGGGACAACTATTCCCTACCCATTACTGATCATGTAATAGAAAGAGTGGCAGGAAAAGAAGCTTACAGTCTCTTAGATGGCTTTTCAGGCTACAACCAACTCGCAATATCAGCACAAGACGGATTTTGCAACTAAGTGGGGCATTTTTGCATTCAGGGTAATGGATTTTGGCTTAACGAATGCACCAGCCACATTTCAGAGGCTGATGGGTCATGCTTTTAAATAAATCTAAGACACTTCTTAGAAATTTACATGGATGACTTGTGCGTTCACTCTCTCGTAAGATTGGAGCACATAGAGCATTTGACCAAAGTGTTCAAAAAATGCAGATTGTATGGGATTTTCCTGAATCCGGAGAAATGTGTCTTGATGGTAAGACAAGGCAAAATATTGGGACATATAGTGTCCAAAAATGGTATTTCGACAGACATGGAGAAGATCAACGTAATTGTTGATCTACCACGACCAGTAAAGGTAAAGGAGATATAGGCATTTATGGGCCATTGTGGATATTATAGCAGATTTATCTACTCATACACTATAATTGCGAAACCACTGTACGCGTTGATAACTAAATTTGAGTGGATAGATGAGTGCGAGAAAGCTTTTTAGACTTTGAAGCAAAGATTGATATCCGCTCCAATTTTGAAGGCTCCAGATTGGGAAAAGATATTCCAAATACACGTAGATGCATCAGCATATGCTATAGGATGCATACTTGCACAACTTGAAGAAAACAACATGGATTTTCCAATCAGTTACTCCAGTAGACAACTAAACAGTGCAGAGAAGAATTACACAACAACTGAAAGGGAGGGTTTGGGTATGATCTATGCTGTGACAAAGTTTAGACATTACCTACTTTCCAATAAATTTGTATACTTCGTTGATCACCAAGCTCTGCTATACTTGGTAAACAAACTTTGCAGTACGAGGTGGATCGTACGATGGTTCATCATAATGCTTGAGTTTGACTTCACGGTTGTCGGTAAAAAAAAAACTACACACCAAAGATCAGATCATTTATCTAGAATGGTGCATGGAGAAAACCCTGTAGGAGTTGATGATGATTTGCCATATGCATATCTCTTCAACATAGAAATGGTTCCAAGATGGAGTGAGGATGTAATTCCTTGTTGACTATTGGGTCATTGAATTTGACAAGACAACCATCTACCCATTAGAAGAAATATGGACTTTGCATGGGCTTTGTAAGGAATCCTAATTTTTAGGGATTAAGGCTAATGTTGTGTAGGGTTAAGGGGACAAGGGCATTCAAGAAGCTAGTTTTGAGTAGACTTTTCTAGCCTTTTTTTTAGACACATGTAAGATGTGGACCTAAGAGGTCACTTTATCTCTCTAGCTTTTGGAAAGTGAAAGGAGTAAAGGGGTGTGGCCACATCAGCAAAAACGTGGGTCACTAAGAGCCAGAATTTGACTTTTTTTCAAAAAAGTTCTTTTTACTTATTTTTGACTTAAAACTCCCTCCCAACATATATACACATCAAAAAATCATTTTTTGACATTTTTTTAAACCTACAAACACTAAAAGTCCACTTTTTCAAAAAAAAAATCCCCCCCAAAAAAAAACCTTTGTTCTCTCCTCCTCCTTCCTCCTCTCTCCTTCTCCTCTCCCTCCCTACCCCCTTCTCTACTCCTCCTCCTCCCCTCTCTCTCCCTCTCCCCCCTCTGCCCCCTTCTCTCCTCCTATGTTCCTCTCCTCTCCCTCCCTACCCCCTTCTCTCCTCCTCCTCCCCTCTATCTCCCTCTTCCCCTTCTCTCCTCCCATGTTCCTCCCTCTCCCTCCCCCCTCTTTCTTTTCATTCTTTGCTTCCTCACGCAACAGCTGCCATGGTGCTCACGGACATCACAAATCGTATGCCTCCACCACCATGTACTCCGCACAACAAAAGTGTACATATTGCTGGTCCGCGGTGTTTGCACTGAAGGCCACATGTGAGGGTGAGCAGAGGTCATCCCAATATTGTCATACTGTTGGTGAGACGAATGTGTATGGTTCTTCAATATCTTGGGAGGGGAGAAGTAGGATCGTTAGGCTATTGCAATTGGTTGTGTATGGGTGCAAGTGCTTCTTTGCATTCTTGGATGCACGAATGTCAAGCTCTTCAGCTGAAAACAGTGGCATTACAAGAAACAGTGGGTGCAGGTTAGAGAGGTCAAGTGTCACCACTTTTCTTCTAAAATAGCCTTCTTTGTTACATCTTGTAGGTAGGTGCTTCAAATCCATCCTTATTAGAGGTGGGTAATCTCATCCTAATGCAAAAATGGCTCAAGGAACTAGCATAACATGAAGCTTTTACAGTGGCATAAAGCTCTCCTCAAGCAATGTGGCTCCCACTACACCAAAAATCACTATGCTAACATGGAGAGATTCCTAGTAGGACAATACAACAACTTTTCATCAACAGCACACCCTTTCCTAACATGAGGGCACCCCCACCAGAGATATTTTTATATGATAGGTCACCCCAGGAGCATACCATGTCATGGAATGGATGTAAGAACTATGACTGCACTACCCCTTGGAAGTTGTTCACGAATGTATGTTTATCAAAGTTAATGAGAAGAAGTTTGGACTTTTTTGTTTGTTGATGTGTAAGAGCACTCTTGGTCTACCATATTTTAGATTGTTTGATAAGTTAAATAAGATTTGTAGTCATTTAAAGTGTCTTTTTTTTTTTGGTAAGATTGTACATAAGAAGACATGATAAAGTACAAGAGATCTTGACGGAATAAACCTCGATGAGATTCCCACCATGCACTTGTGACACCATACCTCTCCTTGAACCCTTTGACTTCTATCGTTGTGGGGAGTCCAATGGGGGACTATTTTCAAATTTTTAGCATAACTTTTTTTTGAAGGAAATTTTGGTTATTCTAAAGTTTATACACAGTCTAGGAGTTCATTCTGATTGTTTTTCTTCAGTTTCAAATTTTGACCGAGTACACTCCTTGGAAGCCACTTTTGAAGGTGTTAGGGCGAGATTTTGGGAAAGTTTGTATGTAGGAAATACAGTCCTTAACACAATAAAAAACAATGGTTCTTTGAGTATTTTCAGATTCCATGGTTTTAATGCTCGTTGGAGCCCGTAGATTAAGAAAAAAGAAAAAAATGTATGTTTTACATCATTTTTAAATAAATTGTCAACTTGCACGTTGATTTTTGGAGAATGCGAGCAAGATATGATTTTTTCTCATCACATGATGGTCGAAGAACGCGATGAGATGAACAAATTCGTGTGAGACAAGCCCAGACAGATTCGGAGCCGATTGAAATCTAGAAGCTGTTGAAAACAACCGAAAAGTTCAACACTTAAAAAAAAGAAAAAAAAAACTTAACACTTGAATCATGGCCATGCATCAAAAATATGCTCACACGGTGAAGGAGGTGCTTCAAAGCTATGGAAATCATTATAAAATGCAAGCAATAGCGTTGGAGGCTATTCAAGAAGTTGTAGAGGCTCACATCATTTCAGATGACTTTGCAATGACAAGATGATTAAGAGTTGTGTCTACTGTCTCCATAGTGATTTGGCTTTTCGGTTTATCCATGTGTTTTAAGTTAAGTGGTTTTGGCCGTGAAGAGTTAAATTTAAATCAAATATTAATATTTTTGCCATCCTAAGGGGCAAACAAAGCTAGAAAATGTAAAAAAAAGGGTGGCCACAAGGGCGCACAGATGGCCCATCCAGCAGTTTTGGATGGCTCATCTGCGTGCCCTTGTGGCCACCCTTTTTTTTGCATTTTCTAGCTTTGTTTGCCCCTTAGGATAGCAAAAATGTTAATAGCTGATGAAACCAGATGTTTATGTAGCATGAGACTAGATTTTTATATTGTCCAATGTGATTTGGCCTTTTGGTGCAGGGAACTAGTAAATTGAGTTGAAGAAAGGCATAATGTGCTTGAAAAGTTAAATTTTACATTCATCTCACCTTTTCCAAGGTCCTGGAGTGCAAGAATAGCCTAATTATGCAAAAAAAAAGGGTGGCCACAAGGATGCGCACATGGCCCATCCAACAGTTTTGGATGGCTCACCTGCGCGCCCTTGTGGCCACCCTTTTTTTTTGCATTATATGGCCTTGTCTGCCCCTTATAATAGCAAGAATGTTAATATTTGATGAAACTAGATGTTTATGCAGCATGAGACTAGATTTTTATACTGTCCAATGTGATTTTCCCTTTTGGTGCAAGGAACTAGTAAGTTGAGTTGAAGGAAGGCATAATGTGCTTGAAAAGTTCAATTTTAGGTTCATCTCATCTTTTCCAAGGTTCTGGAGTGCAGCAATAGCCTAATTATGCAAAAAAAGGGTGGCCACAATGGCCCACATATGGCCCATCCAGCAGTTTTGGATGGCTCACTACGCGCCCTTGTGGCCATCCCTTTTTTTGCATTATATTGCCTTGTCTGCACCCTAGGATACCAATTTTTTTTTAGATTAAGTGAAAGCAAATCTTTATGCAACATGACTGTACAAATTCCACTTCTTTTCACTCAGATGTAATTAGAGCTCCCCCCTTTCTTTGTGTTCAAAGGTCCGGAGCATTCACTATGTAAAATTTTCCTATATCACGTGCGTTCACTAGAATGGATTAAAGGTACCCCTTATAGGCCTTATCTACACATGTTTCTGCAACTTTACAAGAATATAAAATCAAAATATCCATAAAAGTTAACAATATTTCTCAGATCTGTATGAAACTTCAGTAATCTAAATTAATTACTCTCACTCAATGCGACACCATTTAACAAAAAAACATATTTATATTGCATTTATAGAGAAATCCAACCTCATGAAAAATAATTACAAATGGAGACAATGTTGTTGCTGTTAGGCTTATCTTACAAGTATTTGTCTTCCTCATCTAGAGATTCATATACACTTGAGTATTTGTGTGTCTATGACACTAGGGAAGATAGTAGTACTATATGGATGGCTTCTATGAGAGCTCCTAGAGAGTCCCTATTGGTTCAAGATTCTAAAAAACACCTACTATTCTTATCAAAATCTTTTAACATGGTAGTGAAAGGTTCCTCAGGAACAAAAATAGAGTGATTTCCATCTCTGCACATGGTTGCTTGCTCATGTCCTCTTAAAACAAGTTGAATCTGTAAGTAAACAAAAGATTATGTGAGCACAAAGTTATAGAGTACAAAATGATATCATTGCAATTATCTAATGACAATTATACGAAGAATAAATTATAAGAAAAATCTTTGACGACTCTCCATAGATAACACAACTTACTTACATTGTGAGACTCAAATCACATGCTACACAACTATAGATGGCGCACCAAAGTCATCAACAAAATAGCACCACCCAATGTTATGAGGTGTGAAGCCTAAACACTGAAATCCATAAAGAGGTTAATTCTCTCCAGCATGATAAACTTAAAGATGGAGATGATGTTAAGCTCTGAATGTAAGCTACAAGGGTAGTTTTCTTACCATTCTATCTTTATGTTGGAGATGAACCCTTGCAATGCCCACGCGATATTCACACCTCCTATTGTTGTGGTATGCAACTCGTGTGAGCTCATACTTTTTCCACCTTCGGGAGTAGAGGTTTCCATGTAGTGTGAGTGAATGAAAGTAGAAGGAGTAGAATCTTGTTTCATGTTGTAATGGAGATGAGAGAAGGGAGAGGAGCTAGCTTGGTGTGAAACTATGTGGTGGGCAAGGGGAAGAGATGGAGAAGGAGCTTGCTTGGTGCTACAATGGAGGTGGGAGAAAGCTAGCAGAGAGATAATGATGGACTATAGGGGGTGCATGTGGTTGTTGCAGCAATGGAGAGCTTGGAAAAGGGTTTGTAGAGAGAGAAAAACACTTTTTAGCTATAGAATAGGTTTGGAAAGACTTTGGAGAGTGAAAATGATTTTTTGATTTGTTTTTTTTAAAAATCAATTTATTGGATTTTTTAGTGCACGTTTTTAACTTTTGAAGTTCAAAAATACTTTTTTGACCATGAAATAGGTTTGGGGATCTTTTAAGGAGGGAAAACTTGAAATTTGAAATTTGAAAATTTTTGAAAATTTGAAATTTTTAGTGTATTTTTAAATCCGGGCCAAAAAGTGGGGGAAAAGAGGTCAAAGTGGTCCCCCCCCCCCCCCCTCTTTTCCCTAGCCACCTCCCTTACCTTCTCACTAGGTAAGAGACAATTAAGAGGTGTAAGGCTACCTTGCCCCCCTACTTTTTTGAGGGTTTAGAGTGTGTCCACCACCCTCTTCCTATTGGCTGACCTCTAATTAACCTTAATCCCAAAGGGCCCCTAAAGGGTTCATATTTTTCCTAATGCATTGCAGCATCTAGATCATTGGTAATGCTGGCTCGAAGGCTATACAAATAGGGATCAGATCAAATCCTTAGGCTTTGTGTTGAATCAAGTGAACAGGACTTGTATCTAAACGAGTCTCATGTACAAACAACGGGGATTCACAATGGGCATGCACAGACGTATCAAAGATTGATGAGAATGGGTGTATATTGGCCGAAAATGCAACAAAGTATTCATAAGCATATCAAATCATGTATTATCTGCACTTTTCAAAAGCCGATAGAACACGCGACTCTATTCAAATTATCTATAGCACCCAGATGGAGTAACTACATTGTAGAATACCTCACCACCGGAATAATGCCTGAAGGGATGAGTAGATCACGTATCAAAATGATCACGAAAGAAGCAAAAAACTATGTATTGATTGAGGATAATCTTTACAAGATGGGAAAAGAAAATCAATTGAGAATGTGTGTGACGGAAGAGGAATACGTTCCCATCTTAGAGCAAGCACATGGCGGACAAGTTGGAGGACATTTCTCAGCTGACAAAACGGCCAAAGCAATTCTTATTACTGGCATATGGTGGCCTACACTATTCATGGATGCCGAAGAGTTTGTGAAACGATGTGATGATTGCCAGAGGACAAAGATTCCTAGAACACAAGATGACATGCCCTTGAGACCAATGATGGGGGCAAGAGCGTTTGCAAAATGGGGAATAGATTTTGTAGGACCAATTGCGCCTCATGGATATAAAACACACACTCAATACATTATTGTGGCAACAGATTATCTAACAAAGTGGGTTGAAGCGAAAGGAACAACCAAAAATGATGCAAAAACGATAGCACAATTTTTGTATGAGAACATTTTCACCAGGTATGGCTTACCAATAGAGATAGTGAGTGATAGAGGGACTCATTTTGTCAATGAAGTGATCGAATTCCTATTGGATGAATTCATGGTAATTCATAAGAAGTCAACTCCCTATCATCCACAAGCTAACGGCCAAGCAGAAAGTACGAACAAGATTTTGATGACAATTCTCACAAAAATTGTTAGTGAATTGAGAGCCAACTGGGATCAGAAGCTGCATTCAGCTTTATGGGCATATAGAGTAGCGTACAAAACCTCCATCGGAACGACTCCGTTCAACATGGTTTATGGAATTCAAGCAATTTTGCCACTTGAATTTCGTATCCCCACACTTCGGGTAGCTAAAGAATTAGAATGGACAGACCATGGATTATCCAATCAAATAGATATCCCGGAAAATCTGGACGAAACTAGATTGAGAGCAGCTGCATCAATCTACGCGCAAAAACGAAACATGAAATCATTCTTTGATCAACATATTATCAGCAAGGAATTTGCTACGGGGGATTACATCTTAATGTATACCCTAAAACAACATTCCCAGAAACTCAAAAAGCAAGGCAATGGACCCTATGTGATTCATGACATATCATCTAGCGATGCCATTAAGCTTGCGACATTAGAGGGAGAGGAGATGCCTAATTGGATTAGTGGCTCTACACATTAAAGAAGTACAACCTACCACTAACCTCAAAGATGCTTGCCAAAATCCACACTGCAAAGGAGCGCAAGAACAAAGCAAATGATACAAAGGCTCAAGCATAGGAGGAGGCCAGAATTAGGATTTTAAAGCGGAAACAGAAACTACAACAACAAAGACTTCCTCAACAGCAGATACACTCAAATTTCTCTTTCTATAATTCACACTGACGAGCAATGGGAAATAGGAATCAATGTTCGCATCAATGTCAGACTTTCGAATGGCAGATATCAACGAGCATTGATTGACACAGGGGCAAGAGTCAATGTGGTCAACTTCTCCACTTACAAGATGCTTACCGATGAACCCCTAGTGCAATCCACACGAGATTTACAGGCTGCAAACGAGGCAAAATGATGCCAACACTGGGAACAGTAAACCTACCAATCAATATTGATGGAAATAGTTGTCCTCATCAATTTTCGTAAAATGAAAGACGAAGGAATCAGAGAATCACTATGTTTGGGAGTTCCATGGATGAGAACGTACAATGCAGTTACCGAATGGTTAGAACATGCGCTGATATACACACACAACTCTAACACGTACATGACTCCATTCGCCAAAACAGATCACTCGTGGCCGAGTATCCCCATCGACCAAAAGCTATCAGTTCATCAGCCAGAAACATCGAAAACGGTTGTACGAAAAGTATGGATAAAGAAAACCGTCGTGAAAAAAAAACAGAGACAGATATGGCTGCCCAAGTCACAACTTCGACGATAGCAAAACCATATCAAAGACCATCAGGAGCTAATCTAGGGTGGAAATGGCAACCAAAGCTGGAGACAACCAAAAATTCAGCGAAAAGATCGAATGGAGACCAAAAAGTCAACCCACGAAGCCTGAACTAACAAAATGGCAATGGAAACCTAAGAAAATTTAGGAACCTACATTAAAATCTACAACTATGAAAAAAACTGAATACAAATGGGTTCCAAAAATAGTTGCCATAAAAAAACCAACAATCAAGGAGAGAGCAATTCAAGTGCAAGCTCTTCTGTTCCATAAACAGATAGCCTCGCCATCGAAAGCCACTGAAAATTACATTTACTCCCCGTATCTTGCACAACACTTTGTTGCCCAATGCATTGTCTCAAACATGAGGATAGGGCCACATTACACGGCCGTGCATAGACACAGATTTCAAAACCCATGCACATGCACACAACCTTCGTCCGGGACGACTCAGTTTAGGAAGGGGGGAGTAACTGCTGAATCTAGCAGCAGTCAGGACCATTAAGGGGTCAAACGTGTATATATGTACATAATACGTGTTTTTTTTCATTTTTTAGAGTTTAATTTTGAACAAATTTGATCAAAATCTGGCATTTTTAGCGTTTTTATCATCTAACCAGCATAATAATGAGCTGTAATGACAAAATCGGGAGCATTGGGATGCTTCTAGTGAAAATATATGCTTAGGGGTGAGTATAATAATTTTTGGCTAATTTTCGCCGGTTAATAAGTATTTTCAATTTATTTTGTTTGATTTTTGTTAATAATCTTCCAAAAATTAAAAAATATCGCCCACAGTGTCGGAATCAAGTTCTGGAAGCAAACGCCAAAGTATCATGATAGTATTATCAAGCATGGAAGATATGAAGCTAATATGAAGATGTCGAATTTCAGCCTTAATGCTCATGACCACATTTCGCCAGAATCGCATCAAATGGTCATACGACGCCAGAATGACGAACGGTTTGACCCACAAATGGTATGTAGATTATATCGGGATCAAAGGTAATGGAAATAATACCTATGTCACAAAAACCTCGGGATGATATGGGTTAGGTAGGCCAAATTCTAGCTCATTGATCATTTTCACATTTTGAGAGAGAAGAAAAGAGCTTCTTGACCTAGAGCGAGCTGCCACATTTCTACCCCGTACGGACGATCGGAGCCAGCATTTCATACCAGATTTCACAGGTATGTTCCTTTATCAAGTAAAGATCAAGTCTATTACGCATGCAAGCGTGAATCATTGCACAAACGGGCGAATGGATCAAATCAAAGATAGATTAGGTCGGGTAGATCTAGGGCCCTTAGAGGCATCAAAACAAAAATTTTTCAAGCACAGAACACATCAATGTGTTCCCCACAATGTTAGGAACCAGGCCATATGATCAAACCTCAAAATGGTGGTGGTACACTGATCGCAATCGGTGTATATCACTATCCAAATTTGGCACAGAAATCGTAGAAAGCATTCTCTCATCTTCACCAACAACCTGCAGGTGATAAAAATCAATTTGGGTTCTATGGAACGATCACGATCGGTGCCCCCAGGATCAGATTTTGCAAATTTTGGCTTGGCCCAGGCCCAGGCATAGAACTCAGTGAGGGATACACTCTCTTGAATTTTCATGAAAAATGCACAATGCTCATAGAATGGGCCAAATTTTTCAAACACACCCGAATCGGGAAAATTGACCTACAAATACCAAATTCGACTGAAAATTATGACAGATGGTTGAAAAGGCATACCTGTCCCCGACAAGGAGTTAGCACGGTAGTAGAAAACCCTGAATGGAGTTCAGAATCTCCTACAAGGACAGAGATGACCATTTCAGTCTCGAGTGATCACACAAGGGAAGAATGTGGCGGAACTAATGTCAAAGACTAAAAGGCGACTTAGAGATGCCCAATTATCCCATTCGTATCCAAAGAATGCCTAAAAAATACCCAAGTCTGGAAAATCTCCAAAGACGGGGTAAAAAGTGCCTGATCAAGTCAGAATCAGACATCGGAGTGGGCTCGTGGTAGCAACACATCATGGAAGCAGTAAAAGCTCAAAAACTAACATCAACTAACTCCACACTCCAACCAGAATTCATCAGGAAAACCCAATATGGTTAGACTTAGTAAAATAAGGTCAAATAGTGACAAATTGCTCTAATTTGTTCATTGTAAGTCCAAAACTTGAAAATAAATCATCAGTGGGCTACGCAGGCATAGGAGACTAAAGCCATCTAGTTTTCACCCAAAAAAGCCCAGTTACTACGATCGCGATCGGTGTACCTCAGTATCAGATTTTGACCAAAACCTAATAGATCTCTTGTACACATCTTGTTCAAGTCACACATCAAGCTTCAAGCCCATTGGACATCAAAAACCCATGAAAAATCAAAGTCTAGTCAAAAACTCCCTTGTAACCCAAAATTGGGACTTATAAACTCAAAAGTGGTTCAAATAAAAGACAGAGTGGACCAAAATGACCCTCTAGCTATCAGCAAACACTCATGTGATCAAATGTTATTTTGGCCTCTGTACTACGATTGCGATCGGTGTACCTCAGGCCCATATTTGGCTTAGATTTCAATCAGTCATAGCTCTAGTCTTCCTAGTCCCACTAGCGAAATATGGACAAGAATGGATGAGATTTATTCAAGTTATGATCAGTTTTAACTTTTGAAGTGCTTTTTAATAAAAGTCTAAATGCTACTGGTTGTTGCGAAAGGAAAATCCTGACAGCTTGTGATTCTAATGATACAGAATGCCTCGCCAAAAGCAAGCAAGGCAGTGGAGAGCAGCACCATATGAAGTGGATGAGCTCTCTGCAAACGAAAAAGCACACATCTTGGATGAAACACTAGCTCAGATCCCTGCTCACATTTTCATCGCAAAGTTTAGGGATGCTGATGGTGACATGGTAAAGACAAATATCATGCCACGGGAAATATGGAATCTCCACCGAAGGTCAGAGGTCACCGAAGCCATGCGGGCTATTCATTTGGAGCAGTTTTTCAGATTGCAGCCATGGGGAACAGACTACATGAGGGCCCACGAGCTCATGAGCTTGATATAGTATGATGGGCAAGCGATGCTCACCGACAAGGATGGTTCAAAGGTGAAAGTAAAGATCACAAAAGACATCATCAATGAAGCTTTTCACTTTCTTCTAGGGCAACACGACTTGTTGGCAAAGACCAAGTCACTGGGAAGGCGTTTATCAAAGCAAAAGGAAACAAGTACAAGTATACTGACATGATATATGGTGAGCTGGAGTTACCAATGAGATTGATCTCTCAAAATTTCAGGGTACAAAAGCCTCCTCGCTACACCGAGCCGATCCTGCACATTGCAGTGGTCATGGCTCTAGCAACAGCTGAAAACAGAACCATCCGTTGCGATTATGGTTCCTACAACATACCAAGCTTTGGGAATGATTAAAGACCTGCAAGAGGCCAATTCTCAAGCGGCCTTGATTTAGAAAGCAAAGCTAATTGCTCACTCAATAAGGACAACCACTACCGCAACATCATCGCGCTTGGTCAAGGATCGAATGAAAGCTCAAGTGATGAAGAAAAGACGGAGACTGAAGACGAGGGAAATTGTCAAGGGTCAAAAGACAAAGTACCATCTGAATTTGAAGAAAGCGAGGAGGAAGACACCACCACACCACTCGGGAGAAGAAGAAGGGAAAGAAGTACAGTGCCGTAGTCCGAACTTCAAAAAGTATATGAAGAAGCCCAACAAAGAATTGAGGAAAGAAGGACAAAATTGTGGGCTAACAGAAAAGCAAGGGCTGCTGCAACACAACAAACAGAAAAACAAAGATTTGAGAAGGAAAGACAAGCAAGAATAGAAGAGGGAGCTCGAATACAGGCTGAAAAACAAAGGATAGCCGCGGAACAAAAGGCTGCAGAAGTGTACGTATCTTCTCAGTCCACTAAAGGAATAAAGGAGAAAGATGTGGTTGAAGATACGAATCAAGTAGAGCAACTAAAGAAAGCTCAAAGAGAGAGGAATGTGGAAGCACGACAGGTGGTGGAATTAACTCGCCGAAGAACAATTAAGCTTTTAAAGAAAAGAAAAACGGACACGTCTGTTTCACAGCAAAGGGAAGATGCACCGAAGAAGAGGCACGTACAATAAGTGGAAAAATCACCACCTCATCCCTTGCCAAAATCACCTCCTTCTCCATCAACCCAAAAATCACCTCCTCCTCCTCCTTCATCCTCACAAAAAGAGTCTATGCCTCCTACCGAAACAATAGGATACTAAGAAGACTGTCAGGCTATGGCTGATTTTGACTACAGAAAAAACTTGCAAGATCTGGAAAAACGGTTCCGATGCCAGCACGTGGTGCTAGAAGAAAAGAAAAGGCTGGTACAGGAGGCTCAACACATGCAAAAATCTAGGCAAGAGGAGTTAGAGAGCCTGTGGAAACAACTGGAGCTCACAAGGAAGGAAAGAGACACTGAGTGACAGCAGGCTCAGTCTCTGATCAGAGATTTGGTGGATGTCAGGACGGATTTGACATTCAAGGAAAAGGAATGCCAAGATTTGACAGTAAGGGTAAAGAAAGCAACGGAGCATCTTGAGTACGAAGGTGCAAGGTTCCAAAGAGTGACAAGGTCATACAACACAGTGAAAAGAACGCTTACCACATTGCTGAAGAACCAGGAACATGCTAGAGCATTGGTCTCCACATCAGATAATACTGCAGCAGAGAACACCCTAACGGCGCTGAAAGAGGAGCTAGATCAAGAAAAACTTCAAAGACAGTTGCTCATCTCGGGAATGATGGCCCAGATGGCGGCCAATGAGCCAAAAGTAAATGAGCTGGAGCAGCAACTCGCACAAGCAAGGGCCGAAATAGAGACGCAGAAGCAAATCAGTGAGACACTGCTGAAAGAAAAAGAAGCATTGAGTTCTTACCCGCAAATCAGAACAGAGGAAGCCCAAGTGCAACCACAACTACTGCTAGGACAAGAAATGCCTGACTTGTCTGAAACATCACACCAAGGAGAACAAGAGCAAGGATCAGCAGAGGCAAATCTGGAGATAAGAGATGATAACTCAGACCATCAAGGACATGCCAGAGGGACCAACAAAAGATTACATGATATACGAAAAGAAGATAATGGAGTCAGCGGCCCTGACGTTCTTACAGCCAGAAGAGCAGGTGGAGGGGTTTGGCCATGAGTACCTACCTTTTCCCTTGATATGCCACGAAGCAATCCTATGGAAGGAGAAGATGCGGGAGACCCTCCCACGAAACAAAGACGGGGGGTTACGAAGTTGTAGCACTGACAGATGAAGAAGCACAGGTACTCATAGACGACCACCCAAAGTGGAGGCAGAAGTGGCTGGACAAGCGGCCACATGATCTAACCAGCTACCACAACGCTCCTCAACACATTCAAATAGATCCTACTTTCTACCCAGTCCCTAGAAGATGCACATGGAAGGAGTTTTCCACATGGAAAGGCTCAAGGCGGAAAAAGCTCAACTATCCAGTCTTGACAGCGCAAAACCCTCCTACAGTCGCATATGTAGCGAACACTCTCAATTCAACCATCACTTTGCTACAGGATGTCCCCGACGTAGCCTGTCAGATGTTGGTAAAGATAGCCCGGATGATCGTCACCTGCATCCAAGTGTTCAAAGACACTAAAGGCGACGATCATCCGTGGAACCTGTTCTTGGAAGGGCATAGAGGGATCTGCTGGAATCTCCAAGATTCACCGCCACGACATATTTTGATGGCAATGTACTCAAGACTAATGTACCTGCATTCACATTACTTGCAGACGTTTGAAGAGGCCTTCATCTCAGGTTTCTTTGAAATCGACTCAAGGATCTTCCATCCTATGGCGAAGGACATCAAGGCACGGTACATAGCATATCAGCACACAGTAAGTGAAAACCCTTTCACGCAGCAACAAGAAGACCTGGAAGCTGTCCTTAGAACACGGATTTTCTCAGCAAAGCTTTCTTCCTTGGATCCACATCAACGACCAAAGCTCTGAACATGCACGAGGACATGCAACAATAAGAAAGGGGGAGTGTTTGGCGGACGAAGTTGCTGTTTCCAGAGAAGGAGTCATATTTTTGTGGGAAACCCTTGTAAACTTCTTTTGTAAGAGAGCATCTCTAAGCCAAGAACTTGTAAAAGAGTTTTTGATTATTTTTCTAGGAGCAATTGTATATTAGAGAGCCAGTTATAAGTTTAGGAGCTTTTGGCTGGACAAGCCATTTGTAAAGACCTAAACTATAAAGGTCAAGTTTTGTAAGTTTGAACATCATCTTCTTTTATCTTAAATGAAGAAGACAGCGTACGTTTGAGAGCTCTATCTTGCTCCAACTTGTAATCTTCGCTAATGTGGCTACGGTAATCCGAATTTAGATTCGTTTATTGCATTGTGTTCCCCTTACTTTGCTCTTCCATTCAAGTGTAAGCATTCAAGATTCAATGTAGGTGTTCAACTACGAGTTTGAGACCTTAAATCGTTGTTTTGAGTGTTTAAACGCATATTTTATGTTGCTTTGACCCTAAGAGAGGCTTCAGGGACCCTAAAACGACCCTTTGGGATCATCTGTTCACTGGTTTTGCTGACTTTGGGATGAATGATCGCGATCCATGTACCTCTCAAGAATGCTGTGACAGTGATAGGATAGATTCTAAATAGTCCCATGTAGCTCCCCTTCAAGTTTCTTGCGAATCCGATATGATTTGCATGGTAAACGAACGTGATGACTATAGAGATCTGTAAAAGGACATAGGCAGATTACTTGGCTTTAGTGCGTATGATTTGCTTGCAGAGTTAGTAGTTGCATCTTATTGAGTTCACTTCATTAGGAATGACAACCTAGTGAGTTTCCATGCCTCATCCAGGTCGCTTCCCTTGTATTGATATTTTATGTTGATGCGTAAGAGCTATGCTATGGACGTCTGTTGTGGCGACCCGCAAACATATACCCTACCATATATAAATTATTTTCTTCTTTTTACATTTATTTAATAATATAACCCTTCAATAATGCATACCTTCTTGGATACATACAAGAGGGAAGGGCCTACTAGAAGACTTTATGAAAAGGAAGATCCAAAGCTTCTTGGACCATCTCAATTTAAAATCTTGACCTAAGGGCATGGAAAAAAGGCCAAAACCAACTCAAGCTCTTTTAGTAGGCCAGTTTTGCTTTTTGAAGCATGTCAATCCCAATTACAGGTCAAAAGTTATAGGGAAAACAGTGAAAATTCCTGTCACAACTACACTGCAAGAAGAGATGGTAAACAGGTGAATCAAGTGAAAAGAGGTAATCTTGGTCTTTTTCCATAAAATAAGATATTTGGAGGATAAAAGACACAAGCATGTGAATGTGACACCTCAAAGATTCCTTGAAGGACAAGACACACAAGTTGGGACCCCCTACTGGAGCCACACAGAAGATGTCTAGGTGGGGCCCACATACATCATGCACCCACATGGAGCTTCAACGACCAAAAATGCAGAATTTCATGATATTTTGAGTCCTAATATTGGCCATTTTAAGAAATATCCAAAGAACATTTAATTTGGGCTATTTCTTTAGCCTAATCAAGTGATTATGTAAAACATGGCTCCCTCACCTATAAAAAGGGCAACCTTCTCTTCATTGGGGGCAATTTATGAGTGAGTGAGAATAGCTCAATTCCATAGTGAAACACTCATCTTAGTGCTATACTTTCCCTTGAAGAAATGTTGAAGTCTTGTCTCATCTTCTCTCTCCATTAAGGTGGTGACGATTGCTCTCATGTAAGATATATGTTGCTAGTTTTTCTTTCATTTGCATATCTAGTCTAATAATTGTCTCTAACTCTATCTCTATCTCTCATTATCTATCTTTAATACCACCACCACACTTAGATCTATCTCTAATTCTATCTTTACTCCTCCTTTCATCTCTCTTGTTGTGTCCTAAGTGTTTCATTGGAAGGTATTCAAGCAGCAATCTTGTCAATGTAATGGGCACAACCTTCTTGCGGGAAACAATTATGTGCACAAGGTTAGTAACCATATATTCATCTTTCACAAGCATCTCTCTCTCTTAAGGTTCTCATTATCTTCCACAAACTCTAGAATCTCCTTGCTACAGGTACTTCTCTCCCCGCAGTATCCTTATTGCCTAAGGGCAACAATAGGGCTTGGGAGAGAAACTCTCTTCTTCTTCTCCTTTCACTTGTTTCACACCTTTATCCTTGAACATACTAAGTATATCATTGATGAATAACCATAATGCACATAGAGGCAATTTCTTTCATTTCCATTCTATGCAATCTATTAGGGTCAACATTTGGATTAGTCAAAAGATTCACTTTCAGCAACGCATAGTGTTTCTATTTGGTCCTGAAAGGCTCAGCGAAATACTTCTCTCACCGATCCCATCATACTACCTATTATTGACTATAACTTTTCTTTTGATGTGAATGTGGTTATTTTATTATTAATCAAGAGGATTTGTTCTCACAACTAATCAGAATTGCTAGACAAAACATATACATTATAGTAAGCACAAAGCTACAATTCCAAAGAGCAATCTGTAGCTTATTTGGACAACAAAGATTAAATATCATTAACTCATCCATTAACCCTTTTATCCAACCCATGATACGATATGATCGTAATCTCGATGTTTTCATTTTTGTTTTGTTTTGACTATCTTTCATGAGTTCTCTCCATCAAGTGTGTGTTTGTAAGTGAAAGTGAGCGGTCTCTTTGGCTACATTTCTTCTTTAGCTCTAGAAGCTATGTTATCTACATCTTAGCTTCTTCTCATAACCCTTTGAGCTTCCTCACAAACTCTCACAGCAAGAGGCCCGGTGCCTTCCTGGCAAGACGGCCAACTTCTTGACATATTTTTGGTGAACCTAACGCTAATCTTCCAGGGTGAGAGTTTGTGGGTAATCATGGGTGATCATGTTGAGCAATAGGGTATGCATTTTGACCCAGCAACAATGCAAATGTTTCAAGCATTTGCAATGTTCATGCAACAACAACATGCTACTGAAAGAAGGGAGATTTCAACAACGAAGTCCATACAAGCGGTCGTCAACAGAATGGATCAGTTCAATGGAAAAGATGTAACCAAGTACTTACACGAGTATGTGAAGGAGATGGAGCTACATCGCGTGTCAGAAGGTGATATGATTCAAAGCTTTGAGCTAGTTGTTGCTCTAGAAATTAGGGAGCATGTAAGGGCAATTAAAGATGGGCATGGGAGAAATTGGGAAGAACTCAAAGTAGCTTTAAAGGAGGAATATTTCATGGAGGACTTGAGAGAGTGACCAAAAGGACATTCTTAGAATGGGTAGTCAAACCAAAGCAAGGACTATCAATAACAGAGCTACTTAGGGAATTTGAGCGGCGCTACGCACAACTCACCAGGACAGAAAGGGCCACACTAGATGTAGAGAAGACAGAAGAAGGAACAATAGCCCAAAGAAGGGTTTGTTAATAGATGTATTTGGTGTGATAGTATAAGCCATGTAAGAAGGGATTGTGATGATTTTAGTGATGCTTTGTCAAAAGATGTTGTCTTTTTTAAGGATGGTAAAATCCACTTAAGAGAGACAGGTCTACCCTTGATAACTAACTTTGGGAAGGGGGGAATGCAAACCTTAGTTGAAGATATGGAAACTAACCATGCTACCTCTTCAGTTGAGGCAGCTACTTATGGAGTAAAAATTGAGTATCTTAGTGATGAAGAGGTGAATGACCATCATGGTCAAATTTGGCCAAATGTCATGCAATTAGCTAAAAAGGGAAAGCTTACAAAAGAGATTCTACATGAAGCAGGTGATTGCATACGTTTAGAAACAGGATGGAATGATCCAGTGGACTCATTGTCAGTGCATGCCTACATTACAAAATGCCAACAAAATGAGGCTATTGTAGAAGAAAAGCGCAGGCATGAGAATGCTAATGAAGGACCATCAAAAAGAGCTTCTAGAAGTGGGGGAAGAAGTGACTCAATGCCTTCCCAAACAACCCCTACACAAGGAGCGTCTCCACCTGAAGTACTCATGGAGGAGTCTACAACAGGAAAGAAGAAAGAGCCAACAAAAGGTAAGACAAAAGGTCTAAGTTATAAACTACAATCTGATATTGATGTTGCTACAGATTTAAAGAAAGTCTTGGAGAAAAGGATTTTGAATAGCAGGATTGAGTTCACTCTGGGAGAAGTCCTTGGCATTGCAAAGCATGAATTCCACGAGGAGATCATTGGCATCATCAAGAGAAAGAGGCATACTCTTGCTGAGGTTGCTCATCCACAGGTTGACGGAGAAACCTTGAAGACACAAGGGATGCAGTTGCAAAATAAGGAAGATGGTGGAGCTGTGGTAGGATGGTACCAATCTAGTGGGAGAGTGAAGAAAGTGCATTTCTCAAATGATGATGAAGAAGTTGAAGCTATTCCTAAGAGTTACTATTCACGAAGTCACTGGGCAAGGGCTACTACAGAAACTTTGGTCAAGGTAGGTGATCTTGAAGAGCCATTTGTTGCCTTGATTGATCATGGTTCAGAAATAAACATAATGTCAAAGAGTCTCTACAACAAGTGCAAATGGACGACGGACACAGATCATGGTTGGATGGTGAAAGTGGCAAACAATTCATCCGGTGAATTGTATGCAGCATGTCCAGGTGTGAAGGTGACAATAGGTGATGTAAAGATTGACCAAAACTTCTTTGTACAGGATACATCTTCATATCATCTCATCCTTGGACAACCCTACATTGTGGGAGTTCGAATGGAAATAAAGGTAATGGATGATGGTTCAGCATATGCTAGGATACGTAGCAAAGATGGTAAACGAGCTGTCCAATTTCTCACAATTTGTGTAAACCATGAAAGAAATCGTGACAACCTTAGAGAAAATCCTCTACCAAAGGTGAGCAAAGAGTTTCATGATCATAGAGAAATGATGGGTTTTGGCCAAGTACCACTGTAAAGCGGGATTGCAGTGGTACAGAAAGAAAAAGGGTCTCTCTTGATCCAAAAATAGGTGAAACTTTTTCAACGAGCTCCTTGGTAACAAGGAATGGATCAATATGTTTTACAAAACTTGAATATTTGAAGAGATGTGAGAGGCAATATGTGCATAATGTAAAAATAGGCATGAAAAAGAGTGGGTTGCTAGAGACTACTGAAAATGTTTTGGGTTTGTGTGAACAAGTTTCTTTTGTAGCTACTATGGGTGAGCTTGATGCTATAATGGGGTCTAGTTTGCATCTTGAAAATGAAGTTGTGAAAGTTTGCTCTATGGAAATGTATCAAGTAATAGAAGCCTTTAAAGAAAACCAAACAGTTGGCCCAGAAGTCCATGTTGAAACTAAATACAAGAGTGTAGCAAAGAAGGTGAAACCAGTAGCTTCATCCTTACCACCCAACAATAGGGAAAAGATTGAGCAGGTTTCTTTATAACCAAGTTTGAGGAATCCTAAAAATATTGGGCATACCTTCACAAAGGAGTCTTTTCAAGAGTTGCAGATTGGTCGCGAGGAGTTTCTAACACAAGAGGAGACAAAGTGCTTCAAAGGAATGCTTTCAAAGCATGGTAAGGCTTTTGCATTTGAGCCACATGAGATAGGATGTGTTGATCCTTCTATAGTAGCTCCTATGCGGCCCGGTTCCAAAGGCTCATTTGCCAAAGTTAGTACAGCTACTAAATGAGAAAATCAAAATGGGAATCTTGGAGCCTTCTTGTGCTCCATACTCAAACAGGTGGTTCACAGTTCCAAGAATGGTTCTCTACGCTTCATCTAAGATATGCAACCAGTGATGAAGGTGACAATTAGAAATGTAGGTACAGGTCCAATTGTGGATGAGTTTACAAAGGCATTTGCAGGGAGGGCAATCTACTCAATGGGGGATCTCTACTTAGGGTATAATCAATTTCAGCTTGCAATCGGAAGCAAAGACTTGACAACCATGAGGACACCTTTGGGTTTGGTAAGGATGTGTACCTTGCCACAGGGAGCAACCAACTCGGTTGCACATATGATGAATGGGATGAACAAGGTCTTACATGACTTTATTCCTCAAATCACAATGCCTTTCATTGATGATTTGCCTATCAAAGGATGTGAAGAAAGTGACAAAGATGAAGCTTTGGATCTCAAGGGATGTCGCAGGCTTGTGGTAAATCACATAAATGATTGTGATAATTTTTTTTCTAGGTTGGAAGAAGTGAATCTTACATTGTCAGGGAAAAGGTCTATGTTTGGCGTCAATGAAGTGCTCATTGTGGGACACATGTGTGGGCCATATGGTAGGAAACCTTGTCCATCAAAGGTAGATGACATCCAAAGAATGAAACAAACATGCACTAGCACCACTGAGGTTAGAAGGTTTCTGGAAGCATGTGTCTTCTATGTTATTTAGATTCCACATTATGCACATGTAGCTGATCCTCTTTATCAGTTGCTTAGAAAGAATCAAAAGTTTAAATGGACAGAAGCACATGTAAAATCCATGAAAAAGCTAAAGGAGTTGCTCCACTCAGCACCAACTTTGAGAATGGTAGACTATGGGTGTCAAAGGCCAGTAATTGTGACAATAGACACCAGTCCTATAGGGATTGGATGCACAATAGGGCAAGATGACGAAGAAGGATGCACGTATGTGGTAAGATTTGGAGCAAAGGTACTAAGTGCTCGCCAAAGAAACTATCCACAAATAAAGAGAGAGCTATGGGGTATGGTTACAGCCTTGAAAAATGGGAAAGAGTACCTAATTGGTGCATGTGTGGTTGTAGAAACAGATTGTCTACCACTTCTTGGGATGATTACAAGCTGCTCAACACCAGACATTGCTATGTTGCGGTGGATTGCCTACATTAAGTCCTTAAATCCCGAGTTTAAGCACATTGCAAGTAAAGACAATACAATGGCAGATATGTTATCAAGGGCAAGGTATGAAGATGAGTCACAAATGATTGAGGAGGGAGATGATGTAGGCACAAACTTATATTCTATCTCTCATGTAAAAGGTAACAATGTCTGCATGACTAATTCACTTGAATTGTTCTTGAAAGATCTTTATGAAGGTGATTGGCTTCTTATTGGAAGCTACTTGAGTACTCTAACAAAACAGGATGATTGCTCTGAACAAGAATTCAAGAGGATATGCAGGAAAGCATATTGGTACTTTTTGAGGGATGGTTACTTGTGGAAGCATCCTAAACAAAAGGGTGCTACACCACAACGGGTTATATGTAAAAAAGAGACTCAAGTAAAGCTCATGCAAGAGTTTCATGAGAGTCTATGGGCTGGACATAGAGGTGTGTGGGAAACCTTCTCCAAGTTGAAAGAAAAATACTGGTGGAAGGGTATGTGTAAAGATGTATCTCAGTTTGTAGAGTCGTATGTAGCTTGTCAAATGTATTCAAATGTCTGACATCGTGATGGATTGCACCCTACATATCCACTAGCCATGCACTATAAATGGGTTGGGGATCTAGTCACAATGCCTTTAGGACTCTGGCAGATGAGATACTTGTTTCTTGCACGAGAGGACCTAACTAACCAGGTTGAAGGAAGAGCATTAGGAGCTAGAACCACAGAAGCTCTGTGAAAATTCCTTCTTGATGAGGTGATTTGCCGTTATGGTTGTGTGGAAAAAGTCACTGCAGATAGAGGTGAACTGGATGCCAAAGAAGCAAGGGAGTTTTTTTCTAGGTTAGGAATCAAGCTTTCTCTTACTACAGCTTACAACCCTGAAGGCAATGGAAAGAGTGAAAGAGGGCATCCTCCTATCATCAAAGCTTTGGCCAAGGCTTGCGAAGGAAGAGTTGGTTAGTGGCCAAAACTATTATCATATTCTTTATGGATTGATCGTACAACACATAGCTCAGTTAACTAGCTACATGCCTACGGAGCTAATGTATGGTCAAATGTACATTACTATTAGAAAGTACTGCAAGAGAAGTATCAATGATTGTGCCTCTTTTTGTATGGAGGAAAAGCATTTGTATATTTCCTCTAATATCTCAGCTATACCCTACCATATATAAATTATTTTCTTCTTTTCACATTTATTTAATAATTTAATCCTTCAATAATGCATACCTTCTTGGATAAATACAAGAGGGAAGGGCCTACTAGAAGACTTTATGAAAAGGAAGATCCAAAGCTTCTTGGACCATCCCAATTTGAAAATCCCAACCTAAGGGCGTGGAAAAAAGGCCAAAACCAAGTCAAGCTCTTTTAGTAGGCCAATTTTTCTTTTTGAAGAATGTCAATCCGAGTTACAGGTCAAAAGTTACAGGGAAAACAATGAAAAATCCTCTTACAACTACACTGCAAGAAGAGATGGTAAACAGGTGAATCAAGTGAAAAGAGGTAGTCTTGTTCTTTTTCCATAAAATAAGATATTTGGAGGATAAAATACACAAACATGTGAATGTGACACCTCAAAGATTCCTTGAAGGACAAGACACACAAGTTGGGACCCTCTACTGGAGCCACACAGAAGATGCCTAGGTGGGGCCCACATACATCGTGCACCCACATGGAGTCTCAACGACCAAAAATGATGAATTTCATGATATTTTGAGTCCTAATATTTCCCATTTTAAGAAATATCCACAGAACATTTGATTTGGGCTAATTCTTTAGCCTAATCAAGTGATTATGTAAAACATGGCTCCCTCACCTATAAAAAGGGCAACCTTCTCTTCATTGGGGGCAATTTATGAGTGAGTGAGAATAGCTCAATTCCATAGTGACACACTCATCTTAGTGCTACACTTTCCCTTGAAGAAATGTTGAAGTCTTGCCTCATCTTCTCTCTCCATTAAGGTGGTGACGATTGCTCTCATGTAAGATATATGTTGCTAGTTTTTCTTTCATTTGCATATCTAGTCCAATACTTGTCTCTAACTCTATCTCTATCTCTCATTATCTATCTTTAATACCACCACCACACTTAGATATATCTCTTATTCTATCTTTACTCCTCCTTTCATCTCTCTTGTTGTGTCCTAATTGTTTCATTGGAAGATATTCAAGCAGCAATCTTGTCAATGTAATGGGCACAACCTTCTTGCGGGAAACAATTATGTACACAAGGTTAGTAACCATATCTTCATCTTTCACAAGCATGTCTCTCTCTTAAGGTTCTCATTCTCTTCCACAAACTCTAGAATCTCCTTGCTACAGGTACTTCTCTCCCCGCAGTATCCTTATTGCCTAAGGGCAACAATAGGGCTTGGGAGAGAAACTCTCTTCTTCTTCTCCTTTCACTTCTTTCACACCTTTATCCTTGAACATACTAAGTATATCATTGATGAATAACCATAACCCACATAGAGGAAATTTCTTTCATTTCCATTATGTGCAATCTATTAAGGTCAACATTTGGATTAGTCGAAAGATTCACTTTCAACAACGCATATGTTGTACGGATATGTCGCGACCGACGTCAGCACAGCGAGAACTCACCTAACAAGATTTTTCAGCTAAGGACGAAGCTCGATCCGTAGGCGTGTGGAAGCAAGTATAGGGTGTCAACCTACACTCGACCAACTCCTAACTAATTCCTACAGAGGTCTCTACCCAATGTCTAAGCTACAGCCTTCAGGAGTGCATAAGAGGAAACTTCCTACAATGCTTTCTAGAGCCGAATACCCATGAAAAGATCTCCAAACACCACAGAACTTGAAGGAGACCCTACTAACACCAATAGGTCGCTCTCCCTAAGGTCTATGAACCAAAACGCCAACCCAAAACACCTGGTGAAAAATCACATAGGATGTTTGGCTGAAATTTGCAGGTCGTCATTTTCAAAAACTAAAGTGCCTAATGTGTAGCTCTACTCAATACGAACGCGTGGATATGCTGCAATGCAAAATCGGACAACATATGCTTATCAAATCACCAGATGAAGCTCGTAGATGGAGCTCGCAAAACCGGACCGTACACGCGCAATGTAGGTATTGGTGTGTAGCTCTCGTCTAGGGCAACACGCTGCACTTCTCCGCACTCGATTCCGACCATCGGTGCGCGCGTAGCGTCAAGATGAAGCTCTCACTCTCTCTCGTACACAGTACGCTCACTCACAGACTTCAAAACTTTTTAAAAATGACAAAAGTGTTATTTCATTAAGGTCAAAAAGTGGTATAAATGCCTTACAATTCTCAAACCCTAATGTTCCAATTTAACCATCTACTCAATCTAAATGTCAAAATTGGGATACAATCTGGAGACTTCTGTAAGCCCCAATATTTACAAAGGTAAAATGTCAGGTTTCCTCAATAAATGAATAATTACAAAAAATATTAATCCACTGAGCAGTCATTTTCCGTAGGGTGTGTCCGGCTTCTAACACTCCCCCCCTCCTTGCTCATGTCGTTCCCGACATGGATATTGAGCTGCTTCTTCATCTTAGGCTTTCTCTCATCTTGAGCAGTGACTCATATCTTGCATGTTGAGTGAGTAGTGTTGGGTCGAATATGTTAGTGCTGATTGTGAAGAAGCCAGTGTAGAAGGCTTCTTCAAAGGCTTGAAGGTGATAGGATGGCAAAAACATGATCCTTTGATAAAATGCATGTATCATATCCTTGGAAGGTTGGTGAGACAGATCATATGCACATTTGTATGTATCTTGAAAGAAGAAGATATTGTCTGTCGCCTGGCCTGGTTTGAACATCTCAAAGACTGTCAAAAGTGTTTTGCAAATCTTTCTCATCATAATGCAAGATAGGTCAGGCGAGCCAATGAACAATTTGATGGCGCACGTTAGGGTTTTCACCATGTATTGAACACTTATTCTCTCGCCTGCCTTTGAGCCTGGCAGCTTCAAGTAATTTAGCCAAGTAGGTTGGCTTCTTTGCAATAGCTTATGGGCCTTCCAAGTCCGTAGGCTTGGTAGAGGGCAGAAACTTAGGTTATCTCTGATGACTTCAAGTGCCTCTACCAGATGGATTAGATACTATGGATATTTTGTCAGCCATGCCTTTTTCCACCTGGGTTGAGAGTCGACTATCAACTTTACCCCTTTAGGCTTGGAGATGTCTGTTGTGTATAGTGGCATTGTTGGCCCTTCTCCGATTCGCTTGTTGATTGTAGTAGCTTCCTACTTTAGCAGAGGATATGGGAGAGAGGGTTGTAGCCATTCACGCCAAAGGTTGCTGGCGTCTATCTTTTGAATAGTCAATAGTTTAAAGACCCTCTGCTCCCATTCCAAGGCTTCTTTGGCCGTGTCTCTGATTTCCGCTTCAATGGCCTTTCGCAGTTTCTCTTCTTCTTCTTGTGTCAGATCTTGTGGCTCTTGAGAGGGTCCTACAAGGATTTCCTCTTGCATGGGTGTGTCCACAAGATCTGCCACATTCTCTAAGTCTATTCCTTCCATGGTTGCTGGCTCTGTGCTGAACTGCCCTTCTGTCTACTGGCCTCTTAGCTCTTCTATTTTCTTTTGGAATGTCTTCGTTTCTGCTTCAGCTTGCTCTCCCATATTCAGAAGGAGGTCGTTAAAATCAGCATTTATCTTCTCCGCCTCCTTGAGCTTTCTCTTGATGGTTTCCAGCTCATTTTGCATTGCCTTGTGCTCTTCTTCCATGCGGGTTTGCATGACCACTGACCCCTCGGCCATTATCAGCCTTTGCTTTTTCTCTAAGGTTAACTCCTTTTGGAGCTCTTTCATTTGTTCTTCATAAAGCTGACTCTCTGAAGCGGTGTGAGTCGAGCTAGTAGCTCTGAATCTGGCAGGAGATGCCCGTAGCCGTTGGATGGTTTGATCTTTAACTTTAATATGGTCTTTGAGCTCAATGATCTCATCCTGGCTAGCCTCCTGCTCTATCTCTGCCTTCTCTTTGGCATTCCGCATGGCTTCCACTTCCTTGGATTCTTCAGCAAGCTGTAGGGTTAGGTTGTCCCTTTCCCTTTCTACATCTTTCAATGACTTGCTGAGTTTTTTGTATTCGTCCTCTGCTCCTTGCAGTCTTTGAGCTGCTGCCTGATTTTCTCTTTCCATCTCCTAGCATCTTTGCAATGCCCTTGCCAGACTGGCTTGCAGCTCTGCTTCTTTCTCTATATGCCCTTGGTTCTGTTTTTGTAGTGTGTCTACTTTGGATTTGATAAAAACTTCATTGGCTTTGAGATTAGCCATTTCCCTTTCCGTGGCCATTGATTGTGCCCTCTGAGCCCGGTTAGCTTGGTCATCACCACATCCCAATCATTGGTGGGTGGCTGCAGGTCCATTGTATCAATGTCCATCTCTTTTAGCTCCACTAACCATAGGCTCTACATCTGTTCTTTGGGCCCTGTGCTTGCCAAGCCAAATGCGACTGTGGATGCCTCTTCTCTTGAATATCCCGCAGCTAGTAGATCAAGAAACATGTTAAGACTTGCTTCATCTGGATCTGGCTGCTTCTCTTTGGGCTTAGCTTCTTCTTTTTTCTCTTGCTCTTGGCTCTATTCTTGCCTTGAATCTTCTTGATCTTTAGATTTGTCTATCTCCTCCTTTTGTTGAGTTTGTGGAGGGCTACGAGGAGGTGGTGATGGCGGTGGCCTTGACGGTGGAGTTGCCGGCTTTTTCTTGAAGTCCCTGTCCTCCTTTGTCTTTATCTCTCTCTTGGCCTTCCTGCTCTTCTAGCAGTTGCCGTCGTACTTCATCCACTTCTGCTTTTGTAAATGGTACATTTGGGATATTTTTTGCCGTAGCATCCAGGATCTCAAAATTTTTGATATAATCTTCAAACCTATCTTTGTGCACCGTTTGGGATGATCCTGACATGGTTTCCAGTGAATAGCTCGCTCAAATCTCCCTTGAGGGTCAGCTCTGAAGCTTTCCATTAGCCACTCTAGCCATGCCGCTTTCTTTGATTTTGTCTCTTTGACCGGCACCTGTACACTCTCTTTCTTTCCTTTCTTCAACTCTCGCTGCTTCTCTTGCACCGTCTCTAATCGGTGCTTCAACCTTGTGGCAACTCTGGGTGCTTTGGGTGGTTCATCCTCTTTATCTTCCTTGAGCCTTAGCCAGTCATTTTGTGATGGAGGATCAGGCCATCTTCCCTTTGGCGTGCAATGCCCCATAAACCACTTTCATGATCAGCTCACCCGGCACAATGTAGGTGGGGTTCTTGTTGCCCATCTTCACCAGATTATCATGGATATAGGTAGCGTACTTGATCATCTTCCGCTTGCTCTTCTACATTGCCCAGGTGAAGGTTGTGGCAATTTCTCCAGGCGGCATTCTATACTTCTGTGGCCGCTTTGTACACATGTGAAAATACTGGTTATAAAGCTGGATCATGATTGCCACTTTAGGGTTTGCTATGTCTTCAAAGGTGTAGTTGATTTTCTTTTCAGAGTACACCTTTACTTCATCTCTTCTTTTGGTTACACTATCCCCTTTGTTGGAGAGGTCTAGTGCAGCTGCCACTCTGTGACTATAATCACAGTGTCCGGCTTGCCCTGTAGATCCGTAACTATGGCCACTCCATCTTCTTTGATTGTAGTCACAAATTCCCATACTCTTTTTAAGTTAATTCCAACTGGCACAGCTTCAAAATAGTTATGGAGATCTATTTTCTCCAGGTACTCTGCCATTTTGCTTCTGAAAAACTCATTGAGCTCCCACGGTAGCATGGGTAGCTCTATTACATTTCCTCCAGTGTCTTTGAATACGCCTTGGTAGATCTTCAGATCATTAGACTCTAGCAAGTCCTCTTGAATCCATGTGCTGGTTGGCTTCAGAGTTCCTTCTGGGATGACAAATGGTTCTACTTCTTCCAAGTAATCTTTTATGGTCATCCTCTTCTTCTTTGCCGGTGATTTTGCGGCTGCCATAGATCCTGTTGCACTCAGTAGTCCGAAGTTAGCGTTTTTTCCATATCAACCGAGAAACTCAGTTTTAACTATCCAAATGACTTGAAAATTAAAAACAAAACTTAAAAGGAACTTGGAAAACCCTGCATGTGCTCATAGTATAATTCTGGCCAAAATTTATCATTTAGACATCCTACGTAGGGTGTCTTTTTCATCAATTTTTGGTGAAACTTGGCATGATGGTGGTCCTTGACCTGTTGAACATGGCTATGTGATTGGATTTGGGTTTGGGCATCAAAATGTGCATTTTTGGGAAGATTCAGGCTTTAGGCTCACAAATTGGGTAGGATGTCCACAACAGGTGGCAAATGATAGGAAATTTGATATATGGGCTCCTTGCACCATGGTAATGGATCCCATGATGTCATTGCTTGCACAGAAGGTCAAAATTATGCTAGAGACATCCTACCTGTAGGATGTCTATTTCATCAAAATAGCTTGAGATTTGTTCTGTGGGTAGCTCTTGGCTAGTGAAACATGGCCATGCTCTTGGATTTTGATTTGGACAAGAATTGGTGTTGGTAAGACCATGCGTAGTGTTTTTGGGCTCAAAAAAGTTTATCTTGGAGGTGTTGGGGATAAAAAATGATTAGAATGGCTTGAAACTTGATATATGAGCTCTTGAAGGTGATATGAATAGATCTAGAATTGAAAAACATCATCTGTGGGCCAAAAATGTCATTTAGACATCCTACGCGTAGGATGTCTATTTCAACATTTTTTGCAGGTGACCACACAGATTGGTTGGCAATGTGCTCATGAATGTATTGTGCAAGTTTCATGTGATTTGGGCAAGTTTTGGCAGGTCTATGGCCCATTATTGCCTCTATGCCCTGACTTTGAGTTTTTTCATACATATGAGGTCAATTATTGTCCAAAAGTGATGAAACTTGGTGGCTAGCATGTAAGGGCTATTTAGAAACTTTGTGACAATGAGAAATGTTGGGGTTTGTGCCCAAAAATGTCCTTGAGACATCCTACGCATAGGATGTCTCCTGATGAAATTTTTACTGAAGGTGCTCCTGGTGCCTGCCTTTAGTCCCCCTGAGTCCCTTTTAAGCCTTATTTCAACAAAAAAGTCAAATAGATAGAAAGTAACTCCCTGTGTGGATTTCAGAGCCTCCAAGCCGTTTTCTAACTTTTGGAGTGCTTTTCGACGAGATGAAATTTCTTGATGTTGGTCTCCATAGCTTCCCGATCCCTTGGGGATCCTTGCCGTATGGTTTTTGTCGACTTTAGCTTCATCGGAGCTCCATTTGGCAATTTGTCGCTCTAGAAGCACACGTGGTTACGTCTACATGTCATCGATGACTTGTGGTGGTCTACCCCTAGAGGACTTGGTTGTTGATGGTCTAGGAAAGCCGCTCGTGAAGTTTGGTGGCAAACAGACATGCGGTTTGTTCGCGAGAGCTATTTGACGCTTTGTGTGTCTGATGCCGTTTCTGAAGTTTAGTGTTGCTTCGGGTCACCTTTTGGTCATGTGGGCTACATAGACTTGTCGAGCATGTCGAGATGCTCCTACCCATGAATTTTGGTAGCATTTGGGTGCCTCTCCGCCGATTTCCCCTTTGGTGGCCTCTTGCGGGGATCTAAGAATTAGGGTTTTTCCCGATGGTTTTCTACTACCTTTGGGCATCCAATACTGGTCTCATATGCTAGGGTAAGCTGTCGATCAAGTCTCATTGCTTTTGGGTTAGCCGTTAGGTGGCCACTTCTACTTGTAGGTCTCTACTGCCTGCTTTCTGTGTGAACCCTACGCTAGTTTTCGCGACAAAATGACAAACATGCGCGAAAAGCTCAAGGTGGTGAGCCTACCTCTCATGTTTGAAGCTCGTCGGGTAGTTGTGTGCGTCGTAGAAGCTGCTGGAAGTTCCGTTCGCTCTAGGTGGCAGGAGCTCTCTCTCAAAGGTCAATAGTGGAAATGAGCTTAAAATGAAGTGAAAATTTCTTATAATGGGGGTCCCCAAACCACTTTTCATGAAATTTGACATGTGCTCCAACTTCTTGCGAGATGCGGTTTAGGCTCAAAAATTTCTTGATTTGGACTCCATTTGCCCAGTTTACGAGAAATTTGACGTTTCGGTCAAAATCTGGCCAAAACACGCTTTTCGCTCTAGTCTCATAGTTGCACCCCCATTGTACCATAGGTTGTCCTGTAGTCACTGATCATCCCCATATTTTTTGTTTTTCATTACAATCGTTTTTCACTTGCTTTTTGTATTTTTGAATTTTTTCTGCCAAAAATTAGCAAAATTAAAGGAAAATAGAAAATCAAACCCAAAAAATCCCCAAAACTCATAATAAATCAAAAATATCACCGCAAAACATTATATACATTCACCTGCAATTTTTATGACCGGATTTCTCCGCTTTACCAATATTCCCTTGGTTTTTGGTTGAACTATCTGCTTCTGTTGAATTCTTTTGTTGTATTGTGGTTTGTCTGCCATGTCACTTCTATCCTTACACACCCATACTTGTTTTTCTCGTGTTGCTAACTCTGATATTTGCACTGCGGCGGTCGGTGACTTTTTATACTTGGAGTGAATAATGTTGGCAGTTCCCTGTTTGCTTTTTGGTGGCACCCTTCCTTTTGGTGCTTTATCCAGTGATTGCATTGCTGGAACAACTGATTCTTTCGGGGTTGCTGAGCAAAGGCTACCATCTGTTGTTCTTGTGCATACTGAATCTTGACGGCATTCGCATTCCAATCTATCTGCACATTATACTCGTTCTGCCAAGGTTGTCCCAACAACATGGGGTGTTGTGTGCTTTCATCCTCAACCACATAAAACTTGTGTGGGTAAATATATTGATGTACTTGTACATGCAATATAGTCCAGCCCAATGTTTTCAGTGAATGTGATGTACTACTTTCCAGCACTTGTGGAGTAGGATGAAGTTGACCTGTGGGCTTGAGCTGTTTGTATAATGTGTAAGAGATCAAATTTGCTTGAGCTCCAGAATCAAGCAATGCCGTCTATTCAACTTGATTGCTACCCACTTTGACTACAATTATTGGTTCCACTGTGTATTCATCAAAATTCGTTAGTCAAATGGCATTGATTCGCAACGGTGATCCACATTGTTGTTGTTGTCGTAGAAGCCTTCTTTTTGCAATGCGTTCTTTTGCTTCTGCTTGAGCTTCTTCTCGTACCCTCTATTTCTCCTTCATTCATTGTTTTTCCTGATGGAATTGTTGAAGAACATCCTGTTTTAGTGGTAAATGATATTTCTTCAATCGACACCCACTAATCCAATTTGGCATTTCTTCACCTGCTAATGTAGCAAGCTTGACAGCTCCACTTTGTGATAGGTCACTAATCACAAAGGGTCCCATCCCTCGCTTTTTAATTTTCTTGGCATGTTGCTTCAAGGTATAAACAAGTACATAATCACCTGTTTTGAACTCTTTCGTGCGCACATACTTGTCAAAAAACTCATTTTGTCTTCTCTTTTCAGTATAGATCAAAGCTACAGCTCTCAAGCAAAGTTCATCTAGCTTTTCAAGATCATCTATTCTTGAAGAGAGATCATGCCCTGTCCATTCTAAACGTTTTGGTACTCGTAAAGTTGGAATTAAAAACTCTATGGGTAATATAGCATTTACACCAAACACCATGTTGTACAGTGTCGTTCCTATCGATGTTTTGTAAGCTATCCTGTATGCCCATAGTGTTGACTGTAACTGCTGATCCCAGTATGTTCTTGACTCTGATACAATTTTAGTGAGAACCATACATAGTGTTTTATTTGTGGCCTCAGCTTGCAGTCCATTTTCCTGTGGATGATATGGAGTAGATTTTCTATGTATGACCATGAATTCCTCTAGCAGATATTCAATGACTTCATTAAGAAAATGTGTTCTCGATCACTAACAATTTCTATTGGTAAACTGTATCGTACAAAGACATTCTCATACAAAAATTGTGCAGTGGTTCGTGCATCTGCTTTTTGTGTTGCCTTGGCTTCCGCACATTTTTTGAGATAGTCCGTAGCCACAATGATATATTGGGTATGGGTGCGATATGCAGGGGGTGAAATAGGTCCCACAAAATCAATGCCCCATTTTGCAAATGCCCTTGCTCCCATCATTGGCCGTAGTGGCATCTCATCTCGCTTTATCGGCACCTTGGTGCATTGACAAGCGTCACAACGCTTTACAAACTCGTCAGCATATTCCTGCGGTTCAGACAATTTTTGTCGTCTTCCTGAAAAATGGCCTCCACTTATTCTGCCATGTGCGTGTTCTAGAATCAGCAGGTATTCACTTTCACTTGCACAGATTCTAAGTTGATTGTCCTTTCCTCGCTTATAGAGTTGGTTCCCAATTAAATTATAATCAGCAGGTATTCACTTTCACTTGCACAGATTCTAAGTTGATTGTCATTTCCTTGCTTATAGAGTTGGTTCCCAATTAAATTATAGTCACGAGCCTCCAGCTCTATAGCCCTTTTTCGTGTTCTTGTTATGTTTTCAGGAAACTTCCTTGTGGTTCAGAAATCAATGATATATTGACTCCATGCAGGTGCAATGTTTACCTGAAACAATGTCACGTGATCCACTGGTCGTTTGGTAGTACATATAGTACAATTGTTAACATAAGCATGTGTGTCCGTGTACATAGTTGTCCAATAAACCCCTAATTGTTTCAATCTCTAGTGTGTTTTCACTGTTGAACAATGAAATGCACAATCCTGGACATGTGCTTCTTCAAGATAACACTCGAACTCCTCTGGATTTATACATACTCATAGAATCTGGCCCGATCCTAGATGATGCAGCCGTCCTGCAATCGATTGGAAGTTTTTTGTTTGTCGAATTGTTTGTTGTTTGGATCTGTCTTCCATGTTATCAAACCTACCTCCAAAGGAAGGAATGCTAACAATTTCCTGAGACCATTTGGGTATCATTTCAATATTGAAAAGATAAGCATCTTGTATGTCATCATCTACTCCTTCAAGAGCTTCCCCGTTGTGTAGCCTTGAAAGATGATCTGCCCATAGATGAGTTTTACCCTTTTTGACCACCACTGTGAAATCAAACTCTAGCAATATAATAAACCAACGTAAAATCCTCCCAGTATTGCATGGTTTATTAACCAGATACAAAAGAGCTTGATGATCTGTGAAGAACACAAATTTGTTTTTGCAAGCAAATAATGCCGAAATTTCTTTACAGCATAAATCATTCCTAACCCTTCTCTTTTGGTGGTTGTGTAGTTATTTTCCGCACTATTTAACTGTCGGCTTGCATAACAAACTGGAAAATCCATTGTTCCGTCTCCAGGTTGAGCCAGAATACTCCCGATTGCATATGCAGATGCATCAATGTGAACATGGAATATCTTTTCCCAATCCGGTGCTTTAAGTACAGGTGCTGATACAAGGTTTTCCTTCAACTTTTGGAATGAAGTGTCACACTCCTCAGTCCAATTGAAATTGACTAACAAACGATACAGAGGTTGTGCGATGATTGCATACATATATATGAATCTTCGTTAATATCCGCAGTGTCCCATGAAGGATTGCACTTGTTTCGCATTAGTAGGCCTGGGCTGGTCTACTATGACTTTGATTTTGTCTAGGTCTATGGTTATGCCATTTCTTGAGACAATGTGTCCTAAGATGCGGCCTTGCCTAACCATAAAAATACACTTTTCCGGGTTAAGACAGATTCGATATGTTCTGCATTTTTCAAATACCTTTTGCAAATGGTCAATATGTTCCTCTTGTAGAAGAGAGTGTACACAAAGATCATCCATGTATATTTCTAAGAATATTCTTAGGTATTCTTTGAACACGTGCATCATTAACCTTTGAAAGGTAGCTGGGGCATTCGTTAAGCCAAAAAGGCATAACTCGAGACGCATATATTTCCCACTCTGTAGCAAACGATGTTTTGTGTTGATCCTCTATTGCAATTCCTAATTGGTTATACCCTGACAACCCATCTAGAAAGGAATAAGCCTGTTTCCCGGCCACCCTATCAAGTACATGTTCTGTGATCGGCAAGGGATAATTGTCCCTTATGGTGGCTGCATTTACCTTCTTGAGGTTTACACACACTCACAATTTTCCGTTCTTTTTGGGGACAACCACAATGGGTGACACCCAATCTATATGTTCAATTTCATAGATGAATTCAACATCATCAACTTGTCAATATCCTCTTTGATTCGTTTAGCAAATGTGTCATTATATGTATAAAGACGTTGTTGCTAGGTTTGGCATCTGATTTCAAAGGAATTGTATGTTGGCATATCGATGGATCAACTCCTTTGAGGTCTTTGTAGGACCATGCAAACACATCTTTATACTTCTTGAGAAGTTGTGTTAATAGTTCTTCTTCTTCAGGCTCTAAATCAGTTGCTATATAGACCGGCTGAGGCTCTTCACCTGGTTCAGCGAGGTCTATCTTTTTTGCATTTTCCAGCCCATCGTAAGATTCCTGGTTTGTTCTTTCCCTGATTGGTGGTGTCATGATGATTTTTCTATCCTGGATGGTGAATTTCCGATAGTGTGATGGTGCATTCATGTTTCCTTTTTCTGACTCCTCGTTACCATCACTATCTCCCTCAGTAGTCCATACCTCTCGTAAAGACCGTTTTAGTTC
This sequence comes from Adiantum capillus-veneris, assembly GCF_014529385.1. Classification (NCBI taxonomy): domain Eukaryota; kingdom Viridiplantae; phylum Streptophyta; class Polypodiopsida; order Polypodiales; family Pteridaceae; genus Adiantum; species Adiantum capillus-veneris. The sequence continues at coordinate 139,405,666 of NC_140937.1, read as the reverse complement.
TTGGTATTTCTGTTTAAGCTCCAATTTGGTCCACTCTAGGTCTTTTGTTGTTTCTTTTTTTTATTTTTGAGATTTTGTTTTTGTTTTAGATTTCCGTACTTGTCATATTTCCTCTCTCTTTCCTTCCCTTTGAACTTTTGAGAATCTTCCTGATATTTGATCTTTTACACAATCCTCCGCTTTTACAAGCATTAGATAGTGAGTTTTATCTTTTATCCTCGGCATCACGTTCTCTCTTGCTTTGTTTTCTGCTCGTTTTCTCCTATAGCGTTCCTGGCGTCTAGGGTGCTGATTAGCAAAATCATAAAACTTGATATTCTCTATTTTCTCCCCACGCTCACTTGAGCTGTCTGAACATTCATTATCTGCATCGTTATTTACCTCCAGATGCTCAGAGGAGTTATAAAACTCTTCTTGTTCTGGTGGTTCTACCTTCTCATCTCCTCCTAGTATAAGGCTTACCATGTAATAGGGTAGCACATCATAGCCATCCTTATCGCAAAATTTTGTTGTTGGACTCTCTGTAAATGGTACAGACATCCAATGTTGCCAGTATGTGTTCCCATTCCAAAGGTTCCAAGGCATCTTCAGGAAAAGGTTCTAGAATATAATCCTTGTCCTCAATCGCTCTTTCTAAGACGCATTCCTCTCTTTTTAAGCTCCCACAATGTGAAGCTCCGCACATCCATAGCTCTTTTTGTTGCCCTAACCATGCTGGGAGTTCCGATCCTGCCAATGTAGTTGAATCAAACTCTTCCACTGGTGTCTAGTTCACATCCTCGTAACTGTGGTCTTTTAAGCCATGTCTGAGGTATATGTGGTCATACCCCCAATCCTGGACAATCTTTAATTGTCGCATGAATGGTCTTCCCAAGATGATCTCATAATTGTTTTTTTTGTCGAAATCGACTATAATTGCAAATGTATGCTCATACTCGATTCCGCATGAGGTGACAATCACTTTTTCTAAGAGTCCTAGAGGCTTCTCCATGAACCCATCTGCCAATTTCAATTTCATTCTGGTACCTCTCAAAGCTAGTTTTCCCCATTTTTTCCAGATTTCCTTGGTGCCGATAGAGACTCCTACTCCACTGTCACGAATAGCTTTGGAAACTACTCCTTGGAATTCTACTGGTAGCGTGGTGTTTCCATCTTCTCCCTCACAATACTCTTTAACCTTGTTTAGAGGTACTGGCCTAGTGTTTAGTTGAGGCTTGTCCAATTCTCTGATCCCCTTCTTGAATCTTCGAGGTGGGATCTTTTACTCCAAATTTTTCTAGGCATTTGCCTACTATGGTCCACATGTTTGGTTGTAACCTTAGGAGTTCGGCTAATGTGATTGTGCATGCCACCGGGGTGGACAATAACTCAATCAACCCTTGTGAATCCATCACTCTGTTAGAAGAAAGTCTTTGAGATGGGATTGCTCTCACCTTAGACTTGGCTTCATACTCTCCTAGGTAAGAGGGTAGAGTTTTCAGCGAGTCTGGTTGGCTGTGCCCCGAACTAATTGATCCCTGGTCTCCCCCTTGTGAATGTATATCAAAGTTCATTTGTGATCTTGCCTCAAATTATTCAATGGGAGGTAAGATCTCATTTTTCTCTTTTCTCGTGCTGTTCATGAAGTAAATCACCCTGTTAGCTTTGTTGACCTCATGGATTTGCTTCCACAGATCATCTATACCATTACAGTCCTTACCCATTTCTACCAAGGTTTTAGGCTGGAACCCGTCACTTGCCTCATCTATCGTATTTGGCACTATGATAGGCTCTCCCCTAGACTCATAAGCATTTGTGAGTCTTTCCTTTGTTTCTACTTGTTCCTCTGAAGCTGGTTTGGAGCTGGTACTTCATGCCAATTTGCAGGTTTACCAAGCGGGTTTTCTATCAAAGATTGAGCTGTTTCAATAATCTTTCTACACATTTCCAACCTCTGTTCTTCTATTTCAGCATATGGATAAGTCATCCATCTTTGCTCTTGGGTTTGGTTCTTTTTGAGTCTAGCTTCGTAAGCTTTTAAAATTGCATCTAACTGCTCATTTACCTTGTCTGCCAGTATTGATCCTCCTGATCCTGCACTCTTGGGTTCTGCTATTTCCTTGGGTTCTATGGTTGCCATAGTCTGCGAGCTTAGGCTAGCTAGATCCTCTAACCACCCTAATCTATCCTTTGTGTGTTTTAACTCCTCGGATAGAGATGTTTGCTCTCGTTCTTTCCAGGTTTTCATACGTGCCTTTCTAGCTTTCCAAGTGATTCTCTAATTTTTTGTTTCTGAACTTGGGGCATCGATTTTTGGCTCTTCAATTATGGGTTCACTCGTCATTCTTTGAGCTTGGGCTCGCGTCACTGCCTGAATAGGTATGATTGTTTCATTTTCTGACCCTCCACTAGAAGGCACTGCTTCTAGCATGTTCAAGGTAGTTTTTGCTCCTTTGCTTGGGTTCTTAGGGCAATCAGGAATCAAATGAGTAACTCCACACTCAGTGTAATATGCGTTGACTCTAATGATTTCATCATGAGGACAGTCTCTTAGCCAATGGTCTCCGCCACACTTGTAGTAGGGTCCTTTAGGTTATTGAGGTGCTCGTTGAGCTCCTCTTTGTTGGTATGCATGTCTCTGTCCGCCCATGCCTCCGTTGGCTATGAACAACAATGTTCGTTCATCCAAGCTATATCTTCCTTCTCCTGCTGCCTGTGCAGCTGTTGGTGGTCCTGTATTTCCTATCATGCTCCATGGTTCTGGTGTTGAGGGTTCTTCCGGTGGATAATAGACAGGATCTACAGCATATCCATTGGGATCTTCATAATATGCATGCATAGGCACCGAAGCCTTCTCTTCTGATTCAGTTGCTGTTGGTGTGTATCTTATGCCGACTGGTCGTAATCCTGGTAGGGGTGGTTGTTGCCCCAACACTGGTTGTGGTCTTTCTACACCTACAGGTCTGTTTGCGGGTCGCCGCGATGGACGTCCATAGCATAGCTCTCAAGCATCAACATATTTATCAATACAGAGGAAGCAACTCGGATGAGGCATGGGAACTCACTAGGGTGTCAATCCTAACGAAGTGAACTCGAAGAGATGCATCTTACTAATTCTACAAGTAAATCAAATGCATTACCGCCAAGTAATCTACCTATGTCCTCCTACACCGTTCTTCAGTCATCACGCCCGTTTACCATGCAAATCATGTCGAAATCGCACGAAACTTGATGGGAAGCTACAGGGGGTTATCAAGAACATATCCTATCACTGTCACACCATTCTAGAGAGGTACAACGATCGCGATCGTTCGTCCCAACGTCAGCAAAAACAGCGAACAGGTGATCCTAATGGGTCGTTTTAAGGTCCCTAAAGCCTCTCCTAGGGTCAAAACAACATAAAACACACATATATACACTCAAAACAGCGATTTAAGGCCTCCAACTTGTAGTTGAAAACCTACACCGAATCTTGAATGATTACACTTGAATGAAAGAGCAAGAGGAGAGGAACACAATGCAATAAGCAAATCTGAATTTGGATTACCGTAGTCGCAATGGCGAAGATTACAAGTTTGAACAAGAAGGAGCTTTCAAACGTGCACTGTCTTCTTAGTTATCCATTAAAAAGATCTCTCTCCAACTTATAAAAATTCACCTTTATAGGTTAGGTCTTTACAAAATGGCTTGTCCGGCCACAAGCTCCCAAACCTCTAACTGGCTCTCTAATATACAATTGCTCCCATAACAATAATCATACATCCTTTGACAATTTCCCGGCTTAGAGATGCTTCTTTACAAAAGAATTTTACAATGGTTTCTCAGAAAAATATGATCCTCTGGCCACGGCCGCTGGTTGCTTCGTCTGCCAAACACTCCCCCCTTCCTTATCCTTGCACGCCCTCGTGCATGTTCAGTGCTTTGGCCATTGATGTGGCTCTAATGAAGCGAGTGTCGCTGGAAAAATTCTTGTTCGCAGGACGGCTTCGAGGGCTTCTTGATGCTGTCTGAATGGATTTTCCGATAAGGTGTGTTGGTATGCTACGAACCTTGCCTTGAGGTCCTTCGCCATAGGATGGAAAATCCTTGAATCCATTTCGAAGAATCCTGTGACGAGGGCCTTTTCAAATGCGTGCAAGTAATGTGAGGGCAGGTACATTAGCCTTGAGTACATGGCCATCAAGATGTGCCGTGGCAGTGAATCCTGTAGACTCCAGCAGATGCCTCGGTGTCCTTCCTAGAACAGATTCCATGGATGATCATCGCCTTCAGTGTCTTTAAACACCTTGATGCAGGTGACGATCATCCGGGCTATCTTTACTAACATCTGGCATGCCAAATCGGGGACATGCCGCAGCAAAGTGACTGTTGAGTTCAGTGTGTTGACCATGTAGGCCACCGTAGGGGGTTGCTATGCTGTCAGAACTGGGTAATTCAACTTGTGCGGCCTTTACCCCTTCCATGTGGTGAAATCTTTCCAAGTGCGTCTTCGAGGGACTGGGCAGAATGTAGGATCTATTTGTATATGTTGAGGAGCGTTGTGGTAATTTGTTAGATCCTGTGGCCTGTTGTCCAACCACTTCTGCCTCCACTTGGGGTGGTCATCGACAAGCATCTGAGCTTCTTCCACTGTGAGTGCAATGCCTTCGTAACCCCCTTCTTTGTTTTGTGGCAACGCTAGCCGCATCTTTTCTTTCCACAAAATTGCCTCATGGCATAACAGAGGAAACGGGAGGTACTCATGGCCAAATCCTTCCACCTGCTCTTCTGGTTGTAGGTATGCTAGGGCTGCTGACTCCAGTATCTTCTTTTCATAGAGCATGTACTCCTTGGCTGGCCCCTCTGACATGTCATGAATGCTCTTATTGAGCTCATCTCTTATATCCAGATTGGGCCCTTCAAATTCCTGCTCCTGTTGCCCTTGGCGTGATGTTATAGGCAAATATGGCACTTGTTGTCAAGGCAGCAGTTGTGGTTGAGTCTGGGCTTTGTCTGCTTTGATTTGCTGTTGAAAAGCTAGATCTTCTTTTTCCTTTAGCAGCGTGTCACCGATCTGCTTCTGAATCTGTAGTTCGTCACTTGCTTGAGCTAGTTGCTGCTCCATTTCTTTTAACTTTAGCTCATTTGCCGCCGTCTGGGCCACCATCCCTGATACGAGCAGCTGCCTTTGAAGCTTCTCTTGCTCTAGCTCTGCTTTTAGCGCTGCTATAGTGTTCACTACCGTGGCATCGTCAGATGTGGAGACCAATGCCCCAGCAAGTTCCTGATTCGCCATTAAAGTCGTCAGAGTGCCTTTGACAGTGCTGTAGGAACTGTTGAGTCTTTGGAATCTTGCACTCTCGTAGGCAAGCTGCTCTGTTGCTTTCTAGACTCTTGCCGTCAGCTCTTGGCACTCCTTCTCTCTCAAAAGGTGAAAATGAACAATGAGCTAGAATTTGGCCTACCTGACCTATATCTTCCCGAGATTTCCGTGACACAGGGCTGATTTTTCTCACCTTTGATCCCGATATAATCTGCATACCACTTGTGGGTCGAACCGTTTGTCATTCCGGCGTCGTATGACCATTTGATGCGATTTTGGTGAAATGTAGTCATGATCATTAAGTCCGAAATTTGACATCTTCAGATTAGCTTCATATCTCTCATGCTTGATAACCTTATCATAATACTTCGGCATTTGCTTCCAGAACTTGATTCCGACACTTGTGAGCGAGATTTTTTAATTTTTGATGTTTATTAACGAAAATCAAACAAAATAAATTGAAAATACTTATTAACTGGCAAAAGTTAGCCAAAATTATTATACTCACCCCTAAGCATATATTTTCTCTAGAAGCATCCCAATGCTCCGGATTTTGTCATTACAGCTCATTATTATGCTGGTCGGATGATACAAAAATGCTAAAAATGCCAGGTTTTGATTGAATATGTTCAAAACTGAACTCTAAATAATGAAAAACTACACACATTATGTACATATATACACGTTTGACCCCTTAATGGCCCTGACTATTGCTAGATTCATCAATTACTCCCCCCTTCCTTGTCTAAGTCGTCCCGGACAAAGGTTGGTACATGTGCATGGGTGTTGAAATCTGTGTCTATGCATGGCCTTGTAATGTGGCCCTCTTCTGATGTTTGAGACAATGCGTTGGGTAACAATGTGTTGTGCAAGATGCGGGTACTGAAAGTAGTTTCCAGTGGCTTTTGATGGCGAGGGTAGCTGTTTATGGAACAGGAGAGCTTGCAGTTGAATTGCTCTTTCCCTGATTGTTGGTGTTGTGACGGTAACTATTTTTGGAACCCATTTATATGTGGTTTGTTGCATCTTTACAGATTCTGCTTTAGTTTTCACCGATTTCCAGTGCCATTTGGGAAATTCAGGCTTCTTGTTTTGAGTTTTGGGTTTTCTTTCGAGCTCTGACGTTGAAACTTTAGTGTTCTCTAGTTTTGGTTGCCATTTCCACTTTGTAGTAACTTCTGAAGGTTTTGGAGATGATGCTGCTTCCGTCTGGAGTTTGTCCTTGGGTAGCTAGATCTTGCTTGGTTTGTTGGTCAGCAATGTTTTCTTTATCCAGACCTTCTGAATAACCTTTGGTGGTGTTTTTGGATGATTAGCCGGTTGCTTATTGTCGATGGGGATACTCGGCCACGAGTGATCTATTTTGGCAAATGGAGTCATGTACACATTAGAGTCGTGTGTGTACCTTAACGCATGTTCTGACCATTCAGTTAGTGTATTGTATCTTCTCATCCATGGAACTCCCAAGCATATTGATTCTCTGATATCTCTGTCTTTCATTATGAAAAATTGATGTGGACAACTATTTCCATCAAAACTGATTGGTAAGTTTACTATCCCCAATGTTGGCATTGTTGCACCGTTTGCTGCTTGTAGATCACGTGTGTATTGCACGAGGGGTTCATCTGTAAGCATCCTATAAGTGGAAAAGTTGACCGCATTGACTCTTGCTCATGTGTCAATAAATGCTCGCTGATATCTGCCATGCGCAAGTCTGACATTGATGCGAACATTGATTCCTGTTTCCCATTGCTCATCAGTTTGAATTATAGACAAAGGAATTTGAGCCATGTCTGCTGGTGGAGGAAGTCTTTGTTGGTGTAAGGTTTTTTTTCTTTTTAAAATCCTGACTTTGGCCTCTTCTTGCACTTGAGCTTTTGTTTCCTTTGCTTTGTTCTTGCGCTCCTTCGTAGCATGTATTTTGGCAAGCATCTATGTGGTTAGTGGTATGTTTTATTTCTTTATTCTGCAACCACTAATCCAGTTAGGAATTTCCTCTCCCTCTAATGTCCCAAGTTTGATGGCACCGCTAGATAATATGTCATGAATCACATAGGATCTATTTCCTCGCTTTTTGAGTTTCCGGGAATGTTGTTTCAGGGTATACATTAAGACGTAATCCCCAGTAGCAAATTCCTTGCTTATAACATGTTGATCAAAGAAAGATTTCATGTTTCGTTTTTGCGCGTAGATTGATGCAACAGCTCTCAATCTAGTTTCATCCATTTTTTCCAGAACATCTACCTGATTGGATAATTCATGGCCCGTCCATTCTAATTGTTTAGCGACTGGAAGCATAGGGATAAGGAATTCAAGTGGAAAAATCGCTTGAATTCCATAAACCATGTTGAACGGAGTCGTTCCGATCGATGTTTTGTAAGCTACTCTATATGCCCATAAAGCTGAATGCAGCTTTTGATCCCAGTCAGCTCTCGATTCGCCGACAATTTTGGTGCGAATTGTCACCAAAATTTTATTCGTACTTTCTGCTTGGCCGTTCGCTTGTGGATGATAGGGGGCGGACGTCCTGTGAATCACCATGAATTCGTCCAATAGGAGTTCGATCACCTCATTGATGAAGTGAGTGCCTCTATCGCTCACGAGCTCAATTGGTAAGCTATATCTGGTGAAAATGTTCTCATACAAAAACTGTGCTGTCGTTTTTGCATCATTTCTGGCTGTTGCTTTAGCTTCCACCCATTTTGTTAGATAATCTGTTGCCACAATAATGTATTGAGCGTGCGTTTTATATCCCGGAGGTGCTATCGGTCCTACAAAATCTATTCCCCATTTCGCAAACGCTCTTGCTCCCATAATTGGCCTCAAGGGTATATCATCTCGTGCTCTAGGAATTTTTGTTTTCTGGCAATCGTCACATCGTTTCACAAACTCTTCTGCGTCCATGAATAGCGTAGGCCACCATATGCCTGCAATAAGAATTGCTTTGGCCATTTTGTCTGAGAAATGTCCACCAGCTTGTCCACCGTGTGCTTGCTCAAAGATAGGAATGTATTCCTCTTCAGTCGCGCACATCCTCAATTGATTGTCTTTTCCCTTCTTGTAAAGAGTGTCCTCAATCAGTACATAGTTTTCTGCCTCTTTCATGATTGTTTTGATTCATGATCTACTCATCCCCTCAGGAAGTATTCTGGTGGTGAGGTATTCAACAATGTAGTTACTCCATTGGGGTGCTACAGATAATCTGAATAGTGTCGCGTGCTCTATTGTCTTTTGAAGTGTGTATTTAACGCAAGATTTGACATGCATATGAACACTATGTCGCATTTTTGGCCAATACACACCCATTCTCATCAATCTTTGATACATCTGTGCATGCCCATTGTGAATCCCCGTTGTTTGTACATGAGCTTGGTTTAGGTACAATTCCCGTTCACTCGATTCAACACAAAGCCTAAGGATTTGATCCGATCCTTGTTTGTATAGCCTTCCCGCCAACATTACCAATGATCTGGATGCTGCAATGGTAGATTGTTATCTTATCACATTCATTGACCCGATAGTCAGCAAAGGAATTACATCCTCGCTCCATCTTGGAACCATTTCTATGTTGAAAAGATATGCATCTGGCAAATCATCATCAACTCCTACAGGGTTTTCTCCATGCATCATTCTAGATAAATGATCTGCTCTTTGGTGTGTAGTTCCTTTCTTGACTACTACCGTGAAGTAAAATTCAAGCAGTATGATGAACCATCGAACAATTCTCCCCGTACTACAAGGTTTGTTTACTAAGTACAGTAGTGCTTGGTGATCAACGAAGAATACAAATTTATTGGAAAGTAAGTGGTGTCTAAACTTTTTCACTGCGTAGACCATACCCAAACCCTCCCTCTCAGTTGTTGTGTAATTCTTCTCTGCATTGTTTAGTTGTCTACTGGAGTAACTTATTGGAAAATCCATGTTGTTCTCTCCAGGTTGTGCAAGTATGCATCCTATTGCATAAACTGATGCATCTACGTGGATGTGAAATATCTTCTCCCAATCCGGAGCCTTCAAAATTGGAGCGGAAATTAATCTCTGCTTCAACATTTCAAAAGCTTCCTCGCACTCCTCTGTCCACTCAAATTTAGTTATCAGAGCGTAAAGTGGTTTTGCAATTATAGCGTATGAGTAGATAAATTTGCGATAATATCCACAATGGTCCATAAATGCCTGTACCTCCTTTACCTTTACTCATGGTGGTAGATCAACAATGACGGTGATCTTCTCCATGTCTGTCGAAATACCATTTTTTGGACACTATATGTCCCAATATTTTGCCTTGTCTTACCATGAAGACACATTTCTCCGGATTCAGGAAAATCCGATACAGTCTGCATTTTTTGAACACCTTGGTCAAGTGCTCTATGTGCTCTAGTCTTACAAGGGAGTGAACACACAGGTCATCCATGTAAATTTCTAAGAACTGTCTTAGATATTCTTTAAAAGCATGACCCATCAGCCTTTGAAATGTGGCTGGTGCATTTGTTAGGCCAAAAGCCGTTACCCGAAATGCAAAAATACCCCATTTGGTTGCGAAAGCCGTTTATGTTGATCCTCTAGCTTTATTGCGAGTTGGTTGTAACCCAAAAAGCCATCTAAGAAGCTATAAGCCTCTTTGTCTGCCACCCTTTCTATTACATGATCAGTAATGGGTAGGGGATAGTTGTCTCGAATTGTAGCCGCGTTTACTTTCTTGAGATTGACACACACTCTTAACTTTCCATTTTTCTTCGGGACCACCACAATCGGTGAAACCCATTTGGTGTGCTCAATTTCGTAAATAAACTCTGCCTCCTTAAGTTTATCTATCTCCTCCTTGATCTTTTTGGCAAACGTTTCATTGTAAGTATAGGGACGTTGTCTGCAGGGTTTGGCGTCATTCTTAAGGGGTATTGTGTGTTGACAAATACTAGGATCCACCCCCTTAAGATCTTCGTATGACCATGCAAACACATATCTATACTGTTTAAGAGGAGCTACCAAAAGCTTTTCCTCTTCTTCTGTAAGATCCGTGGCAATATATGCAGGTTTTGGATCTTCTCTTGGCTCCACTAGATCTATTCGTTTGGCTTTTTCAGGACTGTCGTACGATGTACCCGTTTCCTTCAATTCCCTCATAGGTTGTTTCACTATGATTTTCCTATCTTGTATGGTATACTTCTTATAATGGGACGGTGCATCCATCTTGTCAGAACTCGTGTCCTCATTCGTTTCAAAGTCAGTCGTCCATATGTCTCTGAGGGTTCACTTGAGCTTATTGTACTTTGTTTTCCTCTCTGTTTTGGTCATTCCAGACTTTGTTTTCCCCCCTTTCTGCGACTTAGTCGTTTGCTTCTCGTGTCTTTTCTTCTTGTCGTTTTTCTGCGGTTTAGTTTTGATAAACCGGCAAGTGACCTCATCTTTGACACAATCCTCAGCTTTGACAAGCTTTAGATATCCCATTCTGTCATTGACAAGAGGCATCGGATTATTCTTATTTGCCCTTGATTTTCTAGCTCTCTTGGATTTATACCGCTCCTGTCGACTAGGGTTTTGGTTATGAAACTCAGAAAACCTATCCTGTCTCGACCTGCATTTCCTATTCGTCTCTGATGTGCTTGATCTTTCATCATCAGCCTCTATCAGTTGGATCTCATCGTCCAGTGATGGAAGGTCACAGCATAGTGAATCCGTGAATTCCTCCTCTATTCAATTCCTATCGTTTACTACAGATATCTCATCAATTATTCTTTTACACTCAGTCTCCCGTGGAGGTTCTTCTTGTTCCTCGCTCTCCGATCCTGACTCAAGGATGACACTAGCCATTTACAACGTTACTAGGTCGTATCCTTCTTCGTCACAAAATTTCATAGGTGTACATTCGTTAACACATATGTCCAAGGTTGACAATATTTGAGTCCACCCGAATGGCTCAAATAAATGTTCAGGAAAAGGTTCTAGGAAATAAGCCTCGTCATCTACGGATCTTTCCAAAACGCATTCCTCTTTGATTATCTCTCCACAATCAGATGCTCTACACATCCAGACATGCGCTTTCGTTTGCATCCATGCAGGTATTTCTTTTTCATTTACAGTGGTTGAATTAAATTCTTGCAGTGGTGTTTTTGCAACGTCTCTATAGTTGTGATCCTTCATGTTGATCTTCGTTATTAGCTCTTTGTGCCTTAGGTAGATTTGGTCATACCAACAATCTTGTATCATTTTGAGTTGACGCATAAAAGGTCGTCCCAAAATAATGTCAAAGTTGTTTGTTTTTTCAAAATCCACCACAGCAAAGGTGTGCTCATAGTTAATTCCACACGAAGTTACAACTATTTGGTCCAGGATTCCCAATGGTCTCTCTACATACCCATCTGCGAGTTGCAGTTTCATTCTCGTTTTCCTGAGAGCTAGTCGGCCCCACTTCTCCAAGATTTGCTTGGTAGCAATCGCCACTCCTGCTCCATTGTCTAGGATAGCTATCGTTTTTATATCCTGATATTCCACAGGAAGGGTTGTATTCCCCTCCTCGCCTTCACAATAATCTCCGACCTTGTTTATGGACACTGGTTGGGCTTTGGGTTGACTTTGTTAGGAAATAAGACGTAGCTAAATAGATTTTTGAGTAGATTACTTAATGGAGAGAGATAGATTTCACACACAAGAGATTATAGAGTAGAGAGAGAGAGAGAGAGAGAGAGAGAGAGAGAGAGTACACACGATATACGCGGTTCACCCAATGTGGGCTACGTCCACGGGAAAGCAGCCACTCAATGGATTTTGCACTTCAAAAGAAGAAGTAGTTTACAAAGGGATTAAACCCTTAATAGATCTCCCACCTTGCTTCACTCTCACCACCTCACACTCACCTTGTTGCATCAACTTCACACTATAAAATGTGTATAGAAATGGCCTCCTTTTATAGGCCAAAAGGGTTGCCCTCTCTTATGAGAGGCAGCCATGTGTAGCCGCCCTTGTGCGAATAAGTCCAAATCGGACCCTCCAATCCGCCCATGTGTGGCCGTCCTTGAGAGGACAAGTCCGCTTTTGAATTCGGCCACCGGCCACCGGCGATTGACTTTCGACCACCGGCCACCGGCCATTGACTACCGGCCACCAGCCAACCGACCGGTTGTTTTCCGACCACTTTTTGGCTGCCGTCCGGCCATAATATTCCGGCGAAAAGGAATATTCCGGCGAGGATTCTTAAAGTTGCCCCTGATTCTTGTCCGTGAAAATATTGGTTTTTGGTGAGTGATTTTCTTTCACGCACGATGGATTCTCCTCATAATGGGGGCCTTACAAATGTGCGCTTTTACCACAGAAAATTACAAGGGTAAATCAGGCTCCATACTTAACAGACTTTCCCGTTTGTTTTCTTCTCCCGTAGGGTTTGTCAGAAGAGGAATCTTTACTCCCTTGTGCTCCAAATGTTTCCCCATGTCTTCCCATAAGTGTGGTCTGAATTTCAAGAGTTCGGACAACGTGATTGTGCATGTTATAGGTGTCGACAGCATCTCTTGAAGACTTTTTGTCTCAACCATATGTGGAATAGTTTTCGTTTGGGATGGAACTAATCTTATCTCTGATTGTGCCTCATGTTCACCTATAAATGAAGGCAGGATTTTCAAGGATTGGCCTTTCCTTTCCACCGAAACCTCCGTTCCTGCATCCCCATACAACGATTGTATATCGGCTGGATAAAATCCGTTATCCAGGTTAATCTCAGGAATTGTAGCAGAATGTAATGTCGTGCTTCCGTTCTTTCTGTTTCTAATGGTTTCCCATAAGTATTGTGGCCATTGTTCTTCAACTTCTGGAATTGGTATCATTGTCATTGACTTAGCGTCATTAGTAGTGTTCGGCACCACTCGATGATCTAGTGGCAATATTGTTTCAGGCCTGGGTTCGTTTACTTGTTTTGGTTCATCAATTTTTAGTTTTTCTCGCTCTTTGTGAATCAACACTTCTTGTTCTGGGGTTCTAACCATCTTAGGTTCAATCAACGCTTGGGTTGTCTCAATGAGGTGTTTACACATTTTCAAACGCTTCGTTTCCACTTCTGGTTGTGAGGATAGTTAACCATCTTTGCTCTAAAGTTTGGTTTGTTTTTAGCCTTGCTTCGTACGCTTGTAATAGAGCATCTAAAGGTGTGAGCGGGATGGAAACACACAGAACGCCTCTATAACAACCCGACACACACTCTTGGGAAGATACACACACACTATGGGGCACCACTCGGCTTACACAACACACCTGGCCGAGACAGGGAACACACCTCTGGAGTGAGAGGAGAGAGACTATCCACTTACCCACTCCACAAAAACACACACACACACACACACCAAAAAACTCAGCTCAAAAGAGGAGAATTTTTTATGTTCAGATACAAATGATCTTGGGCCAACACCAATGGGGCAAATAGCTTACACAATATGGGTAAATAAGCCAGATACAATCACAAACTGGAGCAGAAACTTCGCTCATAGGAGAAACTTACACAGCCAAAATAGAAGAAAAAGAGGGAGAAATTTGGAAAAATGGACAGCACCATCGCGTCCGGAACGGCCCAAAACCCAAGTCTACAATGTCAAAGTGCTCAAATCCGACTTCGGATGAGCAGTTTACGGCCAAAACAGGCTCCAAAACCCCCAAAAACACACCTGCGGCTATTCCTCCTCTCTTCTCCACGTTTTTTCTGGTCTTCTCTCTGTTGTTTCAGTTCCCACACTTAGCTTTATTACTTGGGCACCCTTGGCCTTTTAGATGACCTCAAACGGACCCCGAACAGGCCAAAAACTGACCTCGCAGTGCATAGTTGTCACCTTTTTGCATCATCCGCACACTTGGCACTCATTTCTTTTCAACAATGCATCCCGCCACCACGTGGAGTGGCCCCAAAAAGTGGTCCTCATGATGACATTTCTTCCTAATTATAACAAGAAAACACCCACCTTGTGTCCGTACTCATCCACATGCAAATATTGACCCCGTTCGGCCTCCTGACGCCACTAGATGCCATCTGACGCACCTGCTTACCTCATGTCGTCGGCCCGCGGATAGCTTCCTCGAGAAGTTTCAAGCGCTACCAACTGCTCATTATTGTAGAAAAAACACACTGGTACTGGTAACGATGAAAATCGATGCACTATGTACACCTTGTCCTACCTGTACACATGTGGGCCCCATGTAACCACCTGGGTCTGGAAAATGGGAAATCCTTTATTCGATGCACCATGCATGTGTATGTACATATGCGCAATCCCTTGCTCCAAAAAACTCCTGACATAATTTGCCCACCCCCTAGCTTTCTAGAGCATTCATGCTCAGCAGCAGCACTAGTAGATGCTCATTCCACCTGGATCAAAAGGCCAAAGGCATATCGCCTGATTCACAAGAAGCATCATAACACCACACCTACATTTGTCAACAATCAACCAAAATGCATTATAGGCATATCCAACTAACACATCTGCCCTGTGTGGAGTTCCAAAAGCATAAATATTGCATGCCACATTCAACCCACCCGATATATACAACTCAAGTGACTCATCACCTATCATCTTGGCTTCACCAGCCATAGCAACAACTTGCAAATCATGCACCCAAGTAGCTAAAAGCATTGTGTGAAGGTAAAGTTGTTGATATCCAAAGCACAAACGTATCCCCGCGGCACACATATCCCTAGCATAGGCATCCACATATCTGAGATTGGACTCATATATGCCAAACCCCTTCTCATCATCACACATAACTTTATCCACATCATAATCATGGCTATCACAACTATCCATAGCTTCTAGCATGGGTTCATCACTCTCCAAGAATACAGATCCCTGCTCTAAACCACAACCATGCTCACAAATCGGTTCAATCACTGCACATGCATCCAAATATGGCTTCAAAACAGGCTCCACATCCAACAAATCCACAAAATGGCTCTCAACCTTGCCCTCTTCCCTAATGTCCAAGGAACTAGTATCCAAAGATACGTGCTCATCATCAATAACCTCAACCTCACACTCACACCCAGAATCACAAGGTACACAAGTAGCCAATGCATCCTCTTCAAGACTTTTCAATCCTGTATCCAAAGCATTACTCATCTCTTTAGGCTCTTCCATAAACCTGTCATCCTGCAAGACCTCTTTACGCTTCACAATAGACTTGGAAGAAATGAGAAACATCATAGGATAGGCTACTTTTCACCTGCTTAGGCTTAACTTCATCTTCCATGTCAAATCCATTTTGCACATGCATACATGTACTGGTACCATGTTCCTCAAGACGCTTAAACTTCCATTCCTTGTGCTTTGCAATGCATACCGCATCTTCAAAAGACTCAGGCGTCTTCAACTCAACCTCGAACCGCAACCAAGGTGACAAACCATCAACAAAAAAACTTTTCTTCAATGAACAAGGGGGGGTCTCATCCTTAAGAGCAACACACCAACGAGTCCATAAATCTGTAAAACCTTGTACATAGGCATCAACACCTTGACAAGAACCTTGCTTAAGAGCATTGAGCTCATTCCATACTGCATTTGCATCTTCAAAAACATGGAAACGCTCTAAAAAAGCTTCTATAAACTTGTCAAGACTCAAACCATAAGAAGAAGCCACTGCTTCTTTAGCTTCCAAATCCATGAACCAAACACGGGCCTCATCTTTCAAAAGCAATCCAAATAGCCTCAAAATCTTCTCCTCATCACACATATTGTTGCTTATGCATGGCACCTCGACTTGCTCCAGAAAGTCTTCTGCATCTTCACCACTTCTTCCATGAAATTCCGGATAAGAGAAAGCCATGGCTACCCAAGTTTAATGCTTTGAGAACCCCTTCGAACACACGTGCAAGAACCCAAAACTTTTCACTACCCAATCCCCAGAAACTTCAATGGAGCTCAGCTTTAGATAAGGACAAACACATGCACATCAAATGAGTTTTCATAGTTGATCATCGGAATTACAACAGGCAAAGGACATTCCAGTCTCTCCCTTAATCTTCTTGGCTCGAACATAAAGACTATACACTGCTGGAAAAAAATCTTCTTGGACACATGAACATTTATCTGGCTTCTCTAAGTTAAATGAAAAGGAGTGAATTGAGGTCCATTTTGATCATCCATTAAAGCCAACCATTCAGCTCTCAAGAAGGCACACCTGTCTTATCCTCTGATTTTGCCAAAATTTCAGCAGCATAACAACATAAATGCCTTAAAAGACCAAAAGACCAGCCATCATAACTTGGAAAAATTTTGACAGAGTTTCCCCAGAAGTAGAGCAGTGTGAACCCAAAATATAGACTGTGCTGTCAACAATAGAACCCGAGCATCAAATAGGACTCACTAGTACATAGCCTATGGCAAGGTCACGAAAAGGGTGCTCCAGCTACCTGTATCACTGAAAGGATATCCACATTTGAGAATCCCCCAGCTCAATAAAACCTCACGCTATCGACCCTCACACGAAGGCTAATGCAAATCGCGTATAGTCAAGTCTCATAAATGACTATCTTCCAGACCAAGTCTTAGAAATGGCTAGGACTGCCAAATAAAACCATATATGGCTCCACAAAGGCGTACCATGGCAGTTTCCACAAGTAACGTACAATCCAACAGACAATGCGCTCAAACAGTCGCCAAGTGATGCATACCCACAACAACTGCAAGTGACATCACTGCTAGTATATCACTGTACTCCAGCTACCTGTACCTGTGTGAATCACCTGTATCTGTACCTGTACCTCTAACCTATAATCTGCAACCTGCAACCTGTAATCCCGAATCTCGAAGCTTGAAGCTCGAAGCAGAAGGTACTCGAAGAAGATCCTCCATGGGGGCACCAAAAGAATGTGAGCGGGATGGAAACACACAGAACGCCTCTATAACAACCCGACACACACTCTTGGGAAGATACACACACACTATGGGGCACCACTCGGCTTACACAACACACCTAGCCGAGACAGGGAACACACCTCTGGAGTGAGAGGAGAGAGACTATCCACTTGCCCACTCCACACAAACACACACACACACACCCAAAAAACTCAGCTCAAAAGAGGAGAATTTTTTATGTTTAGATACAAATGAGCTTGGTCCAACACCAATGGGGCAAATAGCTCACACAATATGGGTAAATAAGCCAGATACAATCACAAACTGGAGCAGAAACTTCGCTCATAGGAGAAACTTACACAACCAAAACAGCAAAAAAAGAGGGAGGAATTTGGAAAAATGGACAGCGCCATCGCGTCTGGAACGGCCCAAAACCCGAGTCTACAATGTCAAAGTGCTCAAATCCGACCTCGGATGAGCAGTTTACGGCCAAAACAGGCTCCAAAAACCCCAAAAACACACTTGCGGCTATTCCTCCTCTCTTCTCCACGTTTTTTCTGGTCTTCTATCTGTTGTTTCAGTTCCCACACTTAGCTTTATTACTTGGGCACCCTTGGCCTTTTAGATGACCTCAAACAGACCCCGAACAGGCCAAAAACTGACCTCGCATTGCATAGTTGTCACCTTTTTGCATCATCCGCACACTTGGCACTCATTTCTTTTCAATAATGCATCTCGCCACCACGTGGAGTGGCCCCAAAAAGTGGTCCTCATGATGACCTTTCTGCCTAATTATCACAAGAAAACACCCACCTTGTGTCCGTACTCATCCACGTGCAAGTATTGACCTTGTTTGGCCTCCTAACGCCACTAGATGCCATCTGACGCACCTGCTTACCTCATGTCATTGGCCCGCGGATAGCTTCCTCGAGAAGTTTCAAGCGCTACCAACTGCTCATCATTGTAGAAAAAACACACTATTACTGGTAACAATGAAAATCGATGCACTATGTACACCTTGTCCTACCTGTACACATATGGGCCCCATGTAACCACCTGGCTCTGGAAAATGGGCAATCCTTTATTCGATGCACCATGGATGTGTATGTACATATGCGCAATCCCTTGCTCCAAAAAACTCGTGACTATCCACTTACCCACTCCACAAAAACACACACACACACACACACCAAAAAACTCAGCTCAAAAGAGGAGAGAGACTATCCACTTACCCACTCCACAAAAACACACACACACACACACACACCAAAAAACTCAGCTCAAAAGAGGAGAATTTTTTATGTTCAGATACAAATGATCTTGGGCCAACACCAATGGGGCAAATAGCTTACACAATATGGGGCAAATAGCTTACCTCATGTCATTGGCCCGCGGATAGCTTCCTCGAGAAGTTTCAAGCGCTACCAACTGCTCATCATTGTAGAAAAAACACCCTATTACTGGTAACAATGAAAATCGATGCACTATGTACACCTTGTCCTACCTGTACACATATGGGCCCCATGTAACCACCTGGCTCTGGAAAATGGGCAATCCTTTATTCGATGCACCATGGATGTGTATGTACATATGCGCAATCCCTTGCTCCAAAAAACTCGTGACTATCCACTTACCCACTCCACAAAAACACACACACACACACACACCAAAAAACTCAGCTCAAAAGAGGAGAGAGACTATCCACTTACCCACTCCACAAAAACACACACACACACACACACCAAAAAACTCATCTCAAAAGAGGAGAATTTTTTATGTTCAGATACAAATGATCTTGGGCCAACACCAATGGGGCAAATAGCTTACACAATATGGGTAAATAAGCCAGATACAATCACAAACTGGAGCAGAAACTTCGCTCATAGGAGAAACTTACACAGCCAAAATAGAAGAAAAAGAGGGAGAAATTTGGAAAAATGGACAGCACCATCGCGTCCGGAACGGCCCAAAACCCAAGTCTACAATGTCAAAGTGCTCAAATCCGACTTCGGATGAGCAGTTTACGGCCAAAACAGGCTCCAAAACCCCCAAAAACACACCTGCGGCTATTCCTCCTCTCTTCTCCACGTTTTTTCTGGTCTTCTATCTGTTGTTTCAGTTCCCACACTTAGCTTTATTACTTGGGCACCCTTGGCCTTTTAGATGACCTCAAACAGACCCCGAACAGGCCAAAAACTGACCTCGCATTGCATAGTTGTCACCTTTTTGCATCATCCGCACACTTGGCACTCATTTCTTTTCAATAATGCATCTCGCCACCACGTGGAGTGGCCCCAAAAAGTGGTCCTCATGATGACCTTTCTGCCTAATTATCACAAGAAAACACCCACCTTGTGTCCGTACTCATCCACGTGCAAGTATTGACCTTGTTTGGCCTCCTAACGCCACTAGATGCCATCTGACGCACCTGCTTACCTCATGTCATTGGCCCGCGGATAGCTTCCTCGAGAAGTTTCAAGCGCTACCAACTGCTCATCATTGTAGAAAAAACACACTATTACTGGTAACAATGAAAATCGATGCACTATGTACACCTTGTCCTACCTGTACACATATGGGCCCCATGTAACCACCTGGCTCTGGAAAATGGGCAATCCTTTATTCGATGCACCATGGATGTGTATGTACATATGCGCAATCCCTTGCTCCAAAAAACTCGTGACAACGGCTCTAGCACTTTGTCAACCAAGACCGATCCTCCTGAGGACGCTTTCCTCGGCTTGTTGTTAACCTCAGCAGTTTTATTCTCTCTCTCTTGTTTGAGTTGCTTCTTCGTTTCATGCAATTCGTTTTGCATGGAAATTTGGATGTTCAACCTTCTCGTTTTCATCCTGTCTTGTTTTGCCTTCCAGGATTTTCACTGGGTTCTCACGGATATGCTCTCATTTTCTGTGGGTATCGGCAACTCGATCTTTTCCTCCATGGACTCGTTTTTCCTTAAGTCCTTGGCTTGAGCTCTGGTTATCGCATTGATTTGGATCATGGGATCAGTTTCTGATCCACTGCTTGCACCTCGTATCACCCCCACAATATTCATAGTCACTTTTCCTTTGTTGTCCGGATTTTTTGGGCAATCTGGCAATATGTGATTCACACCACATCCGTCACTCTTTCGCCTTTGAAAGGACAGTTACGCTCCCAGTGATCCGTACTTCCACAGCTATAGCACTGTCCAATTGGTGTTTGATTTTGAGGAGATGGTCCCATTGGTTGTCCTGCTCTATTAGGATATCCTCTTGGTTTGTAATTCTTGTTCGCAATGAACATCAACGTTCTTTCGTCTACCAAATATTGATCTCTCGAAGGTTGTGCTACATACGTTGGTGGTGCCATACCCTCGCTATTTCCCCACTATTGATAGGATTCGTCTGCGTATATTTGTGATTCGGGTTCTGTTGCGTAAGGCTCATTCGGTTCCTCGTAATAAGAAACTTGAAGTGTACTATTTGTTCCTGGTGATGCTTCACAAGGTTGAGCATACCTAATCATGGCCCTATTTTCCTGTGGTAATGGAGGTTGTTGACCCAATACAGGTTGTGGTCTGTCTGCTCCTGCTACCAGATTCATATTTGGTCCAACTTGATACCTTGGAGGAGGTGGTTGGGATGGTCCTCCTGGAGGTCCATACGGTCTTTCCCTAACATAGTTTTTGTTATAATAACACTCTTCCGTGCAATGATTTGTCCATTTTTGTTCTATTGTGCACCATTTCAGTACTTGTCCGTTCGTAGCTGGTGCTTTCGGCTGTTGTGTGCACCACGGCGTCGGATGATCCCCCCCCGCATATGTCACACTTCCTCGTTTGAGACTATCTCATAATCGGATTTGATCTCATATGTTGTTGCATTCTCTTCGTTACCTCCTCTATCAATTGATCAGCTGTCGGCATCAAGGATGCCTGGGCATCTTTCTTGGTAGAGGGTTCACTTTTAATCGACGAAGAGCCACTGGTTACTGAATCAGTATCCTCTGACACTTCCCCATATGCTTTGTAGTTATGGACAAGATATAACTCTTCCCTTGTAACCTGTTGAAACGTACTACAGGCTTTCAAGTGAAGATCCTTTTTCAAGGTTTCATTCCTAAGTCCTTCAACGAAGAGCACAGACAATCTCTCATCCTGCGGTAATTATCTCCTCGGGCATCTCTCAATGTATTGCTTGAATCTCAAGGTTGCTTCCTTCACTTTTTCATTCTCCCTTTGTTTAAAAGCGTATATCTGCGCTACAGTATTATTCTTTATACCCCGTTTTGAGAATTCTTCAGCGAACTCACGCAATACATGTTCAATATTTGGACAAGTTTCAGGGTTTAAAAGTTGAAACCAGGTTAAGGCCGTCCCTTCCAAGGTCAGCCCGAATCCCTCGTATTGAGTGTGGAAATTAGTGATCTTTTCTGCTCTTAAGACTTGCTTGAAGAGCGATACATGGGCATATGGATACCCCGATCCGCTATACTTCTTTGGCATGCACTTTGCTACTTGGGATGGTCTGATCCGCCGTCTATGGGCTGTGGTCAATCTCATTGCTCCCATGTCTCGACTTAATCGTTCTCGTGCATCAGGGAGGTCGTAGGTTGCTCTCGTTGGCTCCCCCGCCCCAAATCTACTACTAGGAGGCAAATGTGATGGGGTGGCTGCAAATGTCGGACCTACAGCCGTATGTGTCGAGATAGGAACTGCACTACCTCAATTCGTAGCCATTGATTCTTTGGAATGTAACGTTCCCATGGAGCTTGGCATCGAATAATGAGGTTGACTGAAAGATTCAGCTACATGAGTCCTCCCTCCGCCTGTGGTTAACGGTTCTGGCATGATAGTTGTAGGGGCTGGTCTTAGAGGGCTTGGAGTGACATAGTACTGGTGAAGTGGTCCCCCAAAGTACGTATATCCTTCCAATTCTTTTTTATCGATGGCTACATATCGTCTTCCATACTCGTCGTATGCTGCAATTTTCGTTTCCGCTCCCTCTGTGTAGGTGAAGACATAAAGTCTTTTCCACTCAGTCATTTCTCCGACGTAGGGTTCCTCGCATCTATAATAAAGATCTCGCTCTCCATTATTATACTTGTATAACCCCAAGTAGACATTATCCATGTTGATTCTCAACGTTTTGTTTTCTCGCCTTAATCTCGCATTAGGTAGGCTCATTGTCGGTGCCTTTTCCTCATGTTCCTCGTCTATTTTGGCTTTTGTGCCCATCAATCCCCACTTGTATACAATGTTAGGATTCAGGAATACCAAATACATGATACCCTCGTCATCTAGGTACCTGTCTCTGCTATAGCTCACAGGCACTAAGTCCCTGAACTCACTTGGTCTATCTTCTATTTTCACACAGTAGCTGTCCATACCATCTTTGTATATCTTGGCACCTTGCTGTTGTCATATTGATACTTGATGAACAATAGCTTTAGTGTGGGCGAGGGGTATGATGGTCCTGCTTCCATGTTTTCTCTTCCGTTTAGTTTTATTTGTCCCAAGTGTTCTGTGAAATACTCGTAAGATCTCTCTGAAGAAGTGTCGGAGATGACTTCTTCAAGGATCGGCTCTAACGATCGCACTATCTCTTGGTTTACACTCTCTTCCGTCGATGCAACACTCGTTTGATTCGCTAAATTTAGGTGTCTGGTGTTGATTTATTTTCCCGATCTCAAAAACATGAAGAAAGTGGGATTTACTGACTAAATCCAAACCTCTTACCTGGAGATGGAAGGATCTTCCAATTCCTGCGACTGCATGGACTGTTACTTGACCGGTCTTTGCAAATGAATACACTGGATGGCTATGAGATCATTGTATCATTTCAACTGTCAGCAGATTCAACACTTCAAAATGATCTCAACACAAATTTGCTTGCAGATTATTGACATTGTGTCCAATTTGAGTTTTGAAAACTCCTGGTATCTTGTATAACCTAGGTCTATGAGCATGTCAAAAATGAGTTGGATCTGGGCCAGAGGTACACCGATCGCGATCGTAGTTCTGAGCTCAAATCAGATGAAACTTCACCAGCTTGTTCACTAGGTTATTTTAAGACTACCTGCCAGACACTTTTGTATTTGGAATCAAAAAAGTCAAGTTTTTACCATTTCTTGGTTGGAAGTGCCTGTTTTTCCAAATTTATCAGTTTGAATGGATTTTGATGTTCGATTTGGGATTTGAGAGATACCTGGGGTTGTCCTTTGTATAGGCTATCCCTCTGTATGGTTCCTTCCCAGTTTTGATGTGTCTTGGTCTAATGAAAGTCAATTTCTAAGCCAGTTTAGAAATTTTTGACTTGGATCTGTATTCAGATGGTTTGACAGGTATTTTGAGGTTTTTGGCTATGGGTCCTTTAGACTTTTATGTTTGTATACACCTGGGGATTCCACAGGTGAAATCTAGTCCAAATCTGGCACTTAGGTACACCGATTGCGATCGTACTTCTGAGCCCAAATTAGACCAAATTTGGCATGCTTGTAGACAGTGATGTTTTAAGGCTATCCCCAAAGTCTTTTTGCATTTAGATCACCAAAAGTCAAGATTTTACAGTTTCTGGGTCTGTCAGGCTAGTTTTACCCAAGTGGTCTGATCTCCTTGATTTTTGATGTTTTTGAGTGTGGTTGCTTTAGACAAAGTTTTTTAGAATCTTATCAGGAAGGCACATGTCAAATCTTGTTCAAATCTGATACTGGGGTACACCGATCGCGATCGTAGTACCTGGGCCAAATCTGATGAAATTTTGTCTGCTCCCTCTGACAAGTGTTTCCTAGTGTTTTGTGCTACCACTTTGTGATTTGAATCAATATCAATCCTGTTTGGTCAGATTTTTAGAATTTCAGAGTCTTATGGCTTCTTTTTTTTTTTGGCCAAAGTTATGGTTTTCTTGTTTCTTGGCTCTGACTTTTGCCCCAAATCTGACTGGAATGTGATTTACTTATCCTACTCCTAAGTACAAAAATGAAAAAACATAAGAAATTGAATCAAACAAAACAAACACGAGGGATTTCGGGTGAGATTTCAGTACTCAATCAAATTAGAGAAATTGAAGAGCAAAAATTCTTTAACACACTCACTCACTCACAGCTCCCTAAATCTCCTAAGAGAGGATCTAGCCGGTCCACTGGCTCTAGACTCCACTAAGCTCTAAACCCTTGTCTAGTAGCCTACCTGAGGTGTAAAATGCATTTGTGGATTGATCTTTTTTAAGGAGTCTAACCGTGCACTCGGTCACTCATCACCTAAGGTGCAATCCCCGGCAACGGCGCCAATGTTTGCGGGTCGCTACGACGGACGTCCATAGCATAGCTCTCAAGCATCAATATATCTATCAATACTAATGAAGTGAACTCGAAGAGATGCAACTTACTAATTCTACAAGTAAATCAAACGCATTACCGCCAAATAATCTGCCTATGTCCTCCTACACCGTTCTTCAATCATCACGCCCGTTTACCATGCAAATAATGTCAGAATCGTACAAAACTTGAAGGGAATCTACAGGGGGTTATCGGGAATATATCCTATCACTGTCACATCATTCTGGAGAGGTACAACGATCGCGATCGTTCGTCCCAAAGTCAGCAAAAACAGCGAATAGGTGATCCTAATGGGTCGTTTTAAGGTCCCTAAAGCCTCTCCTAGGGTCAAAACAACATAAAACACGCATATAGACACTCAAAACAACGATTTAAGGCCTCAAACTCGTAGTTGAAAACCTACACCAAATCTTGAATAATTACACTTGAATGAAAGAGCAAGAGGAGAGGAACACAATGCAATAAGAAAATCTGAATTTGGATTACCATAGCCGCAATGGCAAAGATTACAAGTTTGGACAAGAAGGAGCTTTCATACGTACGCTGTCTTCTCAGTTCTCCATTAAATAGATCTCTCTCCAACTTACAAAAATTGACCTTTATAGATTAGGTCTTTACAAAATGGCTTGTCCGGCCACAAGCTCCCAAACCTCTAACTGGCTCTCTAATATACAATTGCTCCCATAAGAATAATCATACATCCTTTGAGAATTTCCTGGCTTAGAGATGCTTCTTTACAAAAGAATTTTACAATGGTTTCTCAGAAAAATATGATCCTCTGGCCACGGCCGCTGGTTGCTTTGTCCGCCAAACAAGGTCCTGGTAGGTTGCCTGCTTGATACCTAAGCATCGGTGGAATTTGAGGAGATGCTACCTAGGCTTGGGGAGCATAAGGTCTCTCTCTCACATATCCCTTATTATAATAACATTCCTCCATCCCATGGTTTGTCCATTTTTATTCAATAGCACACCACTTGGGCTGTTTAGCCTGAGGTTTGGCGTACAAGTTAATCTTTTTTAGCACTTCCTCTACAAGCTGCTCCTAGTTTACAGCTACTTCTCCTACTCAAAGTCTCTACGCTCCATAGAGTCAAACCAAGTAGCAGCGTAATCCTCTAGGGTTAGTCCAAACCCTGCAAATTGGGTAGGGAAGTCTAACACCTCTTCAACTCTAATTACATGCACAAAGGCTGCTACATGATCTCTCCGATCCCTATTTCCCGTGTATTTCTTGTTTACCCATTTTTGCACTTGAGAAGGTCTAATTCTACGATGGTCTACAAATCTCATCATTGGATCTCCTCGTCCCAATCTATATACCTCCTCTGGCCTTCGGTAGTGGCCGGGTTCCTCTCCCAGTGGTGCTCCTAAGCCATAATTTCTAACAGTTGTTTGCAAGAGATGGTTCATCTCTTCAAACTCCTTCTATAGGTGGTCTTTCAGGATCTGTTGACCCTTGAGTCTTTGTCTTACTCTCTCCTTGATACCGTGAATAGAGTGGTGGTTCTTGGAAATCCCTTAGCCCTCATGCGGCTTGATAACCATCTCGATTTTGGTCACGTTCCAATGTTGCAGTCTGTCGAAGCCATGCCTGCAATGATGGTTGGGTTGCTAGTTGGTTTTGGTTGTTGAATGTCTGCGGTCGGGTAGAATGTGAGGTCGCGTCTTACTCTTCTGAAAAGGGATTTGTCGACTTGCTAGGGGTGTAGTTGCTCTTGGCACTTCATCGGGGGCATATGTTGATGCTCTTGGAACTTTTTCCTTTTCTACCTCCTCTGGGAGAATACGTTGGTATTCTCACCCGTACCTATCAACAAAAACGATATCCTTCCCCATAGCAATTTCATAAGAGAATAAGTAAAGAACCTTGTCTTTGCTTAACTCATTTGGGTAGGGTTCTTTGCAGCAAAAGTAAGAGACTATTCCCTCGCTCTCATGCTTGTAAATTCCCACATTCTCATTATACATTGAAACCCTGGTTGTTTTCTTATCATACATAAAAATTTCTCCAGGTCGATCAAAGTTTGGAGGCGGTTCTTGAGTTTTTGAAACCATTTTTCCTTTTGCCATATTATCTCCATATCTCTTGTAATCCTTAGGGTTACTAACTATCAGATAGTGGTTCCCCTTTTCGTCTCAGAATCTATCTCCATCATCATAGACTCGGATTATCTCCAGTCTCTAAGCCGCTCTTTCCTTAATACAAATACACTTGCGTCCTCGATAGTCAGAATAAACTAGGGCTCCCCTCGAGTTTGTTCCTTCCAAGAAGATCACAATGAACTTGGAATCATTCAAATGATTTAGGGAGGTGATTCCTCCTGGCATTGGTCCATCATAGGTGAAATCTCCTGGCTGTTGACTACCCATCATGAAGAAGGATTTGTCTAATGAAGTGTTAGTATCACTACCCTCCTCAATAATCGGTGCTAGTGGATCTAGCCTTGCCTGAGTTACACTTTCTTCGGTGGACACTAAGCTACCTTGGTCTCCTGCCACCTTTTGGTCTCTAAAAATGTGTCTTCCTGATCTTAAATTCATCAAGCTTAGCAATGCAACTTAACACAAATCCAACCACTCACCTGGCAAAGGATCGGTTTCCGCACAATTTCTTGCTTTGCTTCTGCTGAATATACTTGTACACAAGCGTTTAATTTCGGCAATCAAATCAAATCATTTAACCATTAGAGGTGATCTTAGTAATGATTGGTATAACTGGAGAGTTAATCTCAACCACTACTGTATTTTATACACTGCTGATGTTCTGGATTAGGTCTACTAATCTGGAACTGTAATTTACTTGGATGTTGGTCAATTTACATAAAAAGTCTGAATTTAGTCTTTGTTCCGTCAAAAGGTCAAATAAGGTCCAAATTCACTTCTGAAAGAAGTTCTGGAATCTTTAAGCCAAATGGTACTTCACTTTATAACCTCAGTCAAATTTTCTATTCACTAAGCCGAAGTAGACATCCTACGCGTAGGATGTCTCTTGCTCTGTTTTGCCTAGATTTTTGCACTATGGATTCCCCTTGATGTCAGCAACCCACATCTGTTTTTACTTTTTGATTCGGACACCTATAAGCTATTTAATAGATCAAAAATCTGTTCCGACAGCCTGCTGTTGGTCTGATCAGCCAAATCAACTCCAATTTGGACCAAAATTGACTAGGAGGCTTGCCTGAGGCTATACAACACCCTGCTAGGCCTACAGTCAGTATCTGGATTCACTTTCTTTCTTTAGACATTCTATGCGTAGAATGTCTTTTTGCTCAAAATAGCTTCAAATGCACATCACACACTCATCTTGAGGTGTTGGTCCCTTTGGTATGCTCAAAACTGAGTTTGGAGTGCAAAATCACACAGATGACATCCTACGCGTAGGATGTCTTATTGGTCTTTTTGACCCTAGACTTGACCCACAGCTTCCCCTTGATGTCAGAAACCCAATGGTATGCTTAGATTTTGGTTTGGATTTCAAAAGTCCCCAATTTTAGCTATTCTAGTCTTTTTCAGTCAAAAGTGCTAAAGTCTTCTTAGAACCCAATTTTCTCACGCAAATGAAATGAAAACTTTCTCAGACACTCAATATATCATGGAGATCATGCTCATGCAGCCATCCTATGGTTTTGGTCTTAAAATAATGCCTTGGCACAATTTGGGTAGGATATCTGGCAATTTCTTTCTATCTGGCCTTATCCTTTCAAGATATGGCCAAATTTTCACTTTCCAGGTGAAAATAGGATAAAACCTACCTTTTGGACACACTGTCAACTCAAAATTTCAAAATTCCCACCAAATTAGCCTGTAGACATCCTACGCGTAGGATGTCTCCTGACTTAAAATTAAATTTTTTCTTGATAAAAATGCTCCTGATGCTCTACAGCTCTATCAGAAGCACTCACAACAACTTTTGGACTTCACTTCAGCTTTCAAACACACTTTTGCGTCTTTTACAACCTTGTGATGAATCTAACAAGCAAGTATGCATGCATGAAGTGCTCTAGATCCTGAATCATGATGTCCTACTCACTCTACTCCTACTCCTCATGTGAAATGGTGATAATGGTGTTTTGGTTGCTTCCTGGCCTCTCCAAAATCTCAAGCTCTCCTTTCACCGCTTCTACCACTCAAACTCCTACTCTTCAACTCCACTAAGAACTAAAAATATATCTAAGTCCCCTAAGTCTACCTAAGTCTACCTAAGTCAAAGGATCTAGGCCAGACACACGCTCCCTAGACTCCCTCTAAGACCTAGAGAGTCCTCCACCCTCTGATCCTATCTAAATGTAAAACGAGACTCTTGGCAAGCCAAAGAATCCCTATCCTCAAGGACTAGTCTCGGTCACCTACCTAAGGTTTTCGTCCCTGGAAGCAGCGCCAATGTTGCTTGTTGTGCAAGTAAATCGGCATCTTCATTCTGTTTCCTAGGAATATGATATAGTTGCACTTCTTCAAATTGATTAAACATCCTACGAATGGCATGAACTTTTAGCCTTAAGCTTTCATTATTGTATGCCCAAATGCCTAAAATTTGCTTCACAATGAGAAGTGCATCCCCTTTTACCATGAGACGTTGTATACCTTGGACAATGCATATCTTTAAACCATGAAGTAGTGTGTCATATTTTGCTTCATTGTTGCTAGTTGAACCTGGTAGATTGACCTTCTCTTTCATGACCACCTCTCCACTTGGGTTGAGCAATACTAGCCCTCCCCCTGCTTTTCCTGTGACTCGTCGAAAAGCTCCATCAAAGAACAAGGTAAAAGCATTAGGAATACTTTTAGGTGGTGGCAATGGTAGGGTCTTTACTTTAGGCACCTTAATCTCCTTCTCATGTACCCTATAAGTAAGGATCCCTGCCAATTGTGAACTCACACTATCTTCTACCTTGAAAGAGTATTGGAACTCTTGCAATTCCATAATCCACTTTGAGATCCTGGTGCTAAGATTCATTTGAGATGACACCCAAGGAAATAAATTTTTGCAGTGAGAATTACAAAAGGTTTTGGTAGCAAGTAGGATCTAAACTTTCTCACCGCAAACATGAGAGACAGCATCATGAGTTCTGCCTCCGTGTAGCCTCTCTCCAAAGCATTCATGACCCTACTAGCAAAGTAGATGGGTCGCATCCTCGTAATGTGGGGATCTTGTTGTAGTAAAACTGCACCAATTGTTTCCTTCCCAGCACTAGAGCTGATGAAGGATGTGTACTCCCAACAAGGAGGCATGAGTGTTGGTAGCTCTGACAAAATGACCTTAATGTTACAAAGGTACTCTTCAAGCTCATAAGATCATGCAAATTCTACTTGTTGTGTCAACTTTTGCAAAGGATGAAGCAACTCCGAAGCTAAGTGAATCAAGCGTGACATATACTTCACCTTTTGAATGAATGAGATGACCTCTTTGAGATTCTTGGGTGATGGGAGCTCAATAAGAGCCTTTGCCTTTGAAGGATCCACCTCAATGCCTTTATAGGAAACCTTGTGACCAAGAAAAATCACTTCATCCTCACCTATGTGGCACTTGTCCGGGTTGAGTTGACCTCCCATGTCGTAAAGTTTTTTTAAACCTTCTTCTACCTTTTGTAGATGCAATGATTTTGAGCTATAAATGCAGAAATCATCAATGAACACCCTGATTGACTTTCCAAAGAATGCTTGAAACACCATGTTCATGAAACGTTGGAAAGTTGCAGGAGCATTTGTCAGTCCAAATGGCATGACTCTAAAAGCATAACAACCCCAAGGAGTGATGCAGGTTGTTTTCAACCGATCTTCCAATGCGATACCTATTTGAAAGTAACCCAAGTAGCCATCACACACAGTGTACTTCTCATGACCAGCTACCTCATTTAGTATCTCATCTTGAAATGGGAGGGGAAAGTGATCTCTTTTTGTTGCCTCATTGAGTGGACGGTAATCCACACACACCCTCCACTTGCCATTTTTCTTAGGAGTGACAACAACGAGAGAGTCCCACTCTGAATTCTCCATTGGATAAATGTAACATGCTGTTGTAAGCTTTCTTACCTCCTTGAGTAAAGCCCGCTCCTTGATGAATCCTAGACTTCGTAGCTTCTGAGCCTTAGGTGTGACCTCTGGCTTCAACTCAATTTTGTGCTGAACAGCATCTACTCCACGCACATCGGTGTAGTCTTTATCAAAAAGCCTTAGAAATTTTGTTAGCACACATTTGAACTCCTCTCTTTCGTCCTTTGTAAGTGTTGTAGACAACATACCTTCTAACATTCCTTCATCTTTTTGCACATTTTGGTTCTCTTGGGAACCTACCTCTTCCAAACCTGGGCAAGAGGTCTCTTGGTTGTTTGGATTAAACCTTACCCCCATGAATTCGATGGAAGACTCCTCTTCAGTAATGCTACTGCTACTTTCTCCTTCTGAAGTGCTATTAGTCCAGCCTTCCTCCGTCTCACTTTGAGATGATTCTTCATGGGGCTCCTCTTGGCGTTGCTCCTTCATGTCAAAGACAACCTTCTTATGATTTTCATTCCTACAAATTAGCTTTCCACTCTCCCAATCTTGCAAAGCTCGCATTTTCATTAACCATGGTCTCCCTAGGATAAATGGGTAACCATTTCCTTTCGTAGACATGACATAGAAATCCACTACCTTCTTAATGCCAAAGGCCTCCACAAAGACATTTTTACAAATGCCTACGCACCTAGCCCATCTATTGTTTTCCATTTTGAATTTATTTTCAGGTGTCTCATGGATGTGCATGCCTAGTCTTTGCATGAGTCCTTCTGTCATGATGCAAATTTGTGCACCCCCATCCACTAGACCTTTCCTAACCAATCTTCCTTTGATGTAACAGTCTAGCACAGGTGTAATATCCTCATTCATTTCGGCATGTGCAATTTTTACAACAGGCACACTCTCTTTTACCTTTCTCCTAGAGCTAACTGCCTTTGTTAAATCCCTCCTAACTTGTGGGCATAATGCAAGAAACAAAGGCCATGAGATATCAGGACCCTTACCTCTCATGTCTTCCAATAGGTTGTATGGAGCCATACCATGTCCAAGAGGGAAGTCTTGGAGATTGATACGACGTCGAGTCCTCTTAGTTTCCTTGGTCTCCTTTGCCTTCTTTTCTCGTCCATGATCACTTTGTGACGTGATTCCTTCTTTCTCCTTCCCTTTTCCACGGCCACGCTTAATGCCATTTGCTTCCATGTCAACCTCATTTGAGTTTGTCACCTCTACCACATGCACATTTGGATCTGGGAAAGGTGGAACTCCTTCTACCCCTTTTGGAGGTGGTCTTGGTCCATTTGGTCTTTGTAGAAGCCTTGGTTGTTGACCAGTTCCTTCACCTGCATTCATCACTGGGTAATTCAAGTTAGGTCTCCCCGGCTCCCCATGGGGCCAAGGACAATTATACATCCCATGTCCAGACTCTCCGCAATTCCAACATTGCAAGACTCTCCTAGGTCGTGGATCTTGCTCTTCAAACTTCTTTGCTTGTCCCCTTGGACCTACACTTTGTGTAAGGTGAATTGACAAGCTGATTAAAGATTCATTTAACTTCTCAATCACTTCCGTCGTTACCTCAGGAAGCTCCCTAGATATTGATGCTTGTGACTTACCTTTGGGTCTAAGACCTTCTATTGGAACCTCCCCCCTTAAGCACTTGAGTTTCCTATATTTCTCAGCAGCCCTAGTTTCAGCTGCATCAAAGGTAGCAGGTGCACCCGCCTCAACTTTTACCTTAAGGTCAGGAAAGAGTCCGGCTATGAATCTCTCCTTCTTTAGAAATTCTACACCATCACCAGGGTTAGCAACATTTCGTATCCATAGAGCCCAAAGACGTAGAAACTCTTGCTTGTACAAGTAGTAGTCATCTAAGTCTTTTTGCTTATGAGAAACAATGTCTTGCCATAGCTTTTGAGTGTTTTGGGGATCAAAGAAGTATCTCTTGAAATGATTCACAACTTTCGTGTAATTCCCTTTAACTTCCTCAGGCAAAGAGTCAAACCAAGTGCTAGCATCTTTCCTAAGAACCACCTCAAACATCTCTACACGTTCTTGATCAGTTACTATCCTCTTGATACGACAAGAGATCTTGAAATTTGCTAAAAATAATTCTGCATCCTCTCCAGGCTCTCCAAAGAAAAGAGGATATCCGGACATTTGGCGTTGGGCCTCTATTGAATCGGTTTCAAAGTGACAACACGTTTTTGTTTTTCTTTCTTAAAAAAAATTACACAATAATGTTTTCTAAATTGAAATCTACTCTACAAAAAAATAAAAATATTCACATCAAATGACCTATGATAATCAATAAGAGGTAGAATGACAGGGTTTGGTGACGCAAGAATTTCTCCTACTCTTTGGGTTCCTGGGCCATTATCCATGGTCTATGCATGACCTAATTCTTAAAACAAAACAAAAATATAGACGTCCAAACTAAGGTCGTACCTAATGAGAGGCAAAATAAAAGGATTTAGTGATGCGTTTATCTATGCCAACCTAAGAGGACCTAAAATTCTACGAATTACACGTTGAAATTGCAACTTAGTACTAACAATTATGTGTACCTTTTGCCTTGCAATGGGAATGAAGGGATCATACAAATTCTCGTGATTCATGCAAGCTACTTCATTATGCTAAAGGTTGAGCCTACACAAAACATACACAAGCAGGCCTCAGTGGGGGCACCAATTTGAGGCGGTCCGGGGTGGGCAACAAGAAGAGTGGCCCCTAAGCACTCTTCTAGGCTCCCGTGCTGCTCAATTGGGTTGGGGTTGGAAAAAACAACAAGCACACACACAAACCCGCAACCTAACCCTACACAAATTTGGGGCACCACCTAGTTTTGGATGCGAACTAGGATGCATAAAGAGAGAGAGAGAGAGAGAGAGAGAGAGAGAGAGAGAGAGAGAGAGAGAGAGAGAGAGAGAGAGAGAGAGAGAGGCTTCTTTGAAATGTATCGGAAATGATCAAGCAAACGCAATTATATATGTAAGAAAGAGAGAGAAGAGGGAGGGGGTGCTTGTTGCATTAATACCTTCTTACAAATCTGTCATGACAAATCAAAGTGAGATTAGTATTTGTTCAACATAGCTTGATTAAATTACACCACAACACATCACAAGAAAAGCCACCCCAATCACTGTCTTAAAGCCAGGGGAGTCCTCTCCACCCTGTCGCCCTCTTACAGTATGTGGGATTTATGGCTAAATTGATGACAACACCCAGAGACAAGCTATCAAGAACTTTTAAAAAAACACCAAGACACTTACACATCATTGTGGTCCATTACTTTACGTTGGAAGAGAGACAAAGTATCCAAGCTTACTCCAAATCCACCCTCCTTGATTCAGCAAATGTTGGGCTTACACTAGTAGGAGAAATGATAGATTTCCTACTCTCAATTGAATGATCACTCTCTCTTAAAATGGTATAGAGTTCCCTTGCTAATCACCCCTAATACAACACATGCATATGCATAAGACAATGATCTTCCACTCAAGAGCTCCTTCTAGAGAGGTTGAGCTTGGATTCTCAAGCTATAGCATAGTGCTCTTGCTTATGGCTCCCCCTTTTTGTGCTAGCTACACCCTCCTTTTATAGAAATTTTGAAGGCTAGGGTTACTCCTCTAACCATGGTTGGGTTAGATTTTCAGCACTTATCTAATTTATTTTTCTTGGAATTATCAAGAAGTTGGTGGGGATAGATGAAGAAGAGAGAGGAGAGAAGTGAAGGTGATAGGACTTTTCATATTAGGTTAGTGTTAGTAAATTAGTAGAGTTAGTATTTTTATTGATTTACAAATGGAATTGGATATTTACAATGGGAGTATCCATGTAGGATACAAATAAGGAAGAAACTCTTAATAGGTAAGAAAACATGGATTTCTTACAATGTTGATGCTCCAAGTGTCTTGAGTAGGGTCAATTTTGACGCTTGTTGACGGTCCACTAGCTTTGAAGGTACGTTTTTTCTCCACTCTTGACCTTCCTTGAGAGCCAAGGTAAGTGAACATCAGTAATCAATCACCATGATGTTGTCTTTCAAGAGAAGAGGCTGAAATTTGTGGTTTTTTTTATAGATATGGGTAATATGGAAGAGAAAAAATGAGACTAGGTGGTCAATTTTGGAATGGAAGTGTGTGTAGGAGACATGAGTTCACCATGGTTTCTCTTATTCTTCAAGGTTGAGAAGAAGGTGAGTAGGGTGTATAGAGGAGTGGTGAGAGAGGTAGGGATGATGAGTGGAGAAGTGTGTGTGAAAGAGGAAAATGATAAAGTGGAAGAGGGAGTGTGGCTGCATAGCATGGGCAAATTGGGGTCCACCAATAAAATCATAGCTCACAGCTCGTAGCTAAAAAATATATGAAAACATTTGAGGTAAAAGTTCACCCCACAAGCTACAACTTTTGTTTGTATCACCTTTTCAAATTCGGGGAGCATGTGATCTTTAAAAATTCAGCAAAACTGACTGTTTTTTCCATTGCACAAAGTCCTTGTGAGGTCCTTCTTTGGATGATTCTTTTGAATACCTCCAAGAGTGAGCCCCCCATAGTGCATGCATGCATGCCACATACCCTTGAACTTATTTGGTAGGTCTATAATTGAAGATATTATTGAGATCATGATATAAGTGAATAGTACAACTAAGAAATCAAATATTGAGGGGTCTAAAAAAATATGTACATGTCAAATATAAATAATATAGGTGGAAAAAATATAAAGGGGTCAAAATAAATCTCTCTCATTATAAGTCTACCATTAAAAAATGAATATTTTTTGTGGTCTAATTTATGAGAGTAATAGAGAATAGATGTAGGAAGAAAAAAAGGACAATAGTGAAAAAATATACACATAAATAAACTAGTTTTTTTGGATTTTTATTGGGATGGAGTTACACCAAAAATAAGAGAATCTTGCATGAAATTATTTTTATATGGAATAAAGAGTACGAAAAATGGTAAGAAAAAATATGGTAATGTTGAGTCAATGTACATAGCATAAATAACACACCATAGGTAGAAATATTTAAATAAATACCAAAATAATTATGGAAAATCCTTTTATTTAGTCCCTATATACAATGAAATATTTACACACAAATGGGCCATAATATACTTATATTTTTTATTATTTTTATTTTTTTGGCTCAACTAGCCCAGTGACTAGCTAATTAGGGGTTTTTAAGAAGATATGGGAAAAGTCCCCTAACTCACACACACCTATATACAGTGAAATGGTAGGGATAGCCACAGTGTTTGGATGATTTTGGTAGGGTGGGTTAACTCACTATGGCAATTACGTAGAGCTGAAAAAAGGCTATCGACATGTTGATAGACTTTTGGAGTGCATCTAGGAAAGTTTATTTTCCAAAAGAAGTATTTTACCACCCCGATGAAGATGCCATGAGGGCCATTGAGATAAAAGTAGAGTACTGCATGAAGTTAAGAGAGTGGAAAACTAGAAGAAACACATCAGATGTTTTGATCTTTTTCAAAGATCATTTAAAGATAGACCCTAATCCTGTCAGCAACCGCTTATTGAACTTGCACCCTCTTTTTTCTCGGCTTGAATATTTTTGTACTATCTTGTTGTGAGTTTATTTTATTTATATTAAATTCTATTATCTAGGTTTGGGGTGGTTCATCTCATTAAGTCGTTTGAAGTATATTTGAATCTATATGTCTCTAGTCAATTTTCTTGTAGTTCAATTTGATCAATTGTCTTGTGGTTCAATTAGATCAATTATCTTTAGCCATTTGTCTTTTGGTTCAATTGTTTCAATCAATTGTGATTTTGTTTTTTGCATCATTTGTGATTTGATTGAACCAAGATACAATATGTTGTGTAGTGGATGAGACTGTTGAATCGTGGTATCTTTGAGACTATTGAATCGTGAGAATATATTTTTGTCAAAGATATTGAATATTTATCTATTTGTCCATTGCAGTTCTAAGATACTATGGCCGATAAAGAACAAGTTTGTGATACACAACCAATGCTAGATGATTAACAATAAGTGGTTGTAATGCATTTGAGTGCATGAAATCTCTAGCTCACAGTATGTCAGCACAACAAGCGACACGCACTGCTCGACGACTATTCAAATGGGCAAATCCAAACCACATGCAATGGAAAGATATCAATCAAGAAGTGACCAAGGATATGATTAAAACAATATGGCCATGTGAGGACGTGGAGATAAAGAAATCAAGGTGGAAGGTATTGAAGTGCCTTCACGAAGCAGTCAAAGATAACATTGAGAGGATCTACTTGGAAGTTTATGGACATCCCCTGCAAACTTCATATTATTTGTAATATTTTGCAAAAATGTTGTATGTACATTTATTACAGTAGCATCCAATAGACTTTTCGTCAAAGGAGACAGCTGTTTTCACCTATGATATCAGGGAGAATTGTGTCACTTTCACCCGGGATTAGCTGGCATTGATAGGTGAAGGGACCAACCTACAATTAAAAAAGGAGAAAGATATTTACAGGACACAATTGACAGAGAAATATGAAAAAATAACAGAGCTTTCTATAGCCACCCAAACACCCCAACCATCACAGGTCTTTATGAAGAAAAATAATCATTGCTTAAACGAGAAAGTTTAGAATTTGACACAAGGACTGAATCCTCCACCTGTACAGGGGACACAAATGTCACTCCAAGGTTGGTCTCCACGTCTGCTTTGGATTCATCTTCATCTTCCCACCGTTTAGTTTGCTATAAGAATTTTGATGGATGGAGTGGATACTATACATCGGCATGTCTTCATTATTATCACCTTGTGTGTTTAATTAATTTAATGCAAAATAGGAGCTGCTGTGAAATTTGGTCACAAGATATTCCACAAGGAATATATTATATGTTTGGCATGGAAAATGAGTATAAATTCAAGCAAGCCATCCAAGATACCCCTAGCAAAATTAAAAATCTATTCGGTAACAAAGATGAATGTTCTGAGCATAACAATTGAAATCAATAGATTATGTATAATCGCCACTATGAAGCTTTGTATACGATCAAAATGTGTTGAATACAAACTCTTTCATGATGGTTTTTGACACAATCTTCATTTGAGATACACCGACATTGAACTCTTCTTCGTCTTTGTTTTGAAATTCATACAACTAGATTGGCATTTCCTCCTCGTAGCCAGCACATTCAATGTGATGCAATATCTTTTTATTGCAAAAAGTATAGAATTATTATTTTTTATTTTTTGCTAATAATCTATTGCAAATAGTGCTATGATCACACTTGTACATACTCGAGTGTCTCTTTGAACTTGAATTTGCTGCACATTGTGCTAGTACTTTCATTTCAAGGGGATGTAAGGTCGAATAATACTATAAACCATTCACCATCCACCACTTCCATGCAAGTTACTATTTTGCCATTGACTGTACTAAGTAATTTGCAAAAGGACCTTATTTTAGTCTAAATGCACTCATTTCTTTGATACAATCAACTCAGTTCTACACTTTGGAGTACAACATATTGACCACATGATAGAAATCACTGACCACCTCTATAATGGGCATCATATCTAAATTACAATGCTCTAGAGACTGAGCATCTAAACCGTAGTATGGAGTGGGCTATGAGCGCTCTTTCATCTTGCATGAAAATACTTGGCCAAAGTTCTTCGTTGTTTGATAGAGAATGGTAGTCACCGCTACTTCTTTACTACAGACTCTTTTAGCTCCTCAACATTTTCAAGACTCTATTTGATTGACCACCATGTCATCCACACTTTGCCCATATTTGGTGCCTTGGGATCAAGGTTGCGAATCGCGAACATGATGCGCACCATTACAAGGTATGCATCCATTACACTCCTCCACCAAGGAACCTTGTTTATGGATCCACGTAGACATCTAATTTTCTCTTTCACTTTTTTTTTCTACTCATGTTGCCATTTGTCAAAGGCTTTGCAATTGAAATTTTCAACATAGCGCACTTATTGTTGCGCAGAGAAGTGATTCCAGTGTATAAAAATGGGCGTAAAATCAAGCTTCAACAGAAAGTTTTAACATCACTGACATGCTCATTCTATACAAATCAAGCACTCTTTGTCGTTTCAAGATAAATTTCACAACTTATCGTGTTGTGTCAATTATTTGGTGAACCATGTAGTTTTTTCACTATTGTACCAATCCTTCAACACCAAGTTTAAGTTGTGTGTATTACAATCTTTGGTGAAAATGTGTGGAAAGCACTTCTTTATTAATTTTCTAGTTTTTTTACAGTTCTTTGCATTCTCTTTGACTACTTGAATGACATGTTTAACTTTGATTTCTTTAATTACATTAATCAAGACCTCAAAAATGTATTTTCCACTTTTAACTACGTACACCAAAATTTTCAAGGGCCTTTATGATTGTTTTTCCCCTTGGACAAACCATCATTACATTGATTAGTGGTCTTTTTTGAACATTAAACCAACCATCCCTCGCAATTGTGCATCCCAAAAGCGAAATGTTCCCAAGTATTATTTTGGCAACATGCTCTTTGACTTTGATGTAAAATTTGTCCAAGAGAACATTTCCTATCGTGGGATATGAAGGAGCTAAAAATCCTTCATCCGATAAACTGCGTTCAAAAGCTTTGATGCAATGATTTTTTAAAAATTTTCCCAAGTCCACCTTCATTATGACGCTTAAAAAGGACATTGCTTGACATTTCCTCTCCTTGTGCTGGCTGTTCTACAAGGTTAGTTATTATCACCACAGGATCAACAGAGTTAATATTTGGCTCTGACTGGTCTTGACCTGCATCCATAACAAAGCTATGTATCCACTGCCTCTTGCCACTCTTTTTGGCGAGCTCTTCTCTCAAACACTTTGCAATTGTAGGTGCCTAAATGTTCACATTTCTTACAATTCTTTTTAATGCTACCCAGAAAATGGTCCCTAATACTACATGGTGTACCGCTTGATTTTGTTGTTAAGCAAAAATTACATTTCCACTCCATATCTTGACCACATATGTTGTGAGCGTAATCTCACTCTTTGCCAAGGGCTTTTTTGTGAAGCAAAATTTACATTTCCACTCCATATATTGACCGCATACTTTCTGAGCATAATCCCACTCTTTGCCAGGGGCTTTTTTATTCTTTGTCTTCTTCATACCACTTGTACCAACATTTTGCTTCACTGCTTTCAATTTAAAACTGAAGTCATAAGAAATAGATATTCAATTTTTAAAACATTTTTATTCTTTTCAATATATATTAGAAAACCAAAAACTAAGAAAGTAATCAAATCTACACAATATGTGATTTGCAATGCACTCTAATCAATCCACATATCCATCATATATGTTGTGAGAAAACATACACATTGCAATGCACTCTCCAGACGGCATTATAAATACAACAATGCTATAAATTTCTCGATGCAATAACTATTATGGTGATTATTTATACATCCTCTTCGATTTGCAAACAATAATACACATCTATTTTTAAATTCTACAAAGAACAATCAACTTCTGCACTAAAACGATGTCATTTATTTGCAAAACACACACAAAAGCAATGATATCTATGATTGTTCATCTCATGCACTAACAATATTTCATAATGCACAATGCACTCCCTTAATGAATACACTTTGGCAATAAGTATTACACTCCCTAGTGCAACACTCTTTCTAAAATGGCATGTAAAGGATATCCACACAAAAAAATCTCAACACCACAATTGCAAGACTATGGGATGCAAATACTGACATTCAATTTCTCTTGAATGCACATGGTGCATCAAGCTATTTCACTTCATGACCAAAATAGACAATACACTAATCCAAGCAATACAATCCCAATTTGACATATGCATGGCCAATAATGCAACAACTATTGAGAGACTGCACAAGGTAGGAAACACCATTTTAAATACATAACAAATCAGTGCGCAACAAGCAATTTATGTAGGACTATCATTACCAATCCATAGTGCAACTTGTGACTTCATATACATAAATTCTAACTCCTCTAATCAACATGCATTGGTCCTAAAAAGAAAATACTCCTTGCAACAACTTGACCCATCAAACAAAAACATATTCTTCCAAACTATTTTTTATAAATACGTTGAAAGACTAGAAAGCCTCCACTATCTATGTTTGGCTGAATTTGCATCAATAATTAAGCAATATGGAAGCACATACAAAACACTTAGTAAGGGTGAGATTGAACGATTTGTGAAATATAATGTTCTCAAAAGCCCAGAAGACTACTACAAGGAACTATGCTTGCTATACCTCCCTTAGACTACAAATGAGAACCAACATCTAAAAGAATCCTCTTCATGGAAAGATACATATGAAAAACATTCATAAATCATAAAATCAAACGAAAACAATTCAATAAAGACAACACCCCAATAGAAAAACTAGCAAAACAACACAGCCTCTCTCCAACCACAACTAGCATAGGAAACAATGATCCACAATAATTACATCAAGAAGATATTCTCAATGATTTAAACATGCTACGACACTCTAATACATAATTGCATGTACATAAATTCAAGTATCTCACAATGACGAATGATGACTACTACACTCGCATTGAGAAACTTAACCCCCAACAATGACACATACTTGATGACGTAATGCTCAAACAATGAATACATCCTAACAAGGAAATACATCTATTCCTCACAGGAGGACCAGGAACAGGAAAAACTTTTACCTTGCTATTGATAGTAGAAGCATTGCAGATATCCTTTAACCATAAAATGCCACCAAATCCAAATTTTCCAATTGCACTACTAATGGATTATATAGGACAGGTAGCTTTCAATATTGTGTGGCACAACTATCCACTTTGATCTCCACTTGCCTTTAGTTCCATCTTCTCAAACAAGTTTAAGCGCCAAAAATTTGGATGCACTTTCTCTTCTCTACAAAGATTTGCAAATTGTAGTTTTTGATGAGGTCTCTTTAATTGGATTACGGTGTTCTCAATGGCTCACTCGTGCTTACATGCAATCAAAAAAGTCCACGACAAACCATTTGGTTGATTGGATGTCATTCTATGTTGTGATTTTTGTCAAACAAGCCCTGTAAAAGACGCATGGATCTTTGCAACTAAAAACCCACTACTTGAAATTGTGTCACCTTCATATTGGCATACATATCAAAAGTGCTACAATCTCACAATACCTATGCGACAAAGCGACCCAATATTAATAAATATTGTTAACAGGCTTTGAGTTGGGCAACATAGCATTGAAGATCTAGACTACCTTAACAAAAACTACTATAGACTTGTGGACAACACTTGAGGTGGTCGTGTAATTGGATTGTAGCCTTTAGAGGGTCATGAGGTTTTGTGAAGCCAAGAACTCGGGGCTAGGTTACACAGTTCAACACCACATGTAAGTGGTTTTGTGGCAATCAAACATGGCCGCCGAGTTTCCACAGTTTCATGGATTGCCTAATGAGAATGCACCGACTTTTATTGAAAAATTGGAAGTCAATTGCTTGCTGCAAAAATATACTAGACCAAGCTATGTTGTTGCGGCTGCTGTAATACAGTTTACAGGATGAAACACCTATTTAGGAAAATAGGGAAAAATTCACACATTTAGGACGATTCTTTGTGTCTCATGGACTTGAGCTAAGGTTGTATTGTACTAGGTTGTTGCACATATGAAAACTGAGATACAATGTTTAGTGGATGCTTATGAGTCTTCAAGATCCAATATGGTCCGTTTTCAACAACCATACTATACACTAGAGTGTTTTTGCACATGTTAGTTTACAAATACACACACACACACACACATGCTCATGCACCAAAAATTTTCTTCCCACACATGCTTCATTTGATAAAACAATTAAAATGTAAGTTGCAAGAAAAACTTGGGTGACTAATGTGAAAAAAAACACCATTCATATTGAATAAGATTTATTGAAGATTACAAAGGTGGGATGCCATTATCAATGTTGATAATGACCATAGTTATGGGTGGACTAATTGGACCCATTGCTAGAAGATTACAAAGTTGAAAGGCAAATGCTAAGCAATCATTCCTCTTCAGTTGCATATTGACATTTGATGGTGCCTCATGTTCATCAAGTTTCAACTGACTCTCTTTGGCCTTGAGGATTATTGCCTTTGGAATCTTGATTTTTTCAGGAATTCGTCCACCCTTGGGCTTCCATGCCCAAATGATGCAGCTAGTGTCTTCCCAACGTTGAGGATCATTGATGTTCTCTCTCCAATACTTGTTCCAACAATCCTTGAAACCTCCACATCACTTGCATTCTTCTTCTTTGAAATTGGTGCCCAGTATTGTATCTTCACTTGAAGATAGGTTGCCGAGTCATTGTTCTGATCAATATCTGTTGCTGCTACTCCTAACCAAATTGGGTAATTTTCATCACAAGGTTGCACAAGTACAAAGTCTCCCTTTGCCACATCAAGAGTTGGATTGAACTCCTCAGTAGGTTTGTTGCGCATTGGACCACAATAATGGCCCTCTATTATGTCAAGTGATTCATCTAGACCATCTTCCAATGGAACTTCAAGAGCATGATCTTGTTCACGCATACTCCTTGGCCAAAAGTCATCAAATAAAGTGTTTTCACTTTGTCCAGGGTTTTGCATAGCTTGCATGAGATTCTCCCAGTACATAAGAACTAGGTTAATCCACCTAGCATACTCACTTTCATCTCCTTTCTCTTGCAAGTAATCTTTCCACCAACTAACATAATTCTTTATTCCTTCCATAACTTTCTCACTGTCTTTAACATACTCAAAGGGTGGTAATACTTTTGGAACACCTTCAGGAAGCTTGGCT
Source organism: Adiantum capillus-veneris (assembly GCF_014529385.1). Lineage (NCBI taxonomy): Eukaryota > Viridiplantae > Streptophyta > Polypodiopsida > Polypodiales > Pteridaceae > Adiantum > Adiantum capillus-veneris. The sequence goes on along the minus strand of NC_140937.1, from coordinate 139,362,431 downwards.
CCCCCTTGGTCATTTCTCTTCCATAACTCTATACCATTTTCGGGTAACCAATCCACATTTTTAGGGTGCACTTTGTATTGCATCAAAGGTATTCCATCACTCATATAGAACCTAAATTGCAATGGCTTTGAATGACCCACTAATCTATCTGCTCCATCATGTAAGAACCCCTTTACAAATCCTTTAAAGTCTGCCACCTTTTGTAGGAGAAAAGGTGCTGGATGCATGCTAACACACTCACTGAGGATCTTCATCAAATGTGGAAATGTAAAAATGGCTTGTTTTCTAAGCTTCTCAAAAAAGCGACTGGACAATGCATCAATGTCTTCATGAGTGTGACCAACCATAAGAAATCCAAGTTTTACAGTGTCAAAGACTCCTCGTGCAACCAACAATGATAGGTATGCAAACACATATCGATTCTTATTTTCTGAACCACAATTGTCAAGTTGCAACAACAATGTTCTTGGCAACCTCTTGAACCCAAATAAATTGCCATTCTCCTGTACATGTGCATTAGTACCAAAGATTGATTGCATCCTTGGACAATCATTTCCCTATCTAGAAGCAAAATTCTCAGTGTCCACATTCACATTTGTGATTAGATCAGTCTCTGCCTCTTCATTCTGTTAAGCACTTTCATATGGTGATAGAGAGAATCTGTAGACAAAACACAATCAAAAAGATTTGTTCGTGGTTCTACACTTGAGTTTTCTAAGTTCAAGTCACCAAACATATGTTTATCTCTTCTTTCTAACTTTCTTAGACATTTTGAGAGAGATGCAATTGTGAAGTTGGGATCACTCGGCCATAATCCCAATGCAAAGTGACCATAAGTTGTTTGTCCATGTCCATGAGTGAGCATTCCTGTCAAGGATACTGGAAGCCTCTCAACTCCATTGAGAGATTTTGGAACTGGTTTAATTCGTGGTATAACAGTCTTACTCTGGTCCATCTTGTCATGTATAATGCACAAGAACTTGGTTGGATTCATTTTTGAAGAGCTCCTCCAAGCATAGTACAGATTTCTACAACTCATTTGTTGCAACATGTGTGATCTCCTCTGTGCCATGTATCTAGCACGCTCCACCTGATTTTTGGTAGACTCCAGCTTGACCTTTATGGATATGCAAATGTCACATTTAGAGAATGTGCTTGATTTTGATAAAGTGATTGTCTTGAAGACTGTGTTCCACAACCTTGAGAATGTTGGTTGTGACAATGTTTTGTATTCCATTGTGACAAGTGTGTCGTTTACTTCCCGCAAAATGTCCACTTGTTTGTACATCGTTGGTAGAACATGTTGAGTTTCCCGAGTGCCATGCATGGTTGTCCTTGACTTATGTGCCATTTGATCTGCATTATTATCTATGAAGCCTTGTATGAGTGCTTTTGCCATCTCAACATGTGTCAAGCTCTTCCTTATTATTCCAATGTTTCCATGATTGCCATTGCATGCTCCATCCAAGAATTTTTTACGCATCCTGTAAAATGTTGACTTTCCTATTCCATGCATTACATACCATGCTTTACTACATACCTTCTTTCCATCAAAAGTAAACTCAAAGCATTCCTCTTCTTGATATTTTCTATGAGCCATGCTCATACAATCCAATACAAATGTGCATCGACTAGTGTACCTTTGTCCCCAAAAGTCTGCCCTCGCTTGCATGATTTTGGATCTGTTTCCCATCTGGCAGCATCGCATCTCACAACAATCAATTGTTGCAACTTTTTGAATGTTTGCAACATCACATTGTTTGTTGAAAGCATGAGCATTACCTTTTTTTTTTCTAGGCCTAACTTTATGTACATAACTCCTTTTCTTACCTGTCCCATCTCTTACATCATAGTCACCGGCAATGGCATCCTGCTCTCTATCATTTTGAGTATGAAGAAGAAGACCTAGTTCTATACTGGTGGTACCTTCTTCAAAACTAGTTTCAGTGTTGTTATGTATGCCATCATCCTCATAGTCATCACTGGAAGCATATAAGCTGTCAAGGGAATCTCCCGTTTCTTCCATGAGGAAATCTTGAATACCCTCAATGGCAGAAGAGGAACCAGTGTCTTTGATCAAGGGCTCACCATTCTCAAATGTGAGCTTCCTAATAGGCCAGCTTACCAAATTCAAACTTGAAATATCACTTTGATGTGGATGCATCGACCCTTCCACCATGACACCCAAGCTACTCTCACCTAGTTCAGTACAGTTTATAGCCTCATATGGGTGGACCAGCAATACCACTCCATTACCAAAGTTTGTAGATCTATTGTCAGCCCAAAGGATGACTCTTTTCTCTTTCCAACTCTCTCTATCTATCAAGCCATCTTCTTGACCAACAAGAAAATCCTCATCTATTGTGTGAGATTTTCCTTTGTCCATAACAATATTATGCAATGGCCATTTGATGATGCTTCCAACTGCTTGAGACATGGTTCTTGCATCCATTGTGATGAATGGAATCAAGAAGGTGTCATCAAAACTTTCTAGTACATGTATTGCCACACATGTTGTGCCAATCAATTCAAAACCACAACTTTGAGATGCATCACTGGAATGAATAACCCCACGAGCTTTCCTTGTGGAACCATCAACAAGAAACACTGAATCACCTTGTTTTGGACCCTGCAATTTTTGAGAAAATCAAGAGATATCAGTAAAATTGTATGTCTAAACATATAACTCAAAATTTAATGCATTCCCAAGATACACTCACAATTTTGGCAAAATCTTGCATCCCATTCAATTAAGAAAATCTACACTGAGTCAATCCATGGAGGATGGTAGGAGGCTCGAGCTCAAGTTTGAGCCTTTATGTACATCCAAGTGCTAGAAATATAAAGATGACAAGAGTTGCAAGATAGGGACTATGTTACATTGCAGAGGCACCCATGGAATTTGATAAGAGGATGGAGCCTTTATGCACATCCAAGTGCTATAAATATATAGCTCACAAGAGTTACAAGATGGATCTCGAGTTATACTGAATCAACCCATTGGGGATGGTAGGAGGCTCGAGCTCAAGTTTGAGCCTAAATGTACATCTAACTGCTAGAAATCTAAAGCTGAAAATAGGTCCAATATGGTGCCTAAGTTACAATGCCGGAGCATAGATGGAGCCTAAATGTAGGTATAAGTGCTAGAAATCTTTAGCTTAAAATAGTTGCAAGATGGATCTCAAGCTATAAGTCAACCCATGCACGACGGTAGGAGGCTTAAGCTCAAGTTTGATCCTAGATGTACATCTAAGTGCTATAAATACCTCGATAAAAAGAGTTTCACAAAGCAAAAGTTTCATAGAGGCAAGCATGGAATTTTGTTGGTGGCTCGATCTCAAGTTTGAGCCGAAATGTACATCCAAGTGTTAGAAATCTATACTTGTCACATGGGTTGCAAGATGTAGCCCAAGTTACATGGAGGCACCCATCGAATTTGGTAGAAGGCTCAAACTCAAGTTTGAGCATAGATGCACATTCAAGTGTTAGAAATCTACGAGCAACAACAGGTGTGAGAAAAAACCCAAGCTATGTTGAAGTAGCCTTGAATTTGGAAGGAGACTCAAATTGAAGTTCGAGCTATATTATACATTTAAAGAGTTGTAAGGTGGAGCCAAGGTAATGATGAGCTTTACATCAAACCCAAGTTTCCTTGAATGACCTATCAAAAGAGTCGGAGCTTACAAGAAGGTGAGGCTTCAAAGTAGTTGCATGAGTGGCTCAAACTTAAGTTCGAGCCTAGTTAGTCATATAGTTTTCTTTTAGGATAGGACATTAGTTCGAGTATAGGTGGCCTTGGAGATTATTCTACGAAAATTGAGCGTTGATGGACATTCAAAATACAATGAGGTTTTTTTCTCAGTTGTTTATGTGTAAATCGATTCTTGGTGATTATAGTCCTGGTGTTTTACGTGTTGTAGCAGGACAATTTTACATGCAAAAAGGTGCAATGAGATCGGTTAAGGAAGAGGGTTGGTGGAGGTGGGTCCCTCACTCATTGATCCTAAGAGGTTTTCGCTAGGGGAAGTCAAAACTATGTCCAACTTGTGAGTATTATTTTCCCAAAACTCTCATAGTTCTAGACACCCCTAACTTCGTCGAATTTTTTGACCCCTTAAACGTCGTTTTTTTGAAAATTGTTCATAAAATCTGTCGTTTTCTAAACAGGGTTTGTTCAGAAAAGCGTAGAGCCGCTCTCAAGCTACAGGCTCATAAAAAAAGTTTTGCAATCAGACTCCGTATGTGAAAGTTATGCTGATTTTCGTGAAAAGTTTTTATTTCACTTCTTTTAACCATCATGAAAACCATTAGTTTTGGTCCACGCATGTGAGTTTGCTAATATAACCTTGGTAGGGTTGGTGGGAAAAGCTATTAAAGGCTTTTTAATGCTTTAAAACCTTCTATATTATAATTATAGGTTTGGATTTTTCTACAGACTGTGACGAATTCGACGACGGCGCGACAGGTGAGATTCTTTACTCCCGCATCTCCTTGCCATCTGTGAATCTGCTCGCGGCCCCACAAGGCTCTTTTTCACAACTCTAGATTAATTCTCTATCTCTCTCTCTCTCTGCCTCTCTCTCTTTTAATTTAAAACAGGGTTTCGGTTTTTGTGCAGACAGTGAAAAAAATGAGGACGACGTGACAGGTATGGCTCTTTACTTTCCCATCTCCCTCTCCTCTATGAATCTATTTGCAGTCCCAAAATGCTCTACATTAACTCTGTGTGTGTGTGTGTGTGTGTGTGTGCATATCTTTCTCTTTTTGATTGCAGGTGAAGATCTGATTGTAGTTTAGATTTGAAATTTGAATTTCAAATTTGAAAGGCTTATCCAGGTGCACTTCTTTGTCTCTCTCTCTCTCTCGTGTGTGTGTGTGTGTGTGTGTGTGTGTGTGTGTGTGTGTGTGTGTGTGTGTGTGTGTGTGTGTGTGTGTGTGTGTGTGATATCTTCTTCTAATCTTTCTGTGTAATTACCATCAGCTCCTCTTAATCACTCCCTAATCTCTCTGTGTAATCTCCCTTGCCTCCTCTTAATCACTCCCTAATCTCTCTATGTAATCTCCTTTGCCTCCTCTTAATCACTCCCTAATCTCTCTATGTAATCTCCCTTGCCTCCTCTTAATCACTCCCTCCCTTCCTCTTAATCTCTCCTAAACCTGCATCTCAAAAGTTCAGTCTTCAATATCATTCTATTAGTTTCTAATCTCTATTTAATCTACTTCTAATGACTACTTATACTCATTATTGTTTGCTACCGTCTCCTTGATACACCTTTTAAACTCTATCATTAAGTTAATCAAACTACAACTACGTCTAAAATCACCCTCTATAAATTGAAAGTAAGTGGCTATTCTTTAATTAGAGTACTTAATCAATAAGTACTTTAATTAACTTTTTTTAAACTGTAATTAAGTAATTAATCTACTTAAATAAAAAGATAGATAACAACACTTACTTGGTTGGGTATTGAGTGTGACATTTCCACTTGATGTAGATTCTTTTCTTTTGATATTTAGCTCGTTTTTGGTGCCTTGTTTCCTTGTTGAGAAACTAGAACAATGAGCTGATGTAGCTTAAACCTCACCTTCTAATGCTCTCAAAGCACTAGCATATTCCACTCTAGTGTGACCTCATGAGCTTATTGTGGATATTTTAGCATGATAGCGTTGCCTCATGCAAGTGCTTGAGACTTAACTACTCTAGCGAAAGCGGCTCCAATTTAAGTTCGAACCTCGCCTACATATGCTATTGTAGCAAGTCTGGCTTAATGGCATCCTTGTGGCTACTTAGGGAAAGAGGCTTGAGCTTAAGTTCGAACCTTGCCTACATATCCTAATATAGCAAGTCTGCCTTGAACTTAAGTTTGAGCCTCAACTGTATATGTTACTTTAGCACTAGGGTGTACGGTTAGCCTCATGACATCTGTGTGGATACCAATGCCAGTAGGCTCAAACTTAAGTTCGATCCTCACTTGCATATAGTAGAGTAGCACCATCATGTAGGGCTTGTTGCTACACGGGGCATAGAAGAACACCTTTAGGCTCGATCTTAAGCTCGAGCCTCAAGTGCATATTATTTAGAACTAGGATGCAAGGCTTGCCTCCTAACATCCTTGTAGCTACCAATGGAAAGAGCCTTGCTTGCTGTGTAGCCCTACTATGCAAGGGACAGCCTCACGACATCCTTGTGGCTATCAAGGGCATGGAAAAATATCTTTAGACTCAAGCTAAAGTTTGAGTATTTCATACTGTAGCGCTAGGAGGAAAGGTTAGCCTTGTGAAATCCTTATAGCTACTAAGGTAATAGAATAGCATCCTTGTGGCAAACAATGGGAAAAAGCTTGCACTTAAGTGTAGAACTTTCCTACAAATGTCAGTATAGCACTACGATGCATGTATAGCTTCATGACATCCATGTGGATACCAAAGGAAAAGAAAAACACTTTGAGGCTCGAGCTTAAGTTCGAGCCTCAATTGTATAAGCTACTATAGCACTAGGGAGTATGTCTAGACTCATCCTTTAGAGATACTAATTTCAAGAGGCTCGAACTTAAGTTTGATCCTCACTTGCAAAGGCTAGTGTAGCACTAGAATGCAAGCCTAATGCCATCCTTGTGGCTACCATGGGTATAGAATAGCACCTTAAGTTCAAGCCTCATTTTCATATGCTAGTGTAGCACTAGGATGCAAGGATTTCCTCATGACATCCTTGTGTCTACTAAGGGCAAGAGGCTCGAACTTAAGTTTGAGCCTTGCCTACATATGCTAGTATAGCACTAGCATGAAAGTCTAGCTTCATGACATCCTTGTGGATAACAAGGGAACATAACAACACCTTTAGGTTCAAACTTAAGTTTGAGCCTCAATTGCATATGATATTGTAGCACCAATGTGTAAGGCTAGCCGAGGGATATCCTTGTGGCTACTTAGGGAAAGAGGCTCGAACTTAAGTTCGAACCTCGCCTACATATGCTAGTATAGCAAGTCTAACCTAATGACATCCTTGTGAATACTTAGGGAAAGCGGCTCAAATTTAAGTTCGAACCTTGCCTGCATATGCTATTGTATGCTATCTTAATGACATCTTTGTGGCTACTTAGGGAAAGAGGCTCAAACTTAAGTTTGAACCTTGCCTACTTATGCTAACATAGCAAGTCTAGCTTAATGTCATCCTTGTGTCTACTTGGGGAAAGCGGCTCAAATTTAAGTTCGAACCTTGCATACATATTCTATTGTAGCAAGTCTAGCATAATGACATCCTTGTGGCAAGAGGCTCGAGCTTAAGTTCGAACCTTGCCTACATATGCTAATATAGCAAGTCTGCCTTGAACTTAAGTTTGAGCATCAATTGTATATGTTACTTTAGCACTAGGGTGTAAGGTTAGCCTCATGACATCTGTGTGGCTACCAATTCCAGTAGGCTCAAACTTAAGTTCGATCCTCACTTGCATATACTAGAGTAGCACCAGCATGTAGGGCTTGTTGCTACCAAGGGCATAGAAGAACACCTTTAGGCTCGATCTTAAGCTCGAGCCTCAAGTGCATATTCTTTAGCACTAGGATGCAAGGCTTTCCTCATGACATCCTTGTGGCTAGCCTTATTTGCATATGCTATTGTAGCACTAGGGTGTAAGGCAGGATGTAAGGCTAGCCGAGGGACATCCTTGTGGCTACCAGAGGCAAGAGGCTCGAGCTTAAGTTCGATCCTCACCTAGATATGTTAGTATAGCACTATCATGAAATGTTAGTATAGATATGTTAGTATACCAGAGGCATGAGGCTCGATCTTAAGTTCGAGCCTCAAGTGCATATTCTTTAGCACTAGGATGCAAGGCTTGCCTCATGACATCCTTGTGGGTAGCCTTATTTTCATATGCTATTGTAGCACTAGGGTGTAAGGCTAGCCGAGGGACATCCTTGTGGCTACCAGAGGCAAGAGGCTCAAGCTTAAGTTCGAGCCTCACCTAGATATGTTAGTATAGAACTATCATGAAAATCTAGATTCACTAAGTCCTTTTAGGATTCATGCAAGAATAGAAAAACACTTAGGATTGAACTTAAGTCTAGCCTCATGGCATCCTTTTGGTTACCAATGACAAGAGGCTCAAAGTTAAGTTTGATCCCCACTTGCATATTTGAGTGTAGCACTAGCATGGAAGGCTAGCTTGATGACATATTTGTGGCTGTCAAGGGCATAGAATAGCACCTTTAGGCTCGATCTTAAGTTCAAGCCTCAAGTGCATCAGGGAATAAAAATTCACTTTTAGGCTCAAACTTAAGTTTGAGCTTCCTCTCCATATGCTAATGTAGCACTAGGGTACATGCCTAGCCTTATGACATCCTTCTAGCTAGAAAAATCATAGAGCTTCACTTTTAGGCTCAAATTTAATGTAGCACTAACTTGCAAGACTACTCTCATGACATCCTTGTGGCTAGCAAGGGTACAAAACAACATCTTTTGGCTCAAACTTAAGTTCGAGCCTCGCCTACACATGCTAGTGTTTTTTTTAAATGTACTATTTAACTTAAACATATGCTCCTTGTTTAGGTTCTAACATTTTTCTTTTTGGTTGTTTCAAGAATGGAGGCTTCCAATGTACCAAGTATACCAGAGCAGGGTGCACAAGTCTTCAAACTCGATGTTCTTGGAATGTCCACTGGCCTCCTTGTGCAGGAAATAAAAAACTTGCTCAATTTTAGAAAATCAACACTTAGGGTAGTAGTTACCTCCATCAGATCTCTCCAAAGGGCTTCAAATCCCCATACAAACGCCTAAAAATCTCCATCCAACCTTTGCTTTAGATCATCCAGCTTTCTCTTTAATTCATGCATTTTCACCGATGGCATGTACTGATGTCAAAAAGCCACTTCCAAAGCTTTGCATTCCATCTTTTCTTTGTCAGGTAGTCCATCAAACCATCATTTTTTGCACTTCAATGAAACAACATTGGAAAAATTTGTACCACACCTTCTCTTGCCAGTCTGTTCTCCAATGAAACAAACCATAGGCTTGCAGCCAGGTTTCTGAATCTTCAACCCCAATGAGGATAGGGAAACCCATCCATGCCATCTTGCACAACACGTGCTCTTCAAAATATGCACTTTATCTGCTCAAAAACCATGACTTTGTCTTCAAATAGGAGCAATTGGATAGACCTCATTGGGGGCACTAGAAGATGGATAGGGGGAAAGGGTAACACACCCATAACACAACACATATGCCTCTCTATAGCCCAGGATAGTCAATGCACCCCAATCCACTAGAGTTCACCTTCCAAACTCACATAAATTTCCCAAAATGAAATGGACCACACCTTGCAAGCACGTACCAACACGTCTTAGATAGCTCAAATTCACACCACACCCTTCCAATCACAACTACACACAATAATGCACACAACTGCACTATCTTTCTCCCTCTTGCACCACCATGCACACTGTTCGGGGCACCCAAATGTCACACCAACACAAGCAAATACAAATGCACAATGGAATGGAGAGGCAACAAAAGAAAATGGGGACGAGGGAGTTGACAACACTTGGAAAGAGTTGGGATTTTTTGGTTATGCCATGCTTGAGTACAAAGCTTTCTCTTCTTCTTCACCGCTTCGTGCAAGCTCTCTTCTTCTTCTCCAAGATTTCCTTTTGTGAGGACCCCCAAGAATACCAAAATTTTGGCCCTATATTTAGAGGGACCACTGCTATTTTTGACCCGTTCTCTGCATGTGAGGATACCCTCCACTCCACGGCTTGCATTGAGGCCCACTCCAAGATAAGCGAGCTCTTATGTGAGGCACCAATGGCACCATCAGTTCCCCCCCTTTACTCTCCAAAAAAGTTGCCCGCAAGCGCATGAGAACAGGGTCCGAACAGTGGGTGCCATGTGAGCACTATCCTGCAGTGCTGCTTAATGGCCATCCAACACTGCTGAACGATGGGTGGCACGGCGCCCCCAAAATCGCCACCAAAGGAGCAGCACCCTGTGCACGTGACACCATGGACACTAGAGCTCCAAGATCTCTCTCCTGAGTGATGCCTTCAATGAGTGCATGCGTTAGGCTTTATACCGCATGATCTTGCCCTCGTACACTCCATGTGGGTTTTTGTTTTGTCCACGTGGCACCACCATATCAAAGCGCCCTCAAGGGCCTCCACAAATTACAAGAGACCACTAAAGAACTCCAAAACCACTTTTTTTTTTCTCTTGCTCTCATACCCTGCAGTTCTTTGCCTAGTGACCCAACTGTCGATCCACAAAATCCCATGCAAACTTCTTGTGCTAGGCTTCAACTGCACCATTTTTTCTTATGCACTTCAGCTATTTGATGAACTCAAACGACGCATATGAATGAGTACGAGTGAAAGTGCGACGCGAGAGAGAGTGCGAGAAGAAGAGCACGACGATATGGTGAACTCGCTCTACTGTAATGTGTAGAGCATAGTGAGTTCTTATTAGGTTTTTACAAAAGAATATGTGTACATACCTGGCGGCCCGCCCACTTACCTGGGCGACCACATTGGGCTTTATACCCCATATGGAATCTTATCAATTTCATCCTGTTCTTCCTCAGACACAGGACAATCTTGTTTGCTAAGTTTCACATATGGTGGCAATGGAACACTCAATGCCTTTCCCTTCTCCATATTGAAATGTTGCAAAACCTTGTCAATATACTCTGTTTGAGATAACCAAATCAACTTCTTTGATCTGTCTCTCTCAATGCGCATACCAAGTATATGACTTGCCTCACCCATGTCTTTCATGTCAAACGATTTTTCCATCTTTGACATCAAAGCTGAAATTTCTTCCAAGTGCTTGCCATCAATCAACATGTCATCCACATACAAAATAAGGATCAGCCAACTACCATCCTTAGCCTTCTTTGTATATAGACAATGATCGAACTCACTACGTTTGTAGCCTTGAGAAAGCATAAACTTGTGGAATTTATGGTACCATGCCCTCGGTGATTGTTTTAAGGCATAAAGACTCTTTAACAACTGGCATACCCAATCTTCCTTGCCTTTCTCAACAAACCCTTCTGGCTGCTGCATGTAAATTTCCACATCTAAATCACCATGCAAGAACTCTGTCTTGACATCCATTTGGTGCGACACCAAATCTAATATGGCAACCAATGCAAGAAAGCATCTCAATGTAGTCATCTTGACCACCGGAGAGAAGACTTCCTCAAAGTCAATGCCTTGTTCTTGCTTAAATCCCTTGGCAACAAGCCTTGCTTTGTACTTTGGCTGACTATCATGAGCGGTGATCTCATACCTGTAAACCCATTTACAAGGTAGAGCCTTTTTGCCCCGTGGTAATTTAACTAGCTTCCATGTCTTGTTTTTATGCAGAGCTGTCATCTCTGACTGCATGGACAATTGCCAATTCCCGGAGTCCTTCATTTGCACTGCTTCCTTGTAACATGAAGGCTCATTGCAATCAATCAACATGACATAGTTCATAGATGGAACAAACCTATCAGGAGGTCGCGTGACACGTCCAGATCTACGCACAATAGGTGGCTCAGGCTCAGCCACAACCTGTGGTTCCACTCTATCGTGTCCTTGCTCCTCTTGAGCCCTGGCATTTTGTCTTGCACGTGCAGGTCCATCTTCTTGGAAGACAACTCTTCTAATCTCCTCAACCCTCTCTGGTTTAGAATGATATTTGGATTCATTAAAGTGAACATCATTACTGCGGACAACCTTTCTGGATTCGGGATCCCAAAGTCTATACCCCATCTCACCAGAATTACCATAGCCTAGAAAGATGCACTTTCTACTCTTTGGCTCAAGTTTGTTCCTAAATTCCTTTGGAACGTGAGTATATGCCTCACAGCCAAAGACTCTGAGATGCTTGTATGAGGGCATTTTGCCTGACCATACCATCTCTGGCACTGAATCCTTCTGCAAAACCTTGCTAGGAGATCTATTTACAAGATGAACAGTTGTTGATACAGCTTCAGCCCAAAACCCATTTGGCAGCTGTGCATTAGACAACATACTTCTGACCTTCTCTTGTATGGTCCTATTCATCCTCTCAGCAACACCATTTTGAGGAGGATTGTAAGGAGCAGTAAGTTCACGTTTTATACCTTTTGACTCACAAAAGTCCTGAAAGGCCTTTGAAACATACTCTCCACCATTGTCAGTGCGTAAGCATTTAAGCTTCTTGCCACTCTGATTCTCCACAAGTGTCACAAACGTTTTGAAAACACTAAACGCTTCATCCTTGTGCTTGAGAAAGTAAACCCATACTTTCCTCGAGTAATCATCTATAAATGTCATAAAGTAAGAAGCTCCCCCTAGAGATAGGTTAGGCATAGGTCCACACAAATCACTATGAACAAGTGCCAACTGTGTATCTCTTCTACTGCTTCTATGCTTATGTGGCTGTTGTGTTTGCTTACCATACAGACAATGTTCACAGAATTCAAAATCATTAAATGAAAAGCCAGGCAAATAACCAGAACGAGACAAGATTTCCATTCCCTTCTTGGACATATGTCCTAACCGGCTATGCCACAAAGAAACGTTCGGCTGCTCGGTCACATTGATTACATTTTTAGAGACATTTGATACATAAATCATGTAAAGTCCTCCAGACTGTACTCCATGTGCTACTGTCATAGAACCCTTGGATATCGTCCACATGTTCTGTCCAAAAGTGGTGACGTAGCCAGCATCATCAAGTAAAACTGTGTTGATCAAGCTCTTTGTAATTGCGGGAACATGTCTCACATTCTTCAGCGTGAAAGAAGAGCCATTCTGAAACTTCAATTGAACATCTCCAACACCTAAGATCTCACATGTCTGCCCATTGCCTAGCCGAACATGATCTTTAGTGGTCACATAAGAGGTAAACCACTCCTTGTTTGGAGACACATGAAGTGATTCCCCTGAGTCTATAATCCAGTCACTCAGTGCATTTCCATCAGATGCTGTAAGAGAGCTGAGTCCATTGTATTCTTCAAGAAGTAGATGTCTCCTGACACTAGACTGTCATCTTCTGCAACAGTGTTTATCACATTTATTTCTTGAATCTTCACTAAGGACTTGTTCTTCTCACCATGGTCTTCAGCCTTCTCTTTGCCTTTTTCTGCTTTCCATTCTCTGCAGTCTCTTTTCATGTGACCCTTCTTGCCACAATGGTAGCATTCTATGTCACTCTTGCCTTTAGCACTGCGGGACTTGCTACGAGACTGAATTCTCTTTCCACCTTTGTACTTTTCTTTGGTCCTTCCCCTGACAACTAAGGTTGTTCCTTTGCCTTTGTCCATTGTCTTTCTATTGGTTTCTTCAGTAAGCAGACTTCCTTCTACACCTGAAATGTTCAAACCATCTGGAGGTGCAGAATTACTCAAAGCTGTGTGAAAAGTGTCCCAACTTTCTTGCAATGTGATCAACAGGAACATAGCTCTAACAGGTTCATCAAACTTGACACCTTGAGCTGACAACTGACTATAGATTGTGTTGAATTCATTCAGATGATTGGACATAGGTGTCCCTTCTTTCATCTTCAAGTCAACAAGCTTCTTAAGCCAGTATACCTGTGAAGCTGCACTCTGCTTCTCATAAAGATCACTCAGCTTTAACCATGCTTGATAAGCCGACATCTCGTCTACTACATTGAAGTAAACGCTTTCTGCCAAAGTCAGCATAATGGTAGAAAGTGCCAATTCATCCATTTCGCTCCATTCATCTTCGTCCATATCTTCTGGTTTTATCCCCTTGAGCTTTATAGGTTTTATCTACTTCTTTTGTACCAACACGTGCCAAATCTGCTGCTTCCACAATGGGAAATTGGTTCCATCCAGCTTCTTGATATTGTAAAGAGCAGTGTCCTGTGATCTAGCCATAGCTACGCTTCACAGTAGTTTACTTTTCTAGGAAAAATTCGGCAGAGTTTCCCCTATAAACTGACCTGTGAACCAATATCAACCTGTCAAATGAACCAAGAAAGCTTCAAATTCTGCAGAAATTTTGGCAGAGTCTCCTTTGTAAAATGGCTCTAGTGTACTAAAAACAGACCAAAAAACAACTCAAAAAACACTGTCTCTCTGACACTGTAAGCTGCGGGTAAACCTGTCCTGCACCTGTACTGTCTCTCACTGTCCTATAAGCATAGACTGCGACAATGCCTCAACGGCAGTAAAGCAAAGATGCAATCCCAACTGTCTAACTCACAGTCAATACATCCTAGCTGCCTATCTAAGGGTGCTCGAGGGATCGCTCCAAGACCTGTATCACCGAAAGGATCTCAACATTCGAGAATCCCCCAGCTCAATAAAACCTCACTCGACCCTCAACAAAGGCTGCAGTAAATCTGACAGTACATAGACTTCCCACAAAGTCATACATCCACAAATTTCCCACTGTATGCTGTAACCGCTGCGGCGGTTGTTTGCTACGTGACTCACAGCCAGCAAACCCTCAACAGACATACATCATCTCTGACAATACATCCCATGTGGAAGTACCTGCAATGTCAGGATGAAATCTGGAATATCAAGCAGCAAACACAAGCTACCTAATGAACTAGTGGATGTCGCCTATAGTCTGTGTGTAGATGCGCCCGTGTCATATGTGACACGCCTCCAAGAACTGTGAGTCGTCCTTCGATGTGTAGACAGCCACAAATCAACACTTTGGGAGTGTCGATATCCTCGGCACCTGCAGACGTAGGCCGAAAACCCCAAATTTGCAGAGTCGGATCTGCACCCGTCGAGACCACGTAGTTGAAAATGGCCTGCGCAGACCTTTGTCGAAGCCGAACGGTGGCCGAGATGACCTCAGAATGAAATTCTGACAACACCGAGGCCTTTGGGCTTCACCCACGAGATTTGGGGCCGTGTCTTCGCCTGTCGAATTTCACTCCAATCTGAGCTGGTGACTCAAGCCTCCTGCAGTGCTGCCCCGAGCCTTGATCTGAGCTCTGATACCAGTTGAAGGAGTACGAGCGGAAGTGCGACGCGAGAGAGAGTGCGAGAAGAAGAGCACGCCAATATGGTGAACTCGCTCTACTGTAATGTGTAGAGCATAGTGAGTTCTTATTAGGTTTTTACAAAAGAATATTTGTACATACCTGGCGGCCCGCCCACTTACCTGGGCGACCACATTGGGCTTTATACCCCAACAGCATACAAAAATTGCAAAAAATTGCCAGATGCCTCACAATCATTTCCACCTGCCAATTTCATTATATAATATCCCCAATCCAAACTCCGATTGTTGTGGCGTCACTTCTTTTGGCCTTCACTTTTTGCATAGAACACATAAAAATCATGGCAAGGATAAAAAAACCTTAGATGTCACATCTATCAAGGTGACCCAAATGGCACAAAATTGGCCCCCAATAAAACTTCGATTGACAATAACCTCTGATGCTCCATCTACAACTCTCTAATCCGGTATGGATCTGCAAACACCGCAAGCTTCAGACTCAAAACACTTACACTATGTAGCTCCATTTGATGAGCAATCTAGACTTGCTTGTAGAGAATACTGAGGGCCACCTATGGCACTCCCATTTTTCTCTTCCACCTCGTCAAACCTACACCTTTGATAGGCACCCTAACATAGAATCCTGGCCCTGCAAATAGCATGTAGCATACACATCCGTTGCTCCTTGCCTGTCCTTGATTTTCTTAGCTACTCCATCACTTTGGCAAGCCATTGAGAGCCTGTACAATCCTACTTTGCACTCTTAGCAGCACCAACTAGCTTTGGATGCACCATTGTTGATTCAAGAGACCGTGCTCGAGTTGATGATGATTGGTTGGAGTATGTCATTGAGATTCATGATCATGTCTTCAAGGGTGTCTTCTTCAGTGCATGGAAGCCCCCTAACTTTGACTTTGAGGCAGAGGGACTCTCATAGTTGGTGTTCTTAAAGGGATGCTTGTATTCTTGTGTTAATCTTCTTTGATAGCATGTGCAACTTCATGGACCTTCTCTTGGACCATTGCAACAGACTTGGTGAGGGAGGCTTCGACCTCTTGTGATTTTGAACACATGATATTTTCCCCTCTTGCATTCTTGAGCTTGTGTAATTGCAACTTGAGTGTTGTATTTCCCTCTATAAACTCCTAGATTTGGGCCTCAAGGTCTACAATTCTTGTTTATTGTTGAGCATGGAGGTCCTTTCTTATTGCGGTTGGCACAACAAGGAAGCTCTTGCATGGGCGAGTCATCGGTTTCCCGGGGGTGGACATCCTAATAAAAGTTTGTAGAGGACTCGAGGCTAGGTGTGGATGTTGCCAATAGAGACAGATGAATGTCTACTGTGAGGTATTTCTAGGCGCTAGATAGAGCTGATGGTAGGCTCATTTGGTGCCAAATGTGTCTGGCAAGGGGTGAGACATGGACAACACAACTAATGGCGTGTGGAGCTAATGGTGGAATTAGTGCAGATGGGTATCCCATGCTCTTGCTCTCAAAGACGGGGTTGTGTTTTTGTGTAGTTGTGCTTGGCAAAGGTGAGGCATGGGTTGAGGCTAATCTCCCTAGCTAGGAGCCGCCCTACACCAGAGCAGCAAGAATAGAAAGGAGTACGCAAACCCTAGCAGGAACAAGGGAGAGAGAGAGAGAGAGAGAGAGAGAGAGAGAGAGAGAGAGAGAGAGAGAGAGAGAGAGAGAGAGAGAGAGAGAGAGAGAGAGAGAGAGAGAGAGAGAGAGAGAGATAACAACTATAGCTTGCTAAATGCTTTGGTTCGACACAACGAGAGATGTTTCTTTTGACGATGCCAAAGTCTTGTGTGCAATTCTCTCTACCAAAGTTTGATGTTGCATTTGTGTATGTCTCTCTTGTCTTGTGCATGATATTATTCCATATGAGCTATAATTTCCCCCTGCATGTGAACAAAAGCTTCTCCTATTTCACGTGTGTTTTGCCTCTATCTTGTGGTTCCTATATTTATGAATCACCTTCTATTTTACCTTTTTTCCATTGGTTTGATGTTTCATTGTTTTGTTGTTCTTCACTATGTTCTTATGGTAGGGTTATCTAAAAAACCACGGGTATTTTTTTAACTTCAAATTCAAAGTGTAAATTTTATGGATCTGTTTTCAAATTGAGCATTTTGACCAAGCATTTTTTACAAAAAAGAAAAAAGGACATAATATATGGGCCAAGGTCTACACACATCCCCTGAACCCTGCCGCCCATAGACCCCCATTGTGGACACTGCCCCCCAGACCCCCCTGCTGGGGACGTTGCCCCAAGACCCCCATTGAGGGTGCTTCCCGTAGGACCCCGTCAGGGGCGTTGGTCCCAAAACCCTGAATCCCCCACCATGGGTGCTATCCCTTGGACCCCCATTGGGGATCCTAAGCATGGAGAATTGAATAAAGATTCACCACTTGTCCAACCTATGCCAAGTTGTAGGATGGGTGCTACTATGTCCACCATTTATTGAAGCAAAGTCACATTTAAGCATAAGTAGACTTACAACATGGACATACTGCTCCATTGTATGTCCAACCTATCATCAATCTATCATTGCAATATATCATTTGTTTAATTTAGTTCCACAAATTGATCTTCACTACTTGATTTCCTCTTTGAGAGAAGTAATATCCCCACCAACCTCCACTCTAGTGAATCTTGAATAGAACCAAGAATAAAGGAAGCATACCAATATTTAGGTTTTAAGATGCACAATATTATCCACATGCATAATCTTAGTTCCATTGAAGCCTAAGAGATAAGCGATGTCCTAGGATAGACTGCAATGAAACATAGAAAGATGCAAGGTCCACCATTTGTGCAAGTTAGTCATTAAGAGTTAATGAAGTAGAGTTAGACACAATGTATGGCCACAAGATTATGTCCTTTATCTCCAATCTATCATCTCTAGTATCATGGATTCATTGCTCTCAAGATCTACCATATGCCCAACCTATATCTCCAATCTACCATCTCTAGTATCATGGATTCATTGCTCTCAAGCTCTACCATATGCCCAATCTATAGTCCATTCCACAAGGTCCAAAGTTTAAGTTATGCATGTACGATTGATGAAAGGTGCACCACTTGTTCAAGATAAGCCCAATGAAGTATACAAAGGCACAAAGTCTAGCATTTGTTAGAGCTAAACTTCATTATTGAAGCATAGAGAGACAAAATGTCCATAGTCTAAGCTCTGTATGGAAACATTTTATAAACTCCACCACATGTCTAAGCTAAGATCTTCTAAATCAATGATCATAGATGACCATAAGGCCCACTACTAGTCCACAATCTATGCTCTATTGAAGCATAGCGAGACATAAGGTCCACGACTTATCCAAGCTATGCTCCACTCAAGCATAGAGGGCCATAAGGTTCACCACTTGTCCAATCTATACTCTATTGAAGCATAGAGATGGATAAGGTCCACCACTTGACCTAGGTATTCTCTATTCAAGCATTAAGAACCACAAGGTCCGCCACTTGTCCAAGCTAAGCTCTTTTGAATCCTAGAGGACCATAAGGTCCACCACTAGTCCAATCTATGCTCTATTGAAGCATATAGATTCATAGGGTCTAGCATAGTGTCCAAGTTATGCTCCGTTCAAGCTTAGAGGACCATAAGGTCCACCACTTGTTCAATATATTCTCTATTGAAGCATAGAGAGCTATGATGTCCACCACTTGTCCAAGCTATGCTCCATTCAAGCATAGAGAGCCACAAGGTCCACCACTTATCCAACCTAAGTTCTATTCAAGCATAGAGACCCACAAGGTCCACCACTTGACCAATATATGTTCTGTTGAAGCATAGAGAGCCATAACTTTTACCAATTGTCCAAGCTAAGCTCCATTCAAGCATAAAAAGTCACAAGGTCTAGACTGTGCTCTATTAAAGCATAGAGATCCATAAGGTCAACCACTTTTCCATGTTATGCTCCATTCAAGAATAGATATTAGAGATCAATAAATTCCACCACTTGTCGAAGCTAAGATCCATTTAATCATAGAGATCCACAAGGTCCACCACTTGTCCAAGATAAGATCCATTGAAGCATAGATGATCATAATGTCCAATAGTTATTTTTCAGGGTGAAAACACACATTGGTGGTACAAAAAGGAATGTCCTTGATAGTAACTTTGATAAACCTTTGAGGTATGATATATATAAGTTAGATACCCATCATATTATATATCAATAGATAGATATCTAAAAGAGGTACACTATATATAAGTCATATAAGAAATTACCTATCATATTAGATATTGATACATAGAATCCTAAACACAAGGTCCAACAACATCTAACTTTAACAACATAAAATTTACCAATCCCCACCTTTTCATTGGTAGAATGAAAATTGATCCTTTTTTTGTACCATCAATGTACGCTTTTCCCCTCCATTGAAGAATATAGATCCATAAGGTCCAAATTAAGCTCCATTAAAGCATATAAATAGAGATCCATAAGGTCCACCACTTGTCCAAACCAAGCTCCACACATTGTATGGCCACAAGCTTCCATCATATCTCCAATATATAATCTTTAGTATCAACGATTCATTGCTCTCAAGCTCCACTATATGCCAACCAAGAGTATCATGGATTATTTGGTCTCAAGCTCCACCGCTTCTCCAACCTAAAGTATCATGGATTAACTGGTAGCAGGCTTCAACCTATAGCCCATTGTAATACATATATTTTGGTTTTAAGTTTTAACTTTTCAAACATTCTTTTGTATGTATTTTTGATATAATTTCTCTTTAATTTTGCATTTAAAATTTTTATTTACAAGATGGACTTTGAATCTTGGGAGAAAATGCACATAATATTTAGCAATCAAATTGTTGGTGTTGGACGTTGTGTATGTAGAATCGATAAGGAATCCACTTGTGGTGGGATAAAGATAGGCCAAGGAAATGTATCCATACTAGTGGAGAAATGCTTGAAGAATGTGGTCCTTCCTTTTCTTACAATGGATATTACTTCCCTCCAAGAGTCACACTCGACTTCCATTTGATGGCCAAGAGTTTGAATACAGTCTACCATAGTCAATGATAACTTACTTGGACCAATGCAAAGCTACAATGTTGATGAGGAGGAGTATCATGTGGATGCACAAGCTACAAATGTAGTATCAATAACAAGCTACAATTGATGAGGAGGAGGATCATGTGGATGCACAAGCTATAGATGTAGTACCAATAACAAGCCCATAGTTTGAAACATCGATATAAGAATCTTGGAAAAATCAAAGAATCCTTTTAAAGGATGAGGCAATAATGCATATTGTCAATGAAGGAACCATTTTATATGTATTTTCACATGTTTATGTCAAGTTCTAGGAACTTGGTCTTGATTGTATGGGTGTGGCCATTAAAACGAGAAAATACAAGCAATGAGAATGTGGTTAAAGTGGGTAGCTTTATGTTAGTGAAGTGGCCTATCATATAGACAACAATGCTGGATAGGAGTCCATTGCAACACTTTGTTCCAATTGATGGAATGCATATTGGATGATATGTATTAGCCAATGAAGACAATGCTCAAAAAATCCATCAAGGTAATTCAATTCAGTACTCAAGGACCAGAGACGGTACACTTTCATCAATAGGATGTGGAAAGAAAAAGCACCACTAGCTTCTAGGTTTCATCTATCAATTGAATCAATGTGTCATTTATTGATTTTTGTGCACAAAAATATGCAAATTGTGATATGATGTTGAAAATACAATTTTTTTTTTGGGAAGAATCTCAAAAGACACAAAAAAACATGTTTATGACGTTCTCAATATGCTAACAAAAAGACAAGAAGGTGTAATACCGATTTAAGATAAATGGGACTATTGTTTGTTGTAGAGCATGGCATGAGTTACATGGAATACCAAAGACATCATTTTACTACTACAAAGAAAACTTTGAGAATAATTTGTGGATGAAGATGATAAGAAGATTCCACGTAGAAGTAGAAAGATATTGGGGCTCAAGGAAGACTCAAATGGTAATTCCATTAACATATAAACAAATGCATATTCTAATTGAAATGAACACAACACTTGATCAAACTAATGGAATATGAGAAAAAGCTTTCCTAATCTTCTTTTGGTAGAATTTGGAACAAAGAGTACCCACATGTCACCTTAACAAGACAAGTGAGTTGTCTTAGTGAAATATTTGTAGTTCAATCAAAGCAAGATTGGGGGCCAAACCTAACCTTGAAGAAAGAGCTCTCCTCTTGAGGGAGAGAGAAGTTCAGATAGCACAACAAAAGATTTGCAGGAGCCTTTATTATGCATGACACACATTTTTAAAAACTCAACTAGATAAATATGTATACATAATTCATAATAAGATGGATCAAAAGAAGACAATGATTCCTAGACCACACATTGTTCCCAAAGGTGTGGATTCATGTTACAATTTGCAGGTGGTGTTAATTGTCATGATTACTCATGGATATGGGTGTTAACTATGGAGCCTGATTTACCCCTTGTAATTTTTTGTGTTAAAAAAGCACATCTATAAGGCCCCCATTATGAGGAGAAGCCATCGTGCATGAAGAAAAATAACTCACCGGCATTCATACACCAAAGCATCTATACTTAGCTACGTCATATTTCCTAACAACGGGAAGGTCATTATGGACACTTTGTTTTGAATACTCTATGGCCAACTGATCCAAACCTTACACGTGGATCAATTGCTAATTGTTTACACAACTTAGAAAGGATGGATAAGCATCCACTGGGTAATCAAGTAACAAATGGGCTTCCAAGAAAACCATTTCACTACTACATGCTTTGAACACAAGGGATGCTTTAGACTACCACAACATGAGTGATGGCAAAGAGACATTGTTGGATCACTTGAAATTGTAGAAGAGGATTTGCAATCAACATTTCGCAAGTTTCCAGAGAACTTATTGCTACAACTAGACAATTGTGTAGGGAAAAATAAAGATAGATATTTATTTACTTCTTTGTCATTGCTTGTATTGCTTGCAAGGGGGGTTTTTAAAACCATCCAGCTAGAATTTTTAATGGTTGGACATATAAATAAGGATATAGATACTATGTTCTGCATGATTTTAGAGAAGTTGAGTTATAACAACCTATACTTTGCCACATTTGATGGATACATTATGAACCAATTCATTCGACAGAATCCTGGGGATAATAATCAGATGGGAAGGGCATCCCTTCAGCATTGTGAATGTGTATGGCCCTTGCAATGCAAAAGAAAGAGCTAAATTATGGATGCATCTTAGAGATACTCCTATTGAAGGTGAGTGGTTGTTGGTTGGCAACTTCGATATGGTAGAAAAGAGGAGGGACAGAACAGGATCCTCCAGTATGCTGGCTGGCTCGGAAAGGACTAAATGGAAAAGTTTGTGTGAAAAGTGGGCGATGATCGACTAATGGGAAGTCGGGCTGTGGAGCAGCACGCTTGGTTTTACCTACACAAGTCTCTAGTATGCCCGCACTACCTCTAGGCTGGACATATGTTCTTGCTCACACCAAGCTGACTGGATACCGATGCTGATGGAGATGAAGGTAGTCCCAACAAAAAGACTTTAGGATCACATACTGTTGCACATACATTTCAAGAAGAATAAAGGGGAGGAGCAGACGCCCAAGAGGTGGGAAAAAAATATTAGTAAAAGGGGTACACCTATTCAAAGACCCTCTTTTTAGGAATTTAACCAAGAAGGCACTGGGTAAGCTCAAAAAAGATTTCGACCTCAACAAACACAATGCGTGGGACCTATTTTCTCGGGCATCCAAAAAGCAATCAAAACCTCGGGCCCCCAAATAAAAAAAGCTAGGGAGGTACACCTTATGCATCTTATAGTGGAGGTACAATTGCTTACCTCCATCAAAGCCAAGGGGCTTGCTACTAAGGAGGAGCACAAACGATGGCTCGAGGCCAAATCTAACCTTGCTAATGAGTAGCTAGAAGATATCAGAGAGGAAAGGCTTCTATCCAAGGAGACTTTCCTGCAACCTGAAGCCTCTAATCAAGCTCAGTTTTTGAGGGCCTTAAAAATCAAGAAGAGCCGAGGCCACGTCCGCTTGCTCTATGATGAGAAAGGGATAGAAGTTGATAACCAAGATGAGATGGCTGGTGTGATGTTATCTTAGTCAAATCATTGGACGGCCAGAGATCGAGTCCCAAAAAGTGGAAGAAGCCAGAGGGAACTTACTTCAGAGAGTCAAGAAGAAGATTTCCCACTCAGATGCTAATTGCTTGGAAGGGGCATTTTTTGAAGACAAATGTTCACTAGCATTGCAAGCCCTTGGCAAGGAAAAGTCCCTTGGTTGGGATGGATGACGGTGGAATTCTTTAGAGAATTTTGGGATGATCTCAAGGTCCCAGTCTCAAGGTTGGCCAATAAAGCCATTGTCGAAGGGTCTTTGGAGATAAGTGTTAAGAGAGGGCTTATAAAACCCATCCCAAAAAAGATTTGTTGTTCTCAACTGAAACATTGGCACCCTATAACAATGATGTCGGTGGCCTACAAAATTATTGCTAAAGCAATAGCCGTCAGACTAGCCCCCCTACTAACCAAGATCATCCCTCCCCATCAACATGGGTTCATCAAAGGAAGGTCCATTTATGATAAAATCTTGGCAGCAACACAAAGCAAGAGAGCATTCTGCTGCAGTTGGACCTTGATAAGGCTTATGACAGAATAACATGGACATATATAGAAGCCGTCATGAAAGCTTTGGGCTTTGGGCCTCGCCTATGTCATCTGGTACGTGTACAAGGGGGCTCGAAGCTAGTCAACAGCTCCTATTTAACGATAGAATTGTGGGCTCTTTTGAGGTCAAAAGGTCCATTAAGCAAGGATGCCCTCTGGCCCCCTTGCTTTTCGCCATAGGATCACGACGCTCGAAGCTAGTGCATAACGAGGGGAGTTGCAAGGCCTGGATTTAACAGGAAATAGCCAACTACTAGCAAAACTTTTTGTAGATGATTCTCTCCTCTTTTTGAAGGCGTGCCCCCATGTCATCAGGAAATCTCTGGAGATTGTACAAATATTCTCGGTAGCTTCGGGGTCTAATGTAATATAGAGAAGTGGGTGCTTCAGAAAATCAAATAAAAAATGAGTAGGTGGAAGAATGCTCTTCTCCCATTCCCAAGTCGGATAAAAGTGATTAATCCTTTATGATCCCTTATTTCCTTCACTAGCCCGCCTCTCAAGATGGCTAAGTATCACTGGAAAGAGTTCTTAAAACCAGTAAAAAGGTTTCTGTGGAAAAAAAACACGAAAACCTCTAGGCTATGGCAATCTCTTGATATGTATTTTGGGATCTGTAGCTGTAGCCCCAAGGTGTTGATGATTGATTTGGGTATCCATTTCCTTATTGTTGATGTAGAAAAAATATATACAAGAAGATAATCATGAGTGTCTTTAGATTAGGGTCTAAAACCTGGATGAACAAAGGGAAAAAACAGGGTGAGAAAAAAGTGTCTTTGGTATACGCTCTTATTGGAGTTGAGAATTTGGACTTGAAGTACATGTCATGCAAGGTGAGTGCTTGGGAGAAACAACGGAAGAGTGCCTAATGCAACTGCCAATTATGTGACATTGTATATGCATATAAAAATTTGTTGAACAAAAGCATGCAGTGTGGGTGCTTCAAGGAACAAACGTAGCATATGTGAGACCAAAGGACGTCGCAATAGCTTCCACTTTTCCAAGAAGGGTTTTTGAGTAGAAGTTTCTACACTCATATCTCACTATGCTCAGTGCGTGAGTTTCTTTTGGACTTCCTTCTTCACTTCACTAGACATAGAATACATATAATTTGACTCTTTTGCTCACATATACCAGCATGAGCAACACAACGTAATTATGCTCAACTCTAAAATAACTAAGACGCTTAGACCACATACAATATTACATGAAGCTTTGAAAGTAAGTCCTCGCTCATTTAGTGGATTAGGTGGCTGACTTTAACTATTATGCCATGTATTTGTAATGGAGACTTGGACGTACCTGTTCAAGGCCAGACTCAATTCCATAAGTTCTAGAATTTAGGCCTCTTCCATTGTGTTGTTCTTTGAATGCCACCATTTTGTCGAGTAGGTTGGCATATTTTGTCTCCTCTTGACTTGCTTGTCGTATATTGACACTTCTTTGTGAAACAAGTCCTTCACCTCTTGTAAGGACTGAGGTAGCATTTGTGTTATTTCCCATGAGAAATAATTGTCAATAGGTGTGGGTTCTTTGTGATTGATTTTCCATGAGCAATTTTGGAACCCGCCTTGCCTTTTTTCCGTGTGCGATCGTCTTTTGAATTTTCTCCTTTTGCTCGGCGACTTGATGGACACTAGGATTTCCATTGTAGAAGCCTTGCTTTTGTAGTTCAAAATGAGGTATCCATCTAGAGTTTGCATGACCCTTATTTGTGATTGGTTTTTGATGTTTCTTGGTTTTCCTTGCTTGCCTTTCGATGGAGCTTTGTGCTTCCTGATTGATCTTCATTTTTGCAGGTTGAGCTAAACCATATTTGTGTGTTACCTTCATAAAATCGTTGTGCTTCAAGTAGCTTGATTGGAATCATCTGTTGCTTCATCTGTCATTGAATTCCAACTTTGCTACCCAAATTTGTTGCATTGCTTGCTTCTTTGATATTTTATTTTGCCTCTTGTGGTTGTTCTTTCTTCTACTTGAGTTGTTTGTCTTTCGTTGATAGCTCAGCTTGTTCTTTGTAGAACTCTTTGGTTCAGGTGAGTATGTACAGGCTATTACCTTAGGCTTTTTGGCCGAAACACTGATGTTTCCTTCAAAGTATCCTTGAGTAGTGACAGACTCATTTGATGCTACCCAACCTGTCACTTTTTGTTGTTGAGGTTGAACTTGTGCTTCATGTATCCAAACTAGGTCTTTGATTTTGATGTGGTCTGTGGTTGCCAACACTTGGTTGATTCTCTTTGACTTTGTTTGGAGGCTTTTTTGCGATAGAAAATTGGGTTGATAGAGTTTTTTCTTTGGTTTCCATTGCATTGTCGATGGTTCGGCTCTTGATGTAGAAGCTTCGTGAGAAGTTTGATGGAGGTTCGTTGAAGGTAAAGTCGTCTTGCAAGGTTGATCTTCTTCAGTATTCACCTTAGCTCCTTTTTTTTGCCATGCTTGGTTGTGCCTTTTTTGCATTGACTTGAGATGCTTTTGGGGATTTTGATGGTTTTTTTGTTGAAGATTTCCCTTGTGGTTGAAAGAAGATGTTCCTCTAGCGTTCTCTAAGGATCAGACTCTCTTTGATATGATGAGAGTCGATTATGATGGTGTTTTTGCTGAAGATTTTCCTTGTGGTTGAAAGAAGATGTTCCTCCAGTTTTCTCTAAGGATCAGACTCTCTTTGATATGATGAGAGTCGATTATGTGGAAAGTATCCTTATACTCCCCGCTACTCAACTTGAGTACAACTTTTGCCATTCCTAAGCTAGGAATCATCATTTTGGAGCTTGTGTACATTATCTCCTCTAGCTTGGTGATTTGTGGCTTTCCCATCATTATCCATTTTCCATAAGACATTAGATTCCTTGTCACTTATAAAGCTATTACATCTAAACAGGTGATTTTGAGTCTTGTTCTTTGCATATGCTGAATTTGATCACTATTGGAGACACTCGATCTTTTGTTGCATCCTTATCCTTCTCTTGATCTTGAGTTTTTTGAACTTTTGATGCCAAACTTGGAAACTCTTTTCGTTTATCTGCTTTCATTTACACTTTTTTTGGTGTCCGCTTCTTTGAAACAACTTTTTTCGATTCTTCAAGTATGTCAATGATGACATATTCTCCTAGTTTCTCTGCTTCCTTTGTTTTCACTTTGGCATCATGCTCAATGACGTAGCCATCCTTCTCACCTTTTCTGTTTTCATACTCATAAACTTCATTAGCTTCCTTCAACACCTTTATCATAAATAAGAAAGCTGTGTCATAGCCATTTGAAAGTTCTTCTTCAACATCATGTGGAAGATCCCGTGTGGAAACTTCATCCAAAATTTGTTTTCAATCGCTTATGTTTCATTAGCTTCAAAGAGGTTTTCAGTTTCTTGGACCGCCGAAACCATAAGAAAGGGTCTTATATTGAAGACATCTTTGTCACATAATTTGGTAATGGTTACCTCATATACGCAAACATCAAGAGTATATTTGATCCCATCCAAAGGGTTCAAACAAATCCTCTGGGAATGGTTCCTTAATGCAAACTTCATCTTCTACTGAACGCTCTAGCATGCAATCTTCCTTTCTAATACTTCCGCATTCACATGCTCCGCACATCCAAATATGCACTTTGCATTGAAATAACGCAAGTACCTTCTTTTCCTGTTCAGTTGTGGAGTGTAATTCTTCCCCTGGGGTTTGATCTCCATCTCTATAACTATGATCTTTGATATAATTTTTGTAGTGACCTCTTTGTGTCTCAAATAGATATAGTTGTAGCCCAGTCTTGTACCATTTTGAGCCGACGCATCAGTCTCTCAATGTATCCATCTGCTAATTACAGTTTTATTTGAGTTTTACTAAGAACAAGCTTTTCCCATTTTTTCCACATCCCCTTGATTGCAATGGAAATTCCTACCCCACTATCTAATATCACAACCGTCTTTACTCCTTTGTACTTGAGTGGTAAGGTGGTGTTTTCTTCCTCGCCTTCGCAGTGATCACCCACCTTATTCATTGGTACCAGTTTTGCTTGTGGTCTCTTAGGCAAAGTTTCATCCATGTTTTCATCTGCAAGTTAGTCATGTGAAGGGATTTTCAACCCCATCTTTTCCAGTTGTTTTCCCATTTGGCCCCATAGATGCGGTCTAATTATTAACAACTCTAAAAGAAAAAGTGTGCATTGTATATGAGAAGACATAAATTTGTGCAAGCTCTTGGTATCTATCATTTTTGGTGTGGCTTTCTATTGAGAAGGTACCACTCTAACCTCCAACTTTGTTTTGAGTTCTCTTATGAAAGATGGAAAAATTTGTAGAGAGTGTGGCTTGGTCTCTTCAGATGAGACAGACCTGACATCCCCATATAGGGCTCATATATCTCCTAGAAACAATTTATGATCCATGTTTACTTAAGGGATAGGTGTTGACCGTATAGTAGCACTACCATCTTTTTGGTTTCTAATCGATTCCCATAAGGATTGTGACCACGGTTCTCATACCTCCGGAATTGGCATCACTACTTGTGAGCCCACCCTATTTGTGGTATTGTCTACTTTCCGTGTATCTAAAGGCACCTCAGCTTTTGGCTCTTCCTCTTTTATATTTACAACACCTTGATTCTCCATTTCTTGGATTCTTTTGCGAATTAGCACCTTTGTTTTTGGAGCATCTAGAACATGTGGTTCCATAAGAGATTGGGTCCCCTAGATGAGATCTTTGCACATTTTCAACCTCTCTTTTTCATACCCTGGATGAGGATACATCAGCCTTATATTCTCTTGGGTTTAATTGGGTTTTAGCCTAGCTTCATAGGCCTTCAAAACTGCATGCAAAGGCTCAAAGACTTTGTCCACCAAGACTGAACCCCATGAGTCAGTCTTTGACTCTTCAAGTCCCTTTGCATTTTTTTTGCTTTCCTTATCTTGTTTAAGATGTTCTTTTGTTTGATGTAGTTATGTTTCTAAAGTTTTTTTCTCTTTCATCCTCTTTGCTTTTATTTTATCTCATTTGGATTTCCAAGATTTTCTTCCAGTTCTCAATATGTTCTTGATTTTTGTTTGAATAGGCAATCTGGCTTCTTCGACTGGTTTGTTTTTGGAATCTTCTTGGGCTTAAGCTCGAGTCATCACATTTAAAGGAGTCGTGGTCTCTACCTCGGATCTTCTTGAAGAAGGCATTACTCCTACAATGGTCATTGTTGGTTTCTGCTTGTAGTCTAGATTCTTAGCATAGTGTTGGAGTAGATAGTCTCTACCACAATAGTCATAGGATACAGATATTTCTATTTGTGGATCCTTGTGCCCAATGTCCACCTCCGCATTCATAGCATGGATCTTCTTGTTGAATATCTGGTGATCTAGTCGCTGATTGTTCTTATCTGGTGAGGATGGTCTTGGTACCATACTATTGATTAGCTATGAACATGAGCGTATTCACATCCATGGAATACTGGTTTTTCATGGGTTGTGGCATATGTGTTGGATGAGTGTAGTTGACTACTACTCTACCATCATTCACAAGAGTTGCCCTAGCATTTTTTGTGGCTTTGGTTGAGTGCTACACCATGGAGTGGGGTGATCCCCTCCACAATTCTTACATCTCCTCAGTTAAGGCTGTCGTACATTCATGTTTTGTATGTAGACTTCATTTATCCTTCTAATCACCTCTTCGACCACTTGGTCAAAGCTCTGCATTGTAGGAGTTTAAACATCTTGCTTTGTTGTGGATTCACTCTTTAAAGAAGAGGCACCATTAATAACGCTTTCTATGTCGTTTGTCACCTCTCCATAGCCTTACAAGTGTCAATAGATATAGAGCATTGAATTTTTCAAACGTCGTGCATCCTTTCAGATGTAGGTCCTTTTTGAGAGTTTCATTACTCAAGCCCTCTATGAAGAGAACTCATAATCTCTCTTCTTGTGGTAGCTCTCTCACAAGACATATGTCTATGTATTGTTTGAAGCAAAGCAAAGATTCCTTCACTTTTTTGTCCTTTTTCTGTTTGAAAGCGTAGATCAACAGAAAGAAGTAGTAAAGATTCAGTAAGTGGTGGAGCCCTAAAGTCCTTGGGCGCCCAAACATTGCATATTTTTACCCTAGGTATATATTGCAATGTGTAAAACAAATTAGGGTTCTCAAGCTCATTGGTTGAGAGCACTCTTTGGTGAGAGCTCTTGAGGTGTGTGGCTATGGATTCCTTGAGTTTCTCCTTGATTAACACTAATCAATGCTTAATTATCTTTCACTATGCCTCTCTCATGCTTCTTGTGATTGTCCATGATGCTTTGATTAGCTAGATATTAACTAATTAGTCCTTAATCCCGCTCTAATCTTGTGTGATTGCCCTCTTTTTCTTGTGTGTGCATGCAGGTTTGATTGAAGTGTGGTGCTTGATAGATCTATGTGTGTGTGCTTGTGATTAGTGTGTTGCATGATAGGATTAATGTTGTGTGCATCTTGCAATCGTTAGTGTGTGTGATTGGGTTGATTGGAGCTGAAGGGAAGTGGATGTGGAGATTGCCCATAATTGTGGCTTAGCTCCTCCATAGGCCAAGAAGCTCACCAGCTCGTAGAATCACCATTCTTGTTGCCATGATTAGCTCACTAATCGTGTGAGTGTTTCCATGTCCTAGCCGGGTATCTCATCCCTCTGGATTGATAATTTTGTTGGTCATTGGAGCTATGCAACAATGGAACCCCCAACATTTGGTGCTGCTGCGAGGGACGATGGTCTGCGCTAGTGTAATTGTGGCATAATCGGATGTGTTTCCTCACTAATTTCACTTGTGTGTTTATGTTTTTGTGGATTTTGGATGTGTGTGCATGAAGAAATGTGTTCATTTTTTCCTAGTTTGTCACTGTATCTTGCCAATTGTGTGTTTACACACTCTAATTTCACACTAACCCCTTGCTAATTTCACTAATTTTGCTAACTAACACACTAATTTGCTACCAAGGATTGGAGCTTTCAACCGTTTAATCGACCTTCCTTGGAACGGTAATCAAGGTGGTATTCTCAACCTCCCTAGAATCTACAATGATGATGCTATGATGCAATGTTGATGCTATGATGCTATGGAGATTTTTGGATTGTTCGTTTTCATGCCGTCGTAATGCCGAAATTTATCAGATTTGGTGGCATATGAAATTGACAAGTTCAATTTCCAATTGGTGAATGTACGCTGCTAATTGTGTGCCTAATTGATCTAATTGCATGCTTGAATGGTCAATTGCAAGTGTGTGTGCATTCTAATTGAGTGTGTGTATGCTTAATTTTAGGTGTGTGTGCACTATTTTGCCCTTCTTTGTGCACCTAAAAATCAATGTGTGCTTAATGATTTCTCATTTGTGATGATTGATTTGTTTTGTGGTCATGTCCAACTACAGATTTGTGAAATCACATTGCAATTTCAACAAGATTTACCCTTTTGTGTGCGTACCTAAAGATTGATAAAAACTGTAATTTTATTAGTATGTGTGTGCCTAAAAAGTGCTTAATGTGCATGATTGATTCAATGTTTTGAATGCATATTTGATGTGTGTAATGGTTAAGTGCTGCATTTTTTAGCTCAAAACAGGGATTTACACAGTCCAAACGCGTCTAATTTTGCCGCTAATTTTGCCGGTTTGATTGCCTAGTTTGGATTTTATTGATCAAATTACTTGGCAATTGAATTGATCTGCTTTTTGTGTTTTTTTTTTGGCTCCACTAATCCCCTATATGTGGAGTTTTTTTTATAAAAAAGGATATTTTTTGGATAATTTTTACAATTTTCTTGTAATTTTTTACTAATTTTTGCTTAATTTTGTTAAAAAAAGATATCTTGTGATCGTTACAAGCTGTTTTGTGTGCGTGTTTACGGCTTGATTTCGAGTGCATTGGGGATTTCCTTTGTGTAATTTTGAGCGTTTCGCTATTTTCGGAGGCCAAGTTGACAATTTTGTCAAATTTGGCATTTTCAATAAAAACTGCTATTTTTGGTGTGCTTATGCATGTGGAAAGTGTTTGATTGTGATTGAAGACAATTTTCTAAGATTTCTAGAATTTTTTGGGAATGTTTGGTGATTTTTTGGATTTTCGGGTGGTTTTTAGCGTTTCGGCTAATTTTCGAACTAAATTTGGCTTTTTTCGGTTTTCGAGCTTACCTTTTGGCACATGAACTTTCCTCGTCGGGATAGATCTTTACGGTCTCTTGGGATAGTTTCTTACGATGTTAAAATAATTTTATTCTTCTTTTTCCTCTGTTGGCCGCTCTCTTGTGCTTCGTGGCGCGTGAACATCACCCACAGACACCATCACTCTCTCTCTTGCTCCCCAAACGATCATTTGCACTCTCTCTCTAACTTCCCCTCACTCTCTCTCTTGCTCCCCGAATGATCATTTACACTCTCTCTCTAACTCCCTCTTTCTCTCTCTCGAATCGTGCTAATTACCCCTCTCTCTCATCCCCTTCACTCTCTCTCCCTCCTTGTCGTGTATCGTCCGGCTGTCACGCCTCTCTCTCTCTCTCTCTCTCTCTCTCTCTCTCTCTCTCTCTCTCTCTCTCTCTCTCTCTCTCTCGCTCTCTCTCTCTCTCTCTCGTACTGAGCTACATCAGCACCTGCACGCGCACCCTCTCTCTCTTCTCTTTCTCGCCAGGCTCGGGCCCCGACTCCCGCTTTCAACCCCGCTAGCTGTTGTTCGGTGCCATTAAGGCTACTCTCTTACGCATCACGCTGCAGTAAACCCCGTCACTAGCCGTACCTCTCTCTGCAGGCTCTACCCCGCCACATCAGCACTGTGTCCTCGAGTCCCCCTTAAGGCCACCCATGTACGCACACACACATACACACGTACACTGCCCGGCCCTGCAGCACCTGGCCTAGCGAGCACGTACCCACTCTCTCTCTCCCTCTCTTGCGCGCCGCACTGCAATAAACCCGGTCACCAGAGCCGTAGCCTCTCTCTGCAGGCTCTGCCCCACCACATCATCACTGTGTCCTCGAGTCCCTCTCTCTCTCTCTCTCTCTCTCTCTCTCTCTCTCTCTCTCTCTCTCTCTCTCTCTCTCTCTCTCTCTCTCTCTCTCTCTCTCTCTCTCTCTCTCTCTCTCTCTCTCTCTCTCTCTCTCTCTCTCTCTCTCTCTCTCTCTCGTACTGTGCGCTGATAGTAAACCCCCGTTAGCTACGCAATCAGCATCGGAAGTCAACCCACTTGTCACGGTGGCATAAGCACGTAAGTAAGTATTTAATTATTTTGTATTATTTTATTTAATCACATTTTTTAATCAAAAAATCATTCATAAAAAACCTTAAAATATCACAAAAAACAATTTAAAAATCTAAAAATCCAATAACAAATCAGAAAAAGGTTTTAAAAATAACAAAAAATAGGAAAACTGATCAAAAATTTATAAAAAAAGCAAAAAAGCCTTACAAATATTCATTAAAAAAATGACACAGATAAATCACAAAAAAATTTAGAAAATTCATAAAAATTCCTAAATTGTCCCAAAAAATTCACAAATAAATCACAAAAATGAAAACAAATTCATAATAGCTCATAGAAAATCCTAAAAAATCAAAAAGTGATCAAAAAAATAATAATAAATCAAAAAATTAATAAAACCTGTAAAAAAAATCTATGAACATTAGAGAATTCAAAAAAAAATCTTTAAAATCAAAACTTTTCCAAAAAATTAGAAAACTTCATAAATATATATATATATATATATATATTTTCAAAATTTCACAAAAAATAAGAAAAATAGAAAGAAAGCCGTCGAAAGAGCCAGAAAGAGGCAGAAAAGCAGGAAACACACCGTCGAGAAAATCACAAATCGCAAAAGCAAACCGGATCAGCCGAAAAAAGCGAGAAAACAGCCAACTCAAAGTTGTTTGAGCGGCAGGCAAATTTCAAAATTTTACATGCTAGAAATTTCAAGTGCAAGTGATTGCACTAAAAATTAGCTTTCAATCGGACGAACACGGGCCACTCACATGTGATTGCAGATTAGACTATTCAGAGTCAGATTTTCATCATTTCAAAGTCCCAAATCAATTCTGACACTCTCGAGCTAGAGTTAATAAACTCTTGTGAGTCCAAAAGCAATCAACTATCAAAATTGCTTTTTCAAAAGCAGTTTTATCAAAACTAGAGCAGTAGAAATTCTGCTAATCAACACCAGAATCTGCTAAGAGACAGTTTTTATAGAACAAGCCAACATGGACTCAAATCGAGTCGAGAGTTCAAGTACAACAGAGCAAACCAGTAGCAGTGGCAACACAAATACAAGTGCAACATAGAAGATTTTACAATTATATGGCTACAATGGAGATAAAGTCTTATATGAAAATTCAGAAGGCCATAGATACGTGATGAACAACGAAAGCAGCACAGGAGCCAAGATCCTATTGATTAGAGTAAAGCCAGATCTAGAGAACTCGCAGATGTTCCCAAACTTCAGTGGAGCCAAGTATTGCAAGCTCAAAGATGAAGTGCTTATAGAGGTGCAAAAAATCAACCCAAGTGTTTATCTAGATATCTGCACAAGACAACCAAACATAGAGTTGGTACATATGCAATCGGGGTCATTGTACATGGATTATAGTGGTCAGATCTATAGTCGAGAACTAGAATTGCAAGATCCAACAAATCAGCCAATTGATGCTAGTCTAATCGGAGAACCAAACCAAAGATGATACAAAGGTCAAGATAGAGCAGTCTATAGCTTTATGCTTAGTGTTTTGAAAGAAGATACCGACAACTTGACAAGCACAGAAACAAAAGCTCCTCAGTAAGAGAACCCAATTCCATGTGATCCCAGCAAAGGATAGGCTAGACTACATCATAATGGGAATGCCAATGGCCCAGAAGATGTTAGAGATAAAAAATGTAAACAAGATGCAATCTTCAGAGACAACAAAGAATGAAGACCAAGACCGATCACCACCCGCGAACGACAGTACAAAGTCCTCAAGTACAGTTAAAATGGAGACTTAAATCAAAGCAAAGCTTATTGAAGATGATTCATCTCCATCGAATATAACTTCAAAAGTGCTTGAACTAAATCAGGCAACAACAAGTGCAAATCTAAAAGAGCAAAGAATGCTACCAAAGCCAAAAGTTAAGAAGAATGAGGTTGCAAAAAATCAAGAAGCAATAGGAAGTCAAAAGATCAATCAGACATTGCCAGCTAAATCAGCTGTTGTAAGTCAGATTGGAAAACAGAGTCTCAAGCCACTCTCCATCGAGACACATTTATATCAAGCTGAGACCATGGAAAAAGTAGGACATGAATATTCAAAAAAACCAACAATGAGAATACTATAGTTCTCAGCAGTATAAAAGGAGCAAGTGTCAGATGCAATGCTCTACTGGATAAATAAGAAAATTGCAATATGATTGCAAACAACATTCAACACATTCTAGAGATTACTCATGGCAAGTGAGGTAACAGAGATATCATGGGTAAGACTACAAATAAAAAATAAAGAGTTGCTACCCTTAGCATCCAAAATCATGAAGAGCAGCTAAAGTTTCAGGTGAAGCATTTAAAGGAAATGCTTGCAGATGTCATCCTTGGACATCAGTGGTTAGACCCACACAAGGCCTACAAAGAAGATAAAATGCTAATACTCTCTTTTCCAAGAGGTATCCAACAAAATTTACACGTATCGTTAATGCTAGATTCAGAGTTGCAAAAGTCACAGGAATCAAAGACAAATCTTGCAGACAAAAGTAAAGCTGACGTGGACCCTCCATTGATTAGCATGAAAGGTGTGATAGCATATGCATCTACATCAAAGAACCCTCATGGATCAACTTCTTCAAGCATGTCAGGCTTTCAAAACTTCAAGTCAATTGCTGACCCAACTAAAACCTCTAAGAAAACACCCAGAAAAGCAAAGATATATCAGCCAAAGTACTCAAAAAATCAAAAGATAGTCAAGCAAGTGTTTGTTCCAAGTAGTTTAGTCAAAGTCAATGATGCGGTTTGGATTAAAGACAATAAATCAACATAGAAAGACAAACACATGGGATGGAGAGCATCACAATGGAGCTTAAAAGAATAGGAATACTATGGAGGTAACAAATAGATATGGGTACCAAAACCGCAGGTTAGAGCATATGAAGTAATGTCAAGTCCCTCCCAGGAAAGAAGGCCCACAAGTTATCAACCTCGACAATATCCTAGGATACCTAAGAAGAAGGTATCCAATAGAACAACATCATAAGATGTTAAAGTCAACCACAACTCTCAAAAGGATACAAAAAAAGATGGATCTCAAAGAATCTTCCTATTAGACAAGGATTCTACACAGGTTATACAAAGATTTGGCTACTAGTCAACCACAAGCCAACTGCAAATTTACCAGACCCGCACAAAGATCTCAAGAACTCAAAAAGACCTAGAGTGAAGAAAAGTCAACAAAGGGGTTACAAACTCCATAAAGAGGTTTGGATTCCTAACTCTTCTAATGCTCCTAGTCAAAATCTAGACGCCGACAATGAACAGAGGCCTACAAAAACATCAAAGACTCCTATCAACATGCCCAATTGGAGAATCAAACAAATAATGGAGTCTTCATAGTCAAAGAAAGACAACCCAACCAACAAAGCTTTTGATTCAAAGGTGATAAAACAGGTATGGCAAAGAAAGCTTCAATGCCAACTTGGTCCTTCACTAATCCTCTTTCTGAGGATTCCAGCTTACTTTTACCTAAAGAAATGTTTGTAATAAGCACAAGAATATAAAAACTCAAGTCGCCAGGGTGCAAAAAACACTCTTTGGCATAGTCAGAGTCGGGCTGTTGAGCCATAACATGAGCAAAACATTAGTCCCAAAGCTTCAAGTCATATTAAACTTTGTGCTACGAGTCATAGTTACTAGGCTTACGCTCAAGCTGGAAGAGTTGAGCATATCTAAAGTTATGTCACTCATGCTGGATGAGATGAGCATAAGAGTCGAAGTCTATTAACTTACAATTGGTGGAGTGTCGTAGAGTCCAACACTCACGCACATTGCACAATAAGATGAGACCACATTTCCTCAACAACAAAAACCATTCTTAAAAGGATGCCAGATTGCAAAGCCACGTGATGTGCCTTTATAGATACACCATCTTTCTAAAGAACCCCTCAAAATATTTCTTGCACAACATATTGTTTTTCATACATTTCTGTGTATGCATAAATAGAATGTCCCACAATTGGACATATGTGTTAGACACTCTTTTTTGCTTCCACCTATGCACCTTGAGTGGACTACAACAGGCAAACCAATGCTCCATCATTCTACCCTCTCATATTTGCTTCCTTTTTAATTCCATATCTATCAGCAAATAATCCCTTGAGTACTTTATTAATATTTCCAATGCTAATAAGTACCCCAATAATGCACGTATCCCAAAGGCACTTTTTCCAACTGGGTTTTCTCCCTTTGGTCATCCACGTATTAGACCCTAATTTAGAACCTCATCATTCTACTTCCCTTGTACATACTTTTTATATATAAACAACAGCCTCATCATTATGCTATTACAACAGACAAATGCAACATCATCTCTCACATCATACATATTCGAATCAATCAAGATGTTGCAGCAAATTGAACCCCCTCAACAAATTTAACAAAAAATGAAGATGGTCAACCCATCAACAACCAATCAAAAACCTTCCACAGCCTCCACAGACACTTTTCAATAGTGCCCGAGAGGACGAGCACTAAAATCGGAAGGGGGAAATGTTAACTAAGTCAAAGTGTGTTAGCAGGAGCTGCTAAAGACCGCAAACATACGGATGCACATCGGAGATCAACAGAAAGAAGTAGTAAATATTTAGTAAGTGGTGGAGCCCTAAAGTCCTTGGGCACCCAAACATTGCATATTTTTACCCTAGGTATATATTGCAATGTGTAAAACAAATTAGGGTTCTCAAGCTCATTGGTTGAAAGCACTCTTTGGTGAGAGCTCTTGAGGTGTGTGGCTATGGAGTCCTTGAGCTTCTCCTTGATTAACACTAATCAATGCTTAATTATCTTTCACTATGCCTCTCTCATGCTTCTTGTGATTGCCCATGATTCTTTGATTAGCTAGATCTTAACTAATTAGTGCTTAATCCCGCTCTAATCTTGTGTGATTTCCCTCTTTTTCTTGTGTGTGCAATAGGATTAGTGTTGTGTGCATCTTGCAATCGTTAGTGTGTGTGATTGGGTTGATTGGAGGTGAAGGGAAGTGGATGTGGAGATTGCCCATCATTGTGGCTTAACTCCTCCATAGTCCGAGAAGCTCACGTCATAGAGTCACCGTTCATGTTGCCATGATTAGCTCACTAATTGTGTGAGTGTTTCCATGTCCTATCCGGGTAGCTCATTCCTCCGAATTGATAATTTTGTTGGTCATTGGAGCTATGCAAAGATGGAACCCTCAACACACTGTGTTGTGCTTGATTCCCCTTTTCAACAACTCCTATATGAATTCTTGCAAGAGTTGTGCTATGTTGGGAAAATCATCTTTGTTCAATGGTTGGAACCATGACAAGGCAGATACCCCCACTATGCTGAGGTACATGGATCGCAATCCATGTTCCTCTGTCAAATGTTTTTCCAAATTCTCCAAATTTTTGACAATACGTAGACAAGGTCATATGTAGGCTATGTACCAATTTTCATCATATTTTGAGGTTGCGGTACATAGATCGCGATCCATGTTCAACCACATTTGGACTCTTAGGAGTTTATACCTGACTATGTCAACAAGCTAAATATCAAGATTTGGACTTGTTTTGATAGGTCAAATGCCCAATACAAGGTCTCCACTACGGTTTTCAGTTTGTCACTTATTTTGCTCCCTTTACATCCAAATTTGTTGTTTTTTTCCAAAATTGGACTTGGGGATATGTTTCCTTGTGTATGTACCATTGATTTGGAAAATTTTAGGTCAATCTGTTACTATGGGTACATGGATTGTGATCCATGATTGGAGGCTAAACTAAATTTTATTGGTACCATCAGAATCAGCAAGATAAGTAGATGCTATGGTATCAATTTTTTTTAAAATGGATCTCTGCATTGAAAATTAGGTCAATTCTTGCACTTTTTTGTATGCTTGATAATTCTTGATTTTGATATCCAATTCTGTTTGAAAAGGACCAGTAGACTCCTTGTGATGTGCTCTAGATATGGTTCAAGTCTATTATCACTCTGTGATAGAGGAACATGGATCGCGATCCATGTATCCTTGTGTCAAATTGCACTGAAACTTGGCACACAGCTTCCCCTGGGTCCACTGATCCTTGTTATATAGTTTTTTCTGTGATTTGGACTTGATTAGGTCAAGCAAAAGCCAATACCCATGTCTGCTTTCGGGTTTTCACCTTGAGTTATTTTTTGCTCTTTTGACCCACTTTTTGATCTTTTTTGACAATGCTTCTTTGAGGACTTTTGTTCAAAATGGTCTCTACTACAAGCTGAAAAAGTTTTTGTCTAAAAATTCCTTAGGAGTACTCATCCATAATTTTTAAGTTTAGACAAATTTGTCTAACCAAAAGTGAATTCTATAGTCTCCTGTAGGAATTTTGACAATGTTCTATTTTTAGCGCCTTTGACCAATTTTTTCTCTTTTTTGCCAATGGTTCTTTTGAGAAAAGTGTTTTTCTATGTCTTAGCTACCTACTGTCCAAATCTCAACCAAAAATCTTGATGAGGTACATGGATTGTGATCCATGTTCCATCAAATCTGAACACCAAATTTTGCATATTGATTACTGGCAGTACCAATAGTCTAATCCACCACTTCTTTTTGCATTTGGACAACTTAGCTACCTACCGTCCAAATCTCAAGAGGCAGTGGAAGTCATTAGTGAATCCAAAGAAAGAGCCAAAGCATGGACAAGTCAGAGTGTTGGCTGTGGGAGAGTTACCCGACATTTCTCATGTGGTAAACGCTTGGCACAAAGGTGTGGGTATGGGAAAGGCCTACATTGATGGAGGTGCTCAATTTTGTGTGATCACACACTCATGTGTCAAGAGACTGGGGTTTCATTACATGCGGAAGCTCTGGGTTTCAAATTCGACTAGCAAACCATGCCAAAGTGAAGTGTTTGGGGATTGATTAAGAATGTGGAAGTTTAAGTCTTTAATGTGAAGGCTATAGTAAACTTTCATGTTATTCCAGTTGGCCTGGGATCTTTTTCTCTCATTTTGGGATGACCTTGGTTGAGAGCTGTTGGTGTTGTGCAAGATTGGGGCAAGGGCACAATTTGTGTGTATGGCAAGAAGGGTCAAAAAAGGGTGTTTGATATGACTACCAAGCAACCTATGGCACTAGAAGATGTGAGTGAGAATGATGAATCCGAAGTTACCAGTGAAGATAATTCTAAAAATTTATAAAGTAGCTCTACTTTCAGTTCCAGTGATAAGGTTGATGTGTTGCAAGTGTCACGGAATATAAATGTTTCAAGCCGTTTAGAGAAACTTGAAGAGTTGATGCAGCCTAAACAGGAATTGTGCGTGAAGAAAGAGCTGATTCAAAATATGTTGAGTACTTATTTGACACAAGGAGAAAGAAGGGAGTACTTAACAATGTTGGATAGGTTTCTAGATCTTTTTATCACTTCATACTAGGAAATAAGGGGTTTTGTAGGAGATCCTGTGAAGATCGAGCTAGTTGAAGGGCAAAGCCAATACAACAGAAATTAGGATGGGTAAGGACAAAATGAATGCTTTAAAGGAAGAAGTGGATAAACTCTTGGATGCAGGGTTCATTGTGCCAGTTGATTATGTTGAATGAGTGAGCCCTGTAGTGGTGACTCCAAAGAAAGATGGGTGTTGGAGAGTTTGTGTTAATTACAAGCCATTAAATGTAGTGACGAATAATGATCCTTATCCTTTGCCTTTCATTGATCAACCTTTAGATGTAGTGGCTACCTTTGAAAGATACAATGTTTGTGATGGTTATTCATTATATTTTTAGCTTATCCTTGCTCCTGAAGATCAGAGAAAGATTACTTTTATCACAACATGGGGTTGTTTTTACTTTTGCTGCCTTCCTTTTGGGTTGACAAATGGGCTGGAGCTTTCGAAAGAAAAGTGGATTGGATCCTTACCCCATTCCTTGGGAAGTTTGTTAAAGGTTTTGTAGATGATTTTTGTGTATATAATTTAAGGAAAGAGCATGTTCAAAAGCTTGAAATGACTTTTGCAAGGTATGATAAATGCAGGGGTCAGCTGAACCCTAAGAAATGTCATTTGGCACAGCCACGGGTAAAGCTTCTTGGACATGTGATTTCAAAAAATGAGATCGAAGCATATCCAAAGAAAGTGGAGGCTTTGTTGCTGCTTTCATCTCCAAAAGATACCAGACAGTTGGCGACTTTCATATAGAAGGCTAAATATATGTCTCCTTTCATACCTTTGGCATCACAACCATTGTATCCATTGCAACAAGAAATTATGAATGATCCCTTGGAGTGGTCTCGTGATTGTGATGATGTTTTTGACAGAGTCAAAGAGGTTTTGAGTACACTAACAATTATGCAAGCTCCTGACTGGGAAAAGGAGTTTTATGTCAACCCATCAGTGGGAGGCGATGCCATTGGGGCCATGTTACTACAAAAGGGAAGGAATTTCAGTATATGAAGCCTGTTCATTATGCTAGCAGAGTGAAAACTCCTCATGAAAGAGATTTATTTGAAATTGCTTGGTGATGACCAATATGGTTTATGCTTGCAGTTGATTCGGACACTACTTGCTGCAAAAGTCATTCACCTTTCTCACCAGTTATTCATTGCTTCCCCAGTTGTTCAATAATTCAAATATATTAAAAACAATGGTGAAATGAGTTATTGAAGTTCAGGACTCTCAATTCACCTTTGTGGTGGAAGAGAGTACTCGAGCTACCCTGATAGATTTACTCACTTATAAAGACACTCCTGTTTTGGTTAAAGAAGAGGTGGTGCGAAAGAAGAAAGTCAAGAATCTTGCTATCTCTGATGCTTCACTATTATACTTTGATGGTTCTTATCGAAGAAGTCATGATGCTGTTTCAGGAGGCATTGTCATTTATGATGCACAAGGAAATCTTGTAAGGAAGCAAGGGCTGAAACTTGATGCAAAAAGTAACAATGAAGCAGAGTACATGGCTCTTAAAGGTTGTTTGCATATTTTCTTATAGTTGGGAATTAGACGCTTGCAGATCAAAGAAGATTCCTTATTAGTTTTGAAGCAAGTATATAGGAGTATCTGTTGAACAGGTATCCTACCTAAAGTTTTACCATCTTCCAAAAAGTATGCGTTTAGAAGAAAAGCCAGGAAATACAAAATGCTTGATGATGCGCATTACATGAAAGGAAGTGATTTGATGTTGCATCGTGTGCCTTGGAAAGAGGAAGTGTACAAGATTTTGAAAGAAAATAATGAAGGATCTTGTGGAGGCCATTTTGCCATGTTTATCATGTTGCATAAAATTTTGCAAGAAGACTATGTATGGCCAATCATTTAGCATCATGTTAACCATTGGTGCAAGTCGTGTTTGCCTTGCCAAAAGATGGGAAAGAGAATTTTGAAGCCCAAGTTGAGGATGAAAATTTTAGCTTTTGATGTGTTTGAAAAATAGGGTCTTGATGCTATTGGCCCCTTACCTATGACTAGCAAAAGAAATGCTTACATTTTGACAATAGTGGATTATTTGTCACTATGGGCAAAAGCCAAGGATGTCAAACAGATTACCAGTAAAAGGAAATGGGAAAGTTTGTTTATGAGCATATATGCTGCAAATTTAGTGTACCACTAGAGCTACTTTCTGATAGAGGACCAAGATTTAGAGGGGAGTTGTTTGATTTCTTATGTGAGAAGCTCAATGCACAGCATAGGTTCTCAATGAGAGGTTCAATGAAAAGTGCGGGAGGATGTTAACAAAGATGACCCAAACACATGGGAAGACTTGGGATTTAGAGTTGCCTTGTGCATTATGGACCTACAAAACTATTATCAAAACAAGCACATGATTTTCTCCTTACCACTTGGTCTATAGCAAAGAAGCATTATTGCCAATTAAAGTGGAGATTCCTGCACTCAAGTTATTGTCATTGGGAAATGAAGAGCAAACAAATACTTGGCAAAAAAGGTTGTTGGATCTACAATGTTTGCATTTGGATAGAGTTTTAGCTTTCAACTACAATGAAGAAGTGTCAAAGAAGGCTCAGGTAAAGGCTAATGAATGTATAAAGGATAAGGGAATTGAAAAGGGTGGACCTTGTATTGCGATACAATAGTAAGTTGGACAATACCTTTCAAAAAAAGGTTCAAATCAAATGGAAAGGTCCTTTTACTGTTGTAAAGAAGTTTGATAATGGCACATATCAGTTGTGGAAGATTTGAGTGGTGCACATCATAAAATATCGTGTTAATGGTTATAGATTGAAGAAATATTTGGCA
Organism: Adiantum capillus-veneris; assembly: GCF_014529385.1. Taxonomy (NCBI): domain Eukaryota; kingdom Viridiplantae; phylum Streptophyta; class Polypodiopsida; order Polypodiales; family Pteridaceae; genus Adiantum; species Adiantum capillus-veneris. Next base: position 139,319,380 of record NC_140937.1, on the reverse strand, counting down.
CATTTGATGACAATTGTAACAGATGAAATGCTATCAATGGAGGACAACAGTGTGAAGACATTAGAGAACGTGAATGAGGTTTCTAGGAATGAGCTGTAGCAGTTGTTCACCCTAGAAACCTCTGCTTGTCATGAATGATCAAGAAGGCTAGGGGGCGTTGGCAAGCTATGTCAGAAATTTTTTTAATGAGAATAAAGTCACTATGTCATGCCAAAAAGCTTGCTCACTATCCTCATGTATATATGTGTACATAGCCTTGCAAGATTTGGAAGTGGCCTTGTAAAAATTCATGTACAAAGGTGTAATTTTTCCAGGCTTGGGTGCTGATGTTTTGGATTGTTTGAGTCATCCAAAAATTCAAAACAACTCGTGCGAACAACAATCATGGTGTGAACAAGGTCAATTTTGAAACAATCTATACATGGATATCTCTTGTCTTCTTTGTTGATTAAAACTCCATTAAGACCAAGAATGAGTGCATGTTTCTTCATGCGGATTGCATGAGAAATATTTCTACATATGATACAAAAGAATGATAACAATTTAAGGTTTTGCACATATAAATCTCAAAACAAGGGACCATATATTTTCATCACACAATTGAAAATTCACACATTTATTTATATCTCATACTTCGATACTCATCTTTCTTAGTCGTGCTTTATAGCTCGTGAATCGGACATGTACATCATGAGTTATGAGCATCCAAAGTGGGCAGTCTCAACCTAGAAAGTGATTAGGGGTGTCTGCAACAAGGGCAAGTGGGCCAACTTCACAATTGGAATTAGAAATTGCTGAGGTTTAAGAATTCTAAAAATAACCAAGGACTAGAGCTCCAAACGGTGAGTTACAGTGTGTCATTCGGTGACCGGAGCAGCAAGTTATGCTTGGGGGAAGTTGTTCGAGAAGCCCTCTTGCTTTGAGGGAAATCTAGAAATTTGTTGGGCACAAGGGATTTGGGAGGATTGAGCAGGAGGTTGCCATGTGGTGGGGGTATTATCCCACATGGGAAGGCAAAAGTGGAGAGTGGGGGGTATATAGCCTAAAGGGGGAGCCCATTATGGGTGTATCCAAGTGAGAGGAGCTCTCAAGGCTTTCCATGGAGAGGCTCGTGGGCTTTGTGGGGGAGAGAGGGTGCATTTTGGGAGTTTACACTCAGATGGACATGCATCTCGCATCTTTTTTTGGTCCACGGCCACTTTCCTCCACCCCATTCCGTTGGTCGAAGGGTCACTGACAACAAGGGCAACTGGGCCAACTTCACAATTGGAATTAGAAATTGCTGAGGTTTAAGAATTCTAAAAATAACCAAGGACTAGAGCTCCAAACCGTGAGTTACAGTGTGTCATTCAGTGACCGGAGCAGCAAGTTATGCTTGGGGGAAGTTGTTCGAGAAGCCCTCTTGCTTTGAGGGAAATCTAGAAATTTGTTGGGGACAAGGGATTTGGGAGGATTAAGTAGGAGGTTGCCATGTGGTGGGGGTATTATCCCACATGGGAAGGCAAAAGTGGAGAGTGGGGGGTATATAGCCTAAAGGGGGAGCCCATTATGGGTGTATCCAAGTGAGAGGAGCTCTCAAGGCTTTCCATGGAGGGGTTCGTGGGCTTTGTGGGGGAGAGAGGGTGCATTTTGGGAGTTTACACTCACATGGACATGTATCTCGCATCTTTTTTTGGTCCACGGCCACTTTCCTCCACCCCATTCCGTTGGTCGAAGGGTCACTGACACCTCATTTTTCACCCAAAAGAGGCAAAAATTGAGCCAATTAAAAGATGCCTACCAAGAGAGCCTTGTGGGTTGAGGGGAGAGAAAAAAATATTTGGGGATAAAAGATAAGGGATCCCCCATTTTAATATCTACAACACCTGCATAACTTCTAGAGAGCTCATATTTTAGCAAGAAAGAGGACACCTCCATGTTTGAGCGGCCATAACTCTTTCATCTCTTGTCTATTTTTTGCCTATGGATACTCTATAGACATCTCCACAAGACAACATTTGTCATGATGTCCTTGGTTTCTCCTTATTTTGAGTGTGTTCCATGCTCAAAGGTTTTGTCATAAATCTCTATAAGTGTTTATCACATGTGTTTTTGGCCGTGCTATAGTTTTAACCTTCTGATGGTATGACTCGTGCAAGGCTATAGAGGTGCTCGTTTTCCTTGTCATTTGCACTCTAATATTGTTTTGGTTCCCTGCCCCATAGAGGAGCAAGTGCTCCTATGTTCCAATTCCTCTGAAATATTTATATTTTGCATGCAGAGAATGTAAAAGCGATGTGGGTCCTTACGCACAACCGCCTATGTATGTGAAAAAATTATGGACAGCACTTGAGGCGGTCCTATAATTGGATTGCAGCCTTTGGAGGGTCATGAGGTTTTGTGAAGCCAAGCACTGGGGGTCGAGTTACCCAGTGTAAGGTGGATTAGGTACTAGAGCTATCCATTGACATCCCTGGAGCTTTCGACGTCACATGTAAGTGTTTTTGTGGCAATCAAACATGGCGGACGAGTTCCCATAGTTTCATGGATCACCTAATGAAAATGCACACACTTTTATTGAAAAATTGGAAATCAATCGCTTACTGTAAAATATACTAGACGAAGCTATATTGTTGCGATTGCTGCAGTACAGTTTATATGATGAGGCAAAGTTTGGTTACACAATCATGAAGAATTCGTGCATGCACAAACTCGAGGGTTGGTTTTGGACTACAATCGTGTGAATTGAAGTACCTGATGAAGTTTTCCATGAAATTATGGGGTACACTCAAAAGGGTAATGAGAGTGTTGAGTATTTTGTCATGCAGTTCACCCGTTTATGGGATAAATGGGCCCAAGCTTTGGGAAATGAGATCCCTCTATCGATGTTAAAGAAGGACTATTTCGTGGAAAACTTTAAAGAAAGTCGGAAGTTCAAAGTTGAGCTGAAAAGGCCTGCCGCCTTCGAGGAGGCAACCACTATCGCCAGGGAGAAAGAATGGAAGGGTCAAATACTTAATGAGTATGGGAAAGTGGTCCCTGTGCAAAGTAATGGTGGCCAAAAGAAAGAAAATCAGGCAGAGGCTGGAGCCCAATCTGCTCAAAGGGTTGCTAATACTAAATAGTTGCAGCAGTTTATTGATCCATCTTGTGATCCTAATGAAGTGATTTTTGCCAAAGACTTGATGTATTTAGATATGCATGATTGGGATTCCAATACTAGTGAGAGTATATGTGCATTGCCAACGCTTTTACCTATGATTGCTTATCGACAATTGGATGAGCCAGTTGCACAGGGGATGTGGTAGTATCTAGTGCTACTTGATGCTGTATGGGATTCGATGTTACCCTATGATGTAGGAGATATTGAGCTAGTTTTTGACCCAAAAGGTGACAGATATATGCATGGTCAGGGGCAATTGACTTATATGCCATATGATCCAAGCAGTTTGAATGAAGATTTATGCGTTAATTTAAGTTTATGCTCTACTAATTGGAGATTCTTGTATTTTCCTTATGATCCTGGAGGATGGTGCAATTTTTTTAAAGGAATGCTCATAGTGGGGCAAATGATTGGTTTCCTGTTTGATGCTGGGGGCTATTGAAGTGCTAGTTTCATATTTGAGGAGTACTAGTTATCTGTTGTTGCAGGTTTCATAATACAAGGTTTTGGTTTCTAGATTATGCTAAGTCAAAAGAGGGTTATGCGTTCAATAAGATTACATTGCTGGCTTCCAGTTGACTTCTTTGGACAATTGATGAAGTATCTTCACATCTTTTGAGTTGGTTCTGCTACCAAAACTTGAAGTAAAGGACTTGATGGACATTCCGTGTGCAGATAGAGTAAGGCATACTTGAGCTTGACAGGGTTCCCTAAAGAGAGCTTAATGGTCAATCCATGTGCATCATTAACTGGAGCACTTGAGTCTGGCAGGGTTCATTAAACAGGTTACCATAATTGAATGCTTTGGAGATAGATAGATACGGTTCAAAGATTTTTGATGGACAACTACCTAATGATCAAGCTAGAAAATTGATGATAGGGTATAAGCCTTATTTTAATTTTCATATGTTTACCAACTACGTGAGTCTGATGATGGCAAAGAGCTTAACACTAGACTTGTAATGAGCCACAAAACTAGCTGGAGCCATCGAAATGGCTCACATCAGGATTGTAGTAAATGAAACATAACTTTTGTATATGACATCAAAATTTCATGAAACTTCTTAATTGCGGGTTCAAGATATGAAAAAGGTTTCTAAGTAAACAATTTACATGAAAAGCTCAAAAAGTAAAAAAATTACTTTTCTAAAATTAGTAAATTTAACATAAATTGCACTTCAGCACTTAACTTGGAGAATTAAAAAATGTCGGCAGTCTTTGTATATGGGTTAGAAAAGCTTGGTACATCTATCGCATACCTATTGAGTGATTTTCAAAGAAGTTTGGGCTTGCTTAACAATGTTTCGATTTACTTTTAAAAGAAAATAAATTTTTTTTGTCCATCCGCACAAATTAGTTGTAGAAGATGGCAATGGAAATACATCTTCAAACCTTCATTTAGCTCTGTACTATTTTTGATCAGCTCATATTGAGTGTTGTTCAGAATTTTCTGAAACCATTTTCTATTTAGATAACTAACATAGTGCTGAGAACTTTTTTACAAAAGTCTCAAAATGCCACAAAAGTGGCTGATTTTTTACACAACTAGTGTTAAGGTACATATAGCAGATGCATATTGAAGTGAAGTTGGCACAGAACGGAGGCTGGGCAGGTTCAGAGGGGGTGGATGTTGTGAAGCTTAGCTTTCATGATGGGAAAAAGAGCAAAGAAATGCAAGCTAAGCTTCTTTGAATCCTACACATTTATTGAGTAGTGATCAGGGTTTGTTAACAGACCGAGTTTAATGATTAATGTATGTCATATGCGGTTAAAAGGGCCAGCAGATGCCTTAATGATGGTAAAAAAGAGTGTGCTTGAAGTGATCACAGATTGGAGTTTATGATCTAGAGTTATAGTGCTTGAAGTGCTCTATCGGTCTGTCTTTACGGCTCGTTGATTGGAGCTACGGTGAAACATTTATGGCAGTTTGGAGTTTAAGTCGATTGCAGATCAGTACTACTTGATTGGGCAACTGCAACTAAGGAGACAGAGATGAAGTGAATGTGTGGGGATGAAGAGCACACTTTGTGGGGTGTGTCGGTCTTTTTAGATCAGCAATTGGAGTTTCGGTTGCCAAGATATTGGCTGTTTAGGTTTCCTCGGGGGCGAGTTCCGTGCCAGGTCGGTTGCCTCGGTCAGAGTGACATCTTGAAATTTTACAGCCTTGGCATGGGTTTGTATGCATTTTATGTAGTCTGATAATTCTAAAGGAATTAACGGCTCGTTAAATCGAGTACAGGTTCATGATATGGCCTAAGGCCGGTGTCAGCTGTCGGCTCAGGTGAGCAGGATGAATTTTGGAAACCGGATGATATTGTTAGTCAAGTGCTGCTAAAAGTTGAAAGCTGTGCTAAGCAATTCTTTGGCCAATGTGCTTGCTATATGCATAATGGGCAATTCCTTAGCCGTTATGTGTTCCAAATATGGTGCTCATACAAAAGGACGACGTTTTTGATGAGGTCTTTGTCCGAAATGTCCTTTCATGGAGCGTAGTAATAAAGCTAGTTGCCCAATTGAGGGGAACCGGAGTTGTGCTTGGCAATGCTTTGGCTGATCTGTATGCCATATGTGGTTCCCTTGCAAAGCTTAAGGCCAAATGTGGTGCCGTTACAAAGCCAAGGCCTCCCGTACAATCCAATGGCCGTGCAACTTTTTAAAAAAAGGGCTTTTTAGTGTGAAAGGGAAGAAATAAGAAAGGAGAATGGCGGGTAGGCATCCAGGGAGGAAAGAAGAGGAAGCGTTGGCCCGGGTAAGGCTCAGGTGAGCACAAGCATGAAACAAAAACAACTAAGAATTCCATGGCGCCCATTATGGTGACGATTTTGTGCAATTTCACGGAGTTGGGAAAGTCCACATGCCACATCATCAGTGGCGGTTTACACAGCGATGATGCCATCGTTGCATAAAAGTAATAGCGGCTATTGTAAGGGTTATCAATGAGTGGTGCAAAAAGGGAAGTAACACAAATATCAAGGAGGGTTACGAGGAGGAGAAAGAGGAATCAAGAGCTTCAAAGGGAAATCTCCCACTCTCTCTCTCTCGTCCTCGGTTGGCAAGGGAAGACAAGCGAATGTGTGGAGATTGTTGGAGTGTGACGGCAAAGAAGGAGGAAGGGATAAGAGGGATGTTTGGAAGGTGATCCGAGAGCATGGGTGTCAGCTCGCAGCAATTCTAAAGGGTATCAACGTGGGTATGCACTTATTAATTGCCACGCTGATTGCCACAACGATCATCCATCCGTGAGTCATGGCCATTTGTCCTTCTGATATAGACTCTTTCACATGAGGTTGATCTTTTATCCATGATCCACAATTGCAATGTATGGATCTTCTAAGTCTCCCACTTTACTAAGGTCTCATTAGTTTCTCTTGCCTAATGACTCTTCAAGTAATAACTCATCTGAGTGGTCTCAACTTCATTTTCATCATCCAAGAGGCGAAATTGTTTTACTCCTCCCCTAGACATGTAGCATCCAAAAATAGTTTCATTACCTTGCTTGCCAAAAACATGTACTCCCTGTGTATTTAAAGTCTCTCCTTCACCCTATACATGGATAGAATTAGTAAGAGATTGTCTCTTTCTCTTTATAATATCAATTATTTCTTCATGTAACTCCCTCTTTTCTATGCTAAGGACCTCACTCTAGGTAAATTCTACCTTATTATTCAGAATCCTCTCTTCCAAAACCTTTTTGAGATTTGTTGCTACATCTATATCATATTGGACCTTGTAAGCTAGACTCTTTACTTTACCTCTAGTTGTTTCCTTCTTCTTTTCTTTGGTAGCTTCTTGCATAGGCACTTGAAGTGTATGCATCCTTGTGGAGAACTTGATCTAAGAGTCATTATGTCATTTATACCTCCACTCCTTGTGGACATTTTTGAAGGCCCTTCATCCCCATTTCCACGTCTATATTTCTCTTCAACAACGGCCTCATTGGGTTGACATTTGGCAATGTTTGCATGCACTAACAAAGAATCTACAGGGTCATTCTAACCTGTTTCTAGGCAAATACAATCTCCAGCTTCATGCAAAACCTCTTTAGTCATCTTACCCTTCATAGAAGATTCTATTGCGCATGGGCACAAGTCTTTCAATATCATCAAATGATGCTTCTTCTCCAAACATGAATCCTTTCTTGTTAGTATGATCCACCTTCAACCCATAGGCGGTTTTCTCAACCATCAAGATGGCATGGTTAGTAGCCACATCCTAAACTAGCTTCTTTATCTCGCCTTTTCCAAAGTTTGTCCCCAAGATCTTACCAATTTCACTTAAGTGAATGTTACCATCTTTAAAGAAAACAATCTCCTTCATCAAATCATCTTTGAAACTTTCACAATCCCTCCTTCCATGGTCAATACTATTGCACCATATGCATCTATTTACAAATCCCTCTTTGTTTCAAGGTCTCTGCTGCTGTAGAGATTGACTTGATGATTGTCCTTTTCCTCTATCCTTGTAAGTTTTAACTTTAACTCTTTCATTCCTTTCGCAATATCATCTAAGATGGATTTTTCACTCTTTGGAACCACGGTAATAGGCTTTATGGGACTCTCAAGAACACTTGGGATTTAGTAGGGTTGATTGTCATATTGTCTCTTTGTCATTGTTGCCACTTAGCTAGTAGTGAAATGGAATCTTTGACCTCAGTCCAATCAATCTTTAAACCATGTTGAACATATTTATCCTCAAGTAGTAACTCTAACTTATCTTGAATATCTTTGCCTGCTTCCCGCAAAAAGAGCTTTTTCTTCTCTAATTTTAGGGTATCGGCCTTTTGAATCCTTGACATTTGATCATAATGTCACTCAAAGTCCCTTACTAGTTCAGTAGGTGAAAGTTCCTCTCAGTGGCCTAACTACCCACTCTAAAAAAGTCTGCTTTGTTACCCTTTTGGAGTTCTGTTTTTTAAGGCTAATTTGAATGCTTCCCAAGTTGCCCCATGCTTATTTCTAATAACCCTTACATGCTCTCTGATCTCAGGAACCACAGATAGCTCATAACTTTGTACCATCTCTACTTCGAGCACTTGATGCAGCTCCATCTCCTTAACATACCCACAAAGATACTTTGTTGCATCTTTTCCATTGAATTGGTCCAATTTTTTCACCACTAATTGAAGCACTTTGGTTAACGTGATCTCCCTTCTTTTAGCAGCTTGTTCTTGCTACATAAACATGCAAAGGCTTGAAACATTTGACATGTGATGGATCAAACCACACCCCCTGTTGATCTTGTTGTTTCATATCTTTAGAGATTTGAGAATTTCAAAGAATATTTTGAACTGTCACCCTATCCTACTTCAAGTCAGGTTCACCAACAATGTGTGAAGAAGTGCGTAGTGTGGCTTGGAAAACGCCAGGCCTCTAACTGTGAGAGTTCATAGAAAAACCAAGCGAGTCATAGAAGATTCGAAGCAAAAGACGCACTTAAATTGAGAAAAAATATAGCATGAAATATTTACTTTGAAAAAGAACCAAGATCAACTCAAAACTTTGGTGTGTATGAAGATTAGATGTAGCCTCGCTCCCAATTTCACAGATCTTTCTTGGTCACTACATTTAATGGCTTGTAATCATCACAAACTCTCCAACGCCCATCTTTCTTTAGAGTGACCACTATAGGGCCCACCCATTCAACATTATCAAACTGACACCATGAACCTTGCATCCAAGAGTTTATCCACCTATTCCTTTAAAGTATTGATTTTCTCCTTACCCATCCATCTTAATTTCTATCGTATTGGCTTTGCCCCTTCAACTAGCTTGATCTTCATAGGATCCCCAACAAAACCACTTATTTCTTGGTATGAAGTGATGAAAAGATCTAGAAACATGTCCAACATTGTTAAGTACTCCCTTCTTTCTCCTTGTGTCAAATCAGTAATCATATTTTGAATCAACTCTTTCTTCACTAGCAATTCTTATTTAGGCTGCATCAACTCGTCAAGTTGCTCTAAACCGCTTGAAGCATTTATATTCCCTGACACTTGCAACATTTCACCCACTTCCCTCTTCTCCTTGTCCAATAATAAGAATGATACTTCACCCTCATCACTCAAACTCGAAGCAGAGCTACTTTTTAAATCTTTAGAACTGTCTTCACTAGTAACTTTGGATTCATCATTCTCACTCACATCTTCTAGTGACATAGGTTGCTCGGTAGTCAGATCAAACACCCTTTTTTCACACTTCTTTCCATACACACAGATTGTTTCCTTGCCCCAATCCTGCATAGCACCAACATCTGTCAACCAAGGCCATCCCAAAATGAGAGGAAAAGCTCCCAGGCCAACTGGCATAACATGAAAGTTTATATAACCTTCACAATAAAGACTTCAACTTCCAGATTTTTAATCATCCCCAAACACTACACTTTGGCATGGTTTTCTAGTTGAATCCAAAACCCAAAGATTCCACATGTAATGAGACCCAGTCTCTCGACACATGATTGTGTGATAACACAAACTTGAGCACCTCCATCAATGTAGGCCTCTCCCATGCCCATGCCTTTGTGCCAAGCGTTCACCACATAGAAAATGTTGGGTAACTCTCCCACAATCAACAATCTGACTTGTCCATGCTTTGGCTCTTTCTCTGGATTCACTAATGACTTACCTCTTGAGTTTGGGCACCATATTCATAGATTGTCCAAAAGTATAATCTACTTTCCTCCCAATCAGGTCTTCTTGTAAACTGTAAGCTATGTGGCCTTCTCCCAAAGGTAAATCTTCCACCTAAAACTGTCTATGAGGTCTTCTCTTCCTCTTGTCTTTTGCATCTTCACCCCCTTTCTCTTTCCCTTTCTTTTTGCTAGGACCTGGTGCAGCATAGCCTTCCCTCTCTCTTTTTCCTATGGGCATCATATCTGCTTCTTTCTTTTCAACCCGCACAATACCCACATGGCCACCAGAGGTTGAAGCTTGATTTTCCTATACAGTACCTTAATCTCCTTGTATATCCGATGCATAATCATTAAACTAATTAGGAATATACTGGGGAAGTGGAGACATATCAACTCCCATCCTTGTTGGCTTTGAACAACAAGTGCTGATATGACCAAGTTCACCACAATTATAACAAGTAGTAATGAAACTCCTCTGTGGCTCAAAGATGCCTTGTCCACGACACGCATTAGCATTAGGATGAACTTCACATGACTGGGCCATTCCTCTACCACAACCGCGATCACAACCACCTACATTTCCAAGAACACTGAGTCGCAATTCTTGCATCATGGTCATCGCGTCTTGCATATATTCTCTATCTTGTAGAGGCTCAAAATCAAGTAGAGCATCATCCAACAATGGCATAAGATCACCATCAAGTGCATTTGAACAAACTTGCTCATGCATGAATCTAGATTGATCAATATCCTTAGCATCTGTATTTGAGAACCCTTCCAAAGCTTCGTCCAATAAGCACATAGGATATAGGTCCACTGCTTCAGAAGGTTTCTCCATCCTGCACATCTCAAGCTGCTGTAGACTAAGATTTTCACATATGACATGCACACTAAACACACCTGCTGTAAACTGCTCTTCAAGTCTTTCACCCTCATCCAAATATATTTACACTTATGTAGCACAAAGTTCAGCATGTTCATTGAAAATGTCATCTACTGCCTTGTTTGTATCATCGGCACAATGAAACCAATCATATTCAACACCAAGAGATTGCACTTCACTATGAACCCCCTTTAAATCAGCATCATCAAGTTCATGATCATTCTGCCATAGTGTGAGCCCTGTGTCACAAATTCTTGATAGAGAAGAAGTTTGCTCCCCCTCTAAATCAATAGCAAATTCAGGATCAGTCTGCCATATCAGTAGCTCTAGGTCATAGAAACTTGTCAAAGAAGGAGTCTGCACCGCCTTTGATTCTTCATCATCACATTCAAGACCAATTTTACACTTTGGTAGCTTGGCTTCACAGTAACTTGTCAATGAAGGAGTCTGCACCCCCTCTGAATCAAAGTTTTGTAGATCTTCAAGCACATACTCTTGCTTAGCCAAGTCCTAAAATCTAGTATATTCACATTTGGCAAATCACGCATACCCAAATCCATGGTCATGCTGCTCTCAATTGCAGGCTTGCTTTGACCTATAAGATATGTATGATCAATCAACTCTATGGTAGAATCTGTACCAGTATCAACAATCAAGTCTAGGGCAGAATCTATATACAAACATTTTTGCTCTAATTCTGAGTCAGTAGCAAAAGTATCATTTGTAACCGAATCTTCATGCATGTCTACTTGAATATGGTTGCACTCATTCACATGCATAATTTCTTCTTGAGCTTTACCCTCTTCTTTTCATTGATCATCTGATTTTCTTTCCTCATGTACTGCATTTATAAGTTCCTTACAAAATTCATCTTGTGTATCTTGAAACTGTAAAGACTCACCCTCAAAGACTTCTACTTCATGCAAAATATCTGCAAGACCCAACTTTTCATACATAGCTTAAACAATGTCGTCCTCATTAGCCTGTAAGAAGGTAACATCTTGTACAATACACTCATCAATCACAACTTCTAACTTTGATCGTACTTGTCCTCGAATATCTGTGTAGTTTGGTAGACTTGGACTCTGTTCTTGATAGCTTTCATAATGCTCATAACTTACTTGTAAAATAGCTTCTTTGAAGTACTCTCGGTCATCGTTGCAGGCTTTGGTAACCTCTTGAATCTGCTCCTTCAAATTTTGAACTCACTAACTGCTCAAAAGATCTGATCATTAACTCTTCTGGTATCCCTCTTACTTTGGTTTCCGACTCATAACACTCTAGGTAACCTTCTCGATCATATCCATCGAAGACTCATCTCTCATTGTATACTGCCATGAGTGATTTTCACCTTCCATGAGTGATTGTTGTAATAGAATCCATTCTTCTTTAAACCTTAAGAGCTCTAAAGAAATGAGCTTGGTTGGCAAGGCCCGATTTGAGGGCAAGCTCTGTGGCCAATAGCCATATGTTTTTTATCTCCTCAGCTTGCAACTCAACATGTAGCGCTTTGGCCTCAATCCATCTCTTGTGCTCTACCTTTGAAGCACTTCATTCTTGCTTTCTTTTGGAGAAATCCTCTAGTTCTTCTTTCAGCTTCCTGTTTGTGACCTCTTGAGGCTTTTTCAATAGAGGTCCTACTCATTTTATTTCTAGTTGAATGCTACGCAACATGGAGGACCAGGTGCAAGGGTGTGCTACGTCCACATCATGCTTCACTTTGCAAAGAGTCTTTTTAGCAAGGGATTTGAAGAGAGGGTCCTTAAAGAGATGTTCCCCAAAGACTAGTTTCTTCTTCTTCCCATCCGGAGAGAAAGAGTGAATACCAGCCCTAGCTATGTGCAACTTAAGGAATTTGATGAATTCTCATAAACTTCACTCTAAATCCAAACCTTTTTTTTCAGAACTCACATAGTGTGAGTGAATAAAAGAAAAACAAAAAAAAAAGCATACAAACCCATACTCGAAATGAGCCATGAATGCTTAAGACAGCATCAGCAAGTCCGACTTTACAAGGAGCCACCTGTATAAATCATAACTGCAAATTATGGCTCTACAGGGTGGCAAGGCTGTAAAAACTATAACTAAGTAAATTCAAGGACATACATAAACAATACCTTCAAATGGATGCCACCATGATGGGAGATCTTCCACCCCACCCAACATGTCCTTCTTGCAAGCAAAGACAAAGAAAATGAGAAAATCCATAAGAGAAGCCCATTGATTAGCACAACCACAAACCACCAACAGAGCCAACACCTCCTACTTCCCCCGAGCCTCCCAAGATCACGACCCACTCAGTCCGGAGTAGATCCGCCATCAAACTGTAGAAGCAAAGAGCACCTTGAGAGCAAGGATCCCTTCCAAATGAAGGGGGCAATTTCCCCAACCTCAAGGCAAGTAGAGAATTGAAGATCCCCTTGGAAATGGGCAAAGAGAAGCGGGCATCCCCCTCCTAGGACAACCCTTGGTCTTTTGCATCGCACATCCCATCAGCAAGAGCAGCACATCCATTATACCTAGCATTTCATAGAGGAGTCCACTCTCCTTGCCCTTAATGAGCTTGCCCAGAGCCCTTCTCAGCTCATGCACTATTGTCAAGGCAGGCAACACAGTGAGCATAGGTAGGGATCATCACGATCTAGATCCAAACTTTAACCCATAGACAAGTCTAAAGTACCACAACCTCTATGTAGGCAAGAAATTGTCAGTTCTTAGTGCATCCTAAATTTTGATGGGTGACTTCATAGTTTGGTAGAGCATTTCTTTGTGAATCTAGTGGTATCTTATTATGCAAAACTTCCACTTTCTTAAGAAACATTTATCACTTTGTAAAATTAATCGTTCAAGAAACCTTGATCTAAGAGTCGAGAATCAAGGAGGGCAAACCCTCTGTTATTTGTGGTGTCCATACGGACATAGATAGAAAGTTGGTAGGCCCTAAAAATCCATCACAACTACCAAGCTGGGTTTGAGTCCATTTTCTCATGCACCCCCCCCCCCCCCCCCTCTCTCTCTCTCTCTCTCTCTGTGGCTTGTAGGAAGACTTACAAACCTTTTGACTACCCATTGGCTCTTTACTACCTCGGGTGTTTCTACATCTACGCCTAGCTCCCAAGTTGAAAGATTTCATTTATTGGGCTAGTGAGTCTATCTTTTCATACTTGATTCCTAGCATGGCATTGGATCCTCTATCCCTAGTCTCTCTGTCTCTTTCTGCAAAGGAGCATCTGCAGATGGCATCCTCATGAGGCATCGTTGTCAAGCCCTCTACCATGATGCACACATACCTACCCTTCCCCCTCCTCCCTTCCTCTGCATAATGAGCCATAGAATCCCGAATCCCTTCCTACCACCATTGTCGCACCTCCACTCAGGTTCCACCTTGAAGATCATCGTGAGAGAGAGCCTCCACCCTCAGCACTAGATGTAGACCAGCACGAGAGAGAGAAAGAATTGCCTATGACTAGGGATTGTAATAGAATACCATATCATCGCCTGCCCAAAAAATCTCCATGTACTTAGGTTCCACCCTGTAGATCACCATGAGAGAGAGAGAGTCTCCACCCTCAACACTGCCGATCGAGGCGTTGCAACCATCTCTCTCTCTCTCTCTCTCTCTCTCTCTCTCTCTCTCTCTCTCTCTCTCTCTCTCTCTCTCTCTCTCTCTCTCTCTCTCTCTCTCTCTCTCTCTCTCTCTCTCTCTCTCTCTCTCTCTCTCTCTCTCTCTCTCTCTCTCTCTCTCTCTCTCTCTCTCTCTCTCTCTCTCTCTCTCTCTCCCCCCCCCCCCTCCCCCTCCATAAGCGATTAACGATGATTCCTAGCATGGCAATGGCTCCTCCATCCAGTCTCTCTATCTCCTTCCATGAAGGAGCGCCGGAAAAAGGCATCCTCACGAGACACCATCACCAAGCCCTCTACCATGATGCACACATACTTGCCCTTTACCCTCCTCCCTTCCTCTGCATAACGAGCCACAAAATCCCAAATCCTTGTCCTCTCCTCTCTCCTTGTCTCTCTTTTGCAAGCCCATAAGAGTTGTCTAGTCTCTACAGCTTTGCTCAAACCATCACCTCCCATATAATGTTCTCTCTCCTTATCCCTCTCTTGAAAGCCCATCAGGGGACCACACTCAACACACAAAGACATCCACAATTCATCTTCTATTTCCATGGTTTTGCTAGCATCGTGCACACTTGAAATGCTTTGAGCACCACTTGATTAAGCCCTCTAGGACACCAGTAAAATCCCACCATCTACGACCCCTGTGTGCTCCAAAATGGAGGGTTTTTATTTGAAGTCATTAATTTGAATGTAATCAACTGGAATAGACCCTGACATAGTTGTGATTATCAATTGTTGTTAGGTGACACTTTTCTTCTCTACTTACAAGCAACATTGTCAAGCTCTCCCTCAAGAGGAACTGCCATAGCTTGCTTTGCATCAAGCCTCCATAGTTTGCTATATCTCTATCACTCGCGATTAAACTCGAATATCTTTATCGCCTTAAATTAAGCTGTTTATTTCTCCAACTATCTCAATTTAACCCGACTATAGCCAATTATCTCTCAATTGATCGATTCTTTTCTGCACTCAATTGAGAAATTTAATTTTTTGATTATGCTATCTCTATAATACACACGCTCACAACCAAGCAACCCTTGTGTGCCTAGATACACAAAACTCACTCCGACATTTTTGGTGACCCTGACGTGAATGAGCCGGGGTGAGAGATTGGAGGGATGGCAAATGTAACCACAGGTTGGTTACATGATGTTTCATATAAGAAAGATAAGGAACTTTTGGATGATGAACTTGAGGGATTTTGAGCCCCTTATTTCTTGAGAAGTCGATAAATTGATCCAGAACATGATGCAGATAACGAAGAGTTGATGTAGATGCTCAATGAGGCTTTGGAGGGTTTTGTGTCTATTTCAGATGGCATTCAAGGAGCTATCCAAGATCAAAATAGGGTTATATAAATGTCATAGCACTAGATGTGCTACTTTCAGATGCTTGGACCTATGCAACTAGAGGGGGTGATGTTGAAGTGTTGATTTGTACATCATTGATAGAGATGCTTAGCTCTATGATGCGGTCCTTTGACCTAAGTGCAAAGCCTGTTGCCTATGAGTGTATGCATTTATGTGAGTACTTGATACATATGTTCTATGAGTGGTTGTCACCATTTGATACAGGAGGATATCGTGGTGCATCTACTTTAAGTTGGTTGATGTATATGCCTTGCGACCCTGGAGGATATTGAAGTGCAGATGTTTTATTTGTAGCAGATTGTGTGGCAATGGGTTTTTGTTTTTATGTTATGTGGGGAAGTTTATTTTCTGGGTTTTGTCATTGCTAAGGTTAGCAAGAAGCTTACATGGTTAGCTTTCATTCAATCTCTTTGGATAGTTGGGACATCTTCACATCTTTTAGATCGATATCAGAAGAGAGTACTTGACGACCATTCCATGTGAAAGGTGGGATAGATCATACTTGCTCTTGATAGAGCTTCCAAATTCAAGCTTGAAAGTCAAGTCATGTGCATGATTAGCTGCAACATACTTGGATTTGGGGGGTAAACAATATAGGGTTGCAATCTATTGGATGCCAGTTGGATATGTAAAGAATATGGAGTAAATATTTGTGAAGTGCAATGTAAGAACTAGGGAACTAGACCTTGAGATCCTCCTCCCAACCTCCCTTTATATAGGCGGGCTCCATGACTATCCTAGTTCTTAGGGTACAGGACCCTTGTCTTGACATTACCCCCCCCCCTTAAAGAAGAGTTTTCGTCCTCGAAAACAAAAGTGGGAAACTTCTTCTTAAGAACACTAATGTTTTCCCAAGTGGCACATTCTTGAGGTCGGTCTTTCCACTTGATTAAGGCTTGTTGTCGTACATGATGTCATGTACGCAACTCATGATAATGCATAACACGTTCAGGTTCATGCGGTAAAGTAGGAGGTTCAATGTAATCGACCAAAACGTGTTGGTCAATGATGTTGTTGTCCCCATGTAACCACTTTCGTAGATGGCTTACATGAAACACCGGATGAATGTGAGAATGTGATGGTAGTAGTAGTTTGTAGGCACGATCACCAACTTGCTTGAGTATTTTGAAAGGCCCACAATATCGGGGAGATAATTTAGGTGTCGGTCCAGTTTTCAGACTTTCTGAATGTTCTGGCACATGTAAAAATACTTCCTCCCCTTCTTCGAAAGTAACTTGCCGGACGTTTCTCATCAGCGTATTTCTTATACCGATCCTGTGCTTGTCGGACATTCTGACAAGCAAGTTTCAACATATCCATGTGGTCTTGGAGAAAATCCTTAACCTGTTGGGGTTTTTCGGTTGCCAACCATACCGTAACTGGTGACCTAGGTTGAAACCCGTACATGAGCATGAAAGGACTAAAGCCTGTTGTGACATGCTTAGAACTGTTGTAGGCAAACTCGAGAATAGGTAAGTATTCTTCCCAGTCTGTCTATTTTTTGCTGACGTATGCTCTTAGAATATCCTCTAGCACCTGGTTAACCCGTTCCGTTTGACCATCTGTTTCCGGATGATCAGATGTACTGAGGTTGAGTTGTGTACCCAATCGTTTAAATATAGCTCTCGAGAAGTGGCTGTTAAACTTGGGGTCACGGTCACTAACAATATTACTTGGCAACCCATACAATTTGTATAGATTGTCCACAAATAACCTTTCTAGTTCCGGTGTCTTAATCATTGATTTGGTCGGAATAAACTTACATAGTTTAGTCAACTTGTTTACGACCACCCATACTGAGTCATGACCTCGTATAGTGGTTGGTAAACCTACAATGAAATCCATGGAGATACTTTCCCATTTTCCATTGTGAATTTCCAAAGGATGTAAGAGTCCTCCTACTTTCAGGTGCTCTGCTTTGTTAACTTGACATTTTTGGCAATGCAAGACATAAGCTTGAACAAAGCCATGTAGACCTGGCCAGTAAAACTGTCATCGTACGAGAGAATAATTTTGTCTAATCCCCTGGTGCCCCGCACTTGGACTATCATGACATTCATAAAGAATTTGGCGCCCAATGTCTATGTCCGTCGGTACACAAACTATCCCCTTGTGGAGTAGGTACCCATTGTTGATGGAAAAATGCTTCCATCGCTGTAGTTCATCACTTGATAAAGGAGAACTAGGTGTGGAGGTTAATTGTACACTACCTACATTGGAGTGAGAAGGATCCCTCTTTTGAACATGGCTCCACACTTTGGAATATGTTTCATCTTGCTCATATCTGCCCTTGAGAGATTCTAAAAATTCACTACAAAGTTCCATGAACAAGAGAGAATTGATCTCTGGCATTCGACTGAGAGCGTCTGCCACTACATTGTATTGGCCTTTGTGATACCTTAACTTGGCGTCATATTCCTGAAGGATCTCGGCCCACCTGGCTTTTTGACCCTTTAAATCTGTTTGTTGTGTAAACCATTTGATGCTTTCATGGTCAAACACAATCTCGAACTGAGCACCATACAGATATTGACGCCATGTCTTTAAGGCAGACACTATTGCATAGAGTTCATGTTCGTAAACAGAATAATTCTGCTGAGCTGCATCCATATTCTTATTTTCAAGTGCAATTGGCCGTCCGTCTTGTAACAGGACTGCTCCAATAGCATAGTCACTGGCATCCGTTTCCAAAACGAATGGTTTGAAAGGATTATACAATAGCCAGTATAGGAGTTGTAGCTAATCCATCTTTGAGTTTTTCAAAACACTGTTGTTGAGCAGAACCCCACTGAAAATCCTTACCTTTGCCTTTTAGTTGGTCTGTCATAGGTACAACAAGGTGAGCATAGTTTTTAATGAACCTTCGGTAAAAACCTGCAAAGCCTAAAAAGATCTATAATTCTTCCAGATTTTTAAGAGGTGGCCATTTCCGGATGGTATCCAATTTGGATTGATCCATGTATAGGCCATTAGCTGAAATGACATGTCCTAAATAATGAATTTCTTCCTTGAGAAAATCACATTTAGATTCCTTGGCATATAACTTGTTTGCACTTAAAAACTCAAACACCTGCCTGAGATGTTGTAAGTGCTCTTCTGCAGAAGCACTATAAACTAGAATGTCATCGAGGAACACAATGACAAATTTGCCCAAATATGGTTTCAAGACGCTATCCATAAGTGTCATGAATGTCGCGGGCGCATTGGTTAAGGCATCACCAAAAACTCATAATGTCCAAACCGTGTTCGGAATGCAGTCTTAGGTATATCGGCAAGCCGAATACGTACTTGGTGATATCCTGGCTGCAAGTCGATTTTCGTAAAAATGCGAGCATGAGTTAGCTTATCAAATAACTCATCTACCCTTGGCAATGGGTATTTGTTCTTAACTGTAACCGCATTTAAGCCCCGATAGTCTACGCACATGCGCATACTGCCGTCTTTTTTCTTCACCAAAAGGATAGGGGAAGCCCATGGTGAAGAACTGGGTTGTATAAACCCTCTACTAAGGTAGTCAGCAAGCTGACGTTCCACCTCAGCAGCCTCTGAGTAACTCATGTGGTAAGGTGGTTTACTAACAGGTTTACAGCCTGCAGCCACGTCAATGCCATGTTGCACTGAGCGTGTCGGCGGTAAACCTGATGGCAAATCATTAGGAAAGACATCTTGAAATTCCTTTAACAATTTATGTAACTGATTAGCAACGTTTGCTTGTGTAGAAGTAGAAATTGGCAGAATAGAGGAGAGAGAAGCATGCGGCGTTGAGGAATGTGCAACAGACTCAATGTTAGAAATAAAATGAGACAATGAGTAACACAAGAAAACCTGTTCTATTTTATTATCAGAAACGAGCTGCATAAGCTCGGCAGTACAAATCAGCGGTGATGATGGTATATCCTTTTCTCCTAACAACAACACATGTGTGCCATGGGAATCAAACATCAAACTGTTGTGCTCATAGCTACGCATCAGTGATGGTCCTAGGCTATGCAACCACTCCCTACCAAGAACCACATCAGCCCTTTCCATGTTCATAACTTGAAAATCCAAACAAGTAGAGTACCCTTGTACTTCCAATGGAACAACTCGGCATTGAGTATCCCATATTTCACTATCATGTCCATTCATCATTGCTACCTTGTAGCGGTGGGTACTAGGAGTTTGAGGCAGTTTAAGCTTTTTCACCAATCCATAATTGATGAAATTGTGTGTAGCACCGTCATCTACCAAGATGCGCACCTTGTGCCCTTGCAGATATCCGTGCATATGTACTAACTCATGTGGTCCAAAGGTTTGTTGCCACATGGAAGCTGTGAGACAACATTCATGCACCACCTCAGTGTGTGTTGCTTCCACTGTAGAGAACTTGGAGGAAGACTCGAGAGGCAGTAGTTGCACCGTCTGCACTGCTTTCTCCTTCCCCTGGGCAGCAGATTTCCCCTTGGGACAATCCTTTTTGCCATGGCCTCTTCCTAAGAATTGAAAACATAGCTTCTCTTTCTTGGCCTTATCAAAATTCTCAGGAGAGAGAGGACCCCTGGGCCCCTTGGGTTTTTTAGATGCATCTAAATTAGCAACTATAAATTTCCTTTTATTGTGCCCATACTGAGTACGTGTGTTACTATGTGTACTAGCAGGCACGTTACTGTTATGTGTTTTCTTATCATCAGGGTCATCATGAATATGTGCTTCCACTATGGCTTCCTCAAGTGTTTTAGGGTCCTAGGATTCGACATACTTCTTAAGTTCTGGAGTCAGACCTCGTATGAACCCTCGTAATTTTTGAAAGGTATCCAAGCCTTCCAACTTGAGGATGACATCCCTATAGTGAGAGATATATTCAAGGAGTGACGGATATTGGCGCATGGAAC
The DNA here is from genome assembly GCF_014529385.1 of Adiantum capillus-veneris. NCBI lineage: Eukaryota > Viridiplantae > Streptophyta > Polypodiopsida > Polypodiales > Pteridaceae > Adiantum > Adiantum capillus-veneris. The sequence continues at coordinate 139,298,863 of NC_140937.1, read as the reverse complement.
ACGTGTCCCAAGCGGTCCAATTCCGATCGGCCTCGTTTGTAGGCAAAAATTCCTTGCTAAACATTGATTCAAAGCCTGCCCAACTTTGTGGTATGATGCTCTTCTCCTTGAGAGACATCCACCATTTGTAGGCCTTGCCTTCCAGAGTTAAGCTCGTTTGCAGAGCTCTTACTACATCCAGAGTTCGCCGTAAGGCGTGAATTCCATCCCATTTACTGAGATTGATGTTCACTGCATCCTTATTGCGGTCCCGGTCTTCGCCCTTGAAAACTGGTGGTTTAAAATTCTTCAACAAATCATCTACCTCTTTGGCAGTGAGAGTATGAAGTGTTTCATTAATTGGGCCTTGCCCTTGTGTTCCAACGTGCTCATGCATGTGGGTGCTAGCCAGACTCTTAGTCTGTTGTTCCATCAATTGAACAACTAATGTGGAAAGTTTAGTAACATTTTCATTTAAAGCCTTAAAATTTTCATCCATGACTGTCATGTGTGTCTGAAGTGCATGAAATTCTTGAATATCGAGCAATTCATAAGTATATTCTCTTGCCATGGCATCGCGGGTACTCTCCTTGAGAGGATCCGGCCGCGAGCCTTCATTGGCGTGATCGGGAGTACTTTGCTCAAAATCGAATGTCATGTTGATATCCGAATCCATGGCTACACAGTGCACTGAAAGAAGTACTAAAAAAAAAATACCTGATTTTGGTAGCACTTGCAAAGTATAGCGAACTCCCCATTGCATGTCGTAGCACTTAATCGTCGAATAAACAATAATTTGCACCGGCGGCGTACAAATCGAACTTCGCACTATCGCCCGTGGTTCAAAAGATGACCAAACGCGTGCCGTGTAGATGGTTGAATCTTTTCCTTTGAAAAGAAGCGTAATTGTTGGAAGATTCGGCTATTATGTTGCTTGAATGCCTCTTGAATTTGTCGCAATCGAAAAAATACGTAGGTTCTGGAATTTCCTGCAATTACTGAGCGTAGTCGGAATTTGTGAGATTCGAAGGGAAGCCGAGTGTTTGCTTCGCCTTGCTTGTGCTGCTTTGGCTTGCTTGACCGCTTTGGTTCGCCGAATTGCCTGTGGGAAGGGCCACTAGTAGTGGCCAAGGGTCAAAACCAATGGCCCAAAGGCCTTTCAATGTGAAAAATCAAATTTTTTTTGAAGCCCAAAACGCAGGCAGCGGGTTGTGAGCAGCGTGAGTAGGAAGAGATGGTGGTGTGGCTAGCTGAGGCCGGCTATGGCCGCAAGCTCTTGGCAAGTCTCCTACCTCCCCATGCGCTTCTTCCAAGCCCAGCTCCTCGCGAAAACATGCATGACACAAACCGTTCCAAAACAAGAAAGGCGGCCCGATTTGGCAAAAAAAACAGGCTAGTTTTGGAAAAGCCCCCCCCAAAAAGCCACGGTTCTCACCTATGAGCTACAGATAGGAAGTTATGACAGTTTGAAGTTGAGTTAGTAGCAGATCTGTACCGGATTGGGCACCTGTTGATAAAAGGTCAAAGATGATAGAAATGCATGGGTTTGAAGTGCTCACTCCCAGGAGCACGTCGATCTTTCCAGTTTGTCAATCGGGGTTTCGATTGGCAAGATATGGCCAGTTTAAGTATCACCAAGGACTAGTTCCGAACCGCTCTGGTTGCCTTGATCAGTCAAGTTCATCTGCCAATGCTTAAGTCAAATTATATGCATGGGTGGCTAATAGCAGTTTAGATTCATTTATTCAAACCATAGGATTCGTCGGAGCCAAATGCAATGCCTTAGTCAATATATATGCCAGGTATGGTGTCAATCGAAGGCTGTCTCCACTAGCAGGTGCATTTTCAAGTCTGATGGTCTCCACGGTGACAAACCATGGCCGCTTATTGATGGAAAAAGAGGAATAGTGCTTGCCCGAGATAATTACCAAAACTCAGCAAAGCTTTGGTCGATATTTATACCAATACGGTGTTTTTTTTATGGAAGCCACTGTCAGAAGATTCTTTGGTCGATATGTATTCCAAATGTGGTGCCCTTAAAAAAGCTAAGGCCACCCACAACCTATGGCGGCCCAAAGGCAACCAAAGGGAGGCCACCCGCCCCCACAGGAGATTCAATGGCCGCCCATTGTAGACAAACTAGGGCTTAAGTGTGGAGGAAATGAAAATAAAAAGAAAGTCTGGCATAGACCGACAGCGAGGGACACATAGGAAGGAAGGGATGCACTTGCATTGGCTGTATCCAGCATTGGATGAGCTTGCCACAGTGACGAATGTTGCTCAAGAGCTCCTCGTGCAACAGTTTGGCACCAGTTGCGACATTTTTTGTGAAGGTCAAAAATCGGGCTGCCATGTCATAGAGTGGCTACCCATTAGCGACATCACTAATGGGTTGGCCAATTTTAGAAAGTAAGGGCATGCAACTTATTAAAAAAAGGGAAGAAGGCTCTTTTAACTCTCTCCTCTTTTCATTGATCTCCTTCTCTCTCAGAAAGAAAGCCAAAGTCCATAAGCTCCTTAAGCAAAACCTTCTCGGATCATCTTAAGCCTTTAAACTCGAAGCTAAGCCTAATCTCTAATCTCATTAGCCAAGCCTAAGACCTCTAATGGGAAGCCTAAGCTCTCGAATCCAAACTCTTTGAATTACAAGCCATCATAATCCTAATCTTGCTATCATAAGCCATCCAATCCTTAACCGGGATAATCTTAAGCACTCTAAAGAAAGCCATCATAATCCCAAGCTTCCATAATCCGTTTAATACTAAGCTCTAAACCCAAGCTTCCATAGTTGGTTCCAATCATAATCTAAACCGCCTAAGCCCATGGAAACATGGAATTAAGCCATAAATCCTAAGCCGAAACCTTAAGTCGATAGCCTTAAGCCAAATCAGACCACCTAAGGCCATTGGAAGTCGAAGCTCCTAAAGCCATAGCCGGAAGAAGGAGAAGGAAAACGAAGAAATTCAAGGCAGCTGAGTAATGATTTTCTTGATTAGCACCTGGATTAAAGGAGGATAATCGTTGTAAGGAGCATAAACTCCTCCATTAATATTTGATTAAAACAGGGGTAGTGTTCAATATTCCATTTGAGTTATCAAGTTTCAATCTATCTGTTTTAAGCTCTAAAACAAGCCATCATAATCCCAAGATTCCCTAATCCGTTTAATCCTAAGCTCTAAACCCAAGCTTCCATAGTTGGTTCCAATCATAATCTAAACTGCCTAAGCCCATGCAAACCCGGAATTAAGCCATAAATCCTAAGCGAAAACCTTAAGCCATTAGCCTTAAGAGAAAATTGGACCACCTTACGCCATTGGAAGTCAAAGCTAGTAAATCCATAGCGGGAAGAAGCAGAAGGAAAATGAAGCAGTTCAAGGCAGTTCAGTAATGATTTTCTTGATTAGCACCTGGATTAAAGCAGGATAATCCTTGTAAGGAGCATAAACTCCTCCATTAATATTTGATTAAAACAAGAGTATTGTTCAATATTCAATTTGAGTTATCAAGTTTCAATCTATCTGTTTTAAGCTCTATCTTCATTATTTGCATCTACTGCAACTCTTTTCCTCACACCTCTCACAACCAGGGGCCCCGTGCGTTCCCGGCGCTCACCTTTCGAATACAAAACCCCCGACATTCTTGGTGAACTCGACGTGAAACGAGCTGGGGTGGAAGGTAAAGATGGAGTTTCCAGCAGAGTTGATGCAGTTTATTGACGATTACAATTACAATAGAGTTGATAAAAATCTAGCAACTGCAGATCTACCAAAAATGTTGGGCTTAGTTCAAGGATGTTTGCAAGAAGTAAAAGCTATGAAGATAAAAAAGCGTGTGGATGATGGAGTAGACATGGCACTTGATGTAGTATATGAACAGTGTGGAATTTTTTAAAGACATGATCCAGATGCACTCCTTGCATGCTATCAAGCGGAGATGAAGAGCCGAGGAATTCCAGAAGATCAGATGATTTTGACCTTTGAAGAAGTTGTAACCTTCGAGTTTAAAGATAAGATTCGAGAACTGGGCGAAACATATCCCACGCAGTGGGACTATTTTGCAGATGGGTTTGTTCATGAAAGCTCAAAGATTATCAAGTTTTCAATGAAAGAGATTAATGAACAAAGCTAGATTGTTTTCTATAAAGAAGAAGGGGATCATATGCAGCTCCTTAATTACGACCAGTTTTGGAATCATATTTCTGCAAGAAGTAAATCCAAGGCAAATACAGCTTTCGAAATAGCAGATTCAACTTCAGAGGACCATATTTTGAGCAACCCATCAAAGGTAAATAATGAATTTAATGCTGAAATAGACATATATGATTTTTTTTCAAAGATAGCTTGCATGGAAGTTACCTCGAACAATGATTCTAGTGAAGAGCTAGACTGTACAACAAAAATTTTACAAGCTACAGACCTTGGCATGGGATGCTCTCAAAAATTCTATGAAGAAGATGAGCCACTACAGGTTTCTAATGGATCTATTGGTACTCTAGCTGAGCAGGACATTAGGTTTACTACAAATGATTGCATAAATAAAGCTATTATATACACAATAGCTGATGAAGTAGCCGAGATTGTGGACATAGCACAGGATGAGCCTGAAGATGCCAATGAACCTATGGTTGCTCCTAGCAATATGCTTGCAGATTCTATTATCAGAGAAGAAGACTCCATAATTGAAGGTTTTTTGGCCTAGTCTGAAGGAGAAGGTTATAGCACTATAGGAGAGCTTTGTAATGCATGTACCCCTTCAGAGGGGGTGCCTGATGAACCTTTTCAAAGTTATAATGGCTTGCTCAGTAGCATGGATGCAGATGAGGAAGCACAGGACGATATTGAAGATTGCCTAGATCATGCTGATTGTGAACAGGATATTGACATGAATTTTACATCTATGCTTATATACGCGCTGCAAGAGGAGCCAACTCCTGTAGCTTTGATGAATGTTGAGACTTCCAAGGGTGATTTTCCCAAGGATGCTATGGATGAAGGTCTTTAGGATAAAGCTATTGTCCATTATAAAACTCAAAAACCAGGTAAGAATCTCTCTGATGATAGAGGTCCAGAAATTCCTAAGGTTTTTCATAATGGCTATGAAGCTAGAGGGGGTGATGATGCTAAATCATCCTTGATACTGCATAAAGTGCACAGGGTTTTTTATTTCTTTGGACAATGTGCCAAAGGTGGCTGGATTTGGATACTATTCCTAGTAGTTCTTATGTCAATGATGTCCTGGCTACCAGTAAAAGGGAGTCAAAATTATTTAATTCTTGCTGGTACGACCTTAAGTTACCAAAATTTTATGAGATGTGGGTGCTGCACTATGCTTCAGGTGAAGCTCTAGTATATTGCGGAGCCCATCAATGTCATGTGATCTTAATGGTATTTTATCTAGGTGATTCGACAGATCTTTAAAAGCAGGTTCACTATGGATGGGTATTTTTGGGTATATATTGTGGTTTCTTTCTGCTAGATCCAAGAATAGCATATTTGGAGCAGAAATGCTTGCAGTTGATCGATACAGGATATGTATGGTAATGTGGATATTATGCTGCTCCACTATTGGGGCAATTTCTTATTATCCCATTTGATCCTAGGAGCTATTGAAGAGCAACTTGCGGATTCAAGGATATCATTTATTTTCTTGTAGCAGGTTACTTGGCAGTAGATTTGTTTTTGGATGTATGCCAAGACAGAAGTGTTTTTGGTTATATGATCAATAAGCTTACATCGCTAGCTTTCAGTTGACATCTTTGGATAATTGTTATAGTATCTTCACATCTTTTGAGATGGTTTTGCTACCAGAACTTGAAGTGAAGGACTTGACGACCATTCCGTGTGCAGACAGAGTAAAGCATACTTGAGCTTGACAGGGTTTCCTAAAGGGAACTGATGGTCAAGCCGTGTGCATAATTAACTGGAGCACTTGCGTTTGGCGGGGTTCACTAAACAAATTTTTCATGATTGAATGCTTTGGAGATACGATCACTATGGTTCAAAGATTGGTGATGGGGCAGCTACCAGATAATTGAGCTAGACTATTGAGGCTATGATTTAAACCTTCTTTTGTTTTACATGTCTTTACCAACTACATGAGCTTGATGACAAGTACCTTACGGTATTTATAGAAGATGCAGCTTGAAGATCGGTTGGCACAGACCAGAAGCTGTGCAGGTTCAGAGGGGGTGGATGTCGTGCCGCTCCTCTTCTATGACAAGAAAATGAGCGAATGAATTCCAATCAGCTTTATTTGAATCTTACAGGGTTATTGAACAGTAATAAGGGCTTGCTAACAAGCCAACTTTTAGAAAAAACTATGCCAGATGCAGCTCTAAGGGCCAAAATATGTCTTCGTAATGCTAAACAGTGAGTATGCTTGAAGTGGTCATAGCTGGGATTTTATTGATCAAAGTTGAAGTACTTGAAGGGCTCTACAATTCTGTCTTTACAGCTCATCAATTGGAGCTATAGATAGGAAGTTATGATAGTTTGAAGTTGAGTCAATAGCAGATCTGTACCGGATTGGGCACCTATTGATAAAGGTCAAGATGATAGGAATGCATGGGTCTGAAGTGCTCACTTGCAGGAGCCTCGGTCTTTCCAGTTTGTCAATCAGAGTTTTGGTTGGCAAGATATTGCCAGTTTAAGTATCACTCGGGGTGGGTTCCAAACCGCTCTGGTCACCTTGATCAATCAAGTTCATCTCCCAGTGCTCCAGTTGAATTATATACATGGTTGGCTAATAGCAGTTTAGATTCATTTATTCAAACCATAGGAGCCTTCGGAGCCAAATGCAATGCCTTGGTCAATATATATGCCAGGTATAGTGTCAATTGAAGGCTCTCTCCACTAGCAGGTGTATTTTGAAGTCTGATGGTCTCCACGGCGACAAACCATGGCCGCTATGGCAAAAGAGGAGTAGTGCTTGCCCGGGATAATTGCCGAAACTCAGCAAATCTTTGGTCGATATTTATACCAACACGGAGTTTTTTTTATGGAAGCCACTGTCAGAAGATGCTTCGATCAATATGTATGCCAAATGTGGTGCCCTTTAAACAGCTAAAGCCACCCACAATGTATGGCCGCCCAAAGGCAACCAAAGGGAGGCCGCCCGCCCACAGGAGATTCAATGGCCGCCCATTGTAAACAAACTAGGGCTTAAGTGTGGAGGAAAAGAAAATAAACAGGAAATCTGGCGTGGATAGGCAGCGAGGGACGCGCAGGAAGGAAGGATGCACTCGCGTTGGCCGTATCGAGCGTCAGATGACCTTGCCAGAGTGACGAATGTTGCTCAAGAGCTCCTCGCGCAGCTATTCGGCATCGGTTGCGACACTTTTCGTGCAGGTCAAAAATTGGGCTGCCACGTCATAAGGTGACTACCCATTAGCGACATCGCTAATGGGTTGGCCAATTTTAGAAAAGTAAGGGTGTGCAACCTATAAGAAAAAGGGAAGATGGCTCTTTTAGCTCTCTCCTCTTTTCATTGATCTCCTTCTCTCCCGGAAAGAAAGCTAGAGTCAATAAGCTCCTTAAGCAAAACCTTCTCGGATCATCTTAAGCCTTAACACTCAAAGCTAAGCCTAATCTCTAATCTCATTAGCCAAGCCTAAGCTCTCTATGGGAAGCCTAAGCTCTTGAAGCCAAACTCTTTGAATTCCAAGCCATCATAATCCTAATCTCGCTATCATAAGCCATCCAATCCTTAACCGGGATAATCTTAAGCACTCTAAAACACATAATCCCAAGATTCCATAATCCGTTTAATGCTAAGCTCTAAACCCAAGCTTTCATAGTTGGTTCCAATCATAATATAAACCGCCTAAGCCCATGCAAACACGGAATTAAGCCATAAATCCTAAGCCGGAACCTTAAGTTGATTGCCATAAGCCAAATCAGACCACGTAAGGCCATTGGAAGTCAAAGCTCCTAAAGCCATAGTGGGAAGAAGGAGATGGAAAACGAAGCAATTCAAGGCAGCTCGGTAATGATTGTCTTGATTAGCACCTAGATTAAAGCAGGATAATCGTTTTAAGGAGCATAATCTCCTCCATTAATATTTGATTAAAACAGGGGTACTGTTCAATATTCCATTTGAGTTATCAAGTTTCAATCTATCTGTTTTAAGCTCTCTCTTCATTATTTGCATCTTCTGCAACTGTTTCCCTCCTCACACCTCTCACAGCCAGGAGCCCCATGCCTTCTTGACGCTCACCTTTTGAATACAAAACCCCTAACATGCTTGGTGAACTCGACGCGAAACGAGCTGGGGTGGGAGGTAAAGATGGAGTTTCCAGCAGAGTTGATGCAGTTTATTGAAGATTACAATTTCAATAGAGTTAATAAAAATTTAGCAACTACAGATCTGCCAAAAATGTTGGGCTTAGTTCAAGGATGTTCGCAAGAAGTAGAAGCTATGAAGATAAAAAAGCATATGGATGATGCAGTAGAGATGGCACTTGATGCCGTACATGAATAGTGTGGAATTTTTCAAGGACATGATCCAGATGGACTCCTTGCATGCTATCAAGCGGAGATGAAGATCCAAGGAATTCGAGAAGATCGGATGATTTTGACCTTTGAAGAAGTTGTAACCTTCGAATTTAAAGATGTCTTCGTAATGCTAAACAGTGCGTATGCTTGAAGTGGTCATAGCTGGGATTTTATTGCTCAAAGTTAAGGTACTTGAAGGTCTCTAGAGGCCTATCTTTACGGCACATCAATTCGAGCTACAGATAGGAAGTTATGATAGTTTGAAGTTGAGTCAGTAGCAGATCTGTATTGGATTGGGCACCTCTTGATAAAAGGTCAAAGATGATAGGAATGCATGGGTCCGAAGTGCCCACTTCCAGGAGCATGTCAGTCTTTCAAGTTTGTTAATCGGGGTCTCGATTGGCAAGATATGGCCAGTCTAAGTATCACCGGGGGCGGGTTCCGAACCACTCTGGTCGCCTTGATCAGTCAAGTTCATCTGCCAACGCTTCAGTCGAATTATATACATGGTTGGCTAATAGCAGGTCAGATTCATTTATTCAAACCATAGGAGCCGTCATAGCCAAATGCAATGCCTTGGTCAATATATATGCCAGGTATGGTGTCAATCGAAGGTTGTTTCCACTAGCAGGTGTATTTTCAAGTTTGATGGTCTCCACCGCGACAAACCATGGACACTTATGGATGGCAAAAGAGGAGTAGTGCTTGCCCATGATAATTGTCAAAACTCAGCAAAGCTTTGGTCGATATTTATACCAATACGGAGTTTTTTTAATGGAAGCCACTGTCAGAAGATGCTTCAATCGATATGTATGCCAAATGTGGTGCCCTTTAAAAAGCTAAGGCCACCCACAACCTATGGCCGCCCAAAGGCAACCAAAGGGAGGCCGCCCGCCCACCACAGGAGATTCAATGGCCGCCCATTGTAAACAAACTAGGGCTTAAGTGTGGAGGAAAAGAAAATAAACAGGAAGTTTGGAGTGGAAAGGTAGCGAGGGACATGCAAGAAGGAAGGGATGCACTCGTTGGCCGTATCGAGCATCAGATGAGCTCGCCACAGTGATGAATGTGGCTCAAGAGCTCCTCGCACAGTAGTTCGACACCGGTTGCGACATTTTTTGTGAATCGGGCTGCCACGTCAAGGGTGCCTACCCATTAGCGACATCGCTAATGGGTTGGCCAATTTTAGAAAGTAAGGGCATGTAACCTATAAAAAGAAGGGAAGACGACTCTTTTAACTCTCTCCTTTTTTCATTGATCTCCTTCTCTCCCAGAAAGAAAGCCAGAGTCGATAAGCTCCTTAAGCAAAACCTTCTCGGATCATCTTAAGCCTTAACACTCAAAGCTAAGCCTAATCTCTAATCTCATTAGCGAAGCCTAAGCTCTCTAATGGGAATCCTAAGCTCTCAAAGCCAAACTCTTTGAATTCCAAGCCATCATATTCCTAATCTCGCTATCATAAGCCATCCAATCGTTGACCCGGATAATCTTAAGCACTCTAAAACAAGCCATCATAGACCCAAGATTCCCTAATCCGTTTAATCCTAAGCTCTAAACCCAAGCTTTCATAGTTGGTTCCAATCATAATCTAAACCGCCTAAGCCCATGCAAACCCAAAATTATGCCATAAATCCTAAGCCGGTAGCCTTAAGCCAAATCGGACCACCTAAGGCCATTGGAAGTTGAAGCTCCTAAAGCCATAGCGAGAAGAAGGAGAAGGAAAACGAAGCAGTTCAAGGCAGTTCAATAGTGATTTTCTTGATTAGCACCTGGATTAAAGCAGGATAATCCTAGGAGCATAAACTCCTCCATTAATATTTGATTAAAACAAGGGTACTGTTCAATATTCTGTCTTCATTATTTGCATCTGCTGAAACTCTTTCCCTCACACCTCTCACAGCCAGGGGCCCTGTGCCTTCCCGAGGCTCACCTTTTGAATACAAAACCCCCGGAAATCTTGGTGAACCCAACGCGAAACGAGCCGCGGTGGGAGGTAAAGATGGAGTTTCCAGCAGAGTTGATGCAGTTTATTGAAGATTACAATTTCAATAGAGTTGATAAAAATCTAGCAACTCTAGATCATGTTGGGCTTAGTTCAGGGATGTTCGCAAGAAGTAAAAGCTATGAAGATAAAAAAGCATACGGATGATGCAGTAGAGATGGCACTTGATGTCGTACATGAACATTGTGGAATTTTTCAAGGACATGATCAAGATGACCTCCTTGCATGCTATCAAGCGGAGATGAAGATCTGAGGAATTCCAAAAGATCGGGGAGATGAAGAGCCAAGGAATTCCAAAAGATCGGATGATTTTGACCTTTGAAGAAGTTGTAACCTTTGAGTTTAAAGATAAGGTTTGAGAAGTGGCCGAAACATATCCCACGCAATGGCACTATTTTACAGATGGGTTTATTCATGAAAGCTCAAAGATTATCGAGTTGGCAATGAAAGAGATTAACGAACGAAGCCAGATTGTTTTCTATAAAGAAGAAGGGGATCATATGCAGTTCCTTAATTACGACTAGTTTTGGGATCGTATTTCTGCAAGAAGTACATCCAAGGCAAATACAACCTTGGAAATAGCAGATTCAACTTCAGAGGACCGTATTTTGAGCAGCCTATCAAAGGTAAATAATGAATTTAATGTTGAAACAAACATATATGATTTTTTTCCAAAGATAGCTTGCATGGAAGTTACCTCGAATAATGATTCTAGTGAAGAGCTAGACTGTACAACAAAATTTTTGCAAGCTACTGACCTTGGCATGGGATGCTCTCAAAATTTCTATCAAGAAGATGAGCCACTATAGGTTTCTAATGGATCTATCGACACTCTAGCTGAGCAGGACATCAGGTTTACTACAAATGATTGCATAAATAATGCTATTATATACACAATAGCTGATGAAGTAGCCGAGATTGTGGACCTAACACAAGATGATCCTGAAGATGCCAATGAACCTATGGTTGCTCCTAGCAATATGATTGCAGATTCTATTATCACAGAAGAAGATTCTAGAATAGAAGGTTTTTTGGCCTAGTCTGAAGGAGAAGGTTATAGCAGTATAGGAGAGCTTTGTGATGCATGTACCCCTTCAGAGGGGGTTCCTAATGAACCTTTTCAAAGTTATAATGGCTTGCTAAGTAGCATGGATGTATATGAGGAAGCAGAGGACGATATTGTAGATTGCCTAGATCATGCTGATTGTGGACAGGATATTGACATGGATTTTACATCTATGCTTATATACGAGCTGCAAGAGGAGCCAACTCCTATAGCTTTGATGAATACCGAGACTTCCATGGGTGATTTTCCCAAGGATTCTATGGATGAAGATCTTCGAGATAAAGCTGTTATCCATTATCAAACTCAAAAACCAGGTAAGAATCTTTCTGATGATACAGGTCCAAAAAGTCCTAAGATTTTTCGTAATGGCTATGAAGGTAGAGGGGGTGATGATGCTAAATCATCCTTGGTACTGCATAAAGTGCACAGGGTTTTTCATTTCTTTGGACAATGTACCAAAGGTGGATGGATTTGAATACTATTCCTAGTAATTCTTATGTCAATGATGTCTTGGCTACCAGTAAAAGGGAGTCAGAATTATTTAATTCTTGCTGGTAACGACCTTAAGTTACCAAAAGTTTATGAGATGTGGGTGTTGCACTATGCGTCAGGTGACGCTATAGTATATTGCAGAGCCCATCAATGCTATGTGATCTTAATGGTATTTGATCTAGGTGATTCGACAGAGCTTCAAAAGCAGGTTCACTATGGATGGGTATTTTTGGGTATATATTGTGGTTTCTTTCTGCTAGATCCAGGAATAGCATATTGGAGCAGAAATGCTTGAAGTTGATCGATACAGGATATGTATGCTCATGTGGATATTATGCTGCTCCACTATTGGGGCAATTTCTTATTATCCCATTTAATCCTGGGAGCTATTGAAGAGCAATTTGCAGATTCAAGGATACAATTTATTTTCTTGTAGCAGGTTACTTGGTAGTAGATTTGTTTTTGGATGCATGCTAAGACAGAAGTGTTTTTGGTTATATGATCAATAAGCTTACATGGCTAGCTTCTAGTTGACATCTTTGGATAATTGTTATAGTATCTTCACATCTTTTGAGATGGTTTTGCTACCAGAACTTGAAGTGAAGGACTTGACGACCATTCCGTGTGCAGACAGAGTAAAGCATACTTGAGCTTGACTGGGTTATCTAAAGAGAACTGATGGTCAAGCCGTGTGCATAATTAACTGGAGAACTTGAGTCTGGCGGGGTTTACTAAACAACTTTTTCATAATTGAATGCTTTGGAGCTACGATCACTACGGTTCAAAGATTTGTGATGGGGCAACTACCAGATAATTGAGCTAGACTATTGAGGCTATGATTTAAACCTTTTTTTGTTTTACATGTCTTTACCAACTACGTGAGCTTGATGACAAGTAACTTAAGGTATTTATAGAAGATGCATCTTGAAGTCTGGTTGGCACAGACCGGAGGGTGTGCAGGTTCAGAGGGGGTGGATGTCATGCCGCTCCACTACCATGACATAAAAATGAGCAAAGGAATTCCAATCAGATTTATTTGAATCTTACAGGATTATTCAACAGTAATAAGGGCTTGCTAACAAGTCAACTTTAAGAAAAAAGTATGCCAGATGCGGCTCTAAGGGCCAAAAGATGTCATCGTAATGCTAAATAGTGCGTATACTTAAAGTGGTCATAGCTGAGATTTTATTGATCAAAGTTGAAGTACTTGAAGGGCTCTACAGGTCTGTCTTTACGGCTCATCAATTGGAGCTACAGATAGGAAGTTATGATAGTTTGAAGTTGAGTGAATAGCATATCTGTATCGGATTGGGAACCTGTTGATAAAAGGTCAAAGATGATAGGAATGCATGGGTCTAGAGTGCTCACTTTGAGGAGCATGTCGGTCTTTCTAGTTTGTCAATCAGGGTTTTGGTTGGCAAGATATGGCCAATTTAACACTAGAGTTGTAATGAGCCACAAAAATGGTTGAAGCCACAACAATGGCTCACATCACGATTTTAGTAAATGAAACATAGCTTTTGTATATGACATCAAAATTTCATGAAACTTCTTAATTATGGGTGCAAGATATGAAAAAGGATTCTAGATACACAATTTACATAAAAAGATCAAAAATAAAAAAATTACTTTTCTAAAATTAGTAAATTTTACGTAAAACTACACTTCAACACTTAACTTGGAGAGGTAAAAAATGTCGACAATCTTTGTATATGGTTTAAAAAATATTGGTACATCTATCACATACCTATTGAGGGATTTTTCAAAGAAGTTTGGGCCTGCTTAACAATGATTTGATTTACTTTCAAAAGAAAATATAAAAAATTTGTCCATCAACACAAATTAGTTGTAGAAGATGGCAATGAAAAGACACCTTCAAAACTTCATTTAGCTATGTACTATTTTTATGAACTCATATTGAGTGTTGTTCACAATTCCCTGAAACCATTTTCTATTTAGATAACTAACATACTATTGAGAAATTGTTTACAAAAGTCTCAAAAAGCTGCCACAAAAGTGGCTGATTTTTTACAGGACTAGTGTTAAGTATCACCGGGGGCGGCGGGTTCCGAACCGCTCTGGTCGCGTTGATCATTCAAGTTCATCTGCCAGTGCTAAAGTCGAATTATATACATGGTTGGCTAATAGCAGTTCAGATTCATTTATTCAAACCATAGGAGCCGTCAGAGCCAAATGCAATGCCTTGGTCAATATATATGCCAGGTATGGTGTCAATAGAAGGCTATCTCCACTAGCAGGTGTATTTTCAAGTCTGATGGTCTCCACAGCGACAAACCATGGCCGGTTATGGATGGCAAAAGAGGAGTAGTGCTTGCCCAGGATAATTGCCGAAACTTAGGAAAGCTTTTGTCGATATTTATACCAATACGGTGTTTTTTTAAATGGAAGCCGCTGTCAGAAGATGCTTTGGTCGATATGTATGACAAATGTGGTGCCCTCTAAAAAGCTAAGGCCACCCACAACCTATGGCCACCCAAAGGCAACCAAAGGGAGGCCGTCCGACCAAAACAAGAGATTCAATGGCCGCTCATTGTAAACAAACTAGGGCTTAAGTGTGGAGGAAAAGAAAATAAAAAGGAAGTCTAGCGTGGACAGGTAGCGAGGGATGCGCAGGAAGGAAGGGATGCACTCGCATTGGCCGTATCGAGTGTCGGATGAGCTCGCCACAGTGACGAATTATGTTGCGCATGAGCTCCTCGCGCAGCAATTCGGCACCGCTTGCGACATTTTTGTGAAGGTAAAAAATCGGGCTACCACGTCATAGAGTGGCTACCCATTAGCAACATCGCTAATGGGTTGGAGAATTTTGGAAAGTAAGGGCATGCAACCTATAAAAAAAAGGGAAGACGTCTCTTTTAACTCTCTCCTCTTTTCATTGATGTCCTTCTCTCCCGGAAAGAAAGCCAGAGTCCATAGGCTTCTTAAGCAAAACTTTCTCGGATCATCTTAAGCCTTAACACTCGAAGCTAAGCCTAATCTCTTATCTCATTAGCCAAGCGTAAGCTCTCTAATGGGAAGCCTAAGCTCTCGAAGACAAACTCTTTGAATTCCAAGCCATCATAATCCTAATCTCGCTATCATAAGCCATCCAATCCTTAACCCGGATAATCTTAAGCACTCTAAAACAAGCCATCATAATCCCAAGCTTCCCTAATCTGTATAATCCTAAGCTCTAAACCCAAGCATCCATAGTTGGTTCCAATCATAATCTATACCGCCTAAGCCCATGCAAACCTGGAATTAAGCCATAAATCCTAAGCCGGTAGCCTTAAGCCAAATTGGACCACCTAAGGCCATTGGAATTCGAAGCTCCTAAATCCATAACGGGAAGAATCAGAAGGAAAACGAAGTAGTTCAAGGCAGTTCAGTAATGATTTTCTTGATTAGCACTTGGATTAAAGCAGGATAATCCTTGTAAGGAGCATAAACTCCTCCATTAATTTTTGATTGAAACAGGGATAGTGCTCAATATTCGATTTGAGCTATCAAGTTTCAATCTGTCTATTTTAAGGTCTCTCTTCATTATTTGCGTCTGATGTAACTCTTTCTCTCACACCTCTCACAGCCAAGGGCCCCGTGCCTTTCTGGCTCACCTTTCGAATACAAAACCCCCGACAAAGGGTGCAACTGGTAGAGATGGAGATTCATGGCATGAAGGGAGTTAGCATGCAGATGAGAGGAGTAAAAGGGTGGCCACGGACTATAGACAAGGGAGAGGGAGGCCCAGTCTTAACTTCGAGGGTGGTAAGGAGGGCAATAAACAGGAGGAGAGAAGTCCATGAAGGGAAATCTCTGTCTCGGTATTCGACAAAAAGGACCGTCAAAGGGGATTTCTGAAGGGTGCTACAAGGGTGGAGTGAGAGGCTCGCTTTGGAGAATCTATAGACAGACACCGTGTGGCATGAGCCGAGCGGTGCAGGAGATAGAGGAGGAGGACTAGCAAGGGAACATGACCATAAGCTATGCAAAAGAGGGGCAACCACACGACCTAGAAAGGGTGTCAACTACAAGAGAAGAGGTGGCACAGTAGAGTAGGTCTGTGAGTGGTGCAGGAGAGAAGAAAAGAGAGATCGAAAAGAAAGGGGAGACTCTAAGGAGGTCGCAAGGGAATATTCCAAAGCAACCATAGAGGGTTCACGGTATCGCAGCCAGCTATCAACTATGTACTCTACGGAAACACTTTTAGAGAAATAAAGTTGGGACTATATTATTGGAGGAGAAAAAAGCTGGCTTGTGGGGAATTTGCAGCTCTCTGAGTACGAGGGAGGAAGAGGGATGGACCACATGATACTGCAAAAGGGCACACAATGGCCATGGCTATGATGATGTTATCTCACCACCATCTACGAGCCGCGTGTGCTCAAAAACTGAGGGTTTTTATTTGATGGCAATGATGTGAATGTAATCAACTAGAATAGACACTGACATATCATGATAATTGTGATTATCAATTTTTGTTAAAAGAGACACTTTTTTTCTCCACTTACAAGCAACTTTGTCAAGCTCTCCCTCAAGCCGAACTGCCATAGCTTGCTTTGCATCAAGCCTCTCTCTCTCTCTCTCTCTCTCTCTCTCTCTCTCTCTCTCTCTCTCTCTCTCTCTCTCTCTCTCTCTCTCTCTCTCTCTCTCTCTCTCTCTCTCTCTCTCTCTCTCTCTCTCTCTCTCTCTCTCTCCTCTCTCTCTCTCTCTCGCTCTCTCTCTCTCTCTCTCTCTCTCTCTCTCTCTCGTAACAGTACATGGAGCGTGGCATAGACTCCTCCTTGTCTCTCTCTCTCTCTCTCCCCCCTCCATAAGGGGTTAACGACGATGATTCGTAGCATGGCAACGGATCCTCTATCCAGTCTCCTCCCACATTTACACTCCCATATCCCGTTCTCTCTCGTTATCCCTCTCTTGCAAGCCCATCAGGGGACCACACTCAACACACAAAGACATCCAAAATTCATCTTCTATTTCCATGTTTTGCTAACGTCGTACACACTTGACATGCTTTGAGCACCACTTGATTAAGCCCTCTAGGAGACAAGGAAAATCCCACCATCTACGACCCCTGTGTGCTCCAAAACGGAGGGTTTTTATTTGATGTCATTGATTTGAATGTAATCAACTGGAATAGACACTGACATATATTGTGACAGTTGTGATTATCAATTGTTGCTAGGCGACACTTTTCTTCTCTACTTACAAGAAACTTTGTCAAGCTCTCCCTCAAGCGGAACTGCCATAGCTTGTTTTGCATCAAGACTCCATACTTCGCTATATCTCTATCACTCACAATTCAATTTGAATATCTATATCGTCTTAAATTAAGCCGTGTATTTCTCCAACTGTCTCAATTTAACCCGGCTATAGCCAATTATCTCTCAATTGTCTGGTTTTTTTGCACTCAACTGAGCAATTTAATTTTCTGATTATGCTATCTCTATAATACACACGCTCACAGCCAAGCACCCCGTGTGTTCCTAGATACGCAAAACTCACTCCGACATTTTTGGTGAACCTGACGTGAATCAGCCGGGGTGAGAGATTGGAGGGATGGCAAATGTAACCATAGGTTGGCTACATGATGTTTTCATATAAGAGAGAAGGAACTTTTGGATGATAAACTTGAGGGATTTTGAGCCTCTTATTTCTTGAGAAGTCGACAAATTGATCCAGAACATGATGCAGATAATGAAGAGTTGATGCAGATGCTCAATGAGGCTTTGGAGTATTTTGTGCCTATTTCGGATGGCATTCAAGTAGCTATCCAAGATCAAAATAGGGTTATATAAATGTCATAGCACTAGATGTGCTACTTTCAGATGCTCGGACCTTTGCAACTAGAGGTGGTGATGTTTAAGTGTTGATATGTACATCATTGATAGAGATGCTTAGCTCTATGATGCGGTCGTTTGACCTAAGTGAGAAACCTATTGCCTATGAGTGTACTCTTAAGTTGGTTGATGTATATGCCTTGGGACCCTGGAGGATATTGAAGTGTAGATCGAGGTTTCAATGGAATGCAGATGTTTTTTTAGCAGATTGTGTGGAAATGCGTTTCGTTTTGAAAATCTAGAAGTAGAAACCCTTACAAAATCTACCCCCCCACTCCTCCCCCCTCCTCCCCCGCCGCCAACCCCGCCTCTCCTCCCCCACACCTACGCCCCTTCCCTAATACCCTCGCACTCTCTCCCTCCCCTCTCCCTATCCCCCATTTTCCCTACATACCCCTTCCCTAATATCTCTCTCCTCCCGATTCACCCTCCCTGGCCAGGCACCAAACTCAGAGAAGGAACCCCAACCCCGCCACCTCTCTCTGTGCTCCCTCGGTGTGAGCCACATGAGAACCCCCCCCCCCCCCCCCCCCCCCCCCCCCCCCCCCCCCCCCCCCTTTCACTCTTACACTCACCCTATCCCCTCTCCATTACCCCTCTACCCTCAATTCCCCCCCTCCCCCCCCCCCCCCCCTCCCTCTCTTTGGCCCGCCAATATTCCCTCCCCCCCCCGACCCCTCCTCCTCTTCCCCACCCGCTCGGCTCAATCACTGACGCCCCCCCGGCCTCATCCCCCCCCCCCCCCCCCCCCCCCCCCCTCTCCCTCTCACCCACACATCTCCCATACCCCACCATTCCCCCTCTCCCCTCACTGTCCCTCACACACTCTCTCTATCTCTTATCCCCTCACCCCTATCCCCTCCCCCTCTGTAACATTTAATGGCCTAATAACTTATGTCTAGCGGAAATTAGCATGAACATAGTGGGCATATCATTAAATAGATTCCTAATGAGAATTACAAGAGTGCTTGGGTGGAGAGAGCAACAAAAAGCATTACACCTAGTTAGATAGCATCAACAATACTTTCAAAAGAGAGAGAAATTAAGCTATTGACAACAGTTGAGGACCGGATTTTCATGGAGCCGGTCCCCCCCTCCAAAAGGCTTTGTATTATGGTTTCTCCCCACAAGAGAGACATTGTACAATACAATTCTTTGTGTTCCTTCAAGACTAAGCTAGTGCAATGAAGATAGAAACTTCATGCACTAAGCAAAACACTTAACAAACACAACTTGAATTATCCCCGTTCTCAACCCAAGACCTCACACACCTTCGAAGATGGTGAGAGCTAGCAGGTATGAGAGTAGATTGAGAGGAAGAAGGAGTAACTTACGAGAAAGATGTACATCTCCACACATAATCACTCATATTAGCATAGCTTAGCTTATTAATTCGCTTGGTAGAGAAGATGAACATGCAGAAGCTTGGCTCTTGGTTGGATTTGCATCCACATGCCAAAGAGAGTGTTGATGTAGGCTTCTATCTCACAAGCTTGGAGTAGGTGATGAGCTCTCCATTAAAGCTTGGGAGGAGATAGAGTATTCCTTTCTTCACACATGAGCTTGTGTGAGTGTGTGTGTGATAATGCCTTGCAAAAATCAGCCCCCTCTCTCTCTTGGGCGAGCCCTCTTGCTAATTGCTCTTGCTGAAGCCTCATTGGCCCTCCCCAAGTCAAGGAAATTACAATTTAAGCAGCATAAGTGATAGCCTTCTGACATGTGTCCCCCTTTTCCCTTTGTGAGAGCTTTAGGTAATTAAATAATTAAACTAAACTCTCATTGGACCCCTGTGCCTCCTGGCCAATAGAATCAGGCAAGCCCTTGGGCTCCTGAATGCTCATTGGACCCCTTGGGAGACTGCCCAATAGTCTTCTAGGAGAACTTAAATTCTCATTGGTTTCTTTTATTAAATGTTTTTAAATTAATTAAACTATATTTACTCTAGCTTAATTCTCATTGGTCCACTTCCAGGTCTTCCAATAGGAATTGGGCACACCTTGTGGGCATCTGGCCTAGGGAGCTGACATGTGTCCCTAATTCCCTTGTGTAAAGGGAGCCTTGTGTCCTGTGTGTGTGGCTTTCTCTCTCATCCCCTACTAAATGGGCTCGCCCCCTCCTTGTAGGCTTTGAAGAAGACTTTTGTACACACACTAAGCATCCAATTTTTCCCTAGGTTACCTTTGACACAACCTTTGAATTTTTGGAACCTAGCCTTTTGGAAGTCTTAATGGGCTGAACCTTAGGTCTTTTAGCCCATTGTTGCACATGGTTCTTTTTGCAGATGGCCCCCCCCTTTTGATCCGTATTTTCCCTCCTTTGGATCCCTACTATGGCCGGTCTGCTAGCTTAACCAATATTCTAGCTTTTTCTCCCCTGGCACTTCCCCACATTAAATGATCAGTTTAATATGAGAAAATCATTTAGGAGAATTAGATATTGATTATTATGACATTACCTGTCTCTTGAAATCATAGTCGTCCTCGACTATGGTGTAGAGAAGATAAAGCATATTCATGAGACCTTTTCTTAGAGGGTAGAGGATCCCTATGTTACCCTACGACATCATTCCACAATGGATAACTAGTCCATTTGGCACTTGAGAGCCTGAGGCTGCCGCAAGCATGTCTGCACATTAGTCCTATCAGTCTTCCATAGTAGAGTGACAAGCTCTACTTGGTGTTTGGGAGACGTCGTCTCTGCAAACTTGATCTAAGCATGCATACTACTTCATTTTTGTGCACAAATAAAGAAAAAGAGAGTCTTATAAGACAATTTTTTTTTTTCATTTTTAACAGTTTGTACGTTTGCTTACTCTTGGGAAGCATTGTAAGCATTGACAAGGTTTAGGTTATCCTTTAATTGTATGCCTTGCATCCATCTAGCATCTTTAAAAGGATAATTCTTAAACTTAATAAGATATCGTCGGATAGTCTTACCGCCTCTTAGTACCTTGTCTTCATGTCGGAGAATGGACTCGGGCTGCAGCACCTCTTCTTGGTCCTCGATCTCCGTGGGTCTTCAATAGTTGGTTCTTGAGGTGGCTCTCCTTTGTAAGGCTTTAATAGGCTCACATGAAAAGCATTGTGTATGAGCCAATGATGGGCAACTTAAGTTGATAGGACATCTTATTGATTGGCCTAAGAATTGGAAGGGACCATAGTACCTTTTTGCTAGTTTAGCATAGTACTTTTGGTGGCCCGTAGGATTCTTGCCCGTCGTGTGCCTTAATCGAGCCTTGGGAAACTTTAACAAGACCCAATCGTTTTCTTTAAAGGCTTGGGCTCTTCTGTGCTTGTCAGCAGCAGCTTTTGCCTTTGCTGTGAGATAGAGATAGCATCTTTAATCTTTTGAAAAGATTCTTGTAGGTCTCGGCTATACTCATCTGCAGCGAAGATCTTCCCATGTACCTTAAGTAGCAAGGGACTTTTTGATCTTCCCTCAATTACCTCGAAAGGTGCTTTTCCCGTGGAAGTATGTACAGTGTTATTGTAAGCATACTCCACTAAGGGTAAGTACTTCTCCATTGGGATCTTTGATCTACTTCCGTTACATAGGCTTTTAGTAGATCGAGAATTGTTAGGTTAGCTATTTCACTTTGGCCATCCGTTTGTGGATGATAGGCCGAAGAGAAGTTTAGCCTTGTCCCTAAATTCTCAAAGAGACCCTTCCAGAAATTACTGGTCATTCTAGGATCTCTATCCGACACTATGGACATTGGCAAGCCATGGTACTTGAAATTTGTGAAATGAAGAGGGTTGCCATTTGATGGGCTTTGATAGTCTTTTTGACAGGTATAAAATGAGCTTGTTTACTAACCTGTCTACTATTCCATATTCCCGTATTCCCATGGATAGACTTAGGCAATCCAAAGATAAAATCCATGGATATGCTCTCCCATGGTGAATTAGGGATTGGCAAGGGTTGAAGCAATCCAAGTTGCTTCCCTCTATCAAATTTTGTCTTTTGGCATACCACACATTTGGAAACATACTCTTGTATGTTCACTTTCATGGTAGGCCAATAGAAATATGTTTCAATTCCCTTTAAGGTAGACTGAATCCTCTATGCCCCGCATAAGGTGGAGCATGAGATTCATACATTACTTTCTCACGTAGTGAGTTAGTACGCATAGTCTATTGCCATAGAGAAGATAACCATCTTGTAAAGTAATGGTTCTTCTTTCTTCCCTAATGCAGGGCTGAAATCACATCTCTAAAATCGGATCAATAGCATACTCATCTATCATTGAAGATAGATCATTGTGAGTTGCTATGGAAACCGCATTCACTCTCGGCCGTCTTGAGAGTGCATCGGCTACTTGATTGTACTTGCCAGCAATGTGAGCAATATGAAAATGAAATTGCGAAAGGAAATTTGCCCACCTCATTTGTTTGTCGGAGAGCTTGGTCTGCGTCATGAAGTACTTAAGACTTTGGTGATCCGTTCGCAGAATGAAAGGAGTCCCCAATAAATAGTGCTTCCATGAGTCTACGGCATGTAGAAATGCAAGGAGTTCTTTTTCATATATGCCTAGAGCTTGCTCAATAGGGTCGAGCCTTCGACTCTCATAGCCTATGGCGTGCCCTTCTTGGAGCAAAACACCTCCAAGGCAATCACCACAAGCATCACATTGGACCTCAAATGGTTTTGAGAGATCCAGTAGTGTAAGCACAGGTTGAGAGATAAGCTTTTCTTTAAGATTTTCGAAAGCATTGTTCTCCTTAGCAGACCATGTATACCTAACGCTTTTTTTTGTTAGGTCATGCAATGGTCCCGCAATTTGTGAGAACTTTTCTATGAAGCGTCTATAGTATGCACACATACCTATGAAGCTTCTTAGTTCATGAAGATTCCTTGGTTTAGGCCATCCTTTTATTACCTCTAACTTGGATGGATCTATTTGGATGCCATCTTGAGAGATAATGTGACCTAAATACTGAATCTCTTGCAAGAAAAATTCACTTTTCTTTCGATTAACATAAAGTTTATTCTCTCTTAAAACTTGAAATATTACCTGGAGGTGTTGCTTGTGTTCCTCCAATGAATTAGAGTAGATGATAATATCATCAAAGAACACTCCAGTGAAGGTTCGATGAGGCATGAACAGCTTCTCCATCAAGCGACTGAATGTGGCTGGTGCATTGGTCAAGCCAAAGGGCATGACAATGTATTCGTAAAGACCAAATGTAGTACGAAATGCGGTCTTTACAATGTCTTGATCAACTATCCTTATTTGATGATAGCCACTTTTTAGGTCAACCCTACTGAAGTAGGTCAATCCTTGTAGCTTATCAAATAGGTCTTCTACCCGTGGAACGCGAAACCTATTCTTGATAGTGATCCTATTTAGTGCTCTATAGTCTACACACATACGATATGTGCCGTCTTTCTTTTGCACTAATAGCACAGGTGAGCAAAATGGAGATGAGCTTGGCCTAACCATACCCTTCTCATCTAACTCATGCACTTGCCGCATAATCTCCTCTTGTTGAGCTTGAGAAACTCTATAAGGAGGTTTATTAGGCGGTGAACTTCCTGGAAGAAGTTCAATTGCATGGTCATCATTACCTCGTTTACGAGGTAGCTCACAAGGGATGTCGTCAATAAAAACATCTTGAAACCCCTTGAGAAAATTGGATAACTCTAATTCCTTTTGGTTGCTTTTATTTTCTTTTGCTAAAGCATTAGGTTCATTTTGAGAGTCTTTAACAAAAATCATGTACACGGAAATAGAGCTCCTTATTGACTTGTTGAAAGCTGGTGTATGTACAATGGGGATGGTGTTACCCATTTCCTTAGCATCTATATACATGTCTTTTTCCCTGAACTTAAAGGAGATTCTCCTTTCAAGAAATTTAACATCGGCAGCCAGGCGGTCAAACCATGGTGCCCCTAGGATTACATCCTCATGCTTGAGAGGAGGGATAAAGAAGTCCTCTTTGTCCACATAGCCTTGGACATGAAGCCTCAATTTCCCAATTAAGGGAGTGGCTGAAGCTTCTTGCCCCTTGAAGGCACTGTCTGCGGGTAGGACATCTCCCATCTCGTAGGATTGTATGCCTAGCTTGGTCGCTAACTCCATAGATATAAAATTGTGAGTAGAACCAGGGTCAAAGAGAATAAAAGCATCATGTTCTCTTACCTTTCCCCAAGCATGGCATAGAGGATATCCTTTGTGGTGAGTTTGGTGCGTCTCCTCCTCTTGGATTTCAACCAAGGAAGCTCTAGGAGGATCTTGGTGGTTGTTCTTTTGGGGACAAGCGCGGTACGCATGCCCTTGTTCGCCGCACTTGAAACACCGGTTATCCTTACGATAACGCTCAAGCTCTTCAGGAGAGAGTTTACTCTTACCTTTGTAAACTCCCTTCTCTTTAGCTTTGTTGGAGTTGCCCTTAGGAGACTTTTGGACATTGTCCTTCCCCTTAGGCTCATTGGAACCCTTATTTTTTGGGGGCTTATTATTTCTTTTTGCCCCCGTTTGGAAATTGATTCGAGAGGCGACCATAGTGTGGTGTATTACCGCCGATATGGTACGTGGTCTTTGGGAGTTGACATACTCCTCCATTTCTTCGGTTAAGCCCGCAAAAAAATGGTTAATTTTGCTCTCCAAAATCCAACTTTTTGAAGACAGTGGCTTTGAGTTGTAAGTCCCAAAACTTGTCTACATATTTGTGGATGGATTCATTGGGAGAGAGCTTTAAGCTTCGCCATTCGGTGAGTACTTTGTCTTTGGCATCGGTGGCCAAAAACTGCTTCATAATGGAAGCTCTTAAAGCCTTCCATGTTCGTGGAGCTTCACCATTGGCTCGTAGGCTAGACCACCATTGTCTGGCGGACTTTTGAAAGTGCATAGCTACATGGTGTAGCTTAGAGGACTCCGTGAAGCCCTCATCTCCAAACGCCGCATCGAATTGTTGGATAAAGGCCAAGACTTTGTCCGTAGCACCAAAGGTACCATCATAGGTAAGGAAAGAGATGCTCTTCCCTCCCTCTTTGAATTTCTTCAACTTGGACGACCTCTTCCATGAGGCATAGGATTTCCTATGGCCTCTTCTTTTTGATGGTTCAAAGGTTGCACCATCACTTTCTTCAGAAGGTGAAGAATTTGAAGAAGGTGGAGAAGAGGGTGACCTCTTTCTCCCCTTTTTCTTGTCTTGATCTTTGTCGTCTTCACCATAGCTTTCATAAGAGGAAGAGGATGAAGAAGATGGAGAAGAGGGTGTCCTCTTTCTCGCCTTTTTCTTCTCTTGCTTTTTATCATCCCTCTTTGAATTATGGTGTGGAGAAGAGTGTGATGGTCTTCTCCGCTTTGGTGGTGATGGAGAGCGTTTAGCCCGCCGTCTTCGTGGAGCCATCTCCGCCGAGGTGGCGGGAGACTCGCTTCTTTCTCGTTCCTTCGGTGGAGGCTCTTGAGTTCTCCTTTGGGAAGGAGATGCATCATCAAGAAGTAAATTCTTGAGCCCTTCATATGGATTCTCTTCTTCTTCCCGAATCGGAGAGAGACCTCTTTTGGTAGTCTCACAAGGAGGCTTCCTAGGTGTTCTCTCATCATGGTGATGAGCTTGGAGAATCCCGTGAGCACGGAGCTGCCGTTGCACTTCACTTTGGAGAGATGGATTGCCCATGGCTTGTTGAAGCCTAGAAACAAGATAGTTAACAAGCATTGAAGCATCATTAGTAGCTTGTTCATGAGCAAAATCAAAGTTATCAACATTAATTTTACTCTCTTTACTATTGTCAGCCATTCAAACAACTTTTAGGTGTAAACTTTTTAGGCGTAGCGGAATAATAAACTTTTAGGTGTAAACTTTTTACGCGCCTAATAACTTATGTGTAGCGGAAATTAGCATGAACATAGTGGGCATTTCATTAGAATAGATTTCTAATGAGAATTACAAGAGTGCTTGGGTGGAGAGAGCAACAAAAAGCATAACACCTAGCTAGATAGCATCAACAATACTTTCAAAAGAGAGAGAAATTAAGCTATTGACAACAGTTGAGGACCGGATTTTCATGGAGCCGGTCCCCCCTCCAAAAGGCTTTGTATTATGGTTTCTCCCATCAAGAGGGACATTGTACAATACAATTCTTTGTGTTCCTTCAAGACTAGCTAGTGCAATAAAGATAGAAACTTCATGCACTAAGCAAAACACTTAACAAACACAACTTGAATTATCCCCGTTCTCAGACCCAAGACCTCACACACCTTCGAAGATGGTGAGAGCTAGCAGGGTATGAGAGTAGATTGAGAGGAAGAAGGAGTATCTTACGAGAAAGATGTACATCTCCTCACATAATCACTCATATTAGCATAGCTTAGCTTAGTAATTGGCTTGGTAGAGAAGATGAGCATGCATTGAAGCTTGGCTCTTGGTTGGATTTGCATCCACATGCCAAGAGAGTGTTGATGTAGGCTTCTATCTCACAAGCTTGGAGTAGGTGATGAGCTCTCCATTAAAGCTTGGGAGGAGATAGACTATTCTTTCTTCACACATGAGCTTGTGTGAGTGTGTGTGTGATAATGCCTTGCAAAAATCAGCCCCCTCTCTCTCTTGGGCGAGCCCTCTTGCTAATTGCTCTTGCTGAAGCCTCATTGGCCCTCCCCAAGTCAAGGCAATTACAATTAAGCAGCATAAGTGATAGCCTTCTGACATGTGTCCCCCTTTCCCCTTTTGTGAGAGCTTTAGGTAATTAAATAATTAAACTAAACTCTCATTGGACCCCTTTGCCTCCTGGCCAATAGGAATCAGGCAAGCCATGGGGCTCCTGAATGCTCATTGGACCCCTTGGGAGACTGCCCAATAGTCTTCTAGGAGACTTAATTCTCATTGGTTTCTTTTATTAAATGTTTTTAAATTAATTAAACTAGATTTACTCTAGCTTAATTCTCATTGGTCCACTTCAAGGGTCTTCCAATAGGAATTGGGCACACCTTGTGGGCATCTGGCCTAGGGAGCTGACATGTGTCCCTAATTCCCTTTGTGTAAAGGGAGCCTGTGTGTGTGTGTGTGGCTTTCTCTCTCATCCCCTACTAAATGGGCTCGCCCCCTCCTTTGTAGGCTTTGAAGAAGACTTTTGTACACACACTAAGCATCCAATTTTCCCTAGGGTTGACCTTTGGACACAACCTTTGAATTTTGGAACCTTAGCCTTTTGGAAGTCTTAATGGGCTGAACCTTAGGGTCTTTTTAGCCCATTGTTGCACATGGTTCTTTTGCAGATGGCCCCCCCTTTTGATCCCTATTTTCTCTCCTTTGGATCCCTACTGTGGCCGGTCTGCTAGCTTAACCAATATTCTAGCTTTTTCTCCCCTGGTACCTCCCCACATTAAATGATCAGTTTAATATGAGAAAATCATTTAGGAGAATTAGATATTGATTATTATGACATGCTCTCCCTCATTCTCCCTCTCACGGCCACGCCAAGCTCCCTCTCTCTCTCTGTCTCTCATCCGGATACCGGCAGGCCACGCCAAAGCTCTCTCTCTCTCTCTCTCTCTCTCTCTCTCTCTCTCTCTCTCTCTCTCTCTCTCTCTCTCTCTCTCTCTCTCTCTCTCTCTCTCTCTCTCTCTCTCTCTCTCTCTCTCTCGCGGGCAGTGCTGGAGTCCCACACTCACACACACACCCCACAACACCCCCCCTCCCCTCTCCTCTCTCTCCCCATGCGCTGTGCGCGCGCGCTGCATTCGATACACACACACACACACGCCATGCGGGCAACAGCAAATACGCCAACACAACACACACACACACACACAACACACACACACCCCCTATCCTACCCCCCCCCCTCTTCCGCCTTGCGCAGAAGAGTAAGCCGCTGGCCATCCACAGAAGGAAAAATATATTAAAAAATTATATATATATATATATATATATATATATATATATATATATATATATATATATAGCTCCCCTTCCCACGCACGCTTTCGCACACACATACCTATACAAAACACACACACACACCCGCCTCATGCACAAATACATACACACACGTATATACGCACCGCACCGCAATACGAAGGAAAAGGCTACGACATCAACAAACAAAAAGAAGAAGGATCCAAAGCACGCGCCGCCAACAACAAAAAACAGAAATGCGCCGAAGGCATGCCCTGGCCGACTCCGAAAAGAAGTACGCTCGACACCGACGCACCGGCAGCACGCCATTCGCCGGCAACACGCAACCATGACACCATCCCGGTAATTTTTAGGTTATTTTACCATTATCTTCAGTTTTTCACCCGAGCCATTGTAAATTTCCATTTTGTAAATATCCTCTCTCTAGGTGATGGTGACAAAGGCCCACCTAGAGATTCCCATCTTTTAATAACCTTCCCCAAAACAAAGCAAGGGTCAACCACACCGGGCCCACCACTTGCTTTGTCTCCCCGATTAAGATTACCCTAACCACACTGGGATTACCATAATCCAAGTAGCCAACACCTATAAATTGGCACTGAGAGGTCACTATCGGGGGGGGGGGGGGGCAACTTATGTGGAACCAAGCATTGGGTAGAGTGTAGTAGGAGGGATTGACACCATCACCATCACGGGGAGGGGGTCTTGTGTGTTGGGTTTGCCTTGGAAATTGCACCATGCAAAGGGAACCACATCCACCTCTCGACTCCAATGGTCGATGCACACACGTATGCATGCTCTTGGCAATAAGTATTCACCGTCATTGAGTTGCCCTAGAGAACGCACCAAGTAGGTTGCACCATCTCCTCTCCCTACCTCTCTACCATCACGGCATGCCACCTTGTAAATATTGCAGAAATAACTCACCCTCACACCCCCGAGGTTGTTTTCATCAATTGCAAGTATTCTCTCTCTCTCTCTCTCTCTCTCTCTCTCTCTCTCTCTCTCTCTCTCTCTCTCTCCCTCCCTCTCTCTCTCTCTCTCTCTCTCTCTCTCTCTCTCTCTCTCTCTCGCTCCCCTTTTCTTTCTCTCGGTGTGTAGGCTTGCGGTGTTCATATCACCGTGGGCTTTACGTCCCAGCCGCTCAAAGCTAGGTGGTGCCCCCTGTTCGCTTTACCATGGCAGGCTCGAGGCGAGTCATTCGACCCCCGACGTTTTAGAGACCGTTGGGGTTCGGGGTCTGCTTTGCGTCCGTCATTTGGTGCCCCCACCGAGGAGGGATTTTCTAAGACCCTTCAGTTTACAATGTTGAAAGTGACGCCCACTATCAATCATGGACGAGTGGCTAAAGGAATTTTCTAACTGGAGGACGGAAGAAGAAGAGACGAAGGAGGCCCTAGCCACCTTCATTGAGGTGCTACTACCAGGCTGCAGTGCCATCAACATTCAAGAGGTAAATTCTCCATGTCGTGTCGCTCGTTCTAACTATAAATCGAAAGCATCAGGTGGGAGATTGGTGAGGTGCCATCACTATTGTCAACCAAGGCACACGGTCGATGAGTGCCAGCAACGAAGGCAGCGGAAGGGCTGAAGTCTTCTACATTGACATTCATCGCAAGGAGGTCATTCACGTCAAGGAAGGAAAGCGTACGGTGAGGCCTCTTTTCCCTAAAGAAACTGCAGTCAAAGATAAAACCCCAAAGTGGCCTAAAGGGGCTGCTCGAGCCAAGGGCAAGGAGAAGATAGGCTAGCCTTGAAACACATGACCCCGAAGGGAGAAGCATCTAGCCAAGCAAGTGCTTCAAGCTCAGAGAGCCGGGTTGTACCCACTTTGTCAAAGAAGAAGTCATCCGAAGCTAAGCGGCGGAAGGTCGCCTACCGATTTGCACGACACATGCGAGTGCTACCAATCCACTTCGACAATCCAGAAGAAGAAGTGGTGAGAAGATTCCCATGTCCTAGAGAAGAGTGGTTCGGCTACTGCTCTCGCTGTTTTGGGAAGCGAGTGGAGGACCTTCCTCCCCTCCCTGTACAACTTATCCTGAAGAAGCTCTCTAACACGGGAGAGACCCAGTGGGCTGGAGATGAGCTGCAGCTGAATGGAGTAGAATTCATGCAACACGTCGATTATGGAAATTACCTACAATTGCTGTTAGCCAAGAGACTGGGAGTGGTCAGACGCGTCGCCATCACCCCGTAGGTGCTAAGCAACGAAGGAAGGGTAGATCCCATGAAAGGTGACGACCTCTTGTGGATGTGCCGACTCATCAACACTGGCACGGTAAGAGTATAAGTAAGTATTTCACCCTTTGTGCATGATGGAAAACGGGCTGACGGCATTCCCATTCAGATTCCTGCAGCATATGCATGTGAATATCTATGTAGATAGGACAGTCTTCTACCAACAGAAGATCGTTTACCTATTCGGTGCGGCAATACTAGGAGAAATCCTCATTTCCATGAACCCTATCATTCTCCCCATACTAGATTACCATCATTCCTTTAATGTCTCTATTTTTATCCTGTTTTAGCCTATCCGTTGGCCCCTGTAAAACCGCTATGAGCCGTTGCTGTTGATGTAAAAAAAAAAAAAAAAAAAGGTTTGTAATTTCCCGAGTCACCACCATGGTAAGTGTTTCTTTCCCCACGTTCAGTGGAAAGAAGGGTGAGGATCTCACCACTGATTTTTTGGACAATTTTGAAATTGCTTGTGTCGTCTCCAACAAAGATGAGGACACTTCACGACTCAGAATTTTTCCTCTACTGATGAAAGTAGAGGCCAAGTCCTGGTATAATGCATTGCCACAGGCTACCAAGAATGCATGGGATGTGTTAAGGGCTGATTTTGTAAAGAGGTTTGGTGGAGGCACAACCTCGGAGAAGCTATGGCAGCTATTGACAGAATTAAAGCAGGCAGGCCTGTTGGAGTACGCCACCTACGAGTCAAAGTTTGTGGACTTATGGGAGAGGTGGGTTGCCACACTAGAGGAAGGCGAAGGAGCGCCTAATTTCCTGAAGAAGGACCATTTCATTGCTGGTCTATATTCGCCGCTTAGAGAGAAGGTGAAGGGAAGGTTTCCTGCAACATATGAGTTGGCAGTCGAAGTAGCCCGCCTTAAAGACAAGAAGCTGCGCATGCAAGCAAGAGTAAATGAATCAGAGGAAACAAGCTCAGCCCGACCAACCCCAGTGGCTGCAACAACCAATCATAGAGTCCAACCACAGGAGACAACAGAGGAACAACAAGACCTATTGAGTGGCATCACCACCCAACTAGAGAGTTTATCTGTGCATCTGGTGCAGCAAGGGCATGCATCTGGCAGAAATCTAGAACAAGGAAGAGGACAACGAAGGCAGAACCTAGAATACCACTGTTACAACTGCGGGGAAGACGGCCATGGAATGTACTATTGCCCACACCCAAGAAGGCAGAATTTCAATAGAGGGGGGAGACAGAATCAGATCTCTCCACCAAGAGTAAGACCACCACCAAGGCAGCCAGGACCAATCCCAACAATCCAAATCCTGCGACCACCTATACAACAACAACCACCACCCCAACCTCTCATTCCGCCACTACCCCCACCACCTGTGGTGAACCAAGCGATGAGTGTCATTAGCTTAGAGGCTAAAGGGAAGGCGAAGGTAGAAGAGTCAGCTCGAGAGAAGCACAAAGGAAAAGCGAAGGTAGAAGAAGTGGATGCTATGGGAGTGAAGCGTGCGAGGCACGAGGAGGCATCTCAAAAAGAAGAGAAGATGAAAGGGAAAGCCGAGTCTAGAAAGCAAGCAGCTAAACCGCGGCGGAAGATAGACATCGTAGACTTCTCACTAGGTGAGGAAGCACAACCCTATGACTTAGTTCAGGATGTGTTAATGCAGGGCCCAAAGATAAATTGGCCCCAATTACTCCACCGTGCACCCAGAATGAGGAGGCAATGGACGAAAATGGTAAGTACCAGGAAATCAAAACCACGGATAGCTGGGGCTATCTCAGGGAGGGATCTCGATGACATCTTGCCAACCATGGACGCTCACATAAAAGGGCAGCGGATTTCAAACGTCTACATAGATGGTGGCACGCAAATATGCGTCATGAGTGAGAAGATGATGCACCACCTAGGTCTAGAGGTAAGTAGGCCAGCACCCTGCCGAGCCAAGATGGCAAACAATGTAAGAGTGAAATGCGTAGGCATTGTAAATGCGGTCAAAGTAAAAGCATTCAATACGGAAGTGGAAGTAGACATCTTCGTAATGTCACACAAAGGGGAGGGCTACCCCATCATTCTTGGAAGGCCTTGGCTTATGGCCATGGAAGCCAAACAAGACTGGAGCACCGGGATGATCCAGATGAAGGATGCTAAAGGGAAGTCCATATTCTATGACATGAGGACTGGAAAGCAGCGCAATATGATCTTGGAGGCTTCAGAAGACGAGTCCACCAGCGACTCCTCGTCTACCTCAGGAGAAGACACAACCACCACCGACGGGAGTGACAGTAGCATCGAAATAATGGGAGTCATTCTTAGAGACCCAAACAGATTAACACAATCTGAAGCTAATGATAGCCGACTTTCGGAAATCAAGTAGAAAAAAAAAGAAGAAACTCATTACACCCCCCCCCACTCTCAGTACCCCCCCACCGTAACTTATTTTTTCCCCCTCCCGCCCTATGGGCATCGGATAAAACCCTTGCACTCTCTCCCCCCCCATTTTCCCTACATACCCCTTCCCTAATATCTCTCTCCTCCCGATTCACCCTCCCCGGCCAGACAGAAACTCAGAGAAGGAACCCCCAACCCCTCTCTCGTGCTCCCTCGGTGTGAGCCACGTGAGAACCCCCCCCCCCCCCTCACTCTTACACTCACCCTATCCCCTCTCCCATTACCCTCTACCCTCAATTCCCCCCCCCCGGCCTCATTCCCCCCCCCTCTTTGGCCTGCAGATATATTCCCTTACACCCACCCCATTGACTTATTTCCCCTTCGTCCTCAAGCCCCATGCAAGACAACACCCCCCCCCCCCCCCCCCCCCCCCCTCTCCCTCTCTCCCTCATTCTCCCTCTCACGGCCACGCCAAGCTCCCTCTCTCTCTCTCTCTCTCTCTCTCTCTCTCTCTCTCTCTCTCTCTCTCTCTCTCTCTCTCTCATCCTCATCCGGATACCGGCAGGCCACGCCAAATCTCTCTCTCTCTCTCTCTCTCTCTCTCTCTCTCTCTCTCTCTCTCTCTCTCTCTCTCTCTCTCTGGCAGCGTTGCAGTCCCACACTCACACACACACTCCCTCTCACTCACACACACACCCCACAACCCCCCCCCCCCCCCTCTCTCTCTCTCTCCCCATGCGCTGTGCGCCGCGCGCTGCATTCGATCACACACACACACACGCCATGCGGGCAGCAGCAAATACGCCAACACAACACACACACACACACACACACACACACACACTCACCCACCCACACACACTCACACCCCCTATCCTACCCCCCCCTTCCCTTTCCGCCTTGCGCAGAAGAGTAAGCCGCCGGCCATCCGTAGAAGGAAAAATAAAAAATAAAAAAAATTATATATATACATTATATATATATAGCTCCCCTTTCCACGCATACTTTCGCACACACATACCTATACAAAACGCACACACACCCGCCTCATGCACAAATACATACACACGTATATACGCACTGCACCGCAATACGAAGGAAAAGGCTACGACATCAACAAACAAAAAGAAGAAGGATCCAAAGCACACGCCGCCAACAACAAAAAACAGAAATGCGCCAAAGGCATGCCCCGACCGACTCCGAAAAGAAGTATGCTCGACACCGACGCACCGGCAGCACGCCATTCACCGGCAACACGCAACCATGATGGCATCCCAGTAATTTTTAGGTTATTTTACCATTATCTTCAGTTTTTCACCCGAGCCATTGTAAATTTCCATTTTGTAAATATCCTCTCTCTAGGTGATGGTGACAAAGGCCCACCTAGAGATTCCCATCTTTTAATAACCTTCCCCAAAACAAAGCAAGGGTCAACCACACCGGGCCCACCACTTGCTTTGTCTCCCCGATTAAGATTACCCTAACCACACTGGGATTACCATAATCCAAGTAGCCAACACCTATAAATTGGCACAGAGAGGTCACTATCGGGGGGGGGGGGCAACTTATGTGGAACCAAGCATTGGGTAGAGTGTAGTAGGAGGGATTGACACCATCACCATCACGGGGAGGGGGGTCTTGTGTGTTGGGTTTGCCTTGGAAATTGCACCATGCGAAGGGAACCACATCCACCTCTCGACTCCAATGGTCGATGCACACATGTATGCACGCTCTTGGCAATGAGTATTCACCGTCATTGAGTCGCCCTAGAGAACACACCAAGTAGGTTGCACCATCTCCTCTCCCTACCTCTCTACCATCACGGCATGCCACCTTGTAAATATTGCAGAAATAACTCACCCTCACACCCCCGAGGTTGTTTTCATCAATTGCAAGTATTCTCTCTCTCTCTCTCTCTCTCTCTCTCTCTCTCTCTCTCTCTCTCTCTCTCTCTCTCTCTCTCTCTCTCTCCCCTTTTCTTTCTCTCGGTGTGTAGGCTTGTGGTGTTCATATCACCGTGGGCTTTGCGTCCTAGCCGCTCAAAGCTAGGTGGTGCCTGCTGTTCGCTTTACCGTGGCAGGCTTGAGGCGAGCCATTCGGCCCTCGGCGTTTTAGAGGCCGTCGGGGTTCGGGGTCCGCTTTGCGTCCGTCAGCGTTTAAGTTTATTTTCTGGGTTTTGTGGTTTCTAAGATTAGCAAGAAGCTTACATGGCTAGCTTTCATTCAATCTCTTTGGACAGTTGGGATATCTTCACATCTTTTAGATCGATATTAGAAGAGAGGACTTGACGACCATTCCATGTGCAAGACGAGCTAGATCATACTTGATCTTGATAGAGCTTCCAGATTCAAGCTTGAAAGTCAAGTCATGTGCATGATTAGCTACAACATACTTGAGTTTGGGGGGGTAAACGATATAGGGTTTCAATCTATTGGATGCCAGTTGGATATGTAAAGAATATGGAGTAAAGATTTGTGAAGTGCAATTACCAGATGATGAATCTAGATCATGGAGCAGATAAAAGAACTTGGCACAGATTGGAGGCTGTGCAGGTTCAGAGGAGGTCGATATTGTGTTGCTCCTCTTCCACGATAGGAATTAGAACCAAAGGATATAGATCATGCCTATTTGAGAGATATGCTTAGCAGGTCGAGAAGTAAAAGAGTGTTGTCTCTTGTAGTGCATTCGTAGCAGGATATGCCCAAGGCAATGATGATGAAGTTATCAAAGATATATGTTGTGTAGCAATGCTTTGGTCGGACATGTTGCGTTTTAGTAGTACCTTGGTGGATGTGTAAGCTAATTGTGGGAAGCAGATGTTTATATATATATATATGTATGTATGTATGTATGTATGTATGTATGTATGTATGTATAAAGTTAGTTGGAGTTTATTAAGCAAAATTGAGCTGATGAGTTGTAGCTGGGAAAGGATGGCACTCTTGAACGGGAGCAACGGGGTGAGAACGGGTGTGCAACTGGCAAAGGTGGAGTTGCATGGCATGAGGGGAGTTAGCATGCAGATGAGAGGAGTAAAAGGGTGGCCACGGACTGTAGAGAAGAGAGAGGGAGGCCTTGCCTTAACGTGGAGGGTCCATGAAGGAAAATCTCGGTCTCAGTATGCGACAAAAAGGGCCGTCAAAGGGGATTTCTGAAGGGCGCTACAAGGGTGGAGTGAGAGGATCGCTTTGGAGAAGCTATAGACAGACGCCGTGTGGCATGAGCCGAGCGTAGGAGATAGAGGAGGAGGACTAGCAAGGGAACGTGGCCGTAAGCTATGCAAAAGAGGGGCAGCCACACGACCCAGCAAGGGTGGCAACGTCTACAAGAGAAGAGGTGGCACATTAGAGTAGGGCCGTGAGTGGTGCAGGAGAGAAGAAAAGAGAGATCGAAAAGAAAGGGGAGACTCTAAGGAGACCGCAAGGGAAGATTCCAAAGCGACAACAAGGGGAGACTACAGAAGGGACTGTTGTAGGGCGAGAGAAGGGCTTGTGGTGGGAGAGTGTGCCAGGGTGTTAGGGAGGGGAAACCTGCATGGTATGTCACTTTGATTCTTTGAACATTAGTGGGTATTATATCCTAAGTAGCAGTGCAACCATCGAGGGCTCACGGTATCGCAGCCAGCTATCAACTCTGTACTCTACGGAAACACTTTGAGAGAAATAAAGCTGGGACTATATTATTGGAGGAGAAAAAGGCTAGCTTGTGGGGAAATTTACAGCTCTCTGAGTACGAGGGAGGAAGAGGGATGGACCACACGATACTGCAAGAGGGCACACAATGGCCATGGCTATGATGATGTTATCTCACCACCATCTACGAGCCCTGTGTGCTCCAAAACAGAGGGTTTTTATTTGCTGGCATTGATGTGAATGTAATCAACTGGAATAGACACTGATATATCATGAGAATTGTGATTATCAAATGCTATTAAAAGCGACACTTTTTTTCTCCACTTACAAGCAACTTCGTCAAGCTCTCCCTCAAGCCGAACTGCCATAGCTTGCTTTGCATCAAGCCTCTCTCTCTCTCTCTCTCTCTCTCTCTCTCTCTCTCTCTCTCTCGTAACAGTACATGGAGCGTGGCATAGACTCCTCTCTGTTTCTCTCTCTCTCTCTCTCTCTCTCTCTCTCTCTCTCTCTCTCTCCCCTCCATAAGGGGTTAATGACGATGATTCGTAGCATGGCAACGGATCCTCTATCCAGTCTCCTCCCACATTTACACCTGTCCCTTCTCTCTCCTCCACTTGCTCATCCTGACTTTTTTTTGCTTCAAACTGAGGGGGAATCTCTTCGGATTCCCCTTAATGAACCCCAAAAGTAAAATTTGACACGCCTACTAGCATCATTAGGATCAAGCTAGATTTCACT
This sequence comes from Adiantum capillus-veneris, assembly GCF_014529385.1. Taxonomy (NCBI): domain Eukaryota; kingdom Viridiplantae; phylum Streptophyta; class Polypodiopsida; order Polypodiales; family Pteridaceae; genus Adiantum; species Adiantum capillus-veneris. Next base: position 139,262,161 of record NC_140937.1, on the reverse strand, counting down.
ATTTATGTCATAAAGAGGCCACCACCCAGGATATCGAGGGTAGCCCTCATTTATTTGTGGTGTTCATACAGACGTGTATAGAAACTTGGTAGGATCTAAGAAGACAACACAACTTCGAAGGTGGGTTTGAGCCCATTTTCCATGCACCCTCTCTCTCTCTCTCTCTCTCTCTCTCTCTCTCTCTGCGCCTGGCTTGAAGCTTGAAGCTTCCAACTAGCAGGATTTCTTTCAATGTCCTCAAAATGGCCCGGATCTTTTCGGACTTGATAGAGTTGCTGTGACACTTGGATGGCCCTAAGGCTATCCTTTTACCAAGAAGGTCGTATCTCACAAATTACAAGAACAGTGAAAAGTGGCACGTGCGCTTTGCTGGATGCGTGTGGCACCAGGCACTGTACTGGAGTTCTGGACAATGTGGAAAGGGTCAAAAGAAGAGAAGTGACAGGCATGAAAATTTCAACGGAGGTCTGGCAAAGTTGTAAGGCCGAAGAAAAACGTGTTCAAGGCGAGCCTTTATAAAGGACGCAGCATGCACACCGTCTCTCCATCTCTTGCATTCTGCACCTCTAGCAAGGTATTCACTAGCTAGTCAGAAGCGTTTGAGTCTGCTTAAGTGCTGCAATGGCGACCTCTTCTTATGTGGGTGGCAACAAGGGTCTGGCACTGCTGCTTCTTGCCATGCTTTTGGCGATGGGGGTGGCGAGCCTCGCGAACGCGGGTGGGGACAAGGGCCACTATGGCGGCAAGGGCAGCGGTGGTTATGATCAGCATGGCGGTCAAGGTGGCAAGGGCGGCTATAACAACGGCCATGGAGGCGACCAGGGCAAGGGCCATGGCGGCAGCTACGATAAGGGGCATGGCGGTCATGGTGGCCACGGCCCGCATGCCTAGCTCGCTAGCTCCCACCAGCACCGTCTATAAGCACTGGCTAGTCCTCTCTAGTATCTAAACTGCCAGGTCTCTTTAACAAGGTTGCGGGTTGAATAGATTGTTCTCTCTCTCTCTCTCTCTCTCTCTCTCTCTCTCTCTCACACAACACACACACACACACACACGCATGAACGCACGCGCGCGCACACACACATTCTTAGCAAGGTTGCCTAGATGTCCTGCATAGCAACGTCTGCTCTCTCACAACGATGGTATTCTTATGATCATCAATGCAAGTTTTATCAATGCAAGTTTTATGTCTTATCCTGTCAACACTTAAAATTGGTGTTTAATCGGTGTTTAATCAGAAAAAGCCAAAGGAGTTCTGATGGGCATTACGATCGTTGTGTCTGGACTCTGTGTCTCATATTCGATTTCGACTCATGAACTCGAATCAAATGCCAAACCCCACGTTAGATATATACCTTAGATTTTGGCATAAATCCTCTTTGTTGGCACTGCCTGCTTGCAGGAAGTGATATAGGCGAGCTGCCTATGAAATTGGGTACACAATTTTTAGGCCGTTTTTTAGGCTTTTTGAGGCTATTTTTAAATTCGCTTCGACGTGTGATAAAGATAGCGCTGCTTGTTACTTATGTCATCGTGAGGACGAGAGCATCGCGAGGTCGAGAGCAGGAGCAAGCAGCAGACCATTTACGCGCAAGGTAGGAGCACAAAGTATAGTGTTTTGTGTGTGTGTGTGTGTGTGTGTGTGTGTGTGTGAGAGAGAGAGAGAGAGAGAGAGAGAGAGAGAACCCACAGTTGTCGTGCCTGCCTTGGAAAAATTGGCGCTTCCTACTACACACCTAAATGGTATCGTGCCTGCCTTGGAAAAATTGGCGCTTCCTACTACACACCTAAATGGTATATGGGCCAATAAGAGGGTTGATCACGAGGAAGTAGTAGGCATGCCAATCAAACACATTAAGGGTGAAGACGATATCATCTACAAAGAAGGCCGAATCATCAACACCACCACCCCAAGCAAGCGAGTTTGGTCTGTGGGGTGCACATACAAAGCAAGCTAAACCGCTCTGGCATTGTACTGCCGTGAACACCACGACCGAAGTAACATTGGCCCCGATAGAAGAGTTCAGCACCAGTGGACAACATGCCTCCCCCCCCCGCCCCCCAAGGCCGCAAGGGCTATGCTTGACCACGAGGGCGAGAGCATCACGAGGTCGAGAGCAAGAGCAAGCAGCAGACCATTTACGCGCAAGGTAGGAGGAGCACAAAGTATAAGTGTTTGTGTGTACATGTGTGTGTGTGTGTGTGTGAGAGAGAGAGAGAGAGAGCTCAGTAAACCCACAGCTGTCGTGCCTGCCTTGGAAAAATTGGGGCTTCCTACTACACACCTAAATGGTATATGAGCCAGTAAGAGGGTTGATCACGAGGAAGTAGTAGGCATGCCAATCGAACTCAGTAAGGGTGAAGACGGTATCATCTACAAAGAAGGCCGAATCATCAACACCACCACCCCAAGCAAGCGAGGTTGGTTTGTGGGGCGCACATACAAAGCAAGCTAAACCGCTCTGGCATCGTACTGTCGTGAACACCACGACCGAAGGAATATTGGCCCCGATAGAAGAGTTCAGCACCAGCGAACAACATGCCTCCCCCCCCCGCCCCAAGGCCGCAAGGGCTGTGTCTAAGCAACGGGTGGGGAGTAGGGTGTGCAGGGAGATCCAGGTGCGCAAGGTGGAGTCAAATGCGACAAGCTCCCAAGCGAAGGTGGGAGCCCCGGTGGGCTTCCTTGTCGTAGCCAACCATGGAGGGCACCAGCTGCAGTTCTTTTTGCCTGGCAGACTAGGTTTTCCAAAACATGGGGCCTCCAAGAGGTTGCCAAGTGGAGAAGTTTTTGACCAGGGATTGAAGGAGAGAGAGAGAGAGAAAGAGAGCAGCGACTATACACTTTGATATTTTTAAAGCTCGCCAATTTGCCAAAAATCTTCTAGATAGATCACCTTTGTGTCGTAGGTCCCGACCATGGCATGATCACTGAGCAAAACGATATTGACACCCTCAAATATGCCCATCTCATCAAGACCATCAATAGGCCTTCATTTGTGGAGCAAACCATGTGCTGATCTGAAGCGAACCATACGTTGACATGAGGCAAACCGTACGCTAATCTGAGGCGAACCAGATACCTTTTGTAGAGCAAATGTTGGTATGGAGCGAGGCAGATCTGATTACTGATTTGCTTTTGACTTAACCTCCGTAGAGGTTAATTCTTCGCATGTATCGGCCAGATGCTTTTGAGCATGTGTCCTATTTGATGCCGACCCAATTCTCCTGACCATCGTGCTGATTTGGTATAGACCGGATCTTTCTTCTTCGGTAGTGCTTATTATCCCTAGTATCATTGTAGCCATCTAGAGCCACTGCATTAGGACAGCCACCTTCGAAGGCTTTCCGTTGCTCGTATTTTTCCCCGTGAGATTTTTGTATTTCGTACCAAACTAACTGTCCAAGATCTTCCCACCAAAATCTATGACATGCTATATATGTATAGCGATGTCGACCATATGAGTTTCAAAGAAATGTGTTACTGATGCCCGATCCTCCCTTGAGTTATCCAGTCCACTAGCCATGAAGATGATCGTAATGTACCTGAGCATGGTTACCTGCAAATTGCTCGTATGCTGAGTACATATCTTCCTAGTAGAAACCTATTGTACTTGCAGCTGGTTGCCGTCAACGACGGACAACGATGAAATGCTCGGGTCCCATTGGATCCAATTGGATACATTCACACTCTGGCATCAAAGTTGAGACCACATGTTAGCTCAATAACATCTCAATTTTGATTTACTAACTTGCTGATTGCTGTGGAGTTCCTTTGGTTCATGTCCAGCCAACCACTTGCTTGACAAAACCAGGTATTACTCTTGCCCAAAGGATTGTCCTCAAAATTCAATCGCCGAGATTTTACTTTCACCATGCTGCCAAAGCGAAAGGTTGCCAGGTTGTCTTGAAGTCCTGTCCGTGGTCCCCATTCTTTGTCATGGAATGGTTTCGAAAGTACTCGTTCTACTACCACAGGCCACTGCCCTCGAAAACCTTTCGACAATGACACCCTCAAATATGCCTATCTCATCAAGACCATCATATAGGCCTTCTTTTGTGGAGCAAACCATGTGTTGATCTGAAGCGAACCATACGCTGATCTGAGGCAAACCGTACGCTAATCTGGGGACGAACCAGATATCTTTTGTAGAGCAAATGCTGGTATGAAGCGAGGCAGACATGATTACTGATTTGCTTATGACTTAACCTCTGTAGAGGTTGATTTCTAGCATGTATCGGCTAGATGCTTCTGAGCATGTGTCCGATTTGATGTCGAGCCACCTGACCATCGTGCTGATTTGGTATAAACCGGATCTTTCTTCTTCGGTAGTGCTTATTATCCCTAGTATCATTGTAGCCATCTAGAGCCACTACATTAGGACAGCCACCTTCGAAGGCCTCATCGTTGCTCGTGTTTTTCCCCGTGAGATTTTTGTAACTCGTACCAAACTAACTGTCCAAGATCTTCCCACCAAAATCCATGACATGCTATAAATGTATAGCGATGTCGACCAGATGAGTTTCAAAGAAATGTGTTACTGATGCCCGATCCTCCCTTGACTTATCCAGTCCACTGGCCATGAAGATGATCGTAATGTACCTGAGCATGGTTACCTGCAAATTGCTTGTATGCTGAGTACATATCTTCCTAGTAGAAACCCACTATACTTGCAGCTGGTTGCCGTCAACGACGGACAACGATGAAATGCTCGGGTCCCATTGGATCCAATTGGATACATTCACACTCTGGCATCAAAGCTGAGACCACATGTTAGCTCAATAACATCTCAATTTTGATTTACTAACCTGCTGATTGCTGTGGAGTTCCTTTGGTTCATGTCCGGCCGACCACTTGCTTGACAAAACCAGGTATTACTCTTACCCAAAGGATTGTCCTCAAAATTCAATCGCCGAGATTTTACTTTCACCATGCTGCCAATGCGAAAGGTTGTCAGGTTGTCTTTAAGTCCTGTCCGTGGTCCCCATTCTTTGTCATGGAATGGTTTCGAAAGTACTCGTTCTACTACCACAACCCACTGCCTTGGTATATGGGATATACACGACGGAATGTGGCATTGTCAAAAGGTTTTCGTCTCTTAACACGACGATTTTCCTTTCCGCCAGCCCCATTCCAGCGTTTCATGTAGTGCCACATGCCTTCAATATGCAATTGTAGGTGACTGCATCTGGAGAGATGCCCTTACTTCCTACTTGCTCAAAAACAACCCTACCCCTTTTAGACATATACCGCAACCAGTTCGTTCGAAGAGATGACATTTCAGACTGGAAGCTTCTTAAGGACTTCCTGTGCTTCCTAGCCCTACCTCTATTGGGCATATCCCACAATCAGTGGGTTCGAAGAGATGACATTCAAGCCAGGATGCTCCGTAAGCTGTGGGGTAGAATGCAGAGCTGGCAATGTTGCAACTCACTCTGGCATCATTGAACGTGACGTCGCAGCTCTTGTTGCATCGCCCCATGGTTAGTAGCCCTGTTTTCCATCTACTAGAAACATTCCTGCCCCGCTTACACGTACCCTGCAATCAATTCATTCTAAGACACGATATTCCGGCCCGAAAATCTCTCAAGCACTTTTTGTGCTTCTTGTCCCTACCCCTATTGGGCATATCCCACAATCAGTGGGCTCGAGGAGAGCATGACGTTTTTCCCCTCCAGCAGCCCGATTTCAGCGTTTCACATAGTACGTAGTGCCTTCAAGATGCAACTGGAGAGATTCCCTTGCTTCTCGTATGCTAAAAACAGCCCTACCCCTTTTAGACATATCCTGCAGTTAGTGAGTTCGAGGAGACGGCATTCCGAACTGGAAGCTTCTTGAGCACTTTTCGGGCTTTCTGGCCCGACCTCTTTTGGGCATACCTCACAATCAGTGGGTTCAAAGAGAACACGACGATTTTTCTTTTCGCCAGCCCCATTCCAGCATTTTACGTAGTGCCACATGCCTTCAATATGCAATTGTAGGTGACTGCATCTTGAGAGATGCCCTTACTTCCCATCTGTTAAAAGCAACCCTACCCCTTTTAGATATATACCGCAACCAGTTCGTTCAAAGAGACCACATTTCAAACTGGAAGCTTCTTAAGCACTTTTTGTGCTTCCTAAGTTCCTAGCCCTACCTCTATTGGGTTTCAAGAGATGACATTCAAGCCAGGATGCTCCGTAAGCTGTGGGGCAGAATGCGGAGCTGGCACTGTTGCAACTCACTCTCGCATCATTGAACGTGACGTCACAGCTCTTCTTACATTGCCCCATGGTGAGTGTAGTTCTCTGTGTCCAATAAAGCGTGCAGTAGACCTCCCTTGTAGTAGAGAGATGCATTGGGGTGGAGAAAGAGCTGATGCAATCAGAGTTCTGAGGATTAGCCGGAATTTCCCTCCTCTCCCTTGCGGCAGTGGAGCCCTCCATTGCCCTACTGATGATCAAGTAGCCCTTCAAGATACAATTGTAGGTGATTGCATCTGGAGAGATGCCCTTGCTTCCCATCTACTAGAAACATCCCTGCCCCTCTTACACGTATCCTGCAATCAATTCATTCGAAGAGGCGATATTCCGCCCTGAAAGTTTCTCAAGCACGTTTTGTGTTTCCTGGCCCTACCTCTATTGGGCATGACGATTTTTCCCTCCAGCAGCCCGGTTTTAGCGTTTCACATAGTACGTAGTACCTTCAAGATGCAATTGTAGGTGAATGCATCTGGAGAGGTTCCCTTGCTTCCCGTATGCTGAAAACAGCCCTACCCCTTTTAGACATATCCCGCAATTAGTACGGTCGAGGAGATGGCATTCCGAACTGGAAGCTTCTTGAGCACTTTTCGGGCTTTCTGGCCTGACCTCTATTTGGCATATCTCACAATCAGTGGGTTCAAAGTGAACACGACGATTTTCCTTTTCGCCAGCCCCATTCCAGCGTTTCGCGTAGTGCCACATGCCTTCAATATACAACTGTAGGTGACTGCATCTGGAGAGATGCCCTTACTTCCCCTCTGTTAAAAACAAGCCTACCCCTTTTAGAGATATACCGCAACCAGTTCATTCAAAGAGACGACATTTCGGACTAGAAGCTTCTTAAGCACTTTTGGTGCTTCCTAAGTTCCTAGCCCTACCTCTATTGGGCATATCCCATGACCAGTGGGTTCGAAGAGATGACATTCAAGCCAGGATTCTCTGTAAGCTTTGGTGCAGAATGCGGAGCTGGCAATGTTGCAACTCACCCTGGCATCATTGAACGTGACAACACAGGTCTTCTTACATCGCCCCATGGTGAGTGTGGTCCCCTGTGTCCAGTAAATCCTGCAGTAGACCTCCCCTGTAGCAGAGAGATGCATTGGGGTGGAAAGAGATCTGATGCAATAAGAGTTCCGATGATTAGCGGGAATTTCCCTCCTCTCCCTTGCGGCAATGGAGCCCTCCATTGCCCTGTTGATGATCGAGTAGCCCTTCAAGATGCAATTTTAGGTGATTGCATCTGGAGAGATGCCCTTCCTTCCCATCTACTAGAAACACCCCTGCCCCTCTTACACGTATCCTGCAATCAATTCATTCTAAGGGACGATATTCCAGCCTGAAAGTTTCTCAAGCAATTTTTGTGCTTCCTGGCCCTACCTCTGTTGGGCATATCCCACAATCAGTGGTCTCGAAGAGAGCATGACGTTTTTTTCCTCCAGCAGCCTGATTTCAGCATTTCACGTAGGACGTAGTGCCTTCAAGATGCAATTGTAGGTGATTGCATCTGGACAGACTCCCTTGCTTCCCGTATGCTGAAAACAGCCCTACCCCTTTTAGACATATCCAGCAATTAGTGCGTTCGAGGAGACAACATTCCAAACTGGAAGCTTCTTGAGCACTTTTCCGGCTTTCTGGCCCGACCTCTACTGGGCATATCTCACAATCAGTGGGTTGAAAGAGAACACGCTGATTTTTCTTCTCGCCAGCCCCATTCCAGCATTTCACGTAGTGCCACATGCCTTCAATATGCAATTGTAGGTGACTTCTCACCTATTGTAAACAACGCTACCCCTTTTAGACATATACTGCAACCAATTCGTTCGAAGAGACGAAATTTCGGAGTGGAAGCTTGTTGATACTTTTTGTGCTTCCTAGCCCTACCGCTATTGGGCATATCCCACAATCAGTGGGTTTGAAGAGATGACATTCAAGCCAGGATGCTCCGTAAGCACTGCTTGTTCTTTCTAAAGTGCATCTCATTTGGCACGCACCAAAGCAATACCAAGCACAACGTTTTTTTTAAACCAGTCCCTCTCTCTCTATCTCAATCTCTCAATGCAAGTGTAGGTGATTGCATCTACAGAAACGCCGCGTGAAACCAACGCAGAGCTTTCTGGGCTTACCCATGCTGAGCATATCTTGGAATCGGTGCGTTCAAAGAGACCACTCTTTCAGGAGGGGGAGATACCACAAATGCTTGTTGTCAATACGCAAAAATATACGACCATATACCTGACACTGAATTCCATTTCTTAAGCATGATGCCCATATATCTGACATTTGAGATGGTTGAGATCGCTTCGATCCTCCCAAAGGCTTAATTCGCCAGGACCTCACTGGTCGGTCGGTCGGGCACGTCTCTTAAAAAGCTAACAGGCGGTTGAGTTGAGTACCACCTAGGCTTCCCAAATGACAAATTCCCAGCTTTTGTCCCTGTGACAAGCAACTGTTGCAACCCAATTTCTGGCCAATGCAGACCAGACCGCGCCCACCAGGTTTGCTTTGTCGATGGCTGGCTATTCCCACTGTTAACACGACCAGATGTTGATGTGGAGAGCGAATGTCTGCTACGAATCAGCTTCCGATGTCAGCCACTGTGATGGTATAGAGAATACAGATATGATGCCAGTTCTTTTGTAGAGCAAACCTTATGCTGATCTGAGGTGAACCAGATATCTTCGATAGAGAAAATGCTGGTCTGTAGCGAACCAGATCGAATTGCTGATTTGCTTCTGCCTTGCCCTCCGTAGAGGCTGATTTTGAACATGTACTGGCCAGATGCTTCTGAGCTGTGCACGTAACCGGACTCTACAACGTAGAGGGCGGTACTATTTCAATTACCTGTTAACTTTGCAAAGACTCCACTGTGAAGAAAAGAGAACGCAGTTGCATCCAGCAACGATCAGAATGTCTTCGTGCACAGAGACCGACACCCTGTAGGCCGTTTCGGTATTTCTTTATTCAATTGACAGTAGACGTTCCAAACACTTAGTCCAAACTCTCTCAAAGCTGTCCAAACCTGGCGAGGGCTGAAAACGCATGTTGCTGACATTATCTTGGCATCACAACAGCGCAAAAAACCTTGTAGGTCAAAAACATCTATCCAAGACGGATTCCCTTGCAATTTAGGACTTTTTTGGTGAGGTGTCGCAGACATTTAGCGTGCTGTAAGTCTCTGTTTTCCTGCTCTTGGGTGCTCAAAACCCTATACACGCATCCCAAGGCTGTCACGAAGCTCACCCGGTGTTCCCTTGCAGTGTAGGTGTGAAATCCTAAACCTGCAGAAAAACGCAGACTTTAGTTTCCCGATTCAGATTGGATGTTAGCGGAGCGAAAATTCCTCCACGTGTCCCAAGGGCTCCCACTGGCAATGGGACAGTTCCCCTACGAATTGGATAAGTTTTCACGCGAGAAAACTCCCCAAACTTGCAATCTTCGGTGATGGATTAGGATTAGGAGTTAGCTGATGTGATTCCTGTTCAGAAGGCTCTTGCATTGGCAAACACGCACAAACTCCAGGAATTGTACATATTAGGCCAACTAGTGGGCCAAAGGGGAGAGAGAGCTGCACGAGAGTAAATCATCGCGCTTCATGAGGTATAGGAGAAGGCAAGCTTTCCATTAAAGCTGTCAACCTGCACCCACTGCTCACGCACACACCGTAATTGCACGCATACAAAAATCAGTCCTCTCTCTCTCTTGGGTGTCTCCCTCTTCATGCTAAAACTGGCAAAATCATCTAGAGCCGTACACGAGCGGAATTGTGCCAGTGAAGTAGCTGCCACCAAGATGAAGATGCTAAAGAGTTGAGACAATGGAAGCAGAGAAGAGAGACAGGGACAGAGAGTTGATCATATATTACCACCTCATATAGAAAAAAAAGAGAGAGAGACATCTCACAAAACAACTTACAAAGAGAGAAGCATGAAGGTTAATCCACAAAGACAGAGTGAACGAGAGACAAGCAAAAAGGTCAAATCAACAAAACACACACACATGCGCACACACACACACACATAGAGAGAGAGAGAGAGAGAGTCTGAGCTGCTATGACTCTTTGTGTCTCTTTTTTGCTTTCCATGAATATATATGCTACATTTAATAATTGACATCTTCGAGATTTCTAGAACCACTTTACAAAATCAAACATTCTGTTGCTGACTTATTTCATTGTTTTCCCTGTCATAGTGGAAACGTACTCACAGAGGTAGCGGGCGAAGAAATTGGGTAACAAGTATGTCCGATTATTTGTTTTTTTTTTGTGTGTGTGTGTGTGTGTGTGTGTGTATGTCTGTTGAGCCAGCAGAGGATCACACCCACATTTTTGCTCACACCCATCATTTTGTAACCATTGATTGTAATAAATGTCTTTCCGACATTAATTTTGATTTGAGCCATTCATTAAGTAACGGGACTCAATTGAGTTTTCAGCTTGTAATCCCGAGGTAATTTCACCTGTTAATGTAAATAATTAGAGATGTTCTCACCTCCAAGGCTGAGGTATATAAGCCAAAGTTTTGTAACCTAAGGAGGATTCAATTATTAATCAAAGTGAGTTTTTGAGCGCCGTGACTGTGTCTGAGAGAGAGAGAGAGAGAGAGAGAGAGAGAGAGAGAGAGAGAGAGAGAGAGAGAGAGAGAGAGTCTTATCTCCTTGCTACGCGAGCTACGGGGCCGCCATTGGAGAAGCGACACCGCCATTGTGTTAGCAACGGTGAGAGCTACGCACAGATACCAAGAGTGCGCGCTATCGGCTTCTACGTGTGGTAAGTTCCTACGAGCTTCGGTGTGAGTTTTCTTCCAACTCGTGTGTCGGAATAGAGCGTGAAGCATATCTATAGAACCACAACAAGTAGAGCTACACATTAGTACCATCGGGGTCAAGTTTCGGTCACCTGTATTTTTCGGCCTGTCTTCATACGCGTTTACCGCACGGAGTGGTTATAGGTTGATTTTGCAGTTCAAGTCTTTAGGGTGTTGTTCTTACCTAGTGTATAGACTTCCCCTTGAGTTTGAGATCGATTCAATGATTCTAGATCCTGATTCGTATAGCATTCGTTCGTAGTACGGATTTCAGTCACTTGCGTGTTTTAGAACTTAGATTTGATTTCCTTAGTAGTGATTGTCATTAGAAGGTCGAGTAGGTGATTTGACACCCACCTAGTTGTTTCCATGCGCCTGCGGGTCAAGCTCCGTCCTCGTCTGACAAATTCTGTTGTTGGTTGAGTTCTCGCTATTTAGCTTCCGCTAGCGGCGTAACCGCCTCAACATTTGGCGCCGCTGCCGGGGACGAGAGCCCTAAGTAGGTGACCTTAGACTAATCCTACGAGGTGAGTCGTATAAACTACTTTGTATACTTTAGTTAGAAAAGATCTAGGAGTGGTGGACTCCAAAGGTCTCGAGAGATACTAGGAAGTGGGGTATTCCTGGGTCTTCCGTGTTGACAGTATTTTTAGTTTAGCTTAGATTAGATTGTTTTTGATGGTGTTTAAGTGGTTGTTGACATAAAAAGCATTTGCTACTCCTTGTTTGGTAGTAAATCTCTTTATATTTTCAATTGCAAAAAATCCATTTTATGATTAGAAGTAGCTTAGGTAGGGCCTGATTTGATCCTGATCTAGAGCTATCAATTGGTGTTCTATTTGCTTGATGTGTTTGATTGCATGTTAGATCACTGAAAAAGTTGCTTTGGTAGTGAAATATGCAATACACAAGTTCAGAAAAATTTTCTGTGTAACTGATTGTTGCTGAGCACTTAAAAGAGCTATTGGAAGAGTTCTGTGCTAAAAAACTGAAAATCTGCAACTTTAGACATCATACGCGTATGATGTCTTAGGACCTAAACAGAGACTAAAATTGAAAATTGACATTGCCAGAGTGTTTAGAAGGGGGGTTTTACCCTAAGATCAACTTAAAACAAGAGCATTTACACTCAAAGAAACCCAAAAAGACAAGTCGGAGTCCAAGAAACGCAAAGACCAGGAAATTTTGGATTCAGATCTTGTTTTTACATTCAAACCTGACAAAAACACTTGAAACTCAATTATAAACATTGGAGAAGGCTTAAAACCAAAAATAGTCAAAATCTGGGACAAAAGACATCATACGCGTATAATGTCTTTTGGCACATCCACTGCTTATTTTTGAAATCTGACCTGACAAGATTGTTACAAACACTGTTGAAAGCATAAATATCAAGTTTGGACCCAAATTGATGAAAAAGACATCATACGCGTATGATGTCTTTGACCTAATTTTGGACATATTTTGATACTTTGCTAACACAGATCCATTGTAATAGCTGTCTAGAGGTTATATTTCAAGTTTCATCCCATTTGGATCACAATTGACCCAAAAAACAAGTCAAAAGCGGAAAATTGCCAAGAAAAGCCTGAACTAGCCATAACTTGCTCAAACAGAGTTCAAACTGAATTTTGTGAGTGAACAGAGCATAAAGGGGCCACTGAGAGTGAGCATAACCAAAATAGTCAAAATCTGTGAAAAAAGACATCATACGCGTATAATGTCTTTTTCAGCATAACAGTAACAAAATTCTCACTTGATGAAACAGAAGTTGTCTAACTGACAAGATTAAACAATTGACCAAGTATCAGTCAGTTTGGATCAATTCTGACCACAAAAACTTGGGGAAAATAAATTGCCGAGACAGAAAAGTTACAGTCCTTTAGGGGAATTGATGAATTTGAGATCGGGCAGGAATCTCCGGAATAATCAACCAAAACAAGGGGAACCAGCAAGTGTCATATCAACCGAGGGAAGTGTAAACCAAAGTTGGGTGCAACCATTAGAGCCGATCTTTGAAGGAAGTGTTTCTGATACTTCTTCGGAGAGGTCTTACGAGATTTTCACCGAACACTTGAACTTGAACAACAGAGAAAATATGGCAGCGGGATCATCAAACCCTTCCGCCACCATGAAGCTATTGTTCATAAAATACCAGTACGACAATGAGCAAGGTGCCAAGATCTACAAAGATGGAATGGACCGCTATTGTGTAAAGATAGAAGATAGACCTAGTGAGTTCAAGGACTTAGTGCCTGTGAGCTATAGCGGAGATAGATATCTAGATGACGAGGGTACCATGTACTTGGTAGTCCTAAATCCTAACATTCTGGACAAGTGGGGATTGATGGGCACCAAAGCCAAAATAGATGAAGAACTCGAGGAGAAAGCACCAATAATGAACTTCCCTAATGCGAGGTTAAGAAGAGAGAATGAAACTACAAGGATCAACACTGATAACATCTATGTGGGGCTGTACAAATATAATAATGGGGAGCAAGATCTCTATTATAAATGTGAAGAACCCTACACCGGAGAGTTGACAGACCACAAAAGACTTTATGTCTTTACCTACACAGAGGGATCGGAAGTGAAAATTTCCGCTTACGATAAGTATGGCAGGCAATACTCAACAATGGGCAAGAAAGAATTAGAAGGATATACATACTTTGGGAGACCACTACATCAGTATTATGTTACTTCTAGCTCACATAGACCAGCACCAACAAATGGAGTGCAAAACTCAATGACAACAGGAGGACAAAGAACTCAGGTTGCTGACTCTTTCAGTCAACCTTGGGACTCGAAGCTCGGACCAATGGGATCATTACATTCCAGAGAGTCAATGGAGACGAATCGAGGTAGTGCAGTTCCAATCCCCACCTATACCACGCCAGGTCCAAGGTTTGAAGCGGAACCATCGCATTTACCTCCTAGTAGTAGATTCAGGGCGGGGGAACCGAAAAGGGTAACCCATGAAGTCCATGATGCTAGAGAAAACTTTAGCTGAGACACAGGAGCAATGAGATTGGTAGCAGATCATAGACGTATGAGACCATCTCAAGTAGCGAAGTGTATGCCAAAGAAGTATGGTGGTTCAGGAGATCCGTATGCACATGTGTCACTCTTTAAGCAAGTCTTAAGAGCTGAGCAGATAACAGATTTCCATACACAATACGAGGGATTTGGTCTTACTCTAGAAGGTACTGCATTGACATGGTTTCAACCAATGAACATAGGGGGATTCCATGACATTGACCATTTGCTAAGAGAGTTTGCTGAGGAATTCTCAAAACGAGGGATTAAGCACAATACGGTCTCACAAATATATGCTTTTAAACAGAGAGAACACGAAAAAGTGAAGGAAGCTTCACTTCGCTTCAAACAATACATTGAGAGATGTCCAGTACGTGAACGACCACAAGATGACAGACTATCTGTTCTCTTTATTGAGGGACTGAGGAACGACACTCTCAAGAAGGACTTGCACTTGAAAGCTTGTACAAGTTTCGAGCAAGTAACGAGAGAGGCATTGTACTTAGTGGATAACTGTACGGTTTATGGAGAGGTGTCAGCGGATACAGATTGTGCATCCAGTAGCTCCTCCTCCGTAGCGAGCGAAACTACCACTAAAAAGAATGTTCAAACAACAACCATGCCAAATGTAGAGCAAATGATAGAAGATGCTCTAAAAAGGATGGCACCATACCAAAAACCATTGCCAAAAACACTGAAATGGTGTGCTATTGAACAAAAATGGACAAATCATCCAACAGAGGAGTGTTATTACAACAAAGGGTATGTAAGGGAGTGCCAGTATGCACCTCCTGCTCAATTAGCACCACCTCAGATACATCCAGTACCTCGATACCCAACGGGAGGAGTACCAGGACCTATGGGGATAGAAAGACCTCAACCGGTATTGGGACAACAACCACCTTTACCAGGAGCAAGACCAGTGGGCATTAGATATGCACCAACCTTAGAGAATCAGGAAGAACAAGCCTTAGTGCCTGTTCAAGCCTATTATGAAGAATCGGGTGCACACATGTCTCCGACAGTGTATTACCCACCAGAAGAACCAAAACAACCAGAACCATGGGGCATGATGGGGAATGTTGGAATACCAACAATTACAAGTGCTTCTGATGAAGAGAGATACAATTTGGATGCAAGAACCTTGATGTTCATAGCTCATGGAGGGTTAACAGGACAAAGACCATCCTACCCACAAAGAACGAATCAAGCGGGACCAAGACCAACACTAGGACCCTGTTACAAGTGTGGAGGTGACCATCTGATGAATGTTTGCCCACATACGGAAATCATTAGAATTAACGCTTATTGCACTGAGTGTGGGGTTACTCACTTCATTGAGGATTGTTCAAAGAATCCAAACAAAGTGCAAAAGACGACATTGAATATGCTAGAAACTATTCCTACCAGCAGTGGGTCTGAAAATGAAACTCTGATACCAACGCAAGTTGTTACTAGAGCTCAAGCTAAGAAAACCACTAGAGAACCTGAGAATGGAAAGTTAGCGACTGACGTAGTTAGTCAAGGACCGCGGAGTCAGAAAAACACATGGAAGGCTAGAAAAGCACGCATGAAGTTGAGAAAAGAACGTGAAGACGCTATTCTAGCTGAGGAACTAAAGCAAACTAAAGCTAGATTAGAAAAACTTGAGAGTCAAAACGGGAAACGAGAGATGAGCCCGGAAAGAACGAAACAAAAGAGTATCAAAGAAACAACGAGCTTAAGCTCCGGGGGATCAGTGCTAGTCGACAAGGTACACGAACCATTGGACGCACTGATGAGAGCTTACGAAGCTAGGTTAAAGAACACCCAAACACAAGAACAGAGGTGGATGACATACCCAAATGCAGAATTGGAAAAGCAGAGACTTGAAATGTGCCAGAGAATGATCGAGACTGCACAAGCCTTATTAGAACCACCAAAAGAAACAATGAATTGTGGAAAGGAAAACCCCATTCAGCAAGAGACTATCGTTTCACGGGTAGCTGAAAAGACTCCCAGTGCACAAAAGCCTGAAAATACACAAAAGGATGACCGCATAGTATTGAACACAACCGATCAGGAGATAGAGAGTTTTCATCTAGTCATACAGAGGATTTACGGAAAAGATGAGGATTACAATGAATTTTGGAAACAAGTGAGAGAGGCAAACTTTGCAAACGAGCTAAGTTGCCAAGCTAATCAGACAAATTGGGAAAAGGACATCAGGAATCCTCCCATAGTGGAATTTGAGGCAGGATCTCAAGTGGACTTGGATCTGCAATCTTACTGGGGAGACGGGGGCTCTGTTAGAACAATGGAGAGCAAACCTCATTCACTGAAAACCTTACCTTCATACTTAGGAGAGTATGAAGCAAAATCCGAGATTAGAGCACTTCCCTCACGAAAAATCTCATCAGAAAAAGTCATGGACTCGCAAGGATTGATAGAGATTTTGTCAACACCAGTGACATGCACTATCACTCTAGCTGAGCTTTTGAGGCTAAGACCACATATGTGGACCACTGTAGGAAAATGCTTGGAGAAATTCGGGATAAAATATCCAACATCGAGATTGCAAGAGAGCATTGAGGAGCTGAGCAAGCCACAAAAGAACGCTAAGCCTGTACCCTTAAACAAGGTCGGAGAGTATTGCGAAGGTGAAGAGGGGAATACAACCTTACCAGTTGAATTCCAAGGAGTGAACACAATAGCAATACTAGACAGCGGAGCTGGGGTAGCCATAGCTACAAAAGAAATCTGGAAAAAATGGGGGAAACCAGCAATAAGGAAGACTAGGTTGAAACTCCAATTAGCAGATGGACACATGGAGAAACCTATGGGGTTATTAGAGAAAGTTGTAGTGACTTCTTGCGGCATTGAATACGAACATACTTTCGCTATTGTCGATTTTGGCAAGGAGAATAACTATGATATCATACTGGGAAGACCATTCATGAGACAGTTGAAAATGGTCCAGGATTGGGGCTACGATCACATATACCTGAGAAATATGGAAACCACTACACGTGTGAACCTGAAAGACCATAGCTACAAAGATGTGAACCGAACACCGGTAGAGGAATTTGATTCGGCTACTTTGGCGGGATCCGAATTTCCAGCTTGGTTAGGTAAACCCAAGGAGTTATGGATGTGTGGAGCTTCGAAATGTGGAAGTCTGAAACGAGAAGAATGTGTTTTAGAAAGGGCTATTGAAGACGAAACTTATATAGGAGAACCCTTTCCAGAGGACACGTTTGAACCATTAGAATGGACACACATTCTAGCAACCCTAGATGTTTGCGCAATTCCGGATGGTCCCACAACGAAATTTTGCGACAAGGACGGGTATGACGTGGTTCCGTATTTCATGTTGAGAACTGTACTCGAAAAAGAAACTGAAAAGAACGATACACTAGAAAAGGAAGATGAAGAGGAGGTGTTTCACGACATTACCGATCATCCAGAGTGGGGAAATGAAGCAGACAACGAGTCAACGGACAATTCAAGCGAAAACGAAGAAACTATAATGGATGTCCGATTTTATGATTTTCCGAACCAAACTAAACAACGCCAGAAACACTATAGAGCAAAGAAAAAAACAAAAGGGGTTAGAACCAATCCGATGCCTAGAATAAGAGGAAAAAATCAATTCCTAATGCTAGTAAAGGCTGAAGATTGTGTTAAGGATAAGATTTCTGGAAGAATGAGAGGCAGTGATCAAAAGAGCTTACGAAAAGACAAAAGAGGCTCAAGAAATCAAGTTCAAAAGAATGGAACGAAAACTGAAACAAAAAAATCAGAAAAGAACAAGCGCAACAGAGAATACACGGAGTCCAAGTTAGAACGTAGAAACAAGTACAGAGAGCTCAAGAAAACTCTGAAAGAAGTTTGGACTACAGAAATTGAGAGTGGAGAGGACAAAAACGCCAAAATCAAGGAAAACATGGATGTTCCCTCTCACTATAGGAAATTCACAATAGAGGATAGGAAGGTGATATTAACCCCACCTATTCGAGAGAGGAAGGAGAACAAATCTTATGACGGACCGGAGGATGCAAAAAAAGTTGATTTAGCAGCTCCAGGTGAGCCACCTAGACCGGTGTACATAGCCACAGATTTGTCTCCAAGCGAATATTCATGTAATTTACAATTTTTGACTTAAAAAGTGAGAAAAAATGAGGTTATGAAGCTAAACTATGGTTGGTAGCTATAGATGATAATTGTATAAATTGTGTTGTTTCATAAACACCAAAAGTTAAGAGAATATATAGGGTGGAATTAAGAGCACACCATGACTTAATTAAAACAAAAAAGATGCAAGTACCGATCTTGTTTATAAAATTGAGTAGTACAATGACAATAGAAACTCCCATAAATCTATTTAGCCGTATGACAGGAAACTGTCGCGGGCGGTTCTGAATCGGCGGTCAGGCAGGGAACTCTCAAATATATCTGATGACATTTACGAGGTTCTTAAGTAACCAAATATCTTATCAAAATTGTATGAAACTAGGAAAAGAATCTTTTAACTATTGGTGTATTCGTTATAAAGATATTTTTAATTTATTGAATTTGTTTGGAGGTGTCGGTTTATTCTTCATTTGATGCTATATCAAGCCTTTGATTCAAACATGGTTGATGTGCACGTGTCATGCCTGCTTTGTCTTTTAGAGCATGCCTTTCAATAATCTTAACTTCCCTTGTTTGTTTGATCTCCCAATACCAAACAATTGCATCAATATTTTTTCATACCTAGAGGTCCTCGTCGTTTATAGCCCAAAAACCTTTCCAACAATCAGTGTAAGCTTGTGCATTGGTCATATCACTCTTTCTAGCACAAAGTGTCCCATATTGAATCAAAATTTTTCTATAATTTGGTGATGTAGGCTCTTTGTCAATGTCTGGCTGTTTAGCCAAGGAAACAACAAATTTGGCACAGCAAGCCTCTGCATGGGCCACAAGTTGAGAACTTCGAGGCCTCCTTGGTTCACCGGCCAAGCAACTGATTTCCAACACGCCCATTGCAATGGCCTGGAGGTTTTTGTGTTGTTTTTCCACAGAAACCTTTTTATTGGTTTTAAGAACTCTTTCCAGTGATACTTAGCCATCTTGAGAGGCGGGCTAGTGAAGGCAATAAGGGATCATAAAGGATTAATCACTTTTATCCGACTTGGGAATGGGAGAAGAGCATACTTCCACCTACTCATTTTTTATTTGATTTTCTGAAGCACCCACTCAAACCTTTTCTTGTGAGTTATGTCCACCCCCAAGGGGACTCCCAGATGTTTGAAGATATTCCCTTTTGTGACAATCTCCCCCGACCAGTCATAAGGGTCAAATGAGTCATTTTCTGACAGGGAGATCAGCCTTGACTTCTCTATATTACATTGGACCCTGAAGCTACCGAGAATATTTGTACAATCCCCAGAGATTTCCTGATGACATGGGGGCACGCCTTCAAAAAGAGGAGAGAATCATCTACAAAAAGTTTTGCTAGTAGTTGGCTATTTCCTGTTAAAGCCAGGCCTTACAACTCCCCTCGTTATGCACTAGCTTCGAGCGTCGTGATCCTATGGCGAAAAGCAAGGGGGCCAGAGGGAATCCTTGCTTAATGGACCTTTTGACCTCAAAAGAGCCCACAATTCTATCGTTAAATAGGACCTATTGACCGGCTTCCAGCCCCTCGTACACGTACCAGATGACATAGGCGAGGCCCAAAGCCCAATGCTTTCATGACGACTTCTATATATGTCCATGTTATTCTGTCATAAGCCTTATCAAGGTCCAACTGCAGCAGAATGCTCTCTTGCTTTGTGAAAGTTGCGTATCTGATGCCCACCATTGCTGCCAAGATTTTATCATAAATGGACCTTCCTTTGATGAACCCATGTTGATGGGGAGGGATGATCTTGGTTAGTAGGGGGGCTAGTCTGAGGGCTACTGCTTTAGCAATAATTTTGTAGGCCACCGATATCATTGTTATAGGGTGCCAGTGTTTCAGTTGAGAACAACAAATATTTTTTGGGATGGGTTTTATAAGCCCTCTCTTAACACTTATCTCCAACGACCCTTTGACAATGGCTTTATTGGCCAACCTTGAGACTGGTACCTTGAGATCATCCCAAAATTCTCTAAATAATTCCACGTCATCCATCCCAACCAAGGGACTTTTCCTTGCCAAGGGCTTGCAATCCTAGTGAACATTCGTCTTCAGAAAATGCCCCTTCCAAGCAATTAGCATCTGAGTGGGAAATCTTCTTCTTGACTCTCTGAAGTAAGGTCCCTCTGGCTTCTTCCACTTTTTGGGACTGGATCTCTGGCCGTCCAATGATTTGACTAAGATAACATCACACCAGCCATCTCATCTTGGTTATCAACTTCTATCCCTTTCTCATCATAGATCGAGCGGACGTGGCCCTGGCTCTTCTTGATTTTTAAGGCCCTCAAAAACTAAGTTTGATTAGAGGCTTCAGATTGTAGGAAAGTCTCCCTGGATAGAAGCCTTTCCTTTCTGATATCTTCGAGCTACTCATTAGCAAGGTTAGATTTGGCCTCGAGCCATCATTTGTGCTCCTCCTCAGTAGCAAGCCCCTTGGCTTTGATGGAGGTAAGCAATTGTACCTCCGCTATAAGATGCATAAGGTGTACCTCCCTAGTTGTGTCTACGTCATATTTGATTTTGACTCATGAACTCAAATCAAATGCGAACGGTTTTAGAAACCCAAATTCGCAAGAAAAAAATTTACTAACGATTTTCTTAATAACAAACTTGGGGGGCTACCTTCCCTTGGACACCTAAAACAACAAACAAGGGGACTCAACTTCTAATGTCACTATTATATCCTCATTTGATATTGTAAATATCTTGCTAAAATTGAGAAATATTGCTTGTAGTTTGCTGACATGTTTTATGGTCAACATTATGAATTTTAGTTAACATCCCTGCCCAGTAGATGACACCTTACTTTTGTTGGACATGTTTTATAGTCAAGCACTGCGAATTTTAGTTAAAGTCCAAGTAGATGACACCCTAGATTTTGGCATAAATCCTCGTTGTTTTCTACTTCTCTAGTAAGACCCAAAGTCTCCAATCAGGATTGAAAATGATTTGTCCTTGCAATGGAGCCTTGAAGTTGGGAGACAACTCTAAAGATTGTGCATGGCATTGAATTGGATTGATTCTTACATGATAATGTTCTATATCATGAGTACTTGCTACTGCTAACCTATAAAGTGTCTTTTGCATTCAAACCAAATTTTCTCTTAATCTCACAACTCTATTGGGAATTTTCTCAAAACCTGCAAGGCTTGTCTCAGCACACCCACATGGTGCACATTTTTGAGCACAAGTTATGACCAACTCACAAAATAGCTCCAAGTCAATCTTAAGATCATCCATATTCAAGAGTTTTTGAAGTTCCAAGCGCCAAGAAAGAAAACCTTAAGGCTTGGCTAAAATTCAAATAGAAAGTGGAATTCAAAAGTTTTCCTTCCCAACTTAAGGACTTTGAGTTGCATTGTCATAAACTTCAAATCCAAACCATAACCCATAAAAGACACTAAAGTAATATGTAGTTTTAAAGGTGGTTGGTACCTTTAAGTACCACAAAGTCCATATTAGATATTATGGTAGAAATATTGCATTATAGAAACCTTCAAATCAAGCATATTCATGTAATTTGGAGATTTTTGACTTAAAAAGAGAGAAAAAATGAGGTTATGTTAAACTACGACCGGTAGCTATAGATGATAATCCTTAAATTGTGTTGTCCATAAACACAAAAACTTAAGAGAATACATAGGGTGGAATTAGCAGCATACCATGAATTAATTAACACAAAAAAGATAAAGCCACCGATCTCGTTTATAAAATTGAGTAGTACACTGACACGATACTTTTAGGTAGTTATGGTCACTTTTTACAACATTGTTTTGGTGGCTATTAGGGTTTTGTTTTCTTTGTTTATGTTTCCACTACTAATTGGTAGCTCACAGTTCTGATTTGGTTTTATTTTTGGTAGTTCATGGCTGTCGTCTCTCATTGATGACTTGGTAGTTTTGGTTGTTGTTGGTACTACTTATTAGTATGATGCCTTGAGAACTGCCTACTATCTTTCGGTACTAACTAATAGCTTTTCGTACTAATGTGGTTCCCCCTTTGGTGCTGTTTGGAAACAAGATGAGTATGATATGCTGGAGGCAACATGCAAGGAAGCACAAGGCCACACCCTCTTTGTGAAGTAGATGATTGCTGATGTTAGGCTTGAGAAGAGATTCATGTTATATCCTAGGCCCGAGGTTGTTGCTTCGGTGGGTATGATCCACGTGTTTGGCATGTGTGTTGGTATTGTAGTAAACTCTTGGTGGCTAGATGAGCCACTAGCAAACACAACGCTTACGATGTGGCCGCTAAACCCGGGCGGATGATTATGCTTGATCTTAATGGGGTGTTATGAGAAGCTACACAATGCAAGATGGGGTTTGCTTGGCGATTACAGAGTTCTGCAATCAGCTTGGGGATTTTTGATTATAGGTTTGCAAATCAGCAGGCATACAAACGATGGAGCATGGAACCGGTTTGTAACAGGGTTTCAAATATCAATTTATTGGAAGCTTTTTTTGCTTGCTAGCATCAATTGAGTATTGATAACTGGTTTTAATTTATTTTCCATTGGTATTTGTGATCCAAGTCGTGATTTTATTTTGGTTTTTCTTTGTAATCATCTCTATATCTTCTTACTAACACCAAACTGGTTTATGCCTCGACTACTTCTCCGTCTACAACCGGAAGCTCGACACTTTTGGACAAACACCGCTCTAGGTCATCATGCCATTTATGCACTCAAACAAACTTGAAATGCAATGAAACTTTAGGAGGAGGTCTAAGACACCTAAGGTCACTATCCTATTAAGGCTGATCGCAATCCAACAAGGTACCAAAATCACGATCCTTCATAAAAAAGGTACTGAAAACTGCAATAGATTAGTGCAAAAAGGTCGCCCTATGTTCTAGAAACAATCTCCTATGGTTAGAAGGAACACTCAAATTCACAATTAAGGCTCACAGACGTTGTTGGGAAACAAGCAAACTGAAACACCTCTATAGTGATGTCACCCAAGAGCGTTGAAAGAGAACTACAAGACGCCAAAAGCTTTGCAAAATCCTTTTGAAACACCACAAGTCCAATAGGAGTGGACCCTTGGGAATTTACTAGCCGTCGCCCACCCAAGAGACTATGTCATATAGGAGCAAAACCCTGTCAAAGCACGGATTTACAGCACACGCCGACCAATGCAGATGAAGACAAGATCCTCTCCTTTCAGAATCAAACATCACAAACCCATAACTTCAACATCAATTCCACAATTATAGATCCATGCCCTCCGAATTTGTCTACACACAATTTGTCATAGCCACAACCCTACAGAGAACTAGTCGTAACCTGAAGTGTACAACTCCAATTGGGGCACCTTAAAGCTTGAAAAATGACTGGCAAGAAAGCCGAAGATGACCAAAATTGATTCCATATGCCTCCATGAGAAAAATTGACGCGAACACAAAGTTGTCCCAACACGACTACACGTAGAGAAGGCTAGTCGCGGCAGAAAATTGCATCCAAGAGCACCAAGGAGACACAACGAGCTAAAACCTACACATTTCTGATGTTTGGCTGAAATTTTTTAATTTTGTACATGAGTTTAATTTATATACAAGTCTCGCTTCAAAAAACTCACTCACGGGCACTTATAGTAGCCCGACAGCTGTCACTAGACTAGCGACTTGCAGTGCATGTACATGTGCTTGTTAAAGCAAGCTAAAAAACCCACAAAAAAAGGCCCACACACCCTTTTGACATCGGATGTCATGTCCGTATGTACAAATTTATAAAAAACGAGGTGTCAAAAATGCGCCCAACATAGTTTGCCACACCCCAGCTTGCTAGATCATTCATGATCAGTAGCGCAAAAGAGATCCTGTAAACCACATGAGAGAGTCTTCACTTCATCTTCATCATTAGCCACACGATCAGTAAATTCTTCAAAAGAAGGCTCATCCTCAATCACAGTCATCAACCTTGCAATATACTTCTTCAACCTGTAGCCATTCACACGTGCTTTATGTGGGGTACCATCCAAGTCAGCAAGCTGATATGTGCCATTTGGAAACGTATTTAAGACTAAGAAAGGACCTTGCCACTTGATTTGAAATTTCTTTTGAAAAGTTCTATCAAGCTTACTATTGTAACGAAGCACCATGTCACCCTTCTTGATGTCCTTGTCCTTTACCTTCTCATTTGCCTTTGCTTGATTCTTCTTCAAGACCTGCTCATAATGCTCAAAAGCCAACAACCTATCCAATTGTACACATTGCAAATATAGAAGCCTTTCCTTGAATGCATCATTGGGCTCTTCTTCAAGCTTTAGCATCATCTTCAAGGCTGGTATCTCCACCTCAATAGGAAGTAAAGCCTCTTTGCCAAAAACTAGATGGAAGGGAAAAAACCAGTACCTGATTTGATGGCAGTCCTATAAGCCCATAGAGCACAAGGTAGCTCTAAATCCCAAGTCTTCACATTGTTTCTTGACATCTTTGTAAGCATCCTTATAAGCTCTCCATTAAGTCTTTCATTCATGCCATTGCATTGGGGATAATATGGAGTAGTAAACCTGCGATGTACATGAAGCTTCTCACATAGATAATCCACCAACTCTCCCCTGAAACCTGGACCCTTGTCAGAAAGTAACTCCAATGGCATGCCAAATTTTCAGCAAATATCTTCATATATAAATAAGGAAACATCTTTACTCGTGATGTGCTTAACAGCTTTGGCTTCGGCCCATTGGCTTCAGCCCACCTGGATAGATAGTCAATAGCAGTAAGTATGTAAGTATGTAACATTTGCCTCTAGTCGGATAGATAGTCAACAACAGTAAGTATGTAACATTTTTCTCTAGCTGTCATAGGTAGAGGACCGATTGCATCAATACCCCACTTCTCAAACACATCATAAGCCACAATGGTGCCTCTAATTTTTGATTTGAGAACCCTATTTTCCATGCTTTGACACTCTTTACAAGACTTGCACCAATGATGAACATCACGTTGAACACTTGGCCACACATAACCCTCTTGCAAGACTTTATGCAAAGTGATCTTTGAAGCAAAGTGAACACCACAAAACCCTCATGATTCTCCTCCAAAATTTTGTAAATTTTCTCTTTCCAAGGCGCTTTTCTCATCACAAAATCAGCCCCCTTCATATACAAGGCATCTTCAAGTAGCACATACCTTTTGGCACGATGTAGGAAGGCATACTTTTTTGACTTCTCCAACTCTGATGGAAGCATACCTGTTTGTAGAAACTCTTCCTCCCTCTCTAAAGCTTACCTTCCCAAATAAAGAGGAGAATCATCCATTATCACATACAATTGCCCAATTGAAGCTTGCGTTGCACCATGTGCTTCTTCATTTTGAGACCTGTCCACATGCCTTAAACTCCAAGCTTCAAAATGCTTAAGCAGATTCTTCACTTGAAAAAACATATTTTTCAGCCTTGGATTCTTACTTTGCCACACCCCAAGTACTTGCTTAACCACCAAAAGAGAATCACCTCTTACCCTCACACGACGGATGCCAAGCTCAAGGCAAAGGTTGAGACCTTTCTCCAAAGTAGCATACTCAGCTTCATTGTTGCTTTGTGCTGTAAGCTTCAAAATCCTTTTAGTTACCAAAGCACCTTGAGGATCATAGATTACCACACCTCTCAAATCTTCACCATACGCTTTCCTGTAAGAGCCATCAAAAAACAATAGATAGACATTGTCTATGTCGGGAGCTTCCATGTGTTGCTTCTTCAGTGCATCCTCCTTAAGAAGAAGAGGGCTTTCCTTATAGGTAAGCAAATCATCCAATGTAGCCCTTGTACTCTACTCAACAAGAAAAGAGAATTGGAATTCCTGTAGCTCCACAATCCACTTCATGAACCTCTTTGACAAAGTAGGGCTATTCACCAATTGAGGTAGAAGAGTGTAGCTAGTGAGGAATGTGAATGGTTTAGGGAGAAGGTAGTGCCTAAACCTTCTACATGCATAAATCACACTCACCATAATGAGATCCACCTCAGTATAGCCTCTTTCCACCTCTAGCTTCACCCTGCTAGCACAATAGATAGGCTTCATGTAGTGGGAATTGTTACCTCGTTGAAGAAGCATAGCTCCAATAGCATCCTCACCTATTGATGGATTCACATAAAACTCCTTATCCCAATTAGGAGCTTGCATAGTAGGAAGAGAACCAAGAACCTCTTTGATACCTTGAAAAACCTCTTCACATTCATTTGTCCATTGTAGAGGATCCAACCTTGCTACCTTTTGTAGAGGATAAAGAAGTTGACAGGACAAAGGAATGAACCTTGCCATATACTTCACCTTTTGAATGAAAGTAGAAAGTTTCTTTGTATCTTTAGATGATGGGAGGAGCACCAAAGCCTTCAGTTTGTCAGGATCCGCTTCAATCCCATTCTCTGAGATCATATGCCCCAAAAACTTCACTCTTGGTTGAGCAAGATGACACTTCTTTGGGTTGAGTTGACCTCCACTTTCATCATATTGCTTCAATACCATCCCAAGCTTTGCACAATGATCCTTTCTAGAGCTATAAACACAAAAGTCATCAATAAGATCCTTCATAAACTTGCCAAGAAAGGGAGAGAACACCTTATTGACGTGCTTTTGATACCACGCACAATCATTCATAAGACCAAAAGGAAGCACACAATAACAAAAGCATCCACATGGTGTGATAAATGTGGTCTTCTTTTGATCTTCTAAATCCAAGATGAGCTGAAAATATCCAGAGAATCCATCACATACACTATACCTCTCATGCCCTGCAATAGAATCAAGTATGTCATCTATGAAAGGAAGAGGGTATGGATCCCTCTTCATGGCTGTGTTTAGGGGCTTAAAATCAACACATATCCTCCACTTTCCATCCTTCTTGGGTGTGACAACAACAGGACTCACCCATTCTGCAGTGTTCACAGGACATATGAAACCTGCTTCAAGAAGCTTGTCTACCTCTTCCTTTAAAGCATTAAGTTGTACCTGTCCCATTCTCCTTAGCTTTTGGCGTATGGGCTGAGATCCTTCCTTGATTGGAATGTGGATTTCATCTCCCTTAAAGACTCTAATTTCCTCATAAGAAGTGATGAATAAATGGGGAAATTGTTGTATCATATGTAGGTACTCACCCTTCTCATGACTAGTCAAGTCGGGAGACAACATACCTTGTATCAGCTCCTATTTGACATTAGGTTAAGCTTCGGGTTGCATCAGCTCTTCAATTTGCTCATAAGGACCAGAGATATCCTCATTCTCCATAAGGCCAAGAAATCTTTGTTTCTCATCATGCTCTTGTTCAAGAAACAAGGAGGAGACATCTAGATCACTATCGCTGCTATCTTCCACTTCACTGCCATCATCCCCATTGTCTTCTTCTTCACTTGAGGACTCTTCTTCATCACTTTTCTCATCAAAATCAGCATAAAAAGATTGCTTGCTAGCCATGTCAAACCTCTTCTTATCACCCCTTCTATTGTAGAGAGTGATGGTACCATGTCCCCAATCCTGTATCGCTTTGGTTGCCTGTAACCATGGTCTTCCAAGGATGAGAGGGAAAGCACCAATACCCGCGGGAATTTTGAGGTCCCTGCCCCTTGTCGAGAGGAGCGGAGTACCTTTGATAGGTCTCCAATCCTGAGAAGGAAAAACCAACGGACATTGCCTTAGCTACTACGTAGCCACGGGCATGAACCGTTAGTGAAGGATTGGTCCTATCTCGCTATGGCGGAGCATGACCACCATAACCCTATCTAAAAACTATCTATAATCAATTTTACCTAAAAGTATAAATCATAGAGTGACCAACCTGTGCGCTTTTTTCTCCATGTTTCAGAAGCACAGCCGTCAAGGTTTGTCTCTTTTAAGATTTATGACTTTAAAAAAAAAATTCTAGCGTTGGAAAGTTACCCGACTCATCGGGTCCACCCGTTCATAGAATGATACAATCGGGGTATCATTCTCGTCGGGGTATCATTCTCCCGTCCATAGAATGATACCGTTGGGGTATCATTCTCCCACTTTCCACACCACACTCACCCTTCTTTTGTTATCTAGTTACTACCACACTGTTTAAACATATATGTTCCTTTACTTTATTTATGATACCGGTTCGTTAAAACAGCCCTTCAAAAAGTATTACAAACAATAGTCAAACAAGAAGTCGTCCAATTTTAAACCAACAACCCTTGGATTAGGTTCACTCAAGAATCTATATTGGCGCTATTATATCCGATCGATATATACATTATTTATAAAAACCATTGTCCTCATGAGCGTCCCATACCGCTCGACAAGTACTCGTTGTGCTGATCTGGACGTACTCCCGCCACAGCAACAACGGTGCCAATCTGGGCGTCATCCTCACGCCACGGCAAAACAAAACTGCAGTATCCAGCTGGTCTAATCTGGGTGTACTCCCACCACAGCATCAGCGGTGCCATCCTGGGCGTCATCTCACGCCTCGGCAATAGACACATAATGCCAACGCTAATAAGTAGAGAGACTTCAGAGAAACCATACCGAAGGTTTTGGACAAACATTCTTTCCTATAGCAACCAGTTTAACCAGACAATCTTTCCTACTTGTCAAACATATGCCGAGTTTCCTGGGGTTAAGCCCCGTGGTTTCGGTCCGTGTTTTCTTTTCATAAGGTAAATATTATATTTCTATGGTCTCGCATATGCAATGATGCATAACTTGAAACTGCAATACTAACCTATACCATAGCTTCGATTGGTCCGATTGGTGGAGACATATCATGTCCCGCAGGAGTTCCCGCGTTACTTCTACCGGCTTCATGATCATTAGCGCCTTGTGTTCGAGCACGCTTTGGATCCATTTTTTTGTACTACACTTATGTTAAACACTTAGAACTTTAAATTGATCAATTTTCCTAGTAGTCTCCTTGTTTCCAAAGAGAGTCTGTAATTTGAACCCTCGCCAACTCGGATTCACACTTAGTGTTGTTGTTCTACATCTAATTTCTATACATAAAATATTTGTTAATCTTAATTAATAAAAAATTAAGTGTGTAAACTACGAGTGAAAGTTTAGGACTGCATTACTTTTATGCATGACATTTCTAATCCAATTCTAACTTCCATTTCTATACTTCAACTAAATCAATTTTTAGTATTATTCAAAATTCTACCTAATCTAATTGACAATAAAATTGTTGAATGAGAATTTCATCATGTATAATAAGAATAAGATGAGTTCTCTTATGTATTAACTTTCAAATAACTATGCATAAGTTAATAGCGAAGATGTATTAACTAGAGAGAGTAGGTATACTTAGAGAGATTAAAGTAAGAGAAAACATACACACACATCTTTTCTAAAGTTAATTGAATCTTACTAATCCATTAGAAAGATTAGAGTAAAAGAGAACACACACTCACATCATTTTCTAAAGCTAATTGAATCTCACCAATCTATTAGAGAGATTAGAGTAAGAGATAACACACAGACACACACACATATCCTTCTTAAAACTAATTGAATCTTACTAATCTATTAGAGAAATTAGAGTAAGAGACAGCACACACACACACACACACACATATACTTCTTAAAACTAATTGAATCTTACTAATATATTAGAGAAATTAGAGTAAGAGATAGCACACACACACACACATATACTTCTTAAAACTAATTGAATCTTACTAATCTATTAGAGAAATGAGAGTAAGAGATAGCACACACACACACACACACACATAGCTAATTGAATCTTATTAATCGATTAAAGAGATTAGAGTAAGAGATAGCACACATACATCATTCCTAAAGTTAATTAAATGCTTAATTAATACGCACCTTATTAGTCCACTAGAGTTTTTGCTCTCTTAGTGGTTTGTGGACACCTTCTCTCTAAGAGAAGTGGCAGCACTTCGTGAGCGCTATAGAGGCAATCTCTATGTTTAAAGTGTGAGCATGGATGCTCTATTTATAGGAGAAAAGAAAACGTCGAATTTTTTTTTCAAAGAAAAAATAAAATTTTAATTTTTTTTTATAAAAGAAATATTTTTTTTATAAAAGAAATATTTTTTTTTCCCCTCAAAAATTATACCCGCGTTTTTGGTACCCTTGGTACCCATCAGCTTGACCGGTTTGTCATTATCATCAAAAGATAAGGCCACACAGCCCCCCCTCATTAAGATTAGTCAAGACTAGCCTCTCCTTTTCATGTGACAGTGTGTCCCACTTTGTCCCCTCCTATGTGAGTCCAGGTGAGTCCATGTGCCTTCGTTTGTCATCCTTGTGTATTCTTTTGTCTTTATAACTATTTTATTCATTTCCTTAATGATAATTTACTTTACATTTTTAAGTTAAACTTTACAGTCTTATATTAACGTTACAGTAGTAAAAAAGAATTCTACAATCAGTAAATAAGTCTTGCAATAAGTTAGTTAGTGATTCATATAGCTAAACATGTCAAAATTTTGTAGCATAAATTTTAAATTCTAGGTTTTCTCAACCGACGATTCATAATTTGAACTCGAATATCTTAAATAATGAGTGATGGTTAAAAAAAATTCAAATGCGTAATAGAACTTGTGTGAAATTTGAAAGTAGAGACCTTACAATCTCCCCTACTTAGAATTTGAGATGCCCTCATCTCAAGAACAGTGAAGGGTAATCCTTAAGAAGGGATATCTCATCTTCCCAAGTAGCATCTTCTATAGGGAAATCCTTCCATAAGATAAGATGTTCTTTGATGGATCTATTCCTAAGCTTTCTCTCCCGAGTTTCTAGGGTAGTATCAGGTTGGAGTTGTAGAACATCTTGAGCAGGTAAAATGATTTGCTCATCATCAAGGACATGGTCAGGGTTATATACATAAGGTTTTAACAGATATACATGAAATACATCATGCACTTTGAGATGAGAAGGGAGTTTTAGTCTATAAGCTGGATCACTTACAACCTTGATTATTTTGTAAGGTCCACAATATCGGTAGCTAAGCTTCTTATACCTTCCGAGAGACAGATTACTCTTTTTGGCCTTTACTCGTAAGAAAACTTTGTCACCTTCTTTGAAAATCCGATCAAATCTTTTTAAGTCGGCGCACTTCTTTTGTCGATCTTGAGCCGCTTGAATATCCCTTCGAATAGCTTTGGTTTGAGCTTCCATTTCTTCAAGCATTTTCTTTGCATACAGCTTATTTTGGCGTAAAAGCTCTAACACTTTCCTAACATGTCCTTCATGCTCTTCCTCTGATTTGGAATAAATTAAGATATCTTCAAAGAATACTAGGACAAAATCGTCCAAGAATTCTCTAAAGATATCTTGCATCAGACGATTGAAAGTTGCAGGAGCATTCGTAAGTCCGAAAGCCATCACCGTAAATTCGTAATGACCATAACGAGTGTCGAAAGCTGTTTTGGAGATATCAACCTCCTGGATTCGAATTTGATGATAGCCAGATCGAAGATCGATCTTTGTGAATATTTTGGCTCCATGTAATCTGTCCAGCATTTCATCAATACGAGGAATTGGATATTTATTCTTGATGGTAACCTGATTTAAGCCCCTATAATCTATGCAAAGTCGAAGAGAGCCATCCTTTTTCTTTTGGAAGAGAATAGGTGCACCCCATGGAGATGTACTAGGTCGGATAAACCCTTGCTCAATCAACTGCTTGAGCTGCTCCTTGAGTTCTATAGCCTCTGGAAGTGACATCTTGTACGGTGCTCTTGAGACTGGTTCACTACCTGGAAAAAATTTGATTTCATGGTCTACCTCCCTAGGTGGTGGTAGTTCAGAAATTTCAGTGGGAAAACATCCGAAAATTCTTCTAGCCACATTGGCTCAGGGTTGGAAGAAGATTTTTCTACTTTTTTTAGCTTGACTACAAAAATTTGTTGACCCTTGCGTAACCCTTTCAAAAGACGATTAGCTTTGACCAAGTAAGCTTTTGGTCGTCCATTCTGGCCTTGAATAGTGACTTCTTGACCTAGGTTTTCCACAAAAGTAACACGTCCTTGGGCACAATGGATATTGGCATTATGACTGGCTAACCAATCCATTCCAAGAATTCCGTCATAGATTCCTATGGGTAAGGTTCGAAAAGTAGCAGAAGTAGAGTATTCTCCCAACTTGAAATCTATTTTTCCCACAGTGTACTGAGATAACACCTCCTTTCCATTGGCTAATTCAACTCTCATCTTTCTTGCAGGGTGTTGATTAAGTCCTAACCTCCTTAAACATTTAGGTGACAAGAAAGAATGAGTATTGCTACAATCAATAAGAAGCTCAAATATTTCACCTTGGTATTTTGCAGGTGTTTGAATGACAACATATTGTTGTCTTGCTCTTGGGTTATCAATTGTAGCATGTAGGGTTGCTCTTTCCTCTTGTTCTTCTCCCAATGTTGGTTCTCCTATGATAGCATTGACTTTGGCAGCCATTCTGCGCCCTTGATCTCGTCCTCCATTTCTTCCTCCACGATTTATTATTTGGCCTCGTTCTCTAGCTCGATTAGGTGTATTTGTTGCGGAGACTCGCCTAGGACATACATTCCTGAAATGTCCTAGCTCGTTGCATTCATAGCATCTAAGATCTGCATTTTGAGCTCCATTTGCTGAAGCTGCAACTATTGGATGAGTTTGGTGAACTGAGTGAACTTGCTTTTGGTTCCACATCATAGGCCGTCCTCTTCTTCCATCATTCCTTGTATTTCCATTTCGTACCCTTTGAGAGTTTGACATCTCTTTAGCTAAGGGTTTAGCTCTTAAAAGAGCATCTTGAAAATTTACAGGCCTCATGGCTTCTAGACGTGTATTTAAAGGAGCATTTAGCCCTTGGCAGAAACGGGCTACTTGTTGATCTGTGGTCATTGGTGGAGCATAGCGCCTAAGAGTTACAAATTTGGAGTAGTATTCTTCCACTGTAAGATGAAACTGACGTAAGTTGAAGAATTCATTCATCTTAAGGGATTCGTGTGCAGGTGGAAGATAACGTCCTTTGACAACATACTTAATATCTTCCCAAGTTTGAGTGTTTTGAGCTACTTGATTATCTTTGTAGTGTTGTTTCCACCAAATCTTGGCATCCCCTGTGAGACGAAACATAGCCAACATTTCTTGGTTTTCGGGAGTAGTACCAGCAGTAGAAAAATAATCCTCCATCTCTTTGAGCCACACTTATGCATCGCGCTCAACTAGGGCTCCTTCCCCTTTGAAAGAGGGAAGTTTAGCTTGCTTGAGAAGTAGCTTTTTCTCTTGAAGAGATGTGTACACCGCACTCTTACCATATAGATTAAGTGAAACTTTATTGGATACTTTAACTTTAATCCACTTCAAGGCAAGACTTGATCAGACAATAATACAAACAAAAGATAATATTAATCCAAACTTTATTTATATACACATTATTTGCTACCAAGGTTGGTAGTCTTTAGGTACAAGGATTGTAATGTCTCTATATTTTGAGTTTAGTGACTACAAAAGGATAGGCTAAAGGATCAAAATAATAAGTTTCCTTTGACCCTTGAAAGCTACGAGATACACATATGGGTCGAATCCTACCACCATGGATAAATTTTGTAACTTGGTTATAGACCCATTGAGTCTGAGATATCTTTTCTCCTCCCAAGGTGATGGTAGCAACCGGATTCTTAGTACCAATGAAAAGATAAACTTCGATGACTTTTAACTCCTCTAC
Source organism: Adiantum capillus-veneris (assembly GCF_014529385.1). NCBI lineage: Eukaryota > Viridiplantae > Streptophyta > Polypodiopsida > Polypodiales > Pteridaceae > Adiantum > Adiantum capillus-veneris. Next base: position 139,228,307 of record NC_140937.1, on the reverse strand, counting down.
CCATCGAAGTTTCTTGAGATTGGTATCCATGCACCATATCTTGTCAACATCGATGGTATAGATTCCTCCAGATGAACTCCAGTTGATGCCCCATCCTCTATGCACCCTTGGGATAGGTGGTGCAAATACCCTATCCAAAATCATCATCACCCTTTTTTGAAACTAATAATTTGGTGATTGGCATGCATTTTCAAACATTATGGTGAACACCTGGAATTTCTGGTAGGCTGAATGAACATTTTCATGTACCAGGAAAGTTCAGTCTTCAATACCATATAAAAATTCAAAACAATTTTTCTAGGTTCTTCTATTATTTCAAACATTTGCATCCTTCAATAACCAATCATCAATCTAAAAATCTCCCCAAGCTTTAACCTAGGCTCTGATACCAGTGTGAGGTCCCTACCCCTTGTCGAGAGGAGCGGAGTACCTTTGATAGGCCTTCAATCCTGAGAAGGAAAAACCAACGGACATTGCCTTAGCTACTACGTAGCCACGGGCATGAACCGTTAGTGAAGGATTGGTCCTATCTCGCTATGGCGGAGCGTGACCACCATAACCCTATCTAAAAACTATCTATAATCAATTTTACCTAAAATTATAAATCTTAGAGTGACCAACCTGTGTGCTTTTTTTCCCATGTTTCAGAAGCACAGCCGCCAAGGTTTGTCTTTTTTAAGATTTATGACTTAAAAAAATAATTTCTAGCGTTTGAAAGTTACTTGACTCATCGGGTCCACCCGTCCATAGAATGATACCGTTGGGGTATCATTCTCCCACTTTCCACACCACACTCACCCTTCTTTTGTTATCTAATTACTACCACACTGTTTAAACATATATGTTCCTTTACTTTATTTATGATATTGGTTTGTTAAAACAGCCCTTCAAAAAGTATTACAAACAATAGTCAAACAAGAAGTCGTCCAATTTTAAACCAACAACCCTTGGATTAGGTTCACTCAAGAATCTATATTGGCGCTATTATATCCGATCGATATATACATTATTTATAAAAACCATTGTCCTCATGAGCGTCCCATACCGCTCGACAAGTACTCGTTGTGCTGATCTGGACGTACTCCCGCCACAGCAACAACGGTGCCAATCTGGGCGTCATCCTCACGCCACGGCAAAACAAAACTGCAGTATCCAGCTGGTCTAATCTGGGTGTACTCCCACCACAGCATCAGCGGTGCCATCCTGGGCGTCATCTCACGCCTCGGCAATAGACACATAATGCCAACGCTAATAAGTAGAGAGACTTCAGAGAAACCATACCGAAGGTTTTGGACAAACATTCTTTCCTATAGCAACCAGTTTAACCAAACAATCTTTCCTACTTGTCAAACATATGCCGAGTTTCCTGGGGTTAAGCCCCGTGGTTTCGGTCCGTGTTTTCTTTTCATAAGGTAAACATTATATTTCTATGGTCTCGCATATGCAATGATGCATAACTTGAAATTGCAATACTAACCTATACCATAGCTTTGATTGGTCCGATTGGTGGAGACATATCATGTCCCGCAGGAGTTCCCGCGTTACTTCTACCGGCTTCATGATCATTAGCGCCTTGTGTTCGAGCACGCTTTGGATCCATTTTTTTGTACTACACTTATGTTATACACTTAGAACTTTAAATTGATCAATTTTCCTAGTAGTCTCCTTGTTTCCAAAGAGAGTCTGTAATTTGAACCCTCGCCAACTCGGATTCACACTTAGTGTTGTTGTTCTACATCTAATTTCTATACATAAAATATTTGTTAATCTTAATTAATCAAAAATTAAGTGTGTAAACTGCGAGTAAAAGTTTAGGACTGCATTACTTTTATGCATGACATTTCTAATCCAATTCTAACTTCCATTTCTATACTTCAACTAAATCAATTTTTAGTATTATTCAAAATTCTACCTAATCTAATTGACAATAAAATTGTTGAATGAGAATTTCATCATGTATAATAAGAATAAGATGAGTTCTCTTATGTATTAACTTTCAAATAACTATGCATAAGTTAATAGCGAAGATGTATTAACTAGAGAGAGTAGGTATACTTAGAGAGATTAAAGTAAAAGAAAACATACACACACATCTTTTCTAAAGTTAATTGAATCTTACTAATCCATTAGAAAGATTAGAGTAAAAGAGAACACACACACACATCATTTTCTAAAGCTAATTGAACCTCACCAATCTATTAGAGAGATTAGAGTAAGAGATCACACACACACACACACAGATCCTTCTTAAAACTAATTGAATCTTACTAATCTATTAGAGAAATTAGAGTAAGAGACAGCACACACACACATATACTTCTTAAAACTAATTGAATCTTACTAATCTATTAGAGAAATTAGAGTAAGAGATAGCACACACACACATATCCTTCTTAAAACTAATTGAATCTTACTAATCTATTAGAGAAATTAGAGTAAGAGATAGCACACACACACACATAGCTAATTGAATCTTACTAATCTATTAGAGAGATTAGAGTAAGAGATAGCATACACACACACAAAGCTAGTTGAATCTTACTAATCTGTTAGAGAGATTAGAGTAAGAGATAGCACACACACACACATAGCTAATTGAATCTTACTAATCTATTAGAGAGATTAGAGTAAGAGATAGCACACATACATCATTCCTAAAGTTAATTGAATGCTTAATTAATACGCACCTTATTAGTCCACTAGAGTTTTTGCTCTCTTAGTGGTTTGTGGACGCCTTCTCTCTAAGAGAAGTGGCAGCACTTCGTGAGCACTATAGAGGCAATCTCTATGTCTAAAGTGTGAGCATGGATGCTCTATTTATAGCAGAAAAGAAAACGTCCAATTTTTTTTTCTAGAAAAAAATAAAAAAATTTCCCCCCCCCCCTCAAAAATCATACCTGCGTTTTTGGTACCCTTGTGGTACCCATTAGCTTGACCACTTTGTCATTATCATCAAAAGATAAGGCCACACAGCCCCCCCTCATTAAGATTAGTCAAGACTAGCCTCTCCTTTTCATGTGACAGTGTGTCCCACTTTGTCCCCTCCTATGTGAGTCCATGTGCCTTCATTTGTCATCCCTATGTATTCTTTTGTCTTTATAATTATTTTATTTATTTCTTTAATGATAATTTACTTTACATTTTTAAGTTAAACTTTACAGTCTTATATTAAATTTACAGTAGTAAATTTTTTTTTCTACAATCAGTAAATAAGTCTTGCAATAAGTTAGTTAGTGATTCATATAGCTAAACATGTCAAAATTTTGTAGCCTAAATTTTAAATTCTAGGTTTTCTCAACATACGATTCATAATTTGAACTCGAATATCTTAAATAATGAGTGATGGTTAAAAAAAATTCAAATGCGTAATAGAACTTGTGTGAATTTTGGAAGTAGAGACCTTACAGGCATAACATGGCAATTGACCAGAACTTTACCATCAAATACATCCACCTCCAAGTCCTTTACAACTCCCAAGCAGCTCACCCTTGATTGGTTGGCAAGCTTTATGCGAAGACCTGAATTCTTCACCATGTTGAGTCCCAAATTTGATACAAAAGCTTGAGTAATAAAACATACCTGTGCACCCCCATCAATATAAGCCTCTCCAATGCACTTCCTCTTATGCCATGCATCCATAGTAGGACATATATCAGGTAGCTCATTCAAAGACAAGACTCTCACTGACCCCCTTGAAGGCTCCTTCTTCATGGGGTTGACTACGTGCTTCCATTGCCTCTTCAACTTGGGACACATCTCCATGAGTTGCCCAAAGGTAACATCAGCCTTTCTACCCACAAAATCAGCCCTTAAACTATAATTTGGTTGCCCTTCTCCCAAAGGAAAGTCATATGCATTGTAATGTTTCCTGGGCTTTCTCTTCTTCTTCTCTTTACCTGTACGTGTTTCAACCTGTTTCCCTCTTTTATGGCTGGGACTTGCATCACTCATGTCATGATCTCTTGTAACCCTCTTACCTACAGGCATGACCATAGCTCCCAAATCATCCTCTTTCTTCTCCAAACAAATTATGCTTATCACTTTTGTTTTGCTCCTGTCAAACCGCTTGGACCTGCTTCCCCCTTAATCTCAATACCATAATCTTGAGCTCAAGAAGGAATTTGTGGAGGAAGAGGAAACATGTCACCACCCATTCTCTTTGGCTTGTCACATTGAGGGCTTTTATGACCCCATTCACCACAATTATAACATTGAAACATATCCCCTCTTCCAGCCATGCCTCTTCCTCTACCACCTATATAACCCTCTTTGCTTCCATAACCACGTCCATATCCATAGCTTTTACCTCTTCCACCTCCCATCATATGCACACTAAGATTCTTCATAAGACCTACAACCTCTTGCATCTCCTTGCGAAAGGCATTCACATCATGAGAATCTTGTTGATCATAACCTGGCTCCCTGATGAGGACCCTTGGTTGCTCTACCGCTTTCACTTCAAGCTTTGGCTCGACATTGATTTCAAGTTGATGAAGACTCTCTGCTTTCCACTCTTTATTCTTTGCAATTTCAACTGCCTTCTCAAAGGTCCTTGGCTGCTTAAGCTCCCGGGGCGGTCACTTATCAAAAGCTTCCTATATCACGTGCGTTCAAGAGTTTATTAATAATACCTCAATATACATACTATCTTTACACTATGTGTCTATTTCAAAAACCCCCACCCCCCTCTGTATGTATACCTTTTGATACATTTTGATCTTTTAATAATCCTCTCCGGTTAACTCACGTGATAGCATACACATTCTAAAAAGTGACCGCCCCGGGCTTAAGCTCTACCTTCAAGCGTAGGTTACTCCTCAAGCTTGCAAGAAACTTGTCCTTTTTCAACATGGCTGGAGGAATTTCAGCCCCCAAAGATGTACACCACTTTGTCCACAATGCATTGAACGCCTTCACAAAGTCTTCTATGGTTTGGCCTTCACCTTGTACTAAGCCTTGAATAGACTCCCATACCTTTTGTGGGTATTCCACCTGTTGAAAGTGTGTAAGAAAATCATGCCTTACCATTTCATAAGTCATAACTTGAGGAGGTTGGGCTGATTGTAGCTCCTTTTAGTAGCCTTCCAACCATTCCCTAGCATCTCCCTTCACACAGAAATAGAAGATTCGCAGCACCAACGCTGGGTCTTGCTTGTCAGCAAGAAGGCAAGCAAAATCCATTCTCTCAATGAAATCTTTGGAAATTTCATTTTATTTCCCACTAAACTCCGGAAAATTAAACGCCATGTCTTCAAAACCTGTAAACTGAAGGTAACTTGAAGCGATTCCTCGGTGGCGGGCACCAAAACACGATTGGGAAACAAGCAAACGGAAACACCTCTATAGTGATGTCACCCAAGAGCGTTGAAAGAGAACTACAAGACACCAAAAGCTTTGCAAAATCCTTTTGAAACACCACAAGTCCAATAGGAGTAGACCCTTGGGAATTTACTAGCCGTAGCCAACCCAAGAGACTATGTCACATAGGAGAAAAACCCTGTCAAAGCACGGATTTATAACACACGTCGACCAATGCAGATGAAGACAAGAGCCTCTCCTTTCACAATCAAACATCACAATCCCATAACTTCAACATCAATTCCACAATTCATAGATACATGCCCTCCGAATCTGTCTACACACAATTTGCCACTAGGCTACCATAGCCATAACCCTACAGAGAACTAGTCGTAACCTGAAGAGCACAACTCCAATTGGGGCACCTTAAAGCTTGAAAAAAGTATTGAAAAATGACTGGAGAGAAAGCTGAAGATGACCAAAATTGATTCCATATGCCTCCATGAGCAAAATTGACACGAAAAGAAAGCTGTCCCAACACGACTACACGTAGAGAAGGCTAGTCGGGGCAAAAAACTGCATCCAAGAGCACCAAGGAGACACAATGAGCTAAAATATGCAAATTTTTGATGTTTTGCTGAACGTTTTTAAGTTTGTACATGAGTTTAAGTTATATACAAGTCTCGCTTCAAAAAACTCACTCACGGGCACTTACAGTAGCCCGATAGCTGTCACTAGACTAGCGACTTGCAGTGCATGTACATGTTCTTGCTAAAGCAAGATAAAAAACCCACAAAAAGAAATCCCACACACCCTTTTGACATCGGTCTTCATGTCCGTATGTACAAATTTACAAAAAACGGGGTGTCAAAAATGCGCCCAACAACTTGTAGTCACGAACCACATCAAAATTGACAATGCTTACACTTAAATGAAAGAGCAAAGAGAGAGAACACAATGCAAGTTTTGGAATTGAAAATGGATTATCCAATCTTTAGAAAAGTTGATCACAACTTGGAGCAGTTTTGTAGCTTGAGCGTACGTACAATATAGCTCTTTCTTCTTCTCAAGATAAGATTCTTCTCACACACTCTGAAAATCTCAAGTGTTTACCGCGTTGTTTTACCACCTTCTATAGAGAGAAGGTGCAAATTCAATTAGAGAAACAAGAGAGAGGAGGGCGGGGTTTTTTGTATTTAAAGTATTACAGCAACTTTTTTCGTTGTTATCATCGTGGTTATTACTGTTATTATTACAGCACGTATTACCATTGTTATATCCAACATCCAAATTTAGCGCCTAAACTTTCAAATTTTGGCTTAACCCCCCCCCCCCCCCCCCCCCCCCCCCCCCCCCCCCCCTCCCTTTCAAATTTTGGTGTTTCACTCCTCTCAATAAAAATTAAAGAATATTGTAATAATTTTCAAATTAAAAAAGGAAGAGAAAGAGAGGGAGAGAGAGGAGACGGAGGCGGGGGATATAAGATTACACTTGGTTACAACTAAAATAATCATTGTCAATTGATTTACATAATTGAGCATATTCTCAAATCTAAAGAGAGGAAGAGGAGGGAGAGAGAGATTAATGGATTACACGACCAAAAAACTTCATAACTGCAAAATGTTTATGAATCATCTTTCAAAAGATCTCTACACGAAGCATCATCCAATACTAAGCCCATGGCTTCTAAATCAATAAAGAGAGAAACGGAATTGTCGTTTGTGGATGCATTGCCTTCATCATCTTTGAGTTCGTCATCCTCCATCTCATCATCTTCATCATCATGACAATCATCCTTGCTAAGACTTGTTGCCGCCGGACTTGATTCATCGACCTCCCTCTCCTTTGTTTCCACCTCATCCAAAGTCGGAGGTGGAAGAGGGTCTAAGATAGTCTCCACTTCATTAGTGGAAAAAATGGTTCTCCCCCGAGGTGTTATTGGAATTACAAACCAAAGTTTTGGTTGGTGGATTGTTGGGATATAGATGACCTATAAAATAGAAGCTCAAAGTGAGTAACATTGGTATAACTAATGCTACAAGAAAATAAGAACAAAAAAGGTACATGTCACTCACCTGATCACAATTGCACGGTAAAACTAAATTGTCATACCTCCCTGTGTGATGCACACTAGAGTCCACCATGTACATGCCATTCTCATGTCGTCTAGACACATTTGCAAACCACTTGCACTCGACGATGAAGGTATGAAAGGTTCTAAAATTAACCTTTAGTATCCTTTCAATAGTTCCGCAGTACCTGGCTTCATCACCACCTGTGTCAAAGCTGCCCATGATGGCACAATCCATGGTGGTTCTACGCTCGTCAATGTGGCGTGTAAGAAAGTGACGACCCTTTCACCACATAGAGTTAAAGGAAAGGCACTACAAAATAGAAAAATATATTAATTTACCAAATACATATTAAAGACAATTTCAAGAAATAGCGTTACAATATGGTTTAGGTATATGGGTACTCTACCTTTGATACGTAGCCTCGTGCATACTCCCATTCTTTGTCGGTGATGTCTTCTCCGCGCACTTTTACCTCGGTCATTCTCTCATGAATCCACTCTGCACTAATGAGATCTAGGAAACATGCAAGGTGTCTAGGCATTGGCGGTGCCCTCCTTGCCTTTGCTTGTTTCCATGCTTCCCTCTCTTGCAATCGCCTTGCCTTTGCCACTGTCCACAAGTCCACCCACTTGGTCATAATCTTTTCATTGAGAATGCAAAAGTTATCCACCACTCGGGATAGATTCATATCCATGTTAAGTAGTTTCCCCTTTCCACTTGGCAAGTGTGAAGTCATCATTTCATCTTCCTCGTCTGACCAGGTGAGGCATTGAAGGATCAACTTGTGCCAAATACTTTGATATGTAAACAAATGCCTCTTGAACGATCCAGCCTTCGGCCATACATGCCTCTAGTTGAGACCGTAGCCGCACAAAATCTTTTAGAGTCTTTAAAAACCTCTCTAAGAAGATCATCCATCGTGCGTGCACTACTCCACATATATCTATCTCCTCCACCATGTGAACCAAGAGGTGAATTTGACTAAGAAGGACCGATCGAGAAAATGCATCTTCAATGGCACACACAGTTTTTGTTGCAAGTGTTTGAGCAGTATGAAGAGCATCTATTTTGATTTCCTTGAAGATCACAAATCTGCAAGAAAACACACAAGGATACACTAAGTGCTAGTTGAAACTATTGTGTACATAAAAAAGGAGTAGTTAAGTGGAGTCTTGTGGTGTACCTTACTAGCTCTCTTAGTTTGAAAATAGCATCCTTGACCTTCTTGTCCCGACATATACACATACTCACTGGCAGAATGAACTACAATGTAAATCAGGGAAAGGGAAAGTGAGTGATAGTCATACACAAACTATATATAGAATAGAGAGTATGAATATTACCTCAAGAATCTTGTGCCAATCATGGAACTTCAACTTGTACAATTGAACGCTTCCACCCTTCTTCGCTTTTGTGAAAGCTCCCTTTACCGACCTCATGTATCCTCTTTGTGTGTGAATAGAGGCAATGGTATCCTTCACCTTGTCTAATTCTTCTTTGGCTAGCATCCATGGTGCTTTAGGAAGCACAATATTTCCATTTGGGGTACGCCATGCATGGAGTAGCAGAGACGGGGAGGCATTTTGAAAGCCTCCAATACTCCCTCGCACCCAAAGAGTCCTTCTTGCCAATAATGTGGTCCCATAGTGTTTGGGCTACATTTTTGAATCTGTGCATGGGATCCAAGCGATGTTGTATTTTTAAGTCCTTCCAATATGTAAGCCTCAAAAATATGGAATACCTTGACATACCTTTTGGTGGAGGACACGGAGCCGGATTGTTGTTGTTGTGTTCTTCCCAAATGGTTGCCCAATCTGCCATCATGAGCTTTAGAGGATTCTTCCCATTTTTTGGAGCCTTGTGCTTGTTATGACCTTGAGCTAAGAAATGATGGTTGTTTGGATAGATTACCTTGTGCAAGGAATCTGGCCTCTCCGTCACCAACGATGGCCTGCAAGTAGGACATGCATTTTGGCCCGATGTGGACAACCCTGCATACATATCATATGGTTAGAGAGATGAGTGAACTAAAGTGAACTAAAGGGAGAGAGGGAAAGAGGGAAAGAGAGATAGAGAAAAGGGGGTTACCAAAAATTTCTCTAAGCCCAGGATAGTCGTGCATAGTCCACATAAGGATTCCCCTCACTTGGGGCTCTCTCCCCCCCTTTGCAAGTGAGACATCGACAACAGGAATGCCTCTCCATAACTCCTCCAACTCCTCGATGAGGGGCTCGAGGTAAATGTCAATATTTGACACTTCGTATTTCCTTGGCACAAGCAAGGAAAGAAGTATATTGCCCTTCTTGGTTGTCTCCCATGGTGGAATATTGTAGTTGACGATCACCACAGGCCAAGTGCTCCATGAAGTAGACTTAGTGTTGAGAGGGTTGACACCATCACTTGCTAACGCAAGCCTCAAGTTTCGAGACTCCAGCCCAAACTATGGCCATTGAGTTTTGATGTGTCTCCATGCAGGTGAATTGGCAGGGACATGCATCATTCCATCATTTGAGCGATGGTATGTGTGCCACGTGATAAGCTCCACGATAGACCTGCTTTTAAACATGTGTTGGATGCTAGGAATTAATGAAAAATGTCTCAACACCTTGCAGGGTAGGTGTGCCCCGCTCACTCCTTGTATCGTGCCTCCCTGCACACGAGACATGAGGTAGCATGTGCATGCTCATTGCGGTATAACATGCAATCATTGATGCACGCATGGATACGCTCATACTCCATTCCAAGTGCAGTGACATAGGATCTAGCTCATTGACGATCTGGAGTCATGTGGTGATCTTCTGGAAACATTTTGCCCATTAAACTATAGCAAACATGCGTATTAGTATAACTCCTAGAAGACAACACCATAAAGAGAGAGGGAGAGAGATATAAAAGCCACATTCCATACTTACAGAAGTAGTGCATCGACACTTGCATTACTCCAACCGAATTTTTCTTGCAAGTTGAGGACTTCCAACGATGCTCGAAGCACCGAGTACCGTGCACCATCGTAAAGAGGTGTTCGGGCACTCGTCATCAATCTATCCTCTGTTTAGACAACCCGTTTAGTACAGGGCTGACAATCCTCCTCGCACACGTCGCGCTCATGAGCTAGTAACTCATTACACATGTCGAACATGTGCTCATCAATCTATCCTCTGTTTTGACAGCCCGTTTAGTACAGGGCTGACAATCCTCCTCGCACATGTCGCGCTCATGAGCTAGTAACTCATCACACATATTGAACATGTGCTCATCCTCTGCCTCAAAGTGCGACGGACCATGATCATCCCATTCAATGTATTGCACACGCAAAATGTTGTTTATTTAGTCATGTGTCCTAAAAAATAAAAAATTAGAAAAGCACTTAATTCCATTAGAAAAATTACATATAGTTTAAAGTCAAAGGGAATAAATGACAATGAGTGTTCAAATTATTTTTTAACTATAAGAGAATTTAAAAATGCAATTAACAAACATTTAAAAGTACTACAAAATAAAGTATCCATAAAAATTTAAAAATCTTAAGCAAAAACCTCAAAAGGCTAAAAAATGAAATGTATAGCTAAGGGTAGAGGGGGTGGTTTGTACCCCCCCCCCCCCCCCCCCCCCCCCCCCTTGCAACCTCGGATTCGCATGTATCAGTTTGAAATGGCTAGCCACGGTAATATAAGCAGTAATACCCACGGTAATAATTGGCACCTAAAATAGGCAAGAAGGCAGAGTATGCCGCGTTTTGCAGCATACCCTGCGTTCTTGCTCTCTGCCATCGCTCCCAAGCTTTCCCCTCCTCCCCTACCCCACCCCCCCTCTCCCTTCCCTCTCTCTCCTTCAACAAGCCTCCCCCCCCCCCCCCCCCCCTCTCCCTCCCCCTCTCTCCTTCTCCAAGCTTCCCAAGTTTTGTCGAAGAGAGTTTCATCCAAGTTTCGGCGAAGGGGGTATTCCGCCATCGTCTTTGGAAGCTCAACCTAGTCGAAGCTCAACCACGCTACAAAGAAAGAGGTAAACACAAAATCACATCCCCCCTCTTTCCCTTTTGTTTCCTACTACAGTCACACACACACACACCACACACACACATTAAATTCTTGGCCCCATTATAGACACCTGGCAGCAATAATCAAGAAAAGTCTTTCAGCCTCACTATGCCATTTGAAATACCCAATCAACTTCAAATGGACCAGACCAAGATATCTTCAAATTTGGTTTCTTAGAGCCCAGTTTGGACTGATATAGCAAAACTAAGCCTTATCATCTAGTTTTTTGCGCTGTGTTTGTGGCACCAAAGCATATGCCAAACATCCAAAAACATGCATGTGCTCAATAGAAGGGTTTCTATCATGCCATGCTTCATATGGAGTAATAGACTGCAAAGCTTTTGTAGGACACCTGTTAAGTACATGAGTGGCACACATGATGGCCTCAAGCCAAAGAGAATGCGGCAAAGGTTCACTTTTGACCATACATCGTGCCATTTCCGTCAGTGACCTATTTTTCCTCTCATCAACACCATTTTGCTGAGGTGTATAAGGCATTGTACATTGGTGTTTTATCCCACGACTAGCTAGAAATGCATTAAATTCATGAGACATATACTCCCCCCCTCGATTGGAACGGCGGGTGCCCATAGTACATTTCGAGATATTTTCAACCATAGCCAGAAATTGTTTGAAGCACATAAAAACTTCGGACTTCTCTTTAAGCGAAAATACCCATACATGCCTGGAGTAATCATCAATGAAAGTCACGAAGTAAAGGTAATTGCCCAAGGACGGAGTTTGCATGGGCCCACAAACATCACTATGCACAAGCTGCAACCTGCATGTGGCCCGAACTGAACCATCCTTTGGAAACTTAGAACGCTGCATCTTACCCAAGAAAAAGCCTTCACAAACATGTTTGACAAGTGCTTCAAGAGACGGCAAAGAAGCAACCATATCAGATTTCTGCAAACGTAGCAAACTAGCAAAATTCAGATGACCAAAACGTGCATGCCAAAGTTTTGCATATGAAATAGCCCTTGAATCTGCAAAAGCATTTGCAAAATTTTGTGCACACTTGTCATACAAAGTGAGCTTATACAGCCCACGGCACAAAAGGCCAGATGCAACAATTTCATCACAAAACTGAGATCATGAACTGTACATCTGTCATCCACAAATTTGACCACAAGTCCAAGTCTAGCAAGTGCGGATACAGACAAGAGATTCTTCTTGATCCCAGGTACATAAAGTGCATCAACAAGTGTGAAGGAACTACCATTTGTAGCAGTAAGCATAATCTTTCCAACTCCCTGAACCGGATAAGAGGCATTGCTGGCACAAGTGACTGAATTCCCATGAGGGACAGACGCGATAGAGGTAAACAATTCATGATGTGAGGTAATATGCTTTGTAGCACCACTCTCGAAATACCACACATGTGAATCTGCAGCAACTGACAAGCATGCATCATGGACAACATGATTGTAAGTGCACTCTGCGCTAAAAGCCCATTCTGCATCAACATCAGCAACACAGTCTCCTTTCATAGAAGACTCAACAATGGCTGCATTTGCAGTGGAACCACCCTCTTTCTTCTTAGCCTCTTTGGCCTTCAACTTAGGACACAACTTGATCAAGTGATCATTAGCTTTACAACAATGGCAACGTATCTTCTTTTTTCCCTTATCACTAGAATTTAGAGACGAATTGCTGCCAGCAGAAGCATTAGGAACAGAAGTTTTGCCACTCACAGCAGAACCATAAGAAGTGGCCGCACTGCTGTTACCACCCTTTCTTTGAGAAGCAATAAAAGCCTATTCAACTGCACGTTGCCTAGTTCTGTTTTTTCTGGAAAGTGACTCTTGCAACAGCAATGTGCATAATGCATCAAACTTGACAACTTCAGGATATCCTTGGGTCATCGGTCTCTAAGTACTACCAAAAGTCTGGTAGGAATCTAGTAAGGCATCAAGAACAGTCTGCACAAGGGAATTGTCTGAAATGACTTCACTTGTAGAAATAAGTTGCTCATTGATATCCTTGACACTAGCAAGGAAAGTGTCATATCATCTTCCTCATGCATAAATTTTGACTCTAGCTCTTTATGCAGCGAAGCAATTTTAGCCTCATTGCGGCTTGCATAAAGACCTTCTAGAATATCACAAGCCTGCTTTGCAGATTTTGCTGAACAAATGTGAGGAACAATGGTGCGCTTCACAGAAAATGCAATCAATGCATGAGCCTGCGCATCCTTCACATCCCAACGAGCTTGTTCTACGTAGACAAAACAACTCTAATAGCACCAATCCTTGCAGCAAGACCTGCAACATCCTCAACATCGCCTACATCCTCAGAACCAGGACGTACATCAATGCCCTTCACAATGTTCCAGACGCCCTTTGAACACGAACATATTGCATCATATAGCCCACATAGGGTAGTTGTCCCCATCCAACTTGTCCTAAGCAACAAACATATTGAACACATTTGTGTTGTTGTCAGCCATGGTAAATGTTGCACCTGATGTGAAAAATGCCCGAAAATAGGAGAGATGGAGCAAGAACATTAGGTGCTATATAGCACAAACCGTAGAAGACTATGAGGCACTTGTTATGCAAAAAACGACACTGACAAAAATTCTGCACAAAATGACAAAATAGCATGTACAGTATTGCTTGTAGTGGAAACGAGGGCCGAAATGAGCGTGAATAACAAATCTTAGCATACTGAGCTCTACGAGTTCTCCCGAAATTTTTCTCGACCTGTGAATGCTTGCCAAAGCTCACTGAAATCGGAGAAAGTGAGCAGGCGTGTGCTAGAGCAACTGGGACGACTAAGCCCGAGAGGACGCAACCTGCTCTGATACCAATTGTTGGAATTAGGGTTGCAAAGAAACGCACACAGCTTGGAGAAGGTTTTGGAGAAGGTTTTAAAGGTTCAAAAAATAGTAAAACTCGTCAAAAATTTATTAAAAAAGCAACAAAACCTTACAAAAAATTCAAAAAAAAGACACAAATAAATCACAAAAAATATAGAAAATATAGAAAATTCATGAAAATTCATCAACTGCCCCAAAAAATTCACAAATAAATCACAAATGTGATAAAAATTTCATAACAGCTCATAGAAAATCCTAAAAATTCAAAAAGTGATAAAAAAAATCACAATAAATCAAAAATTCATAAAACCTTCAAAAAAACCTTCAAAAAAATCTACAAAAATTAGAAAATTCACAAAAAATTCCTTAAAGTAAAATTTTTTCAAAAAATTAGAAAAACCAATAAAAATGTATAAAAAATAAAATTTTAAAAATTTCACAAAAATAAGAAAAATAGAAAGAGAGTCGTCGAAAAAGCCAGAAAGAGGCAGGAAAGCAGGAAACAAACCGTCGAGAAAATCACAAACTGCAAAAGCTAATTGGATCAGCCGAAAAAATCGAGAAAACAGCCAACTCAAAGTTGTTTGAGCGGCATGCAAATTTTAAAATTTTGCATGCTAGAAATAGGCAAGTGCAAGTAATTGCACAAAAAATTAGCTTTCAGCCGGACAAATAGGGGCCACTCACATGTGATTGCAGATTAGTCTATTTAGAGCCAGATTTTCATCATTTCAAAGTCCCAAATCAAATTTGACACTGTCGAGCTAGAGTTAATAAACTCTTGTGAGTCTAAAAGCAATCAACTTAAAAAATTTCTTTTTCATAAGCAGTTTTATCAAAACTAGAGCAGCAAAAATTTTGCTAATCAACACCCGAATCTATGAAGAGACGATTTTTATAGAATAAGCCAACATGGACTCAAATTGAGCCGAGAGTTCAAGTACAACAGAGCAAACTAGTAGCAGCGGCAACACAAATACAAGTGCAACATAGCAGATTTTACAATTATATGGCTACAATGGAGAGAAAGTTTTATATGCAAATTCAGAAGGCTATAGATACGTGATGAACAACAAAAGCAGCACAAGAGCCAAGATCCTATTGATCATAGTAAAGCCAGATCTAGAGAACTCCCATGTTCAGAGACTTCAGTGGAGCTAGGTATTGCAAGCTCAAAGCGAACAAACTCAAAATGCAACAAAACTTTAGAAGGAGGTCTAAGATACCTAGGGGCACTATCCTAACAAGGTACAAAAATCACGATCCACCATGAAAAAGTTCATGAAAATTGCAACAAATCAGTCCAAAAAGGTCGCCCTGTGGTCTAGAAACACTCTCCTATGGTCAAAATGACTAAAGACAGTGAGTTAAGCACTCGAATATACAATTAAGGCTCACAGATCCGTAGTCATGAACCACATCAAAACTGAAAATGCTTACACTTGAATGAAAGAGAAAACAGAGAGGAACACAATGCAAGTTTTGGAATTGAAAACGGATTACCCAATTGTTAGAAAAGTTGATCATGACTTGGGGCAGCTTTGTAGCTTGAGCATACATACAGTATAGCTCTTTCTTCGTCTCAAGGTAAGCCTTTTCTTACATTAAGGTTATTGACATTTATACCTAGGGCTTTCTAAATGGCCAGTGGCTAGCTCACATAGACCTTTACAATTATCATGACACGATTACAACTCAGGGAATTGACCCGCTACTCTCAAATCAAGATTTACATAGAGTATCACTACAGTAACTTGAAAAAACAATAGAGTACAAATGTGGTGTTTGGCTACATGTCGGGCTAGGTGGGTACCAGTTTGGTCCATCGGCTAAGTTCAGTTTTTGTCACAAAAAAATGCATCAATCTCATGATGGTTCTATAAGTTTGGCATTTCATAGGTCATTATAGTTTTTTGTAGACACGCTTATCTCTCTCTCTCTCTCTCTCTCTCTCTCTCTCTCTCTCTCTCTCTCTCTCTCTCTCTCTCTCTCTCTCTCTCTCTTTCTTTCTCAATAAATACTAACTATGCATTGTCCAATCTGTGTCGTAGAGGCTTGGTCATTCCTTGTAGTACTACTCTATCGTTCCTTCTTGATACAAACTCTCATTGTAGCTAGGCAATCACAAAATTTCTATCGAGGTCTAGCTGATCTTGCATTATAAGAAGATAGAATAGAATAATTCATTAGTTATGATAAATTTAAAACAACACATCGACATGTACGACCAAATTATGTAGTCTAGGCATGTGAAGCTCCAACAATTGTCCTATGGAACTGGCAAAAAAAGCATCCACTTTTGATGGGCACAACCCAGTTTGTGTCAATGTTGCATACACAAAATAGTACCCGGTGCTCAACACTGGGCCCTAGTGAGGGCATGGTAAATACATGGGACCTCAATGGAGAGGATATCTGGGTTGAAGAAGGTCCCAAGGCCATAGATAACCACTATGAGATTCATCGAGAAGAAACACTACGTGCATGGATTAACAAAAAGGTAATTAGATGGAAATATATAAGAACATCGTGATTTTATGATTAGAAACTGAACGAATACCATGCCATCTGGTTCAATCGTGTGAGCTTGCCATTCGATGATAGCTTAGTAGTTTCTACTATTGGCTGAGCTGCACTAGATGGCTCTAAAAGAGGGGTCTTGCTGTTATCACAAGTTTATCACGTTAAATACTTGACACATTTTATGCCAGTCGTGCGACTTCAAACCAGTAAGATTCCCTTCTTTAGTGAAACACATTCGGAGCGAGTGTATTACGCTAGTGGGGGTCCGCACAGATCAAATGGTCTCTTTTACTTTGCGTTCTTGGGCTCCTGTCAAAATCCATGGCGTTTTAGGGAGTTTTATCAATCCATTGGTGAAAACATTACCCTCTTACTTGGGAGATAACGAAGATGAATCCATAGTGTGTAAGACCACTCAAGTAAAGAGAGCAGAACAGACCCTGGAAGTAGATAACATCCATTCAATCATGTCTACACCCATCCAATGCACTCTTACTTTAGGAAAACTGTTAAAATCAGACCATATTTATGGAATGATCTACAAAAAACTCTAGAGAAGGTGGGAATAACGGGGCTAATCGCCACAGAAAAGTTGAAAAATTTGAAATACAAAATGGATAAAACAAAGAGATTCAATTTGTTCCAATGAACAAAGTCGGAAAATACTACGAAGGGGAAGAAGGAAACACGGCCCTTCCAGTGAGGTATAATGATATAGAAACCATGGAAATACTGGATAGTGGGGCAGGCATAGCCATAGCCATGAAAGCAATATGGGAATCCTGGGGACAACCAGCCATTAGAAAAACTCAAATGAAATTGCAATTGGCTGATGGTAATCGTGTTCAAATTGTTAGTTTTAAGCTTTGTCTACATTAACTGTTTCTACTACAACTCTCTTCCTCACACCTCTCACAGTCAAAGGCCCCGCACCTTCCCAGCTCACCTTTGGAACACAAATCCCTCGACATTCTTGGTGAACCCGATGCGAAACGAGCCGGGGTGAGCTGGGGTGAGAAGAATTTGTGGAAGAAGATGTTGACACCGCAAGAGGCAATTATGAAGCAAATGATGCAGCAGTATGTAGCGTGTATGCAACAACAATAGGCTGCCCAACAAAAGTCTAATCTGTAAGAGTGGATTCGTAAAGCTTGATAGACAATTATAGATAAATTACAGCGATTTGAAGGCCCAGATATTAGAAAATTTTGTAATATCTACGAGCAGTCAATGGAAGATAATGGAATCGATGATCAGAATGCAGTGGAAGGGTTTCATTTAATTGCAGTTCCAGAGCTTAGGGATCGAATTAAAGAAATTCACGTGGCTCAAGGCCCAAATTGGCAGGAATTTAAGGAGTTGCAGGAAGAATATTTTCTTGGACATTTACAATGGGTAACCAAACAGAGCTTCATGAAGTGGATGTAGAAGAAAAACAAAAAAATATTTACACGAGAATTGTTACGGGAGTTTGAAAAGAAATTCCATCAATTGTTCTCAACAAAGCAGCGTTCAATGAAGGATCAGGAGGTTGAATTGTTTATTCGTGCTGCTGATCCACGGCTTCAAAACAGTCTGGTGCAATTGCTGGAGGATTCAACAGGTGAATTGGAAGATAGTCACTGAAGCGATAAATATGATCATGAAACGATAGATGAGAGTTGATAAGCTAATTGTGGCTAATGTCATGGATGATGTGGAAGAGGAAACTACGAAGAAATCAACCTCGACAATACCCAAAGTGGAGAAGCCAGTTCTTGACGAAATGGTGAAAGGTATTCAAGAGTTAAATTTGAATTTCAAAGCTATAATATTTGAAGGGTTAGCTGCAAAGGGGTCGTCTTCTGAGCCTAGGTAGAAACCTCGACAAGTAGGGAATTCTATTTGAGAAACCACAGGGTTGACTAATCTAGTGGATTTCCTTTAAGTGTACGCCTTCATTGCTAAGTCTCAAGGTCATGAGGCTATGGTGGAATAAAAGAAAAAAAGGGATGAAGAATTCGTAGGGACATCAAAAAGGGCAACGAGATGTGGAAGCAAGAAAGAAGAAGGTCCTACTTCTAAGCCGGCTCCTGAAGTGGTTATGGAGGAGGCACCCAAGGACAAAAATCAAGGTAAGCCCAAGGAACCCTCGTATAAGATTAAATCTGACATTGAACTGGCTACATATCTGAAGAAAGTTTTTGAAGAGCACATCTTGAATAGCAAAGTGGAGCTCACATTGGGTGATATTTTGGGAATTTCCAAACGTGACTTCCACAAGGAGATCATTGATATTATCAAGAGGAGTGGTAGATACCAAGTGAGCAAGAGCTAGAATCAATTAAGAGCCAGAGGTTCGGCACATTGAACCAATTCTAGATGATTATGAAGAATATCTGGTAGATCTTGAAGAAAAAGAGTCGAGGTCTATGGTGCTTTCAACCCCAATTGTACCTAAGGTAAGACATGTTTATTTTAATGATGACAAATACAATGAAAGTATACCCAAGAGTCACTTTTCAAGGACTCATTGGGCAAGGGCAACAACCAAAACTATTGTGAAGTTTGGCGACATTATAGAACCGGTCTTAGCACTAATAGATCATAGATCGGAGATAAATTTGATGGAAAAATGATTACAAAAAAAGGGGAAATGGCCTATTGATGTAGACCACGGTTGGCAGATTCGAGCTATCAACATGCTTCCAGGTGACCTCTATGGTGCATGTGCAAATGTTAAGGTAACTGTAGGGGATGTCTGTGATGAGCAAAATTTCTTTGTATAGGAGCATTCCTCTTATCCATTGGTTTTGGTACAACCCTACATTACACCTGTGTAGATGGAAACCAAGGTGTTGGATGATGGCTCAGCCTATGCAAGGGTTCCGAGCCGAGATGGTAAGAAAGCGGTTCAATTCTTGAGTGTATGTAATGATTATGCCACGAACAAAGATGGTTCACGTGATCATCCACTACCAAAGATACACAAGGATTTTAAAGAACACAAGTTTGCACAAGATTTTCTCGGAGTGCCACTATAAAGCGGGACTATGGTGGTACAAGTAAGAAGAAGTTCTCGCAAAGAGAAGCTTTCTCTTCACGATTTTTGGGGTTAACATCTGAAGGTTTAGTATCCTACAGAAAATTTAATGATTTGCCAAAGTGGTAAAAACAGTATGTTTCAAGTATCCAAATTGAATTGCAAGAATGTGATGTGCTTGAATCAAATCATGATGTGATTTTATGGATCTTTGAATAGGTATCTTATGTAGATACTATGTCAGAGCTTGAGGAGATCAAGCAATACAAGCTACAAAGAGGAGCTGAAGTGGTTAAGGTCCATTCAATGGATATGTATGAAGAGTTGGGTATATATGAAGCACTTATGCATATTGAGGATGATTCAGGTAAAGCAATTAAAGCATAGGTAGAGACAAAGTACAAAACTGTTGCAAAGAAAGTGAGACCAGTGGCTACACCTCTACCAGAGGGAAGTAATGAGGTGATCAAAGAAGCTTCTCGACAGCCTATGCTCAAGAATCCAAAGAACATTGGACATAAATTTACTAAGGAGACATTGCAGCAGCTGAAGGTTGGAGAAGATGGTTTTCTCAACAAAGAGGAAATCAAGTGTTTTAAAGGTATGCTCAAAAAATACGGTAAATCTTTTGCTTTTGAGCCAAGTGAGATTGGATGTGTGGATCCAAGTGTTGTTTCACCTATGGTTATATTCACTGTTCCTCACATGCCATGGATCTTACGTCCCATTCCAGTTCCTAAGGCTCACTTGCCAAAGCTTATCAATTTACTTAATTAGAAAATACAAATAGGAATTTTGGAGACATCATGTGTGCCATACTCCAATTAATGGTTCACTGTTGCAAAGAAAAATGGACGTACTTTAAGGTTCATACAAGACATGCAGCCGGTTAACAAGGTAACAATCCGCAATGTGGGTACTGGCCCAATCGTGGATGAATTTGTTGAGTCCTTTGCAGGTAGATCTATTTACTCCATGGGTGATCTTCATTCTAGATACGGTCAGTTCCAGTTAGCTTTGGAGAGCAAGGATCTTACTACAATGAGCACTTCTTTTGGTTTGGTAAGGATGTGCACTCTGCCACAGGGTGCTACTAATTATGTAGCTCATATGATGAACGACATGAATAAGATATTGAGGGACTTTATCCCTCATGTTACTATGCCTTTCATTGATGATCTAACAATTAAAAGATGTGAAGAAGGATCCAAAGATGAGGTTAAAGATCAAAGGGGATGCCAACAGTTTCTTGCTCAACATATTGCTGATTGTGATGTTATTTTATCCAGGCTTGAAGAAGTTAACTTAACACTTTCAGGTCAAAAATAAACTTTTGATTCTAAGGAAGTCTTAATTGTGGGCATATGTGCAGTCCTGAGGGTAAAAGGCCAAGTCTAGTGAAAGTTGAAGCTGTCCAAAAGATGAAGGAAACATGCTCTTCGGTTACTGAAGTTCGTCGATTTTTGGGTGCGTGTGTGTTCTATCCTATTTGATTGCCACACTTTGCTCATGTTGCAAAGGTGCTGTATCAATTGCTAAAGAAATTAAAAGGTAAGTCAACTACAAATATGGAAGGCTAGTTATTTTAACAGTTAACACTAGACCGAAAGGTATTGGATGTGCTATAGGTCAAGATGATGCAGAATGAGGTATGGAGTTTGATCTGGAGCCAAGGTGCTCAGGGCTAGTCAATGAGGTTATCCACAGGTTAAGAGAGAACTTTGGGACATTGCTACTACTCTAAGGTCTGATAAAGAATATTTTATTGGAGCTTCAGTCGTGGTGGAAACTGATTGCTTGCCACCACTGATAGGGATGATTGCAAATTGCTCTACTCTAGACATTGCTATGCTGTGATGGATAGCCTATATTAAGTCTCTTAACCCCAATTTTTTCATATTGTGGGGATAGATAATCCTGTTGCAGTTATGTTATCAAGAGCTAGGTTTGAAGATGAAGAAGAGATACTGACCACAAGTGATGATGTTGGCTTTAAGTTCTATACATCTTCTTATCTACATGAAAATGGTGCTAATATTGCTCATGTTTTTGAGGTATCTTTTGAAGAATTTTATGAGGGAGAGTGTCTTATGATTGGCTGCTACCTTAGCACTCTCACTAGACAAGGCGGATGGGGTGACCAAGATTACAGGAGGATCAGGAAGAAGGCCTACGGCTATTTTCTGAAGGATGGACATTTATGGAAGCAACCAAAGCGCCCAAGAGGGGTACCGCAATGGGTTGTTTGTAATAAAGAAACTTAATAGCAGGTTATCAAAGAATTTCATGAAAGTTTATGGGCTGGACACAGAGGATTGAGGACAACTTTTGTCAAGATTAAAGACCATTACTGGTGGAAAGGTATGTATAAAGATGTGGCTCAATTTGTGGAAACATGCTTAACATGCCAACAATATTCTAATGTGCGACATAGAGATGGATTGCATCCCACCTATCCACTTGCAATGCACTACAAGTGGGTGGTGGACCTTATTACAATGTCAGTAGGAGTGTGGAAAATGAGGTATATTGTTCTTGCCAGAGAAGATCTTACTAACCAGGTTGAAGGCAGAGCTTTGCGTACCAAAGCTACCAGTTATGTATGTAAGTTCTTAATTGACGATGTTATTTCCAAGTATGGATATGTTGGTAGAATTACTGCTGATAGAGGAGAGCTGGATGCAGATAAGGAGAGTTGGATGCAGATGAAGCTGATATTTTTTGGTCATATGGGCATTAAGTTGGATCTCACTACAACATACAATCGAGAAGGTAATTGGAAAAGTGAAAGAGGACATCCGCCTATTGTTAAAGCTTTAGAGAAAGCGTGTCAAGGGCATATTGGTGATTGGCCTAAGCTTTTACCATTTGCTTTGTGGGCTGATAACACTACACACGGTTCTGTTACAAGTTCTATGCCATTTGAGCTAATGTATGAGCAAAAACCCATTATGCCTACAGAGGAAGCGGTTATGACTTGGACCCCCGGGGAGGTCACCTAATAAAAATGTAACCTATCATGTGAGTTCAACAGAAGGGTATTTAAAGTTCTTCAAATTTACATAAATATATATATATAAGGGAATTATTTCTTCAAATTTGAAAAAAACTTACAGATTCTAAAAGAAAAGGGTACATTATATTCCTTAAAAAATTCACAGATAAGGGGTTTTACAAACATGTCTTGAACGCATGTGATATGGTAGTTTTACACATAGTGAACCCCCCGAGCTTGGACCATACTGCCATGGGAAGAGGGTATGTCTATAGAAGATTTTCTTACTCTACGTATTCGCCAACTTGAGAGGCGTCAAGAAGATATTGAACAGGCTAAAGAGAAGCTTACGGAGGTAAGGTTGAAGAATAATGGAGAATTTGATAGAAAGAACAGACTACGAACTCATGCTATCAAAGACGGTGATTGGGTACTTGTTTATGACAGTAGCTTGGAGAATCAATATATTGCTATGCGGCAAATGGTTAAAAGGTGGTTTGGACCATATATGGTGCAAACATATATGGTGCTATATGTTTTTGATGATGCAACAAATCAATTATGCGAACTTGATGGCACTTTGCTCAAGGTTCCTATTGCAAGAAAACGGATCAAGATATTCAAGAAGCAAGAAGGCGAGATTGTTCTTGAAGATCTCAATTCAGATCAACCTCCAAAGAATAATGTTATGTATGCATCAAATGATGTGTCTAATGATGATTTTGATGATGCTGATTGAGTGCAAGTGGCACATACCGGAGGCTGTGCAGGTTTAGAGGGGGTGGATGTTGTACAGCTTCACTTCCATGATGGGAAAAAGAGCAAAGATAAGCAGAAAAAGTTTATTTGAAGCTCACACATTTATTGAGCAGTGACTAGGGCTCGAGTGTACAAGGAAGGAAATCCAGGAAGTGTATGTTTTATGTGGTTATGAAGGCCTAAGCATAGAGATTTCTTGCTTGAAGAAAAGGTTTTACATGTGAAAAGGCTTGCAGTACATACAAGGCAACTTGGATAGAGTAAGACATGTGGTCAGTGGTAAAAAGGAAAGTGTGTGAGAGACTTCCCACCTCTGCATGAGGGAGGCCAAAAAAAGTATTAGTCTGTAAAATTTTTGTAAAACAAGCTTTTGGTAAAATTGGGTTGCAAAGGGGAGAAGAAAAAGGGCATTTTGAGCATTTTTGTGTCTCACGCACAGAGGCTAATTCTGCACTGATAAGGAGATATTAAAGTTTTTGTACTTTGCTATATTAGGGGAGGAAGCCATAAGCTTTGAGCACTCTTATCCTAAGCCAAGATTCCATAGCCACTCTAATCCAAGCTTCCATAGCCACTCTAATCAAAGAAGCCATAACCCAAGCCGTACAACCCATTCTTATCCAAGCTTCCATACCCAATCTAACCAAAGCCACCATAGCCCACTCTAACTCTCTCTCTCTCTCTCTCTCTCTCTCTCTCTCTCTCTCTCTCTCTCTCTCTCTCTCTCTCTCTCTCTCTCTCTCTCTCTCTCTCTCTCTACCTTGAAGCAGCAGGGGAAGAAAGAAGGAGAGAGATATTATCAAGGCAAGCTCGGCAAGCCAATGAAGGCAAATTAACCTAATGTAAGGAGTTTGAATAATTTACGCAACGATATTGTTAATTGTTCGCTTTGGGTAATCAAGCTTCATAATCGTATTCAAGTTGTCTATTTTAAGCTTTGTCTACATTAATTGTGTTTGTTGCAACTCTCTTCCACAAACCTCTCACAGCTAGAGGCCCCGCGCCTTCCCGGTTCACCTCCCGAACACAAATCCCCCGACACCAGTACCCCTCTCTACTGCCTGTAGGCATCTTTGCCTTTCATAGGTGTTTTTCTCTTCATCCAACACTTTTCTAGACAATTGTTACTTGTTATTTTTCTCTCATTTCATCCCCTAGAGAACTGAGATACATAGGGAATACTCATTGCCTTCTTCAACAATGCTCCCATCTTGTTCAGTGGCATAAAAGCTTGCTATTTTTTGATGTACAGTAGAAAATTTAACCTCTTTGCAATTGATTTTTGGATGGACAGCAGGCTAGATCGGTTATCTTGATTGCTACCACTTTGGAGTTAAGGCACCTTCTAAATCATGTTGATCTTATTGAGGGCGAGTGTAAGAAACTCACAAAAATCCAAAGGATCAGGAGTGTAGATGTCATGAGATGGGCACCATGTGCCAACAAAAAAGAATAGATTGAACATATTTTTAGCACTTCAATAACAACTAAACTAAAAGAGAGAGAGAGCACATGCGACATAGAGTGACAAAATTTCACCCCAAAGAGTATCCGCCCCAAACCTTGGTGCCCCTTTTGGTATTTATTTATATTTCTTGAACTCAATACAATGCTAGTACTCCAGCCTCTGCACCTTCCTATTGAAGCGTGTCAGAGAATGAACCCTCTGCACATATTTAAAGGCCCTTGGCCTTGAAGGCAGTTACATGAAAATCAGTAAACTAAAAAGAGTCTCGTCCAAAAGCACTGTACCAAGAAAGCTGCTAGCGTGTTTTACAAAAATTGTACAACTCTGTCACATCCGCAGTCAACGTGAAACGTGGAAATCCACACAAATTTTCCACATCATCATGTTAGTGAAGAACTAAAAAATCCATGTAAGTGTGCCATATCATCAACTCACTGCGTATCTTTGGTGTGTGTGTGTGTGTGTTGGTCCTACTTCATTTTAATGCCTTTATGTCACTTGGGACCCATCCAACGGGGTCCCATAAAATGGTGGGAACTCTTCTTATAAAGAAAATAGGCCACTCGGCAAGACTTTGTAAGTCGGAAATTCTCCTCCTGCTTCAGCTTCTTTACTTAGGGGTTAGGCCTTTGATACTCCTCCCACATAACTATCCAGGTCCGGGTCGGGAGTAACAACAACAATATTTTTCAAGCATTCAATACTCCCCCTACAAATAACCAAAATCTTCCGGGCCATGAGTATGTGCAAGCATTCTCAAACATCATTTCTCACTACTCTACCCCGGATTAAATCACCAAACATTGAAACCAATACTCAAACCAAAGTGAAACAATTCAAATCAGCACCAAGACAAGTCCAAAACAAATACCATCCATTTCAAATAGATTTCAAGCAAGTTCTCAAACAAATTTTGTGACAAAATTCAAACTTCAAAAGCAATGTTGACATCATCCAAGCTCAAAAAGTTGATTTAATTTTCATCCTGAAACCTACACCAAAACTTAGTAGTCGACCACAACATGGTCCATCAGCTCTTGAACATACAGTGTTTCTCTAGAAGTGATGGTAGTCCCAAGACATAGAAATCACATCGAACATCCAAGGTTATCATCTTGAGAAGAGACACCTACAGAGACATGTCGAGGAATTTAAAGTCATAATCTGCAAGGTTTTCCGTGGCAAGCGTTTCACGCTTTCAGAGACCATATTATATATACCTTCGGGCAAAAAGTTTCTTGAAAGCTTACTTAGTCCTTGGAGTGTGCAGCTTGGTAGCTATAGACATCCACCGCTAAATGAAAAACACGGCGGCTTGGAAAAAATCCTCCTACTTTTGCAAGTGAGATTTATGGCTTATGCCTTGTAAGACATGAGTGATGAAGACAAGAGAGAACCTGATGCACGATGAAGTAAGAGTGGGAGTGGATAATCAATCCAGGATCAGACCGTAGAGCTTCTTAAATAAAATTTCATGTAAAGCTTGGAAGTGACATCTTACTTTGTTTTCTCTTTGGTAGGATCGGGGACTACGGTGAAGTAAGGGTGGGAATGGCTAATAAGTTCAGGGTCGGGACCGCGCACCTTCTTTAATAACATTTTATGTAAAGCTTGGAAGCACCATCTTTCTCTCGCTTCCCTTTGGTAGGACCGGTATGCTTTGAAAAAAGCAACTCCAATACCACTTTCATGAGACGAGCACTATAGTCCAACGAAAAAGAACAAATGGAGTATACTTTTAGCATT
Source organism: Adiantum capillus-veneris (assembly GCF_014529385.1). Classification (NCBI taxonomy): domain Eukaryota; kingdom Viridiplantae; phylum Streptophyta; class Polypodiopsida; order Polypodiales; family Pteridaceae; genus Adiantum; species Adiantum capillus-veneris. Next base: position 139,201,560 of record NC_140937.1, on the reverse strand, counting down.
TCAATAACAATTGAATTAAAAGAGAGAGAGAGCACATGTGACACAAAGTGGTAGAATTCCACCCAGAGAGTATTGTCCCCAAACATTAGCGCCCCTTTGGGTATTTCTTTATATTGCTTGAACTCAGTACAATGCCAGTACTCCACCCTCTGCACCTTTGTACTGAAGCATGTCAGGGAATGAGCCCTCTACACATATTTAAAGACCCTTGACCTCAAAATAAGTTCCATGAAAATCAATAAAATCAAAAGAATTTATTCCAAAAGTGATGTATCCAGAAAGCTACCAGCATGTTTCAAAAATTTGTACAACTCTCCCACGTAGCGGTCAGTGTAAAATGCAAAAAATTGTACAGATGTGCCACGTTAGCATGTCAACACAAAACCCAAAAATTCATACAGGTTTGACACATCAGTAGCTCGCAATGAACCTATCCAAGAAGAGATCCAAGGTCCTCTCTCTAAGTCCATGTAGTTTCTCCTGTGTAAGCAAGTGATCTGATGTGTCCAAGTTAGGTGATAAGTGTCTATCCACCGAAGATGGTGGTGTCTTCTCTGGGAATTTCATGATCCCATATTCCATGAGCATGTCCATATCTTGTATGAACTTAATTGATTAGTGCATAGGTGTGTCCAAAGCAAAGCAGAAGTCATCACCTCCTCTAGAGTGCGCAACTGCCAAATGATGATTGTAATGAATGGATCTCCCAATGATTGTATGCTCGTTGTTAGCATGCAAACGGACAGAAAAAAAAGTGACTCTATAGCCTTGCACTAACCACACCGTTGGAAGGAAGAACTATTGTATGATCGAAAACATCACTGATAAGCACGTGTAGAGATTTATGAGAAATCCTTCAATCATGAGACACAATGGAAATTAGGAGAAACCAAGGACATCTTGAAAAAGCTCGTCTTGTGGAGATGTTTGTAGAGTATCCATAGGTAGAAAACAAATCAAAGACGAAAGAGTTATGGCCACTCGAACATGGGGGTTACTCTTTCTTGCTAAAAATAATCTCTCTAGAAGTTGTGCAGGTGTTTTAGCTATTGAAATGGGGGATCTCTTATCTTTTATCCCCAAATATTTTTCTCTCTCCTCAGCCGACAAGGCTCTCTATGCAGGCATCTTTTAATTGGCTCAATTTTGGCCTTTTTTGGATGAAAATTGAGGTGTCAGTCATCCTTTGACCAAGGGAATGGGGTGGGGGCAAGTGGCCTGGGACCAAAAAAGATGCTTGGTGCCTGTCCAGATGAGTGTGAACTCCAAATTCACCCTTTCTCCCCCATGAATCCCACAAGCCCCTCCATGGAAAGCCTTGAGAGCTCCTCTCACTTGGATACACCCATAATGGGCTCCCCCTTTAGGCTATATACACCCCACTCTCCACTTTTTCCTTCCCATGTGGGATAATCCTCCCACCACATGGAAACCTCATCCTCAATCCTCCCAAATCCCTTATGCCCAACAAATTTCCATATTTCTCCCAAAGCAGGAGGGCTTCTCGGACAAATTTCCCCCAAGCATAACTTGCGGCTCCAGTCATCGAATGACACATCGTAGCACATGGCTTGGAGCCCCAGTCCTTGGCTAGTTCTAGAATTCTCAAACCTCAGCATTTTAATTCCAATCATCAAGTTGTCCCATTTTCCCTTATTGCATGCACCTACAGTCACTTTCTAAGTTTAGACCGGCCACTTCAGATGCTCATAACTCATGATGTGCATGTCTGATTCACAAGCTATAAAGCACGGCTGAGAATATTTATTAAAAAAAATGTTTTGAAGACTCGAACAATACAAAACATCAAAACCCAAGCCTAGAAAAATCACACCTTTGTACATAAATTTTTACAGGGCCACTTCCAAAACTTGTAGGGGTATGTACACATATATACATGAGGCTAGTGGGCAAGCTTTTTGGCATGACCTAGTCACTTTATGCTGATCCAAAAAATGTTTGCCATAGATTTCCAGCCTTCACTAGCCTGCTTAATCATTAATGACAAGCACAGATTTCTAGGGTGAACAACTGCTGCAGTTCATTCCCAAAAACCTCATTCACATTCTCTAATATCTTCACATTGTTTTCCTCCATTGATAGCATTTCATTTGTCACAATTGTCATCAAATGTGCCATAATTTATTCAATCTTTTACCATTAACACAATATTTATGTTGTGCACCACTGAGATCTGCTAATTGATATGTGTCATTATCAAATTTGTTCACAACAATAAAAGGACCTTCCCATTTGATTTGATACTTTTTATGAAAGGTATTGTCCAATTTACTATTGTATCGCAACACCAACACACCCTTTTCAATTCCCTTATCCTGTATGCATTAATTAGCCTCCTTTAGCGGAGCCTTCTTTGTTACTTCTTCATAGTAGCTCAAATCTAATGCTCTATCCAATTGCAAACATTGTAAATACAACAATATTTTCTGCCAAGTATTTGTTTTCTCTTCATCTCCCAATGACAATAACTTGAGTACAAGAATCTCCACTTGAATTGGAAATAAAGCTTCTTTGCCATAAACCAAGTGGTAGGAGAAAATCTTGTGCTCATTTTCATAGTAGTTCTGTAGGCCCATAATGCACAAGTCAACTCTGAATCCCAAGTCTTCCCATGTGTTTGCGTCATCTTTGTCAAGATCTTCACTAACTCTCCATTGAACCTCTCATTGAGACCATTGCATTGTGGATAATAAGGAGAACTGTAACTATGATGTATATTGAGCTTCTCACATAAGAAATCATACAACTCTCCTCTAAATCTTGGTCCTCTATCAGAAAATAGCTCTAGGGGCACACCAAATTTGCAGCATATATGCTCAAAAACAAACTTCCCCATTTCTTTTCTGGTAATCTATTTGTTGACAGTCTTGCCTTATGCCCATCGTGACAAATAATCCACTGTTGTCAAAATGTAAGCATTTCTTTTGCTAGTCATAGGTAAGGGTCCAATAGCATCAAGACCCCATTTTCAAACACATCAAGATCTTGTATATTTCCTCTTTCCAGGGCACACGACGCAAAACCAAATCACTTCCTTTCATGTAAAGCACATTGTGTCCATTTTGTATTTCTTGGCTTTTCTTATGAATGCGTACTTTTTGGAGGATGGTAATCCTTCAGGTAGGACACCTGTCAATAGAAAATCCATCTCCTTTGATAACACTTCCCTCCCATGATATGAAGGGGCATTTTCCTTTAGCACAAACACGCAAGTGATCATTTCTTGGGCAGCATCATGAGTTTCTTCATTTTGAGACCATGCTTCAAAGTTTTTGAGCAACGATTTTACCTTGAAGCATAAATTCTTCAATTTATGATTCTTATTCTTCCATACTCCCAACACTTGCTTCATGACCAACAAGGCATCTCCTTTGATCTGCAAGCGTCTAATTCCCAACTGTAGACAAATGTGCAAACCACCTTCAAGGGACATGTATCTACTTCATTGTTACTTTTTGCATCAAGTTTCATCCCTTGCTTCCTTACAAGTTTTCCTTGTAACACCATATTAGTGAGTTTGGAAATTTCCCAATTCCCACTTGAAAAAAGAGCTTAAAATCTGACCACATGGAAAAATCTTAGCCAAATTTTTGAGAGCTTGTCTTGAAAGATCTTTTCAAGTACTACCTTGTGGAAGCATTCAGCCTTGAAAAATAGTTTGAGATTTGTCCATATGGCCAAATCTTGAAGACATTGGTGATTCCCAAATTGGCTCTAAAATCTCAAAATCTCTCATATGGTGTTTTGTGCATCATAAATGATAATGCCTCTTGAAAGAGCATCATGAGCTCATTGATAAGAGCCATAAAAATATAACAGTGAAGCATCAGAGATGGCAAGATTCTTGACTTTCTTCTTTCACACCACTTCTTCCTTAACCAAAATAGGAGTGTCTTTATAAGTGAGTAAATCTGCCAAGGTAGCCCGAGTACTCTCTTCCATCAAAAAGGTGAATTGAAACTCTTGAAGTTCAATAACCCATTTCATCATTGTTTTTGATATATTTGAATTATTGAGCAGTTGAGGAAGCAATGATTAACTAGTGACTCAATTTCAAAGAAATCCCTTTCATGAGGAGTCTTCACTCTGCTGGCATAATGAACATGCTTCATATACTGAGATTCCTTCCCCTTTTGCAACAACATGGCCCCCGTAGCATCATCTCCCACTGATGGGTTAACATAAAACTCCTTTTCTCAATCAAGAGCTTGCATAACAGGTAGTGGACTCAAAACTTCTTTGACTCTATCAAAAACATCATCACAGTCATGAGACCACTCCAAGGGATCATTCTTATCTGTTTGCTACAAAGGATACAATAGTTGTGATGCTAAACGTATGAAACAAGAGAAATATTTTACCTTGTCTGTGAAAGTGGCCAACTGTTTGGTATCTTTTGGAGATGACAACAACAACAAAGCCTCCACTTTCTTTGGATCTTCTTCAATTCCATTTTTTGAAATCACATGTCCAAGAAGCTTTACCCTTGGCTGCACCAAATGACATTTTTTAGGGTTCAATTGACCCCCACATTCATCATACCTTGCAAAATTCATTTCAAGATTTTGAACATGGTCTTTCCTTGAACTGTATACACATAGATTATCTATGAATCCTTTGACAAAATTCCCAAGGAATGAGATAAGGACCCAATTCACTATTGTTTCAAAATCTAGGCCCATTTGTCAACCCAAAAGGAAGATATCAAAAGCCAAAACAACCCCATGACGTAATAAAATTAGTCTTTTTTTTATCTTCAAGAGCAAGAATAAGCTGAAAATATCCTGAGTAACCACCATCACAGACATTGTATCTTTCAAAGCCAGCCATTGCATCTAAAAGTTTAATAAAAGGCAAAGGGTAAGGATCTTTCTTGGTCACTGCATTTAATGGCTTGTAAATAATCAACACAGACTCTCCAACGCCCATCTTTCTTTAAAGTGACCACTATAGGTCTCACCCATTTAGCATTACAAACTAGCACAATGAGCCCTGCATCCAGAAGTTTATCCACTTCTTACTTTAAAGCATTCATTTTCTCCTTACCCGTCCTTCTTAATTTTTGTAGTATTGGCTTTGCCCCTTCAACTAGTTCGATCTTCACAAGATCTCCAAAAAAACCTCTTATTTCTTTGTATGAAGTGATGAAAAGATTTGGAAACTTGTCAAACATTGCTAAGTACTCCCTTCTTTCTCCTTGTGTTAGATCGGTACTCAACATATTTTGAATCAACTCTTTCTTCACTGGCAATTCCTGTTTGGGCTGCATCAACTCCTCAAGTTGCTCCAGATGGCTTGAAGCATTTATAATCCCTAGAACTTGAAACATTTCACCCACTTCCCTCTTCTCTTGGTCCAACAACATGAATGACACTTCACCTCATCACTAGAACTAGAAGTAGAGCTACTTTTTGAATCTTCAGAACAATTTTCATTGGTAACTTCCGATTCATCATTCTCACTCACATCTTCTAATGCCAGAGGTTGCTTGGTAGTCATATCAAACACCCTCTTTTCACCCTTCCTGCCATACACACCGATTGTGCCCTTGCCCCAATCTTGCACAACACCAAAAACTCTCAACCAAGGTTGTCCCAAAATGAGAGGAAAAGCTCCCAGGCCAACTGGCATAAATTGAAAGTTTACTACTATAACCTTCACATTAAAGACTTCAACTTCCAAATTCTTAATCAGGCCCAAACACTTCACTTTAGCATGGTTTTCTAGTCAAATCCAAAACCCATAGCTTTTGCATGTAATGAGACCCAGTCTCTTGACACATGACTATGTGATCACACAGACTTGAGCACCTCCATCAATGTAGGCCTCTCACATGCCCACACCTTTGTGACGATCGTTAACCATAGGAAAAATGTCGGGAAACTCTCCCAAAGCCAACACTTTGACTTGTCCATGATTCGGCTTTTTCTCTGGATTCACTTATGACTTCCATTGCATTTTGAGTTTGGGCACCATATTCATCAACTGTCCAAAAGTACAATCTACTTTCCTCCCAATCAGGTCTTCCTTTAAATTGTAAGCTATTTGGCCTTCTCCCAAATGTAACTGTACCACTTCAAACCATCTACAAGGTCTTGTCTTCCTCTTGGCTTTCGCATCTTCACCCTCTTTCTCTTTCCCTTTCTTTTTTCTAGGACCTAGAGCGGCATAGCCTTCCCTTTCTCTTTTTCCCATGGGTAGCATATATGCTTCTTTCTTTTCAACCCGCACAATACCCACATGACCTTCAAAGGTTGAGGCCTGATTTTTGTGTTCAGTACCTTGATCTCCCCGTATATCTAATGCATAATCATTAGCCCTGTTAGGAATGTACTCGGGAAGTGGAAACATATCACCTCCCATCCTTGTTGTCTTTGAGAAATAAGTGCTGATGTGACCAAGTTCACCATAGTTATAACATGTAGGGATGAACCTTCTCTGTGGCTCAAAGACACCTTGTCCACAACCCGCATTCACATTAGGCTGAGCTTCGCATGCATGGGCGATTCCTCTACCACGACCGCGACCCCCACGACCACCTCCAAGAACACTTAAGTCACAATTCCTGCATCATGGTCATCATGTCTTGCATATTTTTCTCTAATTGTTCAATATTAGTAACCCTTTGAGCACGGTGGCCTCCCGCCTCTACCTAATTTCTCTCCTTTTGGCCACCATTACTTTCCACAGGGACCGCTTTCCCATACTCATTGAGTCTTTGAGCCTTCCACTCTTTCTCCATCGGGATAGCTATTGCTTCCTCGAAGGTGGCGAGCCTTTTCAACTCCACTTTGAACTTCAAACTTTCTTTTAAGTTTTCCACAAAATGGTCCTTCTTTAACATGGATGGAAAGATTTTATTCCCCAAAGCTTGGGCCCATTGATCTCATAAACGGGTGAACTGCATGACAAAATCATCAATACTTTGATTAATCTTTTGAGTCTACCCCAAAATTTCATGCCAGACTTCATGAGGTACTTCAATAGCTCTGTACTATGCCAAGAAAGCTTGCTTCACACGATTGTAGTCCAAAACCACCCTTGGAGTTTGTGCCTACACCAACTCTTCATGATTGTATAATGAAACTTTTGCCTCATAAGACCTATTTAGGAATTTTGGGAATTATTCAAGTCCCATTTCTTATAACGCTATTAAAAAACTTAGTATTTTTGTGTAGTTTGAGCTATCATCTATTCACGGTTACACTCTATGTTTCATATACCCCTTAACACATATCTATAGGGATATGTGTATTTATATATATACTTATATGCATCAACTACAATGACATCAAAAGAATGAGGGAAGCATGGCACTAACTCAATTTGCATTATACTACATTATTCATGTAGAAAAAGTTCTTTGAATCAGTAGCTCAGATTTGAGACAGTAATGTTAAAGAATTGGCTATATCAACACTCATAAAAAGAATACAATAATCAAAAACAAATTTTAGAATTGAAGGGACCTCAAAATAGTGTGGTGTTTAGAAACACCAAGATAAAAAATAAAATCCAATTCACATATTTACATGGATCCAAGTATTGTACAACTCATCTGAGGAAATGATACTATGTCAAGAGGCTCAATGACTATAAATACATCATTAAACTTTGCGTTTTCTCATGTATTGCTCCAATACGTACAAGGTTTCTCTATCACAAGCTGCTTCATTTACCAACATATTGCAAGTATACTCTCGTTTGTCCCTTGCATAGATCCAACCAAGTAACCATGCAGTGATTGTTCTCTCCAAAAAACTTTCAAGCTCTTCAATTGATTGATTCCACATTTTTGGAAAAATCAAGTAGGTTCCGGGCATATTCCACATTACACTGTAAAGGGCCTCGTCAAAAATTAAGGTATTATTTCCATCCAGATGATGAAAAATTCTCCATGCTACATCCAAGTTCTTGTGGTATACAAATCGATATCCAATTAGAAGATCTGTCTTTTGGCATGCTGCCTGTCCTGCTATGACATTAAATTTTTGATGGTGTTGTGGAAAGCATAACTCAAGAATTCGACGATTCCTTTGCAATCTATTAGTGCTCCAAATCCACACCTCAAACCATTGCATGCAAAAATCAAGGAAAGTGAATGCATCTTTGAGAATAAAATGCCACACATTTGTACTCTCTTCAACGAGATGCATATGTTTTCCCCAATCTGGGCATACATCACCATGTTGCATTTCAATGGTCTTAAGTAAAACACCATTGAGTTCAAGGATCAATACTCTTCTTTGTTTCCGTATAGTATCTGAGGGTGGTGGAATCAATTTCCTTCTAGGCCTATGAGTCCTCAATGACATGTGCCACCTCAATAGTAAATGCTTTGTACATTTGAAATCAAATTTATATGCTTCAGAATCTCCTGTTCCAAAACAAAGGCATGATGGTCAATGGAAGAGATATTATTTTCAATTAACACACTGTGCACCAACATTATTTATTTTATCCATGATATATATAGACTTAAACCTTGAGAAGACAACAAAAGAAAATATTTTTCTTCAATACACAGAAGAAATCTTGTACAAAGATCTCCAACCACAAAGATAAAACAGAGACTTCTTTTCCAAGGCTGAATAACATCTAGTTGATGAAATATAAAAGTGTACATATTTGGTTCATGTTCAAATAATTGGACCCAACACATTGTTTTGGCTGGAATACTAGAGCCCAACACATTGTTTTGGTCAAAATCTTCTTAACACATTTCCACCACTCTATATGTATGTAAACATTCCAGGTGATTGAGTCAACGTGCACACCAAGCCCTTACTGGTTGTTTTCTTCCACCTGCAATAAAAAATATGCTAGATTAGATAAAAATTTGATTTTATTTTTTATATTTTTTGATAAATATAAAGTGAGTCCTACCCATAAGCTTAAGTAGGCCTTTTGTAGCTTTGATATGTATGCTTTTGCTGCAACTCCGCTAAAGAAATGACCACGACCATACCAAGCTAGTATCATAAGCAATAGCATGTTGACCACTCAAATTTTTTGTTTTGTGAGATAATTTTAACAAGTTCAGCTGGTTTGAAGATAATAGTGGCACACCAAACTTGGATGCCAACATAGCTGGATCCTTGCTTAAGGAGTTTACTACTTTCTTGCCTCTACTTTCTTGAACATAACTTAACTTGTCATTGCACAATGGCAGCTGTGAAGATGCACAAGATGAGCTTTCCAATTTGACTGAATTGTTGTCAAGTTCTTCCCTTAGAACTTGGACATTGAACATGCCCCATTCTTTCATAATGTCTTGAAACTTTGTAAATAGTTCATGAACCTCTGTGATTGGAGATTGTCCTAGCCGATTGAGTGAAATAACAGATCTAATGTCATCTATATTATTTAGATTTAAAAGGTATGGTAGAAGCTCATTGCAAAGAAGATAGTCAGGCCTCCCTTGAAAACTTTCAGGATATAAGCAGTTATCATTTGGGTTAATACATCCCTTGAAAGGGCTATCATCAATGAGCAATGTATTCTTTGTACTGCATAAATTCCTGCACTGATACCAAACCCTCAACAAAGGCTTAAACATAGCCTCAACATTAGGCTTATCCGGTCTATACACTTTTCGAAGATTATGGATATAGCAATCTTCTTGTCCCCATACCATAAAGAAATGATATTTTTTATGTGCATGCTTTTCAAGAGTGTTCACATAAGTGCAAACATTCTTTTGTAGCATGGTGGACCAAATACCAACATGAAAGTACTGACATGTCTCATCCAAAAATTCAAAACAACCCGGGCGAACAACAATTGTGGTGTGACCAAGGTCAATTTTGACACAATCTGTACATGGATGCCTCTTGTCTTCTTTGATGAGTAAAACTCCATTAAGATCAAGAATGAGTGCATGTTTCTTCATGCTGATTGCATGAGCAATATTTTCTGCATACGATACAAAAGAATGATAACAATTTAAGTTTTTGCACTTATAAATCTCAAAACAAGGGACCATATATTTTCAACACACAATTGTAAATTGCACACGTTTATTTACGTCTCATACTCCCATACTCATCTATAATGATGTCTCCTAAAAGTGATTGCATTTCTCTATTGATGTGGGAAGATTGAAAGACTAGTTTTATCTCCATCTCTCTCAAAAGAATATAAGCTTCCAAGTGGCCTACGTTTTCGTGCATCAGGACGTAGCTCCTCAACGTTGATATCTACTTGTGGCACACTGGATCCTTGATTTTGATTGATTTTGAATGTCAATTTCACCTGCAAAGACAACATAATAGAATTTTGTATTATCTTCCATTGGACAAATAAGTACCTTTGTTTTTCTATACATTGGACAAATACTAATCACATTGGACAAATAAGTACCTTTGTTTTTCTCACCAACTTCAATCCCTTGCTCCCTTTCTTGAATGCTCAGAACTTTGTTTGTATTTGGTGTCGCTTTTCCTGTCCCTTTGTCAGTTTTTTCTTGTATGTCCTTGGTTGCAAGAGTCGCTTGGAGCTCTTCATTAACTTAACCCTTCTTCTCACTACCCTCTGCATCCTCATCTCTTTGAGGCATGTTGTTAGTGTCATGTGAAGGTTTTGGAGAATTTTTCACAACAAAATCACTTTGATGCTCTACAACCACCATCTCCTCTTCACTATTCCTAATGTCACTTTCATGAATTTGGGTCTCTCCAATTGTAGGTAGCATGTTCTCGCTCTCTTTAGTCATGTCATTTGAAGTTTTTTGAGAGGTTTGTTCTACAAGATCACTTTTGTGCTCTACAAGATCACCTTTATGAAACTCGGTCTCTCCAACAATGGTGGGTAGCACTTGTGCTGCTTGAGATATGTTATCTCCGTCTTCTATTTTGTTGTCTTCATCTGAAAGATGAAAAAAGCCAAATTTTTACCAATTTAGAAAATAGTATAGTGGATTTTCAATAACCATAGAATCCATTTCATTTCCATCATCTAACCCAGACGTTTTATGCTAGAAAGGCTCCATTTAGCACATTAACACAAAAATGCTAACCTAGAATGATACCTAAAGCACATTTGAAAGTGCGGCTTAATCTTAAGCTCCAGCCTAAAGCTTAAGTATCAAAGTTTAGGCTTTTGTTTCAAGCCTAAAACTTAAGTCTCAAAATTTATGCTTATGTTTGAAGTTTAAAATGTAAGTCCTAAGCCCTTTTTAGTCTCCATCATTCACTATGTGAAAACCTTTTATACTATGTGCACTGAAGACCTATTTATAAAACCCCTTATCTATGAATTTTTCAAGGTATCATCCAATGTTTTTCATAATCTATAAGTATTTTGTTATTTGTAACATTTTTTTGCTACAATGCTCATGAGACTGGACTCATATGGTAGTGCTACACTAACATACAAAGGTAAGGCTCGAACTTAAGTTCGATCCTACAAAATAAATTTCAGTTTCTTGTTATTGATTATGACTCTTTCTCTTTCTTAACATATGTAATCGCTACAATAGGATATGAAATTGTGAGCTTCACTTGGAAGTACTGAGGTAGGATTCTATGACAAGGACTTTTGTTCTTGAGGTAGGATTCTATGACAAGGAATTTTGAGGCTCAAACTTAATTTCATGCCTAAGGCTTAAGTCTTAACCTTAAGCTTATGTTTCAAGTGTAAGGATTAAATCTCAAGCCATGTCTAGTCGCAACGCATTCACTATGTATAAAATTATTATATTGTGCACATCTAGGGCCTATTCAAAAAACCTCTTAACTATGAATTTTTCAAGGTATGATTCTTTTTACTCCATGATCTGTAAGTATTGCTATTTGGAAGATTATATTACTACAATGCTCTTGAGATTGGCATAACATGGTAGTGCTCATGAGCTCGGCCTCACATGGTAGTGCTACACTAATATGTGGAGGCAAGGTTCAAACTTAAGTTCGAGCCTACAAACTAAATTTCAATGCCTTGTTAGGTACAAAGACATTATGAGTTTCACGTAACATATGCAAGTGCTACACTAGGATAAGGAAGTTCAAGTCTTACTTAGAACAACTCAGCCATGACTTTTTTGATTGAAGTTCATACACAAGTGCTTCACTATCTCTCCTTGTTAGGCTTGAACTTAAGTTTGAGCCTCATTAGTGTTTGGTAATGCTTCATTATTGTCTCACCAAAACCAAAATTTCTTACTCTTAAAACACATTTGTATGTTAGCTATGCTTTGTGAATTGACACTTTAAATAAAGACATGTGCTTTGTGATGGCTCAAACTCAAGTTTGATCCCCCCCCGTCATTTTTTAAAACAACAACAATTAAATCTAATTAAAATGACATACTTTTAGATAAAGACACAAGATAGTATTAAGAAAATAGTGTTTGAAGGACCTAAAGTATCACAATTGATCAATTCAACACACTATCCTGCCTTTTTATACTTTAGGAGTCTGTTGGTACATGATAATGGAATGCATCATTAAACCTAGTATCAAAAATACTCTAAGAAGCATTCGCACCTTTTTCATCAGCTACTACAATGTCTTGAGGGGATCTATCATCCTCTTGTGCATCCTCATTGCCTGCATCATCATCCTCATTATCTTCATCATTTTCTTTTGCACACTCAATATCCACAACTGGATTCAATTCTCCAACATTGTCTGCCCCCCCTTGATGATCAAAATTTGTAGCTTCTTGAACTTCACTATCATCCGTGTTGTCTACGTTATCGTTGTCTTCATTTCCATCAACATCCTCTCCACTGCTTTGTTGCTCATCGATGTCAAGATTGTTAAGGTCTTATTTTTCTTTATCATCCAGCTCCATTGTTTGTCTTGCAAGTGATGCTTGACTTGCACCACACCACTCCTGCAAGGAAGGATTTCTCTCCACAAGACTAGAGCATTGAGATTCTAGCTCCATTGATTCAAAATCATCTTTACATAGAGCAATTGCCCTTCTCTTCTTCGACAAGCTTTGCTCCAACACAACTCCACCGCAAAAAAATTCCAACACATAGCTTTGCTCAGGACAAAACCCTGTGATAAGACCATCAATGAAGTTTCTATCAATAAATTCATGATCCTTGCCACAAGAGCCTGAGAAAAAGACTCTTTTTGTATGAGCTTTGTCAATAGCCTCAAATCTATCAACCTTGCTAACAAAAAGAGAAACCATTGCAGAGTCCACAGTTCCATCTATCCATGAGTCATCTCTTGTTGCTTGTATATTTCCATATTCAATATGGACCTTAGTTGATTGGCTAGAAACCCCTTCAACAAGCACTTCGATATTGATGAAATCAATGAAACACACTAGCACATATTCGTATTGTGCATTCAATGTGTTTAGATTGAGTGCCAAATTTGCAAAAAAATCTATAGAGAGCTTTTCTTTAGTACCATGAAGATCCAAGACAACCAATTGAAATAGTACGTGCTTTGTATTGCAAAAGTATTTGATCTTCCCCATATCAAAGCCCACCCCCTTGATTCTCCATGGAATAGAATCATTTTGAGATATAATGCCCATACTAGCTCTATAAAGATGATTGAGGAGAGTTAGTACACTTTTTGGAAGTGAGGGTGGAGTCTTCTTTGCTCTGTTGAGGGAGTCCTTGACATAGTACTGGCTATAGCTCCTCATTTGATTGTACTCATGCTCTCCTAGCTTTTACTTCTCACAAACTTGCTCCCAAGATAAATTTTCCCTTGTCAAATAAAAGAAGAATGATATTATTGCTTCTTTCAACACTCGATCTGTTTTTAGCTTCTAAGCCATCTCATCCATGTCCATTCTATGAGAGGTATACTTGCTCTTCTTTAGCAAGATGGTTTTGTCCAGGATTGCATTTTGTAGTTCAAGAACTTCTTTATTCTCGAGGCCTAAAATGCACCTGAACAATGTAGGTGCCAGTGTTGTTGTGCCAGGTGCTTGTCGAATCTGACCACACTTCATAGTTAGAAATTTAGGATTTTCGTTGGAACCTTCGTCAATTGTTTCTCCCTTTGTATTTGGTAGCAAGCCTCGAGCATATTGTCTCATGATCTTGACCCAATTCTTCTATATTTTCTCATCACATAGAAGCAAATGCAAGTCGGTCTTGACAAATCCCTTTTGAAGTGTGTGCTCTGTTGTCTCAACAAAGGTCTGCAAAATTGAAAATTCCAACATCAATATTGACAAGGCTCTAACTTGTGGGATTGAGACGTATACTTAATAAGTTCAAGCCTAGCTAGATTGAATTGTTTCTTTATATGGTCACATACATCCATGCAAAGTCCAAAATACATGGGTATATGTAAGTGGGGCTCAAACTTAAGTTTGAGCCTCGCTTAGCCTCATATGAAAGTGACACTAAATCTTAAGTTAAAACCTCAATTTAAGTTCTAAATGATCACATGGAGGTCTTGCTTGAGCCTATGATAGACTCTAGTTTACAAATAGATATCGATTAAAAAGACTCACATCCATGTTTTCAAAGAATCAAACAAGTACCTTCCAAGCCTCAAAGTCCTTCTTGGTTTGGTTGACACCAGGTGGTGGCTTAGAAGGACAACCATTTGCATGCCACTGTGCTCGTGCTTGCATAAGTTGGTCAAGAAATGGCTCCTTTTGCATTGACATTGCAACAGATAGATTCACATCTTTGGAGATTTCACGAGAGATCTTTGGTGGGCAATTGAGAATAATCTTTGATCGTCTATATTTGAATTGTTGACGCAATTGAGGGGTAACCTTTGCAACGTTTGCACCTTGCAAACGTTTTGCAACACTAATGGAGTGTTGTCCAGATATGATCCAGTAATCAACATTGCGAACATCCTCTTTGGCAAGTTTGCCAAGAGGATGTTTTTTGGAAGGATCACAAGGCATCAAAATTGCTAGTATCTCCTCTTGCTTTGGTTCTTGAATGAAGTCTAAAGTCAAAATACTGACCCAATCTAGATTTAATCTTCTGTACACATAGTTTGATGGAGTAGGAAAACACCTTGTCACGTCAATGCTAAAGACTTCATTGATCCCAAAAGGATAGAATCCCTTCTTGATTTCTAAAGAGGTCAGTGCCTTGTTATCTTCGGATGGAGTTTCCATGTCCATCAACTCCTCTTCCGAAACCTCTTTTTCTTCTGCACTCTTTTTCATCTTCTTCTTTGCTAGTTTTTGTCGATCTTCCTCAAGAGTAGAATCATCCTTTGCCTTTGTTTTTCTTATGAGTCCTTGTGCATCTTGCCCTTGTGAACCTTCTTGCTCCTCTAAATTAATGGTGGCAGTGATCTTCTCTACATGTGTTGAAGCGCTTGCACGGGCACCTCTTGATGCTGCAAGTGCACTCCTAACTATGGCTTTCCCTGTCTTCTCCACAACTTTCTTAGGTAGTGCCCCTATTGGTTTCTTTGCAGGTACAATCTTCTTTGGTAAGCTCAAGACTCACTTTGCATGTTTCACTGCCTTCACTAGGTCTTCCACACAGTCCACACCCGAGTCTTCTTGATTAGTGAAGTTGTAGACTTCAATCCTAATTTTACAATAGAATTTTCTTTTCCTAGTTTGCTACCATTCATGTCTGCTACATGAAAAGTGCCTAATGATAAGCAAAACTTGTTTGACTTTATGGTCTCTCCAATAGGTAGCACATTACATGCAAAGCATGGCATTGATGTTGCATCCACATCATCTTTGACACCCACAACAATCCCCATGTCTCCATATTTCATATCACCTTGTGACAAATATAGATGGATGTCACCTTTGTAGTTTGCATCTGTATCGTAGGTATCCACAAACCACTTCACTCCTTCTTCTTTTGTTAACTCAAAGGTCTTGTCAACCTTTATTCTTGGAGCAATAGTTTTGGCGGAGATAAAGTGGAGACGGATGGGCCTGTAATGTATGCTGAGATAGTAGAATTGGCAAGAGGCTAGACCAAGAAGATATTGAAGAAGCCGTAAGCCAGGCAGAGGTTGTCAAATGAGGTGATGCATAGGCCAATTCAAGCGGTGAAATTCAAGGCAAAGATGGTGCAAATGAATGTACCGGTGTGAGAAGAACCAAGGGTATATTGATTGCAAAGAGATGGAGTGGTTTCCATGCCAAGAATGCCAGCTAGAGCGGCCCCAATTGTGCAAGAAGTGTCAATTCCAAATCAAGCAAGAGAAGTACTGGCAAATCGAGGTGATTCATAGGCCAATTGAAGTGGTGAAATTCAAGGCAAAGATGGTGCAAATGAATGTACCGGTGTGAGAAGAACCAAGGGTATATTGATTGCAAAGAGATGGAGTGGTTTCCATGCCAAGAATGCCAGCTAGAGCGGCCCCAATTGTGCAAGAAGTGCCAATTCCAAATCAAGCAAGAGAAGTACTGGCAAATCAAGGTATGGCTGTTCAATCTCCTTTGAAGGATGATAAAGTGTAGAGAGTATGGTTTGCATATGGAGTTGAGGAGGTAAAGATGGAGGAGATTCTCAAGCTTGAGATAGAGGATGTGGATGTGCAGAGTGATTATAGCTCTATGCATGCAGATACAAGCTGGGAGATAGAGTTAACCCAGTCGAGGTATGAAGAGTTTGATCTTTTGCATGTGCATGGAGATATGATGAATATGGATGAAGAGCAAGGAGCAATGCAAGCTGGAATGCCTAATGAGGATCAAGTGGAGGAGTCTATGCCCACCGATGAGAATATGCAGGTAGAAAGGGTGCAAGATTTTTCCAAAAGGAATGAGGTGGCCTTGCCCATGGATGAGTACCAAGATGATGCAGTATGGGGAGAGTTTCCCTCCACTCTCGAAAAAGCATGATACAATGGTAGAAGAGGTGGCTGAAGTGCAAGCAATCAAGGCTTACAAGTAGGTAGAGCAAATCAACTTTGAAGAGCCGATGGTTGAAGAAAGAGGGCTTGATGATGCTGGCAGAGAGGAGAGCATATATTCAAAGGTGGTGGAGAGTCGAGTGTAGCAGGCATGTCATATGGTAGATGAAGGAGGCTCCCAGGTTATGTCCAAGATGTCTAAAGAGGTATGCAATTCATGGTTGAGGTATATTCTTGTAAGTACAACAATGTAGTATGTTATTCGCCAGATATAGGATTCCCTTGAGAAAAGTTCCACTTTACATGGTTGAGAGGGAGGGTCACTAGATGATGTGTTTGTAGATTCAGATGCATTTTTTGGTTTGAAAGATATGCTTGCAGAGAAAGGTATGTTGATGGGACAAGTTAATGCTCGAAGAGATGCTAAAGTGCTATGGGCATTTTGGTGTGCATGGATGGTTACAAGCCTGGCCGAAGCACTTTTGGAAGCGTCTGCAGATGGTGGAGAGAATTAGTGCAAGGTTTTTGATCTAGGTGGTAACTATGTGATGTAGGGGGTGGAGAAACCTACTTGAGGCTCAGTAGATGGCAGGATGTAAGCCCTTGTACATATGGTAGTGTTTATTGGCGTGCTAATAGTGTTAGCAAGTTTTTTCAACTGGTAGGCAAATAAAGTAGTTTTTTGGTTGAACATGAATGTTCAACAAGGGTGTTGGGCAATGATGGTGTAGCCAAAGCTATGTGGTCTACTAAGAGTGCAATGCAAGACTGTACAGGCTCTCAAGGGCTAGCCAAAGTGATGGAGCAGCTGAGCAAATCAAGGACAAGCAAGGAGCAACGGTTGTGTATGCTACATGTGGTTTTGAGGGCCAGGATGCTCTGTTATGGTGCCTATCAATGGTGCAGGTTCAAAGAGCTGGAAGTGCAAGAATGGGAGTTCCATAGGTGGCACTCAGTATGCTCTACAAGCTGGTCCAAACTACTCATCAAATGGAGATACAGAGTGCAAGATATTTGAGTCTAAAGCTGGAGGAGTTTGCAAATTTTTACCGGATTGGACAATTGTAGATGGAGCATGAGAGGTGAAGTGAGTACATATGACTGTAGTGCTTGTATTATGGAGCATGGAGGTCTTTTCAGATTGTCATTTGGAGACCTGAATGTCAAGTTATTGTCAGTTGAAGTTTTGTCAGGGGCTAGTTTTCAGCCATGTGGGTCGCCTCGGTAGATGTTTCATATGAGGTTTTTGGATCATTGCCAGGACTTTTATGTGTTCTATGCAGCAATTGAAGGCCACAAGAAGTGACGACACGATGATCGGAGTTCGGATTGGGGAGATATTGCAAAATGAAGTTGCAAGTGGAAACAATCCTGAGGGATATGGCAGTTTTTTACAGTTTTTGTATGTGTTGTTTGAGGTCATCAAATAGTCAAAGTGCAGCAAAGTGGTGGCATCGAAGCCGGACACCACGAGTTTGCATGGGATTTTATGGATCTTCAGTTGGGTCACCAAGCAAAGAACTGTAGGGTATAAGAGCAAGACAAAAAAAAAATGTTTTGGAGTTCTTTGGTGGTCTTGTAAATTTTGGAAGCCCTTGAGAGCGCTTTGATTTGGAGACGCCATGTGGCCATAACAGAAACCCACATGGCCGGTATGAGGGCAGGATCATGTGGTATAAGGCCTAAGGTGTGCACTCATTGAAGGCATCACTCAAGAGAGAGAGCTAGGAGCTCTATTGCCCATGGTGTCATGTGTGCACGAGGGTACTGCTCTGGTGGTGATATTGGGGGCACTGCACAACCGGTTGTCAGTGGTGTTGGATGGCCCTTAAGCAACACTGCAAGACAGTGTTGACATGGCACCCGCTGTTCGGACCCTATTCTCATGCCCTGGCAGGAAAATGTTTTTGAGAGCAAAGAGGTTGTTCATCTTGGAGTGGGCATCAAGGCAATTTGTGAGTGGAGGGCACCCTCACATGCATAAAAGGGCCAAAAATAGCAGTGGTCCTCTTGAAATAGGTTGAGTTGATAAAAAACTGTTATCGACTCCCTCGTCCCCATTTTCTTTTGTTGCCTCTTCGTTCTGTTGTGCACCTGTATTTGCTTGTGTGGATTGTGACATTTGGGTGCCCCAAGCAATGTGCCTAGTGGTGCAAAGAGGTAGAAAGATAGTGCAGTTGTGTGGATGTATTGTGTGTACTCATGATTGGAAGGGTGTGGTGTGAATTTGAGATATCCAAGTAGTGTTGGTGCATGTTTGCAAGGTGTCATCTGTTTCATGTTGGAAAATTTGTGTAAGTTTTGAAGGTTTACTCTAGTGTGTTACCATATACATGTGGTAGTGATGTGTGTGACCACACTAGAACCACCGGGGCATTTTTTCCCTCTTTAGGAGGGTTTTTTCCTCGTGCATTGGATATATGCCCATCACTCTAGGGCTATCTAAATTTCCATTGCACACTAAGTAACACACTCTCTATTGTGTGCCTTGAGCTTCCTTCCTCTTCTCCAAGCTGTGTATGTTTCTTTGCAACCCTAATTCCAACGATTGGTATCAGAGCAGGTTACGTCCTCCCGAGCTTAGTCGCCAGCTGCTCCACCACACGCTTGCTCACTTTCTCCGATTACAGTGAGGTTTGGTGAGCAGGTCGAAAAATATTTCAATTGCACACTAAGTAACACACTCTCTATTGTGTGCCTTGAGCTTCCTTCGTCTTCTCCAAGATGTGTGCGTTTCTTTGCAACCCTAATTCCAACGATTGGTATCAGAGCAGGTTACGTCCTCTCGAGCTTAGTCACCAGCTAGTCCAGCACACGCTTGCTCACTTTCTCCGATTACAGTGAGGTTTGGTGAGCATTTGCAGGTCGACAAATATTTCGGGTGCAGTCTGCTCAGATTTTTGATTTGGGCTCATTTTGGCCTCCTTTCCACTACAGGCAGGTCTGCATAGGCAATTTCGTCATTTTGTGTAGAAGTTTTGTCAGTGCCATTTTTTGCAAAACAGGTGCTTACAGTCTTCTACGGTTTGTGCTATATAGCATGTGTTGTTCTTGCTCCGTTTCTCCTATTTTCCGGCAGTTGTCACATCAGGAACATCATTTACCATGGCTGACAACAACACAGCTCTCTTCAAGATGTTTGCTGCTGAGGACAGGTTGGATGGGGACAATTAACCTATGTGGGCTTATATGATGCAACATGTTCTTGTGTCAAAGGGCGTGTGGAATATTCTGCAAGGCATTGATGTACGTCCTGGTTCTAAGGATGTTGCAGGTCTTGCTGCAAGGATTGTTGCTATTAGAGTTGTTTTGCCTACGGTAGAACAATCTCTTCGGATGTAAAGGATACATAGTCACATGCATTGATTGTGTTGTTTGTGAAGTGCACCATTTTTCCTCACATCCATTCAGCAAAATCTGCAAAACAGGCTTGGGATATTTTGGCTGGTCTTTATGCAAGTCGCAATGAGGCTAAAATTGCTTTGCTGCGTAAAGAGCTGGAGTCAAAGATTATGCATGAGGAGGATGATATGGACACTTTTCTTGCTGGTGTCAAGGATATCAATGAGAAACTTATTTCTGCAGGTGAAGTCATTTCAGACAGTTCCCTTGTGCACACCGTTCTTGATGCCTTATCAGATTCTTACAAGACTTTTGCTAGTACTTGGAGACTTATGACCCAAGGAAATCCTGAAGTTATCAAGTTTGATGCATTATGCACATTGCTATTGCAAGAGTCACTTTCCAAAAAAAATAGGACTAGGCAGCGTGCAGTTGAACAGGCTTTTATTGCTTCTCAAAGAAAGGGTGGTAACAGCAATGCAGCCACTTCTTATGGTTCTGCTGCGAGTGGCAAAACTTATGTTCCTAATGCTTCTGCTGGCAGCAATTTGTCTGGAAATTCTGGTGGTAAGGGCAAAAAGAATATGTGTTGCCATTATTGTAAAACTAATGATCACTTGATCAAGCAATGTCCTAAGTTGAAGGACAAAGAGGCTAAGAAGAAAGAGGGTGGTTCCACTGCAAATGCTGGTTCCACTACAAATGCAGCCATTGTTGAGTCTTTTGTGAAAGGAGATTGTGATGTTGATGTTGATGTAGAATGGGCTTTTAGCGTAGAGTGCACTTACAATCCTGATGTCCATGATGCATGCTTGTCAATTGCTACAGATTCACATGTGTGGTATTTCAACAGTGGTGCTACAAAGCACACTACATCACATCGTGTATTGTTCACCTCTCTCGACTCTGTCCCTCATGGGAATTCAGTCACTTGTGCCAACAATGCCTCTTATACGGCTCAAGGAGTTGAAAACATTGTGCTTACTACTGCTAACAGCAATTCTTTCACACTTGTTGATGCACTTTATGTACCTGGGATCAAGAAGAATCTTTTGTCTGTATCTGCACTTGCTGGACTTGGACTTGTAGTCAAGTTTGTGGATGACAAATGTATAGTTCATGATCTCAGTTTTTGTGCTGAAATTGTTGCATCAGGGCTTCTGTGCCGTGGGCTGTATAAGCTCACTTTGTATGACACGTGTGGACAAAATTTTGCAAATGCAATTGCAGATTCAAAGGCTATTTCAGATACAAAACTTTGGCATGCACGTTTTGGTCATCTAAATTTTGCCAGTTTGCTGCGTTTACAGAAATCTGATATGGTTGCTTCTTTGCCGCCTCTTGAAGCACATGTCAAACATGTTTGTGAAGGCTGTATTTTGGATAAGATGCAGTGTTCTAAGTTTCCAAAGGATGGTTCAGTTCGGGCCACATGCAGGTTGCAGCTTGTGCATAGTTATGTTTGTGGGCCCATGCAAACTCCGTCCTTGGGCAATTACCTATCTTTGTGACTTTCATTGATGATTACTCCAAGCATGCATGGGTATTTCCGCTTAAAGCGAAGTCCAAAGTTTTTATGTACTTCAAACAATTTATGGCTATGACTCAAAATGTATTGAAATGTAATATGGGCACCCTCCATTCCGATCGAGGGGGGAAGTATATGTCTCATGAATTTAATGCAGTTCTAGCTAGTCGTGGGATAAAACACCAATGTACAGTGCCTTATACACCTCAGCAAAATGGTGTTGCTGAGAGGAAAAACAGGTCACTTACGGAAATGGCACGATGTATGGTCAAAAGTCAAGCTTTACCGCATTCTTTTTGGCTTGAGGCCATCATGTGTGCCACTTATGTACTAAACAGGTGTCCTATGAAATCTTTGCAGTCTATTACTCCATATGAATCATGGCATGATAGAAAGCCTTCTATTGAGCACATGCCTGTTTTTGGCTGTTTGGCATATGCTTTGGTGCGCAAACGCAGCGCAAAAAATTGGATGATAAGGCTATCAAATGTATTTTTGTTGGTTATAGTGCGGATAGCAAAGGTTACAGGTGGTATCATCTGCAAACAAAGCGTATTTTGGTTTCACGGGGTGTAGTGTTTGTGGAAGATTATGTTCAGTCCTTGCTGTCATGTACTAGAGACAGTAATGTAAGCTCACAGGACATTTATGACACTTTGTTGCCTCTTTTCAGTGGTGGAAATGTAAAGAATGAGGATGCAAGAGAGCTACACAAGACAAGCACAAAGCACACGGAGATGGAAAGCCTCTTCTTCTTCTTCACAGAAAAGAGAGTACAAAATGACTAAGTGCTAAAGCTGAAAAATAGCACATATGTACATGCGGTCACTAAGTGTGAACTCGCTAGAAGCGTACTAGGCTGGCACTATAAGTGTAGTCCAGCTGTAGAATCACTGGCAGAGATCCTCCGTGTCGGTCACCTAACGCGCCAGTGAGTAAATGCAGTAAGCGGCCAAGACCCGTAGTGGATGCCAGCTCAAGGTGTAGAGCTCGACATCTCAACAGGAAATAGGAATGTAAGTTCCAATGAGGCAAATGTACAGCCTATGGGGGTTCTTGAAAATGTTACAAATCAGCCTATTACTGATGCAGATGTACATGATGTACTTGATGAGGAAAGGGCTGAAAATGAGCAGGATAGAGGTATGCCAAAATGGCTGGTGCACACTTTGCGTGACAGTAAATTGGATGCACCTTTGTCTAGTCATACTCGTTCAGGCTCTCACCATGCATCTTATGCATCAGATTGTTATGCTTTGGCTGTGTTTATTAGGAAATATAACGTAGCTAAATAGTTATTTGAGTAGATTACTTAATGGAGAGAGATAGATTTCACACACAAGAGATTATAGAGTAGAGAGAGAGAGAGAGAGTACACATGGTATACGTGGTTCACCCAATGTGGGCTATGTCCACGGGAAAGCAGCCACTCAATGGCTTTAGTACTTCAAAACAAGAAGTAGTTTACAAAGGGATTATACCCTTAATGGAGATCCCGCTCACGCCTTGCTTCACTCTCACGACCTCACACTCACCTTGTTGAATCAACTTCACACTATGAAATATGTGTAGAAATGGCCTCCTTTTATAGGCCAAAAGGACTGCCCTCTCTCATGAGAGGCAGCCATGTGTAGCCGCCCTTGTGTAGATAAGTCCAAATCGGACCCTTCAATCCGCCCATGTGTGGCCTCCCTTGAGAAGACAAGTCCGCTTTTGAATTCGGCCACCGGCCATTGAATTCGGCCACCGACCACCGGCCATTGACTTTCGACCACCGGCCACCGGCCATTGACTACCGACCACCGGCCAACCGACCGGTTGTTTTCTGACCACTTTTCGATTGCCGTCCGGCCATAATATTCCGGTGAAAAGGAATATCCGGGCGAGGGGAAAAAAAGTCTCAAGGGCGGAAAGTTTCCGTGAAAATTTTGGTTTCTGGCGAGTGATTTTCCTTCACGCACGATGGCTTCTCCTCATAGTGGGGGCCTTACAAATGTGCGCTTTTACCCACAGAAAATTACAAGGATAAATCAGTCTCCATACTTAACAATCTCCCACTTGGAGACTAATCTCCAAACCAAACCTGTGACTGCTTTCCATCCTGGCTTCTTATCCTTGAATGCCGATTGAAGATGAGCAAAAGCTCAACTTCTCCTTGTTGACCACCTTTGTAAACATGTCTGCAGGATTTTCACTTGTATGCACCTTTCCTAGCTTTAGCTGTCCCTCTTCCAAAAGAGTGCATATGAAGTGATATCTCACCTCAATGTGCTTTGTCCTTGAATGAAAGGTTGAGTTCTTTTCAAGATGGATAGCACTTTGGCTATCACTGTACAAGACACAATTGTCTTGTTTGAATCCAAGCTCTTCTAAGAATCTGTGAAGCCACAAAATTTCTTTGCTTGCCTCCGTCATTGCTACATATTCTGCTTCTGTGCTAGAAAGTGAAACCACTTTTTGCAGCTTTGAAGCCCAGCTTACTGTTGTGCCTCCAACCGTGAACACATAGCCAGTAGTGCTCCTTCGAGTATCTTTGTCACCTGCCATATCTGCATCAGCATACCCTTCTAGAAAAATATCAGTTCCTCCAAAATACAAAGCATTTGTTGTTGTCCCTTTTAGATACCTAAGTATCCACTTCACAGCTTGCCAATTCTCTTTACCTGAGTTGTCCATGAACCTACTCACAACTCCCACTGCATGTGCAATGTCTGGCCTTGTCCAGACCATAGCATACATTAGAGAACCTACCACTGCAGCATATGGAACTTTAGACATATAGGCTATCTCCTCCTGTGTCTTTGGACACATATCCTGATTTTTTGCCGTGAAAATTTTGGTTTCTAGCGAGTGATTTTACTTCACGCACGATGGATTCTCCTCATAGTGGGGGCCTTACAAATTACACGGATAAATCAGGCTCCATACTTAACAGTGTCTAGTTTACATGATGTTGAGGAGCCTCTGTCTTTTGATGAAGCACAGAATTTAGAAAATTGGATGGCTGCCATGCAATCAGAATATGATGCACTTATAGAAAATGACACATGGACTTTATTTGATTTGCCTCTTGGCAAAAAGGCCATTGCTATGAAGTGGGTTTACAAGTTGAAATGCAAGCCGGATGGTGAGATTGATCGCCATAAGGCTCGACTTGTTGCAAAGGGTTATGCACAAAAAAAAGGCATAGATTATGAAGAGACTTTTTCTCCCACTTTTCGTATGACTATTGTGAATTTTCTATGTGCATTGACAGCTCATTTTGGTTGGGATGTACATCAATCACACATTGTTACTGCTTTCTTGAATGGTGACATATTTGAGAAAGTTTATGTAACGCAGCCTCGCGGTTTTGTCAAGAAAGGAAAAGAGGACAAAGTGTGCAAATGTAACAAGGCTTTGTGTGGGTTGAAGCAATCTCCTCGTGCTTGGTATGAGAAAGCTGACACTCATTTGGTCAAAAAAGGCTTTTGTAACAATCCAACAGAAATCACATTGTATGTAAAGCGTGAGCGTGATGTACTTCTCATTGTGGTTCTTTATGTAGATGATTTGTTGATCACTGGACCAAATGAGAGACATATTGCTAAATTTAAGGCTGATTTGAATGCTACTTTCAAGATGAAAGATTTGGGGCTGTTGCATCATTACTTGGGTATACAGTTTAAGCAGTGTGATGGTGGTATTGCCTTGTGTCAGAAAAGTTACATAGAGACATTGCTATGTAAGTTTGGACTTGAGGATTGCAAACCTATTTCCACTCCCATGGAAACAGGTTTGAAGTTGAGTCTACATGATGCTAGCGATCCTGCTGATGTCACTCTTTATCAAACTGTTGTTGGCTGCTTCATTTATGTATGCAACACGAGGCCAAATATTCAGTTTGCAGTCTCACATGTCAGCAGATTTATGCATAGCCCAGGGTCTAAGCATTGGCACGATGTTAAGAGGATTTTTTGCTACCTTAGTGACACTTTACATCTTGGATTGTTTTATCCCAAGGGGGGATCATTGCCGCCAGATTTACATGCTTTTGTGGACTCAAATTGGGCTGGTTTTTTTGACACGCGAGTCTCCACAAGCGGTTTTTGTTTCATGCTTGGCAGTTCATGTATATCATGGTTGAGCAAGAAGCAAACTACTATGGCCACTTTGAGTTGTGAGGCTGAGTACAGGGCAATGTTCACAGCTACGGTTGAGTGTGTATGGCTCAGACGCCTTATGGCTGATTTGGGTGTTGGACAAGACACTTCCAACACTATCTACACTGACAATCAGAGCGCATTGGTAGTTGCAAGGAACCCAATTTTTCATGCTTGCACAAAGCACATTGAGGTGCATTACCACTATGTCAGGGAGAGGCTCTCAGTAGGAGAGATCAGCTTGGCTTATGTGCCAACACAAGACAACCTTGCAGATCTTTTCACAAAGGCATTGTCTCGTGAGAAGCTTGAAGCTTTCTGCAAAGCTTTGGGCTTATTCCCCTTTGTGGACTAATCATGTTCTCAGGGCATGGCACTTCCCTTTACTCATGTGCCAGCTCTCGTTCACTGCATCACTCCAGAGGGGATTTGTTACCATATACATGTGGTAGTGATGTGTGTGAACACACTAGGACCACCAGGGCATTTTTTCCCTCTTTAAGAAGGTTTTTCCCCCGTGCATTGAATATACGCCCATCACTCTAGGGCTATCTATCTTTCCATTGCACACTAAGTAAAACACTCTCTATTGTGTGCCTTGAGCTTCCTTCGTCTTCTCCAAGCTGTGTGCGTTTCTCTGCAACCCTAATTCCAACATAGTGAATTGGGGTGCCATGAGTATTTTGGGCTATAGAGAGGCATACATGTTGTGTTCCGGGTGTGTTCCCCTTTCCCCCTCCAATGAGGAAATGCATGTGACACGAGCATTGTATCATCACCTTCAAGGATAAGGAGGATCAACTAAAACTATTGCACCAAACCCGCCTCCTCAATGGGAGCAAGCACTAGATTATTGAGGAATTAACCATCGACCAACTCAAACGCAAAGCAATCGAGCTCAAGAAGGTGCATGAACCTACAAACAAGGAAAATGGGCAGTTTATCAAGGGGGTAAAGAAGTCATTCAAAAGTTTTGAACTCAAGACCGGCTCTCCCCACTCCAAACCCTCCTTAGATTTTGTTTTTCTTTCCTTAATTCCATGATGGGCCCTCAATCCTTAACTAATATGTATTTGATGCCTTCTGTTGGAAGGAACCATTAACTGTCTTGTTTTTTTGTCCCATGGGTCATATTTAACCTCTGTGGACGATAATGGAATATATCTATCTACTTATCTCTCTTTTCTTCTCATTTTATATCAATTTTATGTATATTTATTTGGATATTCAAGAAACCAAAATGGTTCTTTGTCTTTGTGTGTCTCCTTCTTTTATACACACACATACATAATCACATAGATACTCTATCTTTGTCTTTGTGTGTCTCCTTCTTTTATACACACACATAATCACATAGATACTCTATCTTTGTCTTTGTGTGTCTCCTTCTTTTATACACACACATAATCACATAGATACTCTATCTCTCTCACACATATATTTAGACATAATCCAAAATTTTCAATTTCTACTCTCTCTATCCTTCTTCTTCAAGTACATCCACTATGTTAAAAATATTAATGCATTGTATGTATGTGCGTATGAGTAATTGTGTGTTTGTTTTTCTTATGTTAAGTTGTATGCAAGTATGCACATTTGTGAATATGCATACTATAAATGTATAAAATTGCATGATAACATACATACCAAATGTACCTACACCTATGTATGTATACAACATAGTATAGGTACATGACATAAGTAGAAACAAGATTGTACATGAGCATGCAAGTTTGAGTAGTCGACTTACTTGTGTGTTTCGATGAGGCCGATTCTTGCGCTGAGGTTTTCTTCAATTTTATTTGTCCAATCTAAAAATTTGATTTTCAAATTTTTTTTCTCCACGAAGTTATTGTAGTTAGTGATTTTTATAATGGAGATGATAGCTGAAACTAGGAAATGCTCATAGATAATACATGATTAAAAAAAGACCTACTAGGATGAAATGAGAAAAGTTCTAAACTTAAAGAAGAACCAAATATCATATTGATTTCACCCAAGCTACTGGTTGGATCTAGAATATTGGCATTCTTCTATGCTATAGGTTGAGATTGGACAGGTTGTGGACCTTGCTCTCATGTTGTTATATCTCTCTCTTGCATGGTTTTATATGTGTTCTTGGCAAGTGGTTATAGATTGAGGTTGGACAAGTGGTGGATCTTGCTCTCATGCTATAACATCTCTCTCTTGCATGGTTTCATATTTTAGGTGGCATAATTATCCTAAATTTGGCAAGTAACTTTAAATTTTGAAATCCCAACTTATTTGATTTGAGGCCGTAAGAAATGCGGAATACAATAAGAATCTAGTAGCAAGGAGAGTAGAGAGATACGGTGCAAAGTAAATTAGTGGCAAATTAAAAACTTTAGATTATCCCACTATTACAAAGTGATGGCATCATCCACCCATGCGCTCTCAAGGTAGAGCTTAGATGGCATTACAGCAAGTAGGAATACAAGGGACTAACAATCCTTACACCAGGATGTGTTGTGTGCGTCAAGTGTGCACACCATTCTACCGAATTACTCATGAGAATACCTCCTTATATAGATGTAAGGGAGCCTCTAAACGCCCATGTACAGCCGCCCTTAGATAGCCAAGTCCAAGTAGGACTCTCCCATGCACCAATGTGTAGCCGCTTTTGGGTAGACAAGTCCTCCTAGAAATCTTGGCCACCAGTCAAGGAAATCCGGCCACCGGCCTAAGAACACTGGCCGTCGACCGCCTGCCAAAGACCATGGACCACCAGTCACCGGCCACCGGACGGCCATTTACCGATTGTCTTCCGGTCGTCGTCCGATCGAGATATTTTGACAAAAAAGAATATTTCGGTGAAGGGCAAAAAAAAAGTATCGGGGGTCCCAAAGTTGCCCCTAAATTTGCTCCGTACCATCCAAGATCACAAATAGAGATCTCATCAGCGTGCAAAGCTAGAATCCAACAAATATATGTGCACCATTGGCTTCTCCTCATATGGGGGGCTTACAAATTGTGCAACATATATTGTGGTGGCAAAACTAAGAGAGGTGGGCATTGCAAGTATACCAATACACCCCCTCAATGAGCACCCGAAGATGCTCTATGTTGGCCATGTGCCAACTCCAAGTTGATGAAGATGTCAAAGTAGCTGGTCTTTCCCTAGATCTTTGGTGAAGATATCTGCACAATTATCTTCAGTAGGACAATACTCTAGCTCCACAATTTCATCCTCAATTAGCTCTCAAAAATAATGATATTGAACCTCAATATGCTTTGTGCGTGCATGGAAGACGGGGTTCTTCGCAATCGCCATGCAACTTTGGTTGTCGCTGTTTACGGGTCGCCGCGACGGACGTCCATAGCATAGCCTTCAGGAATCAACATAAATATCAATACCAGGGAAGCAACTCGGATGAGGCATGGAAACTCACTAGGGTGTCAATCCTAATGAAGTGAACTCAAAGAGATGCAACTACTAACTCTACAAGCAAATCAAACACACTAAAGCCAAGTAACCTGCCTATGTCCTTCTACATAGCTCTACAGTCATCACGCATGTTTACTGTTAGAAGCTGGACACACCCCACGTCATCTAACTACTCGGCGGACTATTATCTTTGTAATTATTCATTCATTGAGGAAAACCCGATCTTTCACCTTGTAAATATTGGGACTTACAGATGTTTCCGGATTGTATCCCAGTTTTGATAGTTAGATTGAGTAGATGGTTGATTTTGGAACTTTAGGGTTTGAGAAGTTGTAAGGTATATATACCACTTTTTGACCTTAATGAAAAAAACCTTTTGTCATTTTAAAAACAAGTTTGAAGTTTATGAGTGAGCGTACTGTGTACGAGAGAGAGAGTGTGAGATTCGTCTTGACGCTACGAGTGCTACGGTGGTCGGAATCGAGTGCGGAGAAGTGGAGCGTGTTGCCCTCGACTAGAACTACGCGCCGATACCAACATTGCGCGCGTTGTCGAGAAATTTGCGGTCTTGCCAGGAAAGCACGGGGCTTATGGCTGTGAGAGTTTGTGAGAGAACTCAACAAAAACTATATGAAGGAGTTAAACCATAGATGCCATGAATACTAGGGTTTGGAAAGAAGTGCAATCAAAGAAGATTCACTCTTTCTCTCTTGCGCTCACACACACAAAGAAAGAACACAAATGAGAATATCAAAACAATACGAAAATGAAAACATCAAGGCTATGGTCATATCGTATCATGGTTAATATGAAAGGGTTAATAGATGAGTTAATGGCATCCAATCTTGACTGACCAAATAGGCTACGAATTGTTCTTTGGAATTGTAGTTTTGTGCTTACCATAATATATATATTTTGTCTAGTGATTGGGATTAATTGTGTGTACAAATCCTCTTGGTTCATAGCAAGATAACTACGCTTACGTCAAAAGAAAAGTTATAGTCTATGAGAGGTAGTATGATGGGATCCGGTGATAGAAGTATTTCATTAAGCCTTTCTGGGCCAAAGAGAAACACTATACGTTGTTGAAAGTGTATTTTTCGGCTAATCCATACGTTAATTCTAATAGATCGTACAGAGTGAAAGCGATAGAAATGATCAGCATGTGGGTTATTCATCTAGGATAGTATGTGAGAAATGTAGATATGAGAGAAGTGAAGAGATGAGAAGTTTCCCTCCCAAGCCCTATTCTTGCACGTAGGCAATAAGGATACTGCAGGGAGAGATGTACCTGTAGCAAAGAGAACCTAGAGAGGATGAATTACTAAGAATGAGAGAGATAGGTTTGGTTAAGGAGATGAGATTAGATACATATATATATATGTTGGATTAGAGATGAAAATGAAAACAACAAGAAATCAAGAAAACATCAATGTAGAACACATCTTACTTGAAACCCTTCGGCACCATTATTGATGGGAGAGAGAAGAAGAGTGGATAATTCCACTTTGATTGATACACCAAGTGCAAGACCTTCTTTGATTAGAGTTGATCTTCCAAGGTTAGATTGTTGCAAGAATGGCTAGTCTCCCTCTAGGAGAAAGCGTAGGCTTGGGCTTATGTTAATGGCTAAGTACAATTAGGCATTACTACTCACTCCCTCAAGAATTCCTCTCATCAATGGCTTGAATGCTTGAGTTCCTTCCAAGGAAGAAGAGGTCCCCTTTTATAGGTGAAGGGAAACCGCCAAGGGTTTACACAAGAAGAGAGGAGCCAGTGTGAACAGGAATTGGAAAAGTTGGAAATGAGCTGCCCCTGCATGATGTGGGCAGACTGGGGTCCAGTATTTTGATCATATCTCCTCAACCGTGGCTCCAAATAAAAAAGTAAAAAGATGGACAAAATCTTCAGCTCATTAGCTACGATTTTCATTTTAAAATTGTTTTCCAATTTGGATTGGAACCCTGTGTAAAAAATTCATCAAAATAGGGTCCATTTATGGCAGCAAAAGTCTTCATGTGGTCTCCTTAGCCTAGACTTTCATTTAATTCCAAAGGACACCTCATGCCATATGAAAGCATGACATTGCTCCTTGACAAAGTTTTGTAATCATGCTTGCAATAATGCATTAAAATAAGTGTATCTTTGAAATCATGCCACCTAGTGTCCCAATAGGATTTGATTCTCTCCTAGTAGCTATTTAAAAAGAAATATAAGAAAAGTATAAAAAATACATAGAATATATATATATTGGAGTTTACCCTAGATATAGGATCTAGCTAGGGTGTGAGATGATAATGAAATAGTAGAAATAAAGAATCAATGCTTTTTGCCCCAAGTTAAAGAGGCGGAGCTATTGATGCTTTTCCCATAGTATTTTCTGATGGTAAAGTAAGGATATGTTACCCTTGAGAAAAATAATAGGATGAGATAGAAGGCTTATTATTATACTTAAATATTCATATGTACACTATAGGAAATATAATTATGTATCTAAAAAAATTACAAGATAGATCTTGTAGCATGCGTTCCCACTATGTACGTGTCACAGTACGATATCCACCCCCTCTAAACCTGCACATCCTCCGGTATGTGCCACATTGTCTCTTTGTAAGATTAGACCTCTTGTACATCTTCCTTGTCTTCTTCTTCACTGGATGATTCCAGAGCTTCATGTTCACTTTGATCTTCACCTGTGTTTTTCTCTTCTTCCTCATCCATATCTTCTAGATCATTGTCTCCTCTTCTCTTAAACATTTTAATCCTTTTTCCTGCAATGGGAATCTTTACTTCTGTACCATCTAGTTCAGACAAGCTGTAAGTAGCATTTTCATGCACATGCTTTACAACATACGGTCCAAACCATCTTTTTGAGAACTTACGCATGACTGTGTGCTGGTTATCAGGGCTACTATCATACACTAAAACCCAGTCACCTTTGTCAATTGCTTTGCTCCTGAGTCGATGTCGCTTATCAAAATAGTCCTTGTTTTTCAACCTTGCATTTTTGAGTCGTTCTTTTGCAGCTTCAATGTCTCCAGGTCTTCTCTCTAGCTGCCTTATACGCAGTGCAAGGAGATCTTCCCTACTAAGCCCTTCTTGCCAAGGTAGTACATTCCATGTGGGAATTGTATCCTCAATCGGCATCACTGGCTTTTGACCATGCATTAGCTCCGCAGGCATGTAGCCAGTTACTGAGCTATGTGTTGTACGATCAGCCCATAAAGCATATGGTAACAATTTTGGCTACTCACCAACTCTTCCTTCGCAAGCCTTGGCCAAAGCTTTGATGATAGGAGGATGCCCTCTTTCACTCTTTCCATTGCCTTCAGGGTTGTAAGCTGTAGTAAGAGAAAGCTTGATCCCTAATCTAGAAAAGAACTCCCTTGCTTCTTTGGCATCCAGTTCACCTCGATCTGCAGTGATTTTTCCCACACAACCATAACGGCAAATCACCTCATCAAGAAGGAATTTGCACATAGCTTCTGTGGTCTTAGCTCTTAATGCTCTTCCTTCAACCTGGTTAGTTAGGTCCTCTCGTGCAAGAACCAAGTATCTCATCTGCAAGAGTCCTAAAGGCATCGTGACTAGATCCACAACCCATTAATAGTGCATGGCTAGTGGATATGTAGGGTGCAATCCATCACGATGTCGAACATTTGAATACATTTGACAAGTTACACATGACTCTACAAACTGAGATACATCTTTATACATACCCTTCCACCAGTATTTTTCTTTCAACTTGGAGAAGGTTGCCCACACACCCCTGTGTCCAGCCCATAGACTCTCATGAAACTCTTGCATGAGCTTTACTTGAGTCTCTTTTTTACATATAACCCGTTGTGGTGTAGCACCCTTTTGTTTAGGATGCTTCCACAAGTAACCATCCCTTAAAAAGTACCCATATGCTTTCCTGCGTATCCTCTTGAATTCTTGTTCAGACCAATCATCCTGTTTTGTTAGAGTACTCAAGTACCTTCCAATAGAAAGCCAATCACCTTCATAAAGATCTTTCAAGAACAATTCAAGTGAATTAGTCATGCAGACATTGTTTCCTTTGACATGAGAGATAGAATAGAATTTTGTGCCTACATCATCTCCCTCATCAATCATTTGTGACTCATCTTCATACGTTGCCCTCGATAGCATATCTGCCACTGTATTGTCTTTACCTGCAATGTGCTTAAACTCGGGATTTAAGGACTTAATGTAGGCAATCCACCACAACATAGCAATGTCTGGTGTTGAGCAGCTTGTAATCATCCCAAGAAGTGGTAGACAATCTGTTTCTACAACCACACATGCACCAATTAGGTACTCTTTCCCACTTTTCAAGGCTGTAACCATACCCCATAACTCTCTCTTTATCTGTGGATAGTTTCTTTGGCGAGCACTTAGTACCTTTGCTCCAAATCTTACCACATACCTGTGTCCTTCTTTGTCATCTTGCCCTATTGCCCATCCAATCCCTGTAGGACTGGTATCTACTGTCACAATCACTGGCCTTTGACACTCATAGTCTACCTTTCTCAAAGTCATTGCTGACTGGAGTGACTCCTTTAGCTTTTTCATGGATTTTACATGTGCTTCTGTCCATTTAAACTTTTGATTCTTTCTAAGCAGCAGATAAAGAGGATCAGCTACATGTGCATAATGTGGAATCCAAATAACATAGAAGACACATGCTCCCAGAAACCTTCTAACCTCAGTGATGCTAGTGCATGTTTCTTTCATTCTTTGGATGGCATCTACCTTTGATGGACAAGGTTTCCTACCATATGGCCCGCACATGTGCCCCACAATGAGCACTTCTTTGACACCAAACATAGACTTTTTCCCTGACAATGTAAGATTCACTTCTTCCAACCTAGACAAAATTTTATCACAATCATTTATGTGATTTGCCACAAACCTGCGACATCCCTTGAGATCCAAAGCTTCATCTTTGTCACTTTCTTCACATCCTTTGATAGGCAAATCATCAATGAAAGGCATTGTGATTTGAGGAATAAAGTCACGTAAGACCTTATTCATCCCATTCATCATATGTGCAACCGAGTTGGTTGCTCCCTGTGGCAAGGTACACATCCTTACCAAACCCAAAGGTGTCCTCATGGTTGTCAAGTCTCTGCTTTCAATTGTAAGCTGAAATTGATCATACCCCGAGTAGAGATCCCCCATTGAGTAGATTGCCCTCCCTGCAAACGCCTCTGCAAATTCATCCACAATTGGACTTGTACATACATTTCTAATTGTCACCTTGTTCACTGGTTGCATATCTTGGATGAAGCGTAGAGAACCATTCTTCTTTGGAACTGTGAACCACCTGTTTGAGTATGGAGCACAAGAAGGCTCCAAGATTCCCATTTTGATTTTCTCATTCAGTAGCTCTACTAACTTTGGCAAATGAGCCTTTGGAACCGGAATAGGCCGTAGATTCCAAGGCACATGAGGTATTGTGAAAATTACCATAGGAGCTACAATATAAGGATCAACACATCCTATCTCATGTGGATCAAATGCAAAAGCCTTACCATGGTTTGAAAGCATTTCTTTGAAGCACTTTGTCTCCTCCTGTGTTAGAAACTCCTCGCAACCAATCTGCAACTCTTGAAAAGACTCCTTTGTGAAGGTATGCCCGATCTTTTTAGGATTCCGCAAACTTGGTTGTAACGAAGCCTGTTTAATCTTTTCCCTGTTGTTGGGTGGTAAGGGTGAAGCTACTGGTTTCACCTTCTTTGCTACACTCTTGTATTTAGTTTCAACATGGACTTCTGGGCCAACTGTTTGGCTTTCTTTAAAGGCTTCTATTACTTGATACATTTCCATAGAGCAAACTTCCACAACTTCATTTTCAAGATGCAAACTAGACCTCATTATAGCATCAAGCTCACCCATAGTATCTACAAAAGAAACTTGCTCACACAAACCCAAAACATTTTCAGTAGGCTTTAGCAACCCACTCTTTTTCATGCCTATTTGTACATTATACACATATTGCCTCTCATATCTCTTCAAATCTTCAAGTTTTGTAAAACATATTGATCCATTCCTTGTTACCAAGGAGCTCATCGAGAAAGTTTCACCTATTTTTTTATCAAGCGAGACCCTTTTTCTTTCTGTACCACTGCAATCCCGCTTTACAATGGTACTTGGCCAAAACCCATCATTTCTCTATGATCATGAAACTCTTTGCTTACCTTTGGTAGAGGATGTTCTCTGAGGTTGTCACGATTTCTTTCATGGTTTACACATACTGTGAGAAATTGGACAGCTCGTTTACCATCTTTGCTACGTATTCTAGCATATGCTGAACCATCGTCCATTACCTTTGTTTCCATTCGAACTCCCACAATGTAGGGTTGTCCAAGGATGAGATGATATGAAGATGTATCCTGTACAAAGAAGTTTTGGTCAATCTTTACATCACCTATTGTTACCTTCACACCTGGACATGCTGCATACAATTCACCGGATGAATTGTTTGCCACTTTTACCATCCAGCCATGATCTGTGTCCATCGGCCATTTGCACTTGTTGTAGAGACTCTTTGACATTATATTTATTTCTGAACCATGGTCAATCAAGGCAACAAATGGCTCTTCAAGATCACCTACCTTGAACAAAGTTTCTGTAGTAGCCCTTGCTCAATGTCTTCGTGAATAGTAACTCCTAGGAATATCTTCAACTTCTTCATCATCATTTGAGAAATACACTTGCTTCACTCTCCCACTAGATTGGTAGCATCCTACCACAGCTCCATCATTCTCCTTATTTTGCAGTTGCATCCCTTGTGTCTTTGAGGTTTCCCCTTCAACCTGTGGACGAGAAACTTCAGCAAGGGTTTGCCTCTTTCTCTTGATGATATCAATGATCTCCTCATGGAATTCACGCTTTGCAATGCCAAGAACTTCTCCCAGAGTAAACTCAATCTTGCTATTCAAGATCCTTTCCTCCAAGACTTTCTTTAAATCTGTAGCAACCTCAATATCAGATTGTAGTTTATAAGTTGGGCCTTTTGTCTTACCTTTCGTTGGCTCTTTCTTCTTTCCTGTTGTAGACTCCTCCATGAGTACTTCAGGTGGAGATGCTCCTTGTGTTGAGGGTGTTTGAGAAGGCATTGAGTCGCTTCTTCCCCCACTTCTAGAAGCTCTTTTTGATGGTCCTTCATCAACATTCTCACGTCTGCGCTTCTCTTCTACAATTGCCTCATTTTGTTGGCATTTTGTAATGTAGGCATGCACTGACAATGAGTCCACTGGATCATTCCATCCTGTTTCTAGACGTATGCAATCACCTGCTTCATGTAGAATCTCTTTTGTAAGCTTTCCCTTTTTAGCTAATTGCATGACATTTGGCCAAATTTGACCATGATGGTCACTCACCTCTTCATCACAAAAATGTTCAATTTTTACTCCATAAGTAGCTGCCTCAACTGAAGAGGTGGCATGCTTGGTTGCCATATCTTCAACTAAGGTTTGCATTCCCCCCTTCCCAAAGTTAGTTCGCAAGGGTAGACCTGTCTCTCTTAAGTGGATTTTACCATCCTTAAAAAAGACAACATCTTTTGACAAAGCATCACTAAAATCATCACAATCCCTTCTTACATGGTCTGTACTATCACACCAAATACATCTATTAACAAACCCTTCTTTGGGCTGTTGTCTTTGCCTAGGAAGTGGCCCTGATGGTTTGCCTTTTTCTTCAAGCTTTGCAAACTTCACCTTCAAGTCACGCATTCCCTTCACAAGCTCATCTAGCATGGACTCATCAAAATTAGGAGCGATAAAAGTAGGCTTTACCATTTTGTCAGAAGTTGAGGTGGAAGGATTTGTAGTGTTTACTACCATCTTGTCCCTTCTTCTTTGTCGTTTGGCAAGCAGTGAGACAGCACCTTCAACCTCATTCCAGTCAGTCTTTAGTCCTTGCTCAGCATCTTTATCTTCAAGAAGAAGCTCCAAATTTTCTTGAAACTCTTTACCTGCAGCTTGTAAGAAAAGATCTGTCTTCTCTGCATCTAGTGTGGCCCTTTCTGTCCTAGTGAGTTGTGCATAGCGCCGCTCAAATTCCCTAAGTAGCTCTGTTATTGATATTCCTTGCTTTGGCTTGACTACCCATTCTAAGAATGTCCTTTTGTTCACTCTCTCCGAGTCCTCCATGAAATATTCCTCCTTTAAAGCTACTTTGAGTTCTTCCCAATTTCTCCCATGCCCATCTTTAATTGCCCTAACATGCTCCCTAATTTCTGGAGCAACAACTAGCTCAAAGCTTTGAATCATCTCACCTTCTGACACGCGATGCAGCTCCATCTCCTTCACATACTCGCGTAAGTACTTGGTTACATCTTTGCCATTGAACTGATCCATTCTGTTAACGACCGCTTGTATGGCCTTCGTTGCTGAAATCTCCCTTCTTTCAGTAGCATGTTGTTGTTGCATGAACATTGCAAATGCTTGAAACATTTGCATTGTTGCTGGGTCAAAATGCATAGCCTGTTGCTCAACATGATCACCCATGGTTACCCACAAACTCTCACCCTAGCATATTCACGTCGGGTTCATCAAAAATATGTCGAGAAATTTGCGGTCTTGCCAGGAAAGCACGGGGCTTATGGCTGTGAGAGTTTGTGAGAGAACTCAACAAAAACTATATGAAGGAGTTAAACCATAGATGCCATGAATACTAGGGTTTGGAAAGAAGTGCAATCAAAGAAGATTCACTCTTTCTCTCTTGCGCTCACACACACAAAGAAAGAACACAAATGAGAATATCAAAACAATACGAAAATGAAAACATCAAGGCTATGGTCATATCGTATCATGGTTAATATGAAAGGGTTAATAGATGAGTTAATGGCATCCAATCTTGACTGACCAAATAGGCTACGAATTGTTCTTTGGAATTGTAGTTTTGTGCTTACCATAATATATATATTTTGTCTAGTGATTGGGATTAATTGTGTGTACAAATCCTCTTGGTTCATAGCAAGATAACTACGCTTACGTCAAAAGAAAAGTTATAGTCTATGAGAGGTAGTATGATGGGATCCGGTGATAGAAGTATTTCATTAAGCCTTTCTGGGCCAAAGAGAAACACTATACGTTGTTGAAAGTGTATTTTTCGGCTAATCCATACGTTAATTCTAATAGATCGTACAGAGTGAAAGCGATAGAAATGATCAGCATGTGGGTTATTCATCTAGGATAGTATGTGAGAAATGTAGATATGAGAGAAGTGAAGAGATGAGAAGTTTCCCTCCCAAGCCCTATTCTTGCACGTAGGCAATAAGGATACTGCAGGGAGAGATGTACCTGTAGCAAAGAGAACCTAGAGAGGATGAATTACTAAGAATGAGAGAGATAGGTTTGGTTAAGGAGATGAGATTAGATACATATATATATATGTTGGATTAGAGATGAAAATGAAAACAACAAGAAATCAAGAAAACATCAATGTAGAACACATCTTACTTGAAACCCTTCGGCACCATTATTGATGGGAGAGAGAAGAAGAGTGGATAATTCCACTTTGATTGATACACCAAGTGCAAGACCTTCTTTGATTAGAGTTGATCTTCCAAGGTTAGATTGTTGCAAGAATGGCTAGTCTCCCTCTAGGAGAAAGCGTAGGCTTGGGCTTATGTTAATGGCTAAGTACAATTAGGCATTACTACTCACTCCCTCAAGAATTCCTCTCATCAATGGCTTGAATGCTTGAGTTCCTTCCAAGGAAGAAGAGGTCCCCTTTTATAGGTGAAGGGAAACCGCCAAGGGTTTACACAAGAAGAGAGGAGCCAGTGTGAACAGGAATTGGAAAAGTTGGAAATGAGCTGCCCCTGCATGATGTGGGCAGACTGGGGTCCAGTATTTTGATCATATCTCCTCAACCGTGGCTCCAAATAAAAAAGTAAAAAGATGGACAAAATCTTCAGCTCATTAGCTACGATTTTCATTTTAAAATTGTTTTCCAATTTGGATTGGAACCCTGTGTAAAAAATTCATCAAAATAGGGTCCATTTATGGCAGCAAAAGTCTTCATGTGGTCTCCTTAGCCTAGACTTTCATTTAATTCCAAAGGACACCTCATGCCATATGAAAGCATGACATTGCTCCTTGACAAAGTTTTGTAATCATGCTTGCAATAATGCATTAAAATAAGTGTATCTTTGAAATCATGCCACCTAGTGTCCCAATAGGATTTGATTCTCTCCTAGTAGCTATTTAAAAAGAAATATAAGAAAAGTATAAAAAATACATAGAATATATATATATTGGAGTTTACCCTAGATATAGGATCTAGCTAGGGTGTGAGATGATAATGAAATAGTAGAAATAAAGAATCAATGCTTTTTGCCCCAAGTTAAAGAGGCGGAGCTATTGATGCTTTTCCCATAGTATTTTCTGATGGTAAAGTAAGGATATGTTACCCTTGAGAAAAATAATAGGATGAGATAGAAGGCTTATTATTATACTTAAATATTCATATGTACACTATAGGAAATATAATTATGTATCTAAAAAAATTACAAGATAGATCTTGTAGCATGCGTTCCCACTATGTACGTGTCACAGTACGATATCCACCCCCTCTAAACCTGCACATCCTCCGGTATGTGCCACATTGTCTCTTTGTAAGATTAGACCTCTTGTACATCTTCCTTGTCTTCTTCTTCACTGGATGATTCCAGAGCTTCATGTTCACTTTGATCTTCACCTGTGTTTTTCTCTTCTTCCTCATCCATATCTTCTAGATCATTGTCTCCTCTTCTCTTAAACATTTTAATCCTTTTTCCTGCAATGGGAATCTTTACTTCTGTACCATCTAGTTCAGACAAGTTGTAAGTAGCATTTTCATGCACATGCTTTACAACATACGGTCCAAACCATGTTTTTGAGAACTTACGCATGACTGTGTGCTGGTTATCAAGGCTACTATCATACACTAAAACCCAGTCACCTTTGTCAATTGCTTTGCTCCTGAGTCGATGTCGCTTATCAAAATAGTCCTTTTTTTTCAACCTTGCATTTTTGAGTCGTTCTTTTGCAGCTTCAATGTCTCCAGGTCTTCTCTCTAGCTGCCTTATACGCAGTGCAAGGAGATCTTCCCTACTAAGCCCTTCTTGCCAAGGTAGTACATTCCATGTGGGAATTGTATCCTCAATCGGCATCACTGGCTTTTGACCATGCATTAGCTCCGCAGGCATGTAGCCAGTTACTGAGCTACGTGTTGTACGATCAGTCCATAAAGCGTATGGTAACAATTTTGGCCACTCACCAACTCTTCCTTCGCAAGCCTTGGCCAAAGCTTTTATGATAGGAGGATGCCCTCTTTCACTCTTTCCATTGCCTTCAGGGTTGTAAGCTGTAGTAAGAGAAAGCTTGATCCCTAATCTAGAAAAGAACTCCCTTGCTTCTTTGGCATCCAGTTCACCTCGATCTGCAGTGATTTTTCCCACACAACCATAACGGCAAATCACCTCATCAAGAAGGAATTTGCACATAGCTTTTGTGGTCTTAGCTCTTAATGCTCTTCCTTCAACCTGGTTAGTTAGGTCCTCTCGTGCAAGAACCAAGTATCTCATCTGCGAGAGTCCTAAAGGCATCGTGACTAGATCCACAACCCATTTATAGTGCATGGCTAGTGGATATGTAGGGTGCAATCCATCACGATGTCGAACATTTGAATACATTTGACAAGTTACACATGACTCTACAAACTGAGATACATCTTTATACATACCCTTCCACCAGTATTTTTCTTTCAACTTGGAGAAGGTTGCCCACACACCCCTGTGTCCAGCCCATAGACTCTCATGAAACTCTTGCATGAGCTTTACTTGAGTCTCTTTTTTACATATAACCCGTTGTGGTGTAGCACCCTTTTGTTTAGGATGCTTCCACAAGTAACCATCCTTTAAAAAGTACCCATATACTTTCCTGCGTATCCTCTTGAATTCTTGTTCAGACCAATCATCCTGTTTTGTTAGAGTACTCAAGTACCTTCCAATAGAAAGCCAATCACCTTCATAAAGATCTTTCAAGAACAATTCAAGTGAATTAGTCATGCAGACATTGTTTCCTTTGACATGAGAGATAGAATAGAATTTTGTGCCTACATCATCTCCCTCATCAATCATTTGTGACTCATCTTCATACCTCGCCCTTGATATCATATCTGCCACTGTATTGTCTTTACCTGCAATGTGCTTAAACTCGGGATTTAAGGACTTAATGTAGGCAATCCACCACAACATAGCAATGTCTGGTGTTGAGCAGATTGTAATCATCCCAAGAAGTGGTAGACAATCTGTTTCTACAACCACACATGCACCAATTAGGTACTCTTTCCCACTTTTCAAGGCTGTAACCATACCCCATAACTCTCTCTTTATCTGTGGATAGTTTCTTTGGCGAGCACTTAGTACCTTTGCTCCAAATCTTACCACATACCTGTGTCCTTCTTTGTCATCTTGCCCTATTGCCCATCCAATCCCTGTAGGACTGGTATCTACTGTCACAATCACTGGCCTTTGACACTCATAGTCTACCTTTCTCAAAGTCATTGCTGATTGGAGTAACTCCTTTAGCTTTTTCATGGATTTTACATGTGCTTCTGTCCATTTAAACTTTTGATTCTTTCTAAGCAGCTGATAAAGAGGATCAGCTACATGTGCATAATGTGGAATCCAAATAACATAGAAGACACATGCTCCCAGAAACCTTCTAACCTCAGTGATGCTAGTGCATGTTTCTTTCATTCTTTGGATGGCATCTACCTTTGATGGACAAGGTTTCCTACCATATGGCCCGCACATGTGCCCCACAATGAGCACTTCTTTGACACCAAACATAGACTTTTTCCCTGACAATGTAAGATTCACTTCTTCCAACCTAGACAAAATTTTATCACAATCATTTATGTGATTTGCCACAAACCTGCGACATCCCTTGAGATCCAAAGCTTCATCTTTGTCACTTTCTTCACATCCTTTGATAGGCAAATCATCAATGAAAGGCATTGTGATTTGAGGAATAAAGTCACGTAAGACCTTATTCATCCCATTCATCATATGTGCAACCGAGTTGGTTGCTCCCTGTGGCAAGGTACACATCCTTACCAAACCCAAAGGTGTCCTCATGGTTGTCAAGTCTCTGCTTTTGATTGCAAGCTGAAATTGATCATACCCCGAGTAGAGATCCCCCATTGAGTAGATTGCCCTCCCTGCAAACGCCTCTGCAAATTCATCCACAATTGGACTTGTACCTACATTTCTAATTGTCACCTTGTTCACTGGTTGCATATCTTGGATGAAGCGTAGAGAACCATTCTTCTTTGGAACTGTGAACCACCTGTTTGAGTATGGAGCACAAGAAGGCTCCAAGATTCCCATTTTGATTTTCTCATTCAGTAGCTCTACTAACTTTGGCAAATGAGCCTTTGGAACCGGAATAGGC
The DNA here is from genome assembly GCF_014529385.1 of Adiantum capillus-veneris. Taxonomy (NCBI): domain Eukaryota; kingdom Viridiplantae; phylum Streptophyta; class Polypodiopsida; order Polypodiales; family Pteridaceae; genus Adiantum; species Adiantum capillus-veneris. The sequence goes on along the minus strand of NC_140937.1, from coordinate 139,158,885 downwards.
CGTAGATTCCAAGGCACATGAGGTATTGTGAAAATTACCATAGGAGCTACAATATAAGGATCAACACATCCTATCTCATGTGGCTCAAATGCAAAAGCCTTACCATGGTTTGAAAGCATTTCTTTGAAGCACTTTGTCTCCTCCTGTGTTAGAAACTCCTCGCAACCAATCTGCAACTCTTGAAAAGACTCCTTTGTGAAGGTATGCCCGATCTTTTTAGGATTCCGCAAACTTGGTTGTAACGAAGCCTGTTTAATCTTTTTCCTGTTGTTGGGTGGTAAGGGTGAAGCTACCGGTTTCACCTTCTTTGCTACACTCTTGTATTTAGTTTCAACATGGACTTCTGGGCCAACTGTTTGGCTTTCTTTAAAGGCTTCTATTACTTGATACATTTCCATAGAGCAAACTTCCACAACTTCATTTTCAAGATGCAAACTAGACCTCATTATAGCATCAAGCTCACCCATAGTATCTACAAAAGAAACTTGCTCACACAAACCCAAAACATTTTCAGTAGGCTTTAGCAACCCACTCTTTTTCATGCCTATTTGTACATTATGCACATATTGCCTCTCATATCTCTTCAAATCTTCAAGTTTTGTAAAACATACTGATCCATTCCTTGTTACCAAGGAGCTCATTGAGAAAGTTTCACCTATTTTTTTATCAAGCGAGACCCTTTTTCTTTCTATACCACTGCAATCCCGCTTTACAATGGTACTTGGCCAAAACCCATCATTTCTCTATGATCATGAAACTCTTTGCTTACCTTTGGTAGAGGATGTTCTCTGAGGTTGTCACGATTTCTTTCATGGTTTACACAGACCACACCCCAAGCAAGTCAACGAATCCTTTTTCCGACGAGTATGACACTACCTCACATTCCACCCGACCGCAAGCATTCAACAACCAAGACCAACCAGCAAACCAGCCATCATTGCAGGCATGGCTTCAACAAAGTGCAACAATGGAACCAGACCGAAACCGAGATGGTTATCAAGCCGCACAAGGGCTCAGGGATTTCCAAGAACCAGCACACTATTCAAGGTATCAAGAAAAGAGTAATTCAAAGACACAAGGGTCGACAGAGCCTGGAGGACCACCCATAGAACGAGTTCAAAGAGAAGCACCACCTCCAAGGAGAACCGTTAGAAATTATGGCTTAGGATCACCATTGGGAGAGGAACCAGCCTATTACAGAAGGCCTGAGGAGGTGTATCGATTTGGACGGGGCGATCCAATGATGAGATTTGTAGACCATCGAAGAATTAGACCTTCTCAAGTGCAAAAATGGGTAAACAAGAAATACACAGGAAACAGAGACCCAAGAGATCATGTAGCAGACTTTGTGTGTGTAATTAGAGCCGAAGAGGTGTTAGATTTTCCAACCCAATTCGTAGGGTTTGGACTAACCCTAGAGGATGATGCTGCAACTTGGTTTGACTTTGTGGAGCGTAGAGACTTTGAGTCGATGGAGGAAGTGTTTGACGAGTTTATTGAGGAATTCTCTCAAAGGGGAATATCTCATAATACCATCTCACAAATCCATAAATTCAAACAAACAGATGGAGAATCTGTATGGAAGGCAGCCCTAAGGCTAAAAAGATATGTTAAGTTATGTCCTGTGGAAGAACTGCCAACTCAGTCCAGACTTATGCTGATATTCATCCAAGGACTAAGGAATGCATATCTCCAGAAAGACTTACATATGAAGAGGAGCACGACGCTGAATGAGTTGACCAAGGAGGCTCTGTACCTTGTGGACAATTGTGCAGTCTACAAAGAAGGGGAGTTCAAGGACCTTGATGACGATTCATCTTCACAGCAAAGTGGAAGCAAGTCTTCTAAGACAGCACTGAAAGGAGAAATAGTGGTAAACCAGGAGCAGCTCGTAGATGAAGTGCTAAAAAAGATCAACTTGTACGCCAAACCCGAGGCTAAACAACCCAAGTGATGTGCTATTGAACAAAAATGGACAAACCATGGGACCGAGGAATGTTATTATAACAAGGGATACGTGAGGGAGAGACCTTACGCTCCCCAAGCTCCAGTAGCTTCCCCTCAAGTTCCACCGATGCCCAGATATCAAGCAAGCAACTTACCAGGACCTGTAGGTGTAAAAAGACCACAACCGGTGTTGGGGCAACAACCACCCCTACCAGGATTACGACCAGTTGGTATCAGATACACACCAATAGTAACTGAATTAGAAGAAAAGTCTTTGTTGCCTATGCATGCTTATTATGAAGATCCCAATGGATATGCGGAAAACCTTGTCTATTATCCACCGGAAGAACCCTCGACACCAGAACCATGGAGCATGATAGGGAATCAAGGACCACCAACTGCTGCACAGGCTGCAGGAGAAGGAAGATATAGCTTAGATGAACGAACACTGATGTTCATAGCCAATGGAGGCATGGGCGGTGTTGAGCCAGCAGAGGATCACACCCACATTTTTGCTCACACTCATCATTTTGTAACCATTGATTGTAATAAATGTCTTTCCGACATTAATTTTGATTTGAGCCATTCATTAAGTAATGGGACTCAATTGAGTTTCCAACTTGTAATCCTGAAGTAATTTCACTTGCTGATGTAATTAGTTAGAGATGTTCTCACCTCCAAGGCTGAGGTATATAAGCCAAAGTTTTTGTAACCTAAGGGGGGGAGATTATTAATCAAAGTGAGTTTTTTGAGCGCCGTGACTGTGTCTGAGAGAGAGTGAGAGAGAGAGAGAGAGAGAGAGAGTCTTATCTACTTGCTACGCGAGCTACGGAGCCGCCATTGGAGAAGCGACACCGCCATTGTGTTAGCAACGGCAAGAGCTACGCACATATACCAAGAGTGCACGCTATCGGCTTCTATGTGTGGTAAGTTCCTACGAGCTTCGGTGTGAGTTTTCTTCCAACTCGTGTGTCGGAATTGAGCGTGCAGCATATCTATAGAACCACAACGAGTAGAGCTACACATTAGTACCATCGGGGTCAAGTTTCGGTCACCTGTATTTTTCGGCCTGTCTTCATATGCGTTTACCGCACGGAGTGGTTATAGGTTGATTTTGCAGTTCAAGTCTTTAGGGTGTTGTTCTTACCTAGTGTATAAACTTCCCCTTGAGTTTGAGATCGATTCAATGATTCTAGATCCTGTTTCGTATAGCATTCGTTCGTAGTACAAATTTCAGTCACTTGCGTATTTTAGAACTTAGATTTGATCTCCTTAGTAGTGATTGTCATTAGAAGGTCGAGTAGGTGATTTGACATCCACCTAGTTGTTTCCATGCGCCTGCGGGTCAAGCTCCATCCTCGTCTGACAAATTCTGTTGTTGGTTGAGTTCTCACTATTTAGCTTCCGCTAGCAGCGTAACCGCCTTAACAGGCGGACAGAGACATGCTTACCAACAAAGAGGGGCTCAAGGAGCACCTCAACAACCCAAGGGACCCTGTTACAAGTATGGAGGAGACCATTGGCTGAGAGACTGTCCTCATGATGAAATCATTAGAGTCAATGCGTATTGCCCACAATGTGGAATTACTCATTTGATTCTTGATTGCCCTAAAAACCCGAGCAAAGGAGCAAAAACCACCTTGAACATGTTAGAAACAGTACCTTCCAGTGGGGGATCGGAAAATGAAACAATCATACCTATTGAGGCGGTAACACGAGCCCAAGCCGAGCCCAAGCCCAAAGAAGGACGAACGAACCCATAGTTGAAGAGCCAAAAACCGATGCCCAAAGTTCAGAAACAAAAAATCAGAGAAGCACTTGGAAAGCTAGAAAGGCGAGTAGGAAAGCCAGGGAAGAACGAGAGCAAAGAGCCCTATCCGAGGAGTTGAAACATACAAAGAACAGATTGGAGCGGTTAGAGGATCTAGCTAGCTTAAGCTCACACACCATAGCATCCATAGCACCCAAGGAAATAGCAGAGCCCAAAAGTGAAGGATCAGGAGGATCTGTACTGGCAGACAAGGTAAAGGAGCAGTTGGATGCACTGCTACAAGCTTATGAAGCTCGACTTAAAAAGAACCAAACCCAGGAGCAAAGGTGGATGACTTATCCATATGCAGAAATAGAAAAACAGAGGTTGGATATGTGTAAAAATATGATTGAGACGGCTCAATCATTGATGGAAGAACCGTTGGGTAAACCTACAAATTGTCACGAAGCACCAGCTCCAACCCCTATCCAACCAACATTAGAGAAACATGAGGAAACAAAGGAGAGACTCACTAATGATTACAAGTACAAGGGAGAGCCTATCATAGTGCCAAATACCACCGATGGGGCAAGTGACGGGTTCCAGCCTAAAATATTGGCAGAAATGGGTAAGGACGGTAACGTTCTAGATGATCTGTGGAAGCAAATCCGTGAGGCCAACGAGGCTAATAGGACGAGTAACCATATGAATAGCACGAGAAAAGAAAAGAATGTGATATTACCTCCTATTGAAGAATTTGAGGCAAGATCGCAGATGAACTTTGAGATACATTCACAAGGGGGAGACCAAGGATCTATTAGTTCGGGGCACAGCCAACCAGCTTCTTTGAGAACTTTACCCTCTTACCTGGGAGAGTACGAAGCTAAGTCGGAAGTGAGAGCAATCCCATCTCAAAGACTTTCTTCTAACAAGGTGATGGATTCGTGAGGATTGATTGAGTTGTTATCCACCCTGGTGGCATGCACAATCACGTTGGCAGAACTCCTAAGGTTAAGGCCAAACATGTGGACCACAGTAGAAAAATGCCTAGAAAAATTTGGAGTGAAAGATCCCAACTTGAAGCTACAAGAAGGGATCAGGGAATTAGACACGCCTAATCTAAACACTAGGCCAGTACCATTGAATAAGGTTGGAGAATATTGCGAGGGAGAAGACGGAAACACTACGCTACCGGTAGAATTCCAAGGAGTAGTCTCCAAGGCTATTCTTGACAGTGGAGCGGGGGTTGCTATCGCCACCAAAGAAATTTGGAAAAAATGGGGAAAACCAGCTTTGAGGGCTACCAGAATGAAACTACAATTGGCAGATGGGTTCATGGAAAAGCCTCTAGGACTCTTAGAAAAAGTAATTATAACTTCGTGCGGAATCGAGTATGAGCATACATTTGCAATAGTCGATTTCGACAAAAAGAACAATTATGAGATAATATTGGGACGACCATTCATGAGACAATTGAATATGGTCCAAGATTGGGGTTATGACCACATATACCTCAGACATGGCGAAACGACAACTAAAATACACCTAAAAGACCATAGTTACAAGGATGTAAACCAAACACCTGTGGAAGAGTTTGATTCGGCTACAGTAGCAGGATCAGAACTACCAGCATGGTTAGGGCAACCAAAAGAGCTATGGATGTGCAGAGCTTCACATTGTGGAAGCTTAAGAAGAGAGGACTGTGTCTTAGAAAGAGCAATTGAGGACAAGGAGTACATTCCAGAACCTTTCCTTGAAGATGCCTTGGAACCCCTGGAATGGGAACACATACTAGCAACATTGGATGTCTGTACCATTATCGACAGTCCAACAACAAAATTTTGCGATAAGGATGGCTATGATGTGCTACCCTAATACATGGTAAGTGTTGTACCAGAAGAAGAAATGGTAGAACCTCCAGAACAAGAAGAGTTTTACAATTCCTTTGAACATTTGGAAGTAAATGATGATGCAGATAATGAGTGTTCAGACACCTCAAGTGAGCGTGGAAATGAAGCCGAGAATATCAAGTTTTATGATTTTTCTAATCAACACCCTAGACGGCAAGAACGCCATAGGAGGAAAAGAGTAGGAAACAAAGCGAGAGAGAACCTGATGCCCAGGATAAAAGGTAAAACTCACTATTTTATGCTTGTAAAAGCAGAGGATTGTGTGAAAGATCAAATATCAGGAAAATTCTCAAAAAATCGAAAAGAAAGAACGCGAGAGGAAACAAAACAGGTACGAAAAACTAAAACCAAAACAAAATCACAAGAATCTGAAAAATCAAAAAGGGAAACAACAAGAGACCAAGAGTGGACCAAACTGGAGCATAAACAGAAATACCAAGAACTGAAACGGTCTCTGAGAGAGATATGGACTACTGAAGAAGATAGTGATGGTAAAGGGGAGTCAGAAAAGGGGAACATGAACGTACCATCACACTATCGGAAGTTTACTATCTAGAACAAAAAAATCATCATGACACCACCAATCAAGGAGAAAACCAACCAAGAATCTTACTATGGGCCTGAAAATGCAAAACAGATAGAACTCGCAGAACCAGGTGAAAAGCCTCAGTCGGTCTATATAGCTAATGATTTAGAGCTTGGGGAGGAAGCATAGCTAACACAACTTCTCAAGAAGTATAAAGATGTGTTTGCTGGTCCTACAAAGACCTCAAAGGAATTGATCCAATTATATGCCAACATACAATTCCTTTGAAATCGGATGCAAAACCTAGCAAACAACGTCCTTATACATATAATGACACGTTTGCTAAACGAATCAAAGAAGAAATTGATAAACTGATGGAAGCGGAATTCATCTATGAGATTGAACATACAGATTGGGTGTCACCCATTGTGGTAGTTCCCAAAAAGAATGGAAAACTGCGAGTGTGTGTAAACCTCAAGAAGGTGAATGCAGCAACCATAAGGGATAATTATCCCTTGCCAATTACAGAACATGTACTTGAGCGAGTGACCGGGAAACTGGCTTATTCCTTTCTGGATGGGTTTTCAGGATACAACCAACTGGCAATAGCACGGGAAGATCAACACAAAACAGCGTTTGCCACAGAATGGGGGATTTATGCATATCGAGTTATGCCATTTGGTTTAACTAATGCACCAGCCACTTTCCAGAGGTTAATGATTCACGCATTCAAGGAATACCTAAGAATATTCTTAGAAATTTACATGGATGACCTGTGTGTGCACTCTCTTCTGCGAGAGGATCATATGGACCATTTGCAAAAGGTCTTTGAAAAGTGCGGGACATATCGAATCTGCCTTAACCCGGAAAAGTGTGTATTTATGGTTAAGCAAGGAAAAATATTAGGACACATTGTCTCAAGAAATGGCATAACCACAGACCTAGACAAAGTCAAAGTCATTGTAGACCTGCCCAGGCCTACTAATGCGAAACAAGTGCAATCCTTCATGCAGCACTGCGCTTATTATCGAAGGTTCATATACATGTATGCGGTTATCGCACAACCTCTATATCGTTTGCTAGTCAATTTCGAGTGGACCGAGGAGTGTGAAATTTCATTCCAAAAGCTGAAGGAAAACCTTATATCAGCACCTGTACTAAAGGCACTAGATTGGGAAAAGATATTCCATGTGCACATTGATGCTTCAGCATATGCCATTGGATGTATTCTAGCTCAACCTGGAGACGGAACAATGGATTTTCCGGTTTGCTATGCGAGCCGACAGTTAAACAGTGCAGAAAATAACTACACAACCACGGAAAGGGAAGGGTTAGGAATGATTTATGCTGTAAAAAAATTTCGGCATTATTTGCTTGCAAACAAATTTGTGTTCTTCACGGATCATCAAGCTCTTTTGTACCTAGTAAACAAACCTTGCAATACAGGGAGAATCGTACGCTGGTTTATTATATTGCTAGAATTTGACTTCACAGTGGTGGTCAAAAAGGGTAAAACCCATCTGCGAGTAGATCATCTTTCAAGGATACACAACGGGGAAGCTTCTGAAGGAATAGATGATGACATACCAGATGCTTATCTTTTCAACATTGAAATGGTACCCAAATGGTCTCAGGAAATTGTTAGCATTCTTTCCTTAGGAAGTGAGTTTGATAATACGAAATGCAGATCCAAACAGCAAACAATTCAACAAACAAAAAACTTCCAGTTGATAGCAGGACGGCTATCTCATCTTGGATCGGACCTAATCCTATGATTATGTATAAATCCGGAAGAATTCGAGTTCTACCTTGAAGAGGCACATGTCCAGGGTTGTGCATTTCATTGTTCAATAGTGAAAACACACCAGAGACTGAAACAGTTAGGGGTTTATTGGCCAACCTATGTATGCGGACACACATTCCTATGTTACCAGTTGTACAGTATGTAGTGCCAAACGACCAGTGGACCACGCAACTTTGTTTCAAGTAAACATAGCACCTGCATGGAGTCAATATATCATTGACTTCTTAACCACCAGGACGTTCCCTGAGAACATCACAAGAGCACGGGAAAAAGCTATAGAGTTGGAAGCTCGGGACTTTCAGTTAATTGGGAATCAACTCTATAAGCGGGGGAAGGACAATCAACTTAGAATCTGTGCAAGTGAAAACGAATACCTGCTGATTCTAGAACATGCACATAGCGGAATAAGTGGAGGCCATTTTTCGGGCCATAAGACGGCAAAAATTGTCTTAACTGCAGGAATTTGGTGGCCTACATTGCACATGGATGCCGAAGAGTTTGTAAAGCGTTGTGATATATGTCAACACACAAAGATACCAATAAAAAGAGACGAGATTCCATTATGGCCAATGATGGGGGCAAGAGCATTTGCAAAGTGGGGCATTGATTTTGTGGGACCTATATCACCCCCTGCATATCGCACCCATACCCAATATATCATTGTGGCCACGGACTATCTCACAAAATGGGTCAAAGCCAAAGCAACACAAAAAGCTGATGCACGCACCACGGCACAATTTTTGTATGAGAATGTTTTTGTACGTTACAGGTTACCAATAGAAATTTTCAGTGACCGTGGAACACATTTTCTCAATGAAGTCATTGAATATCTGCTAGAGGAATTCATGGTCATACATAGGAAATCAGCACCATACCATCCATAGGCCAATGGGCAAGCTGAGGCCACAAATAAAACACTATGCACGGTTCTCACCAAAATAGTGTCAGAATCAAGAACGGATTGGGATCAATAGCTACACTCAACACTATGGGCATACAGGGTAGCTTACAAAACATCAATAGGAACAACACCATACAACATGGTGTTTGGCCTAAATGCTATACTACCCATAGAGTTTTTAATCCCAACTCTACGAGTAGCAACAAGCTTGGAATGGACCGGGCATGAGCTCTCTTCAAGGATTGATGATCTTGAAAAGCTAGATGAACTCCGCTTACGAGTTGTTGCGTCAATCTATGCTAAAAAGAGAAGACAAAAGGAATTTTTTGACAAGCATGTGCGTAACAAAGAGTTTAAAACGGGTGATTACGTACTTGTTTATACCTTAAAACAACATGCCAAGAAACTGAAAAAGTGAGGACTGGGACCATTTGTGATTAGTGATCTATCACAAAGTGGAGCTGTCAAGCTTGCTACATTATCAGGTGAAGAAATGCCAAACTAGATTAGTGGATGTCGACTAAGGAGGTATCATCTACCACTCACACAGGAGATGCTCCAACAAATTCATCAAGGAAAACAACGAATGAAGGAAAAAGAGAGAGTACGAGAGGAAGCTCAAGCCGAAGCACAAGAACGCATTGCAAAAAGACGGTTTCTACGACAACAACAAAAAAGTGAAGCACCATTGTGAATCAATGCCATTCGACTGACTGAGTTGGAGGAGGAAACAGTGGAGACAATAATTGCGGTCAAAGTGGGCAACAATCAAGTGGGATCAACAGCTTTTCTTGATTCGGGTGCTCAAGCAAATTTGATCTCTTACGGATTATACCAACAGCTCACAGTCACAGATCAACTTCATCCTACTCCCCAAGTGCTGGAAAGTAGCACATCACACCCATTGACAACATTGGGATGGACTATATTGCATGTACAGATACATCAATATATCTATCCACACAAACTCTATGTGGTGACAGATGAAAGCACACAACACCCAATGATGCTAGGGCAACCTTGGCAAAAAGCATACAATGTGCAGATAGATTGGAAAGCAAAGGCTGTCAAAATTCAACATGAACATGAACAACAGGTGATAGCTTTTGCTCAGCAATACCATCATGCTCAACTGCAAGCCATGCAATCACTGGCAAAAAAGCCAAAAACACGAATGCCATCAATGAACAACAGGAAACCCGAGACCAAATATCAGGTAAAATCCAACCATGCTAATTACAGACAGATGAAGTCACAGGCCACAATGCAAAAATCTAGGCTACCAAAACAAGGTAAACAAGTATGGATGCGGAAGGATAGAAATGCAATGGTAGAAAAACAAAAATGTAACAAACGTATTCCAACAAAGCAGACGGTTCACAACCCCAAACCAAGGGCATAAAACGAATGTGGATCCCAAAGAAAATGCTTAGCCATAACCCAAATGTCACTCACATTTGGATACCAAAGCAAAAGCAACTACCTGCAGTACAAGCAACAATGGAAGGCAGACAGCTGCATTTCAAAAAGGAGAACCGACATAAGTGGATGCCGATGAAAGACAAACCAGTGGCAAACAAGCAAGAGCCAAAACATCTACAAAAAAAGGCAGCAACACAATACCAATGGAAAGTCAAGGCCATAAGGCCCATAGCCATTACATCCCCACCAATTCTATCCTTAGACACAGCTACGACTCCATCAACAGTGTCGGCAAAGCAATTGCCTTTTGCCAAAAAGACAATTAAACAGAGAGCAGTAGAGTTACAGCTATTACTTGCAAAGAAATCAGGAAACCTCGACGGCGAATGCCAATAAGCATTTTGCTTATTCCCTTCTCTTGCACAGCATTAATTTTTCCATGCATTGACCGAGTATGCATAAAATAGGGCCACATTAATCGGCCAGGCATTAGCACAACTTTTTCAACCTATGCATGGCACATACTCCAAGGCAAAACCTTGTCGTCCGGGAGGACTCCGGCTAGGAGGGGCGGAGGCATTCTAGAGGCACTCTCAAATGAAGAACCAATGACAGAAACAACAAAAAAGGGCATGATTTTTGACTATTTTAAGGGTTGTTGTTTGATTGCAAAATTTTCTGGAGTAACCCAAGCACATATGCCCTTATACAGCATGAATCTACAGGAATATGGGGCCAAACGCCAAATCAAGCCCCTAGGTGTGTGTATATAAGTAGAAATAGCCATTTTTCGGGTAAAATATTGGTAAAACGGAGAAATCCGGCCATAAAAATTGCATGTGAGTGTATATAATGTGTTGCGGTGATGTTTGTGATTTATTATGATTTTTGGGGATTTTCTGGGTTTGATTTGCTATTTTCCTTTTAATTTTGCTAATTTTCGGCAGAAAAACTTCAAAAATACAAAAAGCAGGTGAAAAACAGTCGTAATGAAAAAAAAAATGGTGATGATCAGTGACTATAGGACAACCTATGGTACAGTGGGGGTGCAATTATGAGACTGGAGCGGAAAGCGTGTTTTGGCCACCGAAATGCCAAATTTCTGGTAAATAGAGCAAACGGAGTCCAAATCAAGAAATTTGTGAGCCTAAACTACATCTTTCAAGAATATAGGAGCACATGTCAAATTTCATGAAAAGTGGTTCAGGGACCTCCATTATAAGAAATTTTCACCCCAATTTTAGCTCATTTTCACTATTGACTTTGTGGAGAAAGCTTCTGCCACCTAGAGCGGATCGACTTTCCAGCAGCTTCTACGATGCACACGACTACCCGACGAGCTCTAGACATGAGAGGTAGGCTCACCACCTTGAGCTTTTCGTGCATGTTTGTCGTTATGTCGCGAAAACTACCGTAGGGGTCACACACAAAGCGAGCGGTAGAGACCTGCAAGTAGAGACGGCGGCCTAACGGCTAACCCGAAAGCAACAAGACTTCATCGGCAGCTTACCCTAGTCTAGGAGACCAGTCCTGGGTAGCCAAAGGCAGTGCGAAACCATCGGGGAAAACCCTAATTCCCAGAAACCCGCAAGAGGCCACCAAATGGGAAATCGGCGAAACGGCGACCAAATGCTACCAAAATTCATGGGTAGGAGCATCTCGACATGCTCGACAAGTCTATATGACCCGCATGACCAAAAAGTGACCCGAAGCGGCACTAAACCTCAGAAACGGCATCAGAAACACAAAGCGTCAAAATGCACTTGCGGCCAAACCGCAAGTCCGTTTGCCACCAAACTTCACGAGCGGCTTTCCTAGACCATCAACAACCAAGTCCTATGGTGGAAGACCACCACAAATCATCAAAGGTATGTAAACGCAACCACGGGTGCTTCTAGAGCGACAAATTGCCAAATGAAGCTCCGGTGAAGCCAAAGTCGACAAAAACCATACGGCAAGGATCCCCAAGGGATTGAGAAGCTATGGAGACCAACATCGAAAAATTTCATCGCCAAAAACCACTCCAAAAGTCAAAAAACGGCTTGGAGGCTCTGAAGTCCACACAGGGAGTTATACTCTATCCATTTGACTTTTTTGTTGAAATTAGGCTCAAAAGGGACTTAGGGGGGCAAAGGGCAAGCACTGGGAGCACTAGCACTAAAACAAAATCACCAGGAGACATCCTACGCGTAGGATGTCTCAAGGGCACTTTTTGGCAAAAACCTCAACAATTTTTGTCATGCACATGTTCTGAATGACATTTACAACCTATACACCAAGTTTCATCACATTTGGACCAGATTTGACCTCATATGCATGGAAAAACGCAAAGTTAGGGCATAGAGGCAATAATGGGCTATTGACCTACCAAATCTTGTCCAAATCTCATGAAACTTGCACAACACACTCACATACACATCAACAAACAATATGTGTGGTCAGGGAGAAAAAAGAATGAAATAGACATGCTACGCGTAGGATGTCTAATGGACCTTTTTGGCATGGAAGGGATGTTTTATCATTCCAGATCTAATTACCTCATCATCAAGAGCCCATATGACAAGTTTGAAGCAATTCTAATCACTTTTGACCCCCAACACCTTCAAGATACACTTTTTGAACCCAAAAACACCTCACAAAGCCTTACAAGCATCAAATCTTGTCCAAATTCAAATCCAAGAACAGGGCCATGTTCCATAGGCCAAGGACAACCCACAGAACAAGTTTCATGCAATTCTGATGGAAAAGACATCCTACGCGTAGGATGTCTCCAGCATAAATTTAGCCTTCTGTGCAAGGAATGACATCATGGGAGCCAATACCATGGTGCAATGAGCCCATATACCAATTTTCAACCCATTTGGACATCAATTGCTACCTATGATGGACATTCTACCCAAATTGTGACCTAAAGCCTTAATCAGCCCAAAAATCCACTTTTTGATATCCAAATTCAAATCCAAGCATATAGCCATGTTCCATGAGCCTTACACTACCTGCATGTCAAGTATGAACCAATTCTGATGAAAAAGACATCCTACGCATAGGATGTCTAAATAGAAATTTTTGGCCAGATTTGCACTGTGAGCACATGCACAGCTTCACGAGTTCCTTTTAAGCTATAATTTCAATTTTCAAGTCATTTGGATAAGTAAAACTCAGTTTCGCAGCTAATATGAAAAAAACGCTAACTTTGGATTACTGAGTGCAACAGGATCTATGGCAGCCTCGAAGTCACCGGCAAAGAAGAAAAGAATGACAATCAAAGATTATCTGGGCGAGGTGGAACCCTTTGTCATTCCAGAAGGAACATTAAAGCCCACCAGCACCTAGATACAAGAGGATCTGTTAGAGTCCAATGACCTAAGGATCTACCAGGGAGTGTTCAAAGACAATGAAGGCAATGTAATAGAGCTGCCAATGCTGCCAAGAGAGCTCAATGAATTTGTACGAAGCAAAATGGCCGGCTACTTGGAGAAAACTGACCTCCATAACTACTTCGAAGCGATACCAGCAGGGGTGGACATCAAAAGAGTATGGGAGTTTGTAACAAGCATCAAAGAGAATGGAGTGGCCAAGGTGACAGATTTACAAGGCAGACCAGATACAGAGATCATAATCACGGAGCGGGTTGTAGCCCATGCACTAGACCTCTCCAATCAAGGAGACAGTGTAACAAAAAGAAGGGACTAAGTCAAGGTGTACAAAGAGAAAAAGGCCAATTACACCTTTGAAGACATTGCCAACCCAAAAGTGGCAATTATGTGCCAGTTGTACAACCAGTACTTCCACATGTGCACTAAGAGGCCACAGAAGTACAGGATGCCGCCAGGTGCAATTGCCACGACGTTTACTTGGGCAATGACAAAAGGCACCCCAAAGATAATCAACTATGCGGCATACATACATGACAGCTTGGTAAAGATGGGCAACAAAAAGTCAACCTACGTAGTTCCAAGAGAACTGATAACCAAGGTGGTTTATGCAGCACTACACGCTAAAGGAAGGTGGCCTCACCCACCATCTCAGAATGATTGGCTAAGGGTAAAAGAAGACAAGGAAGATGAGCCACAAAGAGCACCAAGGGTGGCTACGAGATTGAAGAGATGGTTGGAGCCAGTTGAAGAGGAGCAACCTGAGTAGAAGAAAGGAAAGAAGGAGTCTGCTCAAGTGCCGGCCAAAGAAACCAGGTCTCAAAAAGCGGCAAGACTCGAGAGGCTGATGGAGAGTTTCCGAGCAGAAAGAGCCCTCAAGGGTGATTTAAACGAACTCTGGAAGCCATCTCTCGAGTCTATGTCCGGATCATCCAGACGAGTGCCGAGGGACCGCTTTGAAGATTATATCAAGAGTTTTGAGATTCTTGATGCTGCAGCGGAAAACATTCCCCATGTCCCTTTCACCGAGGAGGAAGTGGAGCAGATAAGGCAGAATTTGCTAGATGAACAAGAAAGCCAAGAAAGGGAAAGAAAAACGAAAGCAGACATGTACTTAAAGGGAAAACCGGCAGCTTTACCAGATAGCCCTAAAACCCAGTCCACAGCCATCTCCACCGCCCTCACCACCTCCTAGCACCCCTCCACCAGAAGATAAGGAGGCTGAGGACAAACAAGAAGAAAGGCAAGCTGAGGAGCAAGAGCAAAGGCAAGAACCTGAGCCAAAGGAAGAGGCCAAGCCTGAGTCTGAGCAAAAAGGATTAGACGAGGCCTATTATGCATTTTTGGACCTGCTAGCTGCAGGCTATACAAAGGAAGAAGCCGCCACAGTCGCATTCGACTTGGCGAGAACAGGGCATAAAGATCAGATGCAAGGCATCCGACTAGTGGAACTTAAAGAAATTTCTACAGACAATGTAGACCTGCACCCGCCCTCCAATGACTGGGATGTGGTGATGACCAAGCTAGCTGGATTGCAAGCACAATCCATGGCTTCAGAGGAAGAAATGACGACTCTCAAAGCCACTAAAGAACAGATCAAAAAGGAAGTGGATTCTCTGCAGGCACAAAGCCAAAGGCAAAAAGAGAGAGAGAAGATGACCTGCAGGCCAGCTTGGCAACGGCTCTACAAAACTGCCAAGCAATGGAAGAAGCAAATGAGGCAGCAGAAAAAAGAATACTAGTAGCTGAAGAAGAGTGTTTGCAGCTCAGCAAGTCATTGCGAGATGCTGAAAAAGAACGGGATAATTTGACACTACAGCTGGCAGAAGAAACAAAAGAAGTAGAGGCCATGAGAAATGCCAAGGAAAAGGCAGAGATAGAACATGAAGCAAGCCTGGATGAAGTCCTTGGGCTCAAGGACCAATTAAAAGTCAAAGATCAAACAATCCAGAGGCTGCGAGCATCACCTGCTAGAGCTAGAGCTACGAGCTCGACTCAAATCATTTCCGAGAGTCAATTATATGAAGAGCAAATGCAGGAACTTCAGAAGGATCTGACTCTCGAGAAAAAGCAAAGGTTAATGATGGCTGAAGGTTCTATCGCAATGCAAACAAGAATGGAGGACAGCCAAAAAGCCCTACAAGAAGAAGTGGAGAGCATAAAGATAAAGCTCGAGGAGGCGGAAAGAGTAAACGCTGAACTCAATGACCTCCTCGTGAATATGGGCAAAGAAGCTGAAGCGGAAAAGTAGACACTCCTCAGGCAAATTGAGGAGTTGAAAGGCCAGCAAGAAGTAGAGGCAGAAAGCTCAGCTCCAGCTGTCAATGAGGGCATCGACCTCGAAAATGTGGCAGATCATGTGGACACACCCATGCAAGAGGAAATCATAGCAGGATCCTCTCAAGAGCCGCAGGATCTAACACAAGAAGAGGAGGAAAAATTGCGTAAGGCAATAGAGGTAGAGCTAAGAGAAAGCACAAAGGAAGCCTTGGAATGGGAGCAGAGGGTCTTCAAATCTATGACAATTCAGAAGATCGACGCCAGCAACCTCAGGCGCGAGTGGCTTCAACCCTCTCTCCCATATCCATTGCTGAAGTATGAAGAAGCAACAATAAACAGGCGAATCAGAGAAGAGCCAACGGTACCTCTCTACAATGCAGACACCTCAAGGCCAGAAGAGTTTAGCTCATGGTGGATTCTCAGCCAAAAGGGAGGAAGGCTTGGCTTACCAAGTACCCACAATACCTAATCCACTTGGTAGAGGCACCTAAACATATCAGAGACAACCTTAGCTTCTGTCCTCTACCAAGGGTTAGGACGTGGAAGGCACAAGAAATTTTGCAAAGAAGCCAACCCACTTGGTTGAATTACCCAAAGCTGTCGGGCGTGAAGGCAGGTGAGAGAATAAGTGTCCAATACATGGTGAAAACCCTAACGGGCTCCATAAAATTGTTCACTGGCTCACCTGACCTTACATGCATTATGATGAGAAAAATCTGCAGAACCATCCTAGCAGTGTTTGAGACCTTCAAGCCGGGCGAGGTGACCGACAGCATATTCTTCCAAGATACATACAGATGTGCTTATGATCTGTCAGGTCAGCCTTCCAAGGAGGTGATACATGCGTTGTACCAAAGAATCATGTTTCTACCATCCTATCACCTCCAGGCTTTTGAAGAAGCATTCTATACGGGGTTCTTCACCATGAATACAGATATCTTTGGCCCGACAATGCTGAACCTACATGCAAGGTACGAATCACTGCTAAAGATACGGGAAACGATAAGATGAAGCAGTTGATCAAGTCCATGTCGGGGACGACATGAACAAGGAGGGGGGGAATGTTAGAAGCTGGACACACCCCACGGCATCTAACTACTCGGCGGACTATTATCTTTGTAATTATTCATTCATTGAGGAAAACCCGATCTTTCACCTTGTAAATATTGGGACTTACAGAAGTTTCCGGATTGCATCCCAGTTTTGATAGTTAGATTGAGTAGATGGTTGATTTTGGAACTTTAGGGTTTGAGAAGTTGTAAGGTATATATACCACTTTTTGACCTTAATGAAAAAAACCTTTTGTCATTTTGAAAACAAGTTTGAAGTCTGTGAGTGAGAGTACTGTGTATGAGAGAGAGAGTGTGAGCTTCGTCTTGACGCTATGAGTGCTACGGTGGTCGGAATCGAGTGCGGAGAAGTGCAGCGTGTTGCCCCCGACTAGAGCTACGCGCCGATACCAACATTGCGCGCGTACGGTCCAGCTTTGTGAGCTCCTTCTACGAGCTTCATCGGTTGTTTGGGTGAGCATACGTTGTCCGATTTTGCATTGCAGCATATCCACGCGTTCACATTGAGTAGAACTACACATTAGGCACTTTAGATTTCGAAAACAAAGACCTGCAGATTTCGGCCAGACATCCTACATGTTTCTGCACCGTGTGTTTTGGGTCATGATTTTGGTTCATAGACCTTAGGGAGAGCGGCCTATTGGTATTAGTAGGGTCTCCTTCAAGTTCTATGGTGTTTCGAGATTGTTTGATGGGTGTTCGGCTCTCGAAAGCGTTGTAGGAAGTTTCCTCTTTTGCACTCTTGAAGGCTATGACTTAGACAATTGGTAGAGAACTCTGTAGGAATTAGTTAGGAGTCGGTCGAGTGTAGGTTGACACCTTATGCTTGCTTCCACGCGCCTGCGGGTCGAGCTTCGTCCTTAGCTAACATTACATATTAAGTGAGTTCTCGTTGTGCTGACTTCCATCGCGGCGTATCCGTCCAACATTTACCATGCAAATCATATCAGATTCGCACGAAACTTGAACGGAAGCTACAGGGGACTATCACGAGCATATCCTATCACTATCACAACATTCTGGATGGGTACACGAATCGCGATCGTTCATCCCAAAGTAAGCAAAAACAGTAAACGGACGATCCTAAAGGATCGTTTTTGGGTCCCTAAAGCCTCTCCTAGGGTCAAAACAACATAAAATACGCATATAAACACTCAAAAAAACGATTTAGGGCCACAACGGTTGTGTTTGATACCTACACTGAATCTTGAATGCTTACACTTGAATGAAAGAGCAGAGTAAGAAGAACACAATGCAATTAAAAAAACTGAATTTGGATTACCGTAGCCACAATAGCGATGATTACAAGTTGGAGCCAAGAGGTCGCTCCCTATGCATACAGCAATAGTCCCTTATCTTCAAAAATAATCCCCCTTTCACACTAACCTTAGTGTAATATATCTTGGAATTAAGGTTGCAAAGAAACACACACAGCTTGGAGAAGACGAAGGAAGCTCAAGGCACACAATAGAGAGTATGTTTCTTAGTGTGCAATGGAAAGATAGATAGCCCTAGAGTGATGGGCGTATATACAATGCTCGGGGGAAAAAACCTCCTAAAGAGGGAAAAAATGCCCCGGCGGTCCTAGTGTGTTCACACACATCACTACCACATGTATATGGTAACAAATCCCCCCTGGAGTGATGCGGTGAACGAGAGCTGGCACATGAGTAAGGGGAAGTGCCATGCCCTGAGGACATGATCAGTCCACAAAGGGTAGTAAGACCAAAGCTTTGCGGAAAGCTTCAAGCTTCTCACAATACAATGCCTTTGTGAAAATATCTGCAAGGTTGTCCTGTGTTGGCACATAAGCCAAGGTGATCTCTCCTGCTGAGAGCCTCTCCCTGACATAGTGGTAATGCACCTCAATGTGCTTTGTGCGAGCATGAAAAACTAGGTTCCTCACAACTACCAATGCGCTTTGACTGTCATTGTAGATAGTGTTAGCAGTGTCCTGTCCAACACCCAAATCAGCCATAAGGCATCTGAGCCATACACACTCAACCGTAGCTGTGAAGACTGCCCTGTACTCAGCCTCACAACTCGAAGTGGCCACAGGAGGTCGCTTCTTGCTCAACCATGATATACATGAGCTGCCAAGCATGAAACAAAAACCACTTGTGGACACTCTCGTGTCAAAACAACCAGCCCAATCTGAGTCCGAAAAAGCATGTAAGTCTGGCAATAATGATCCCCCCTTGGGATAAAACAATCCAAGATGTAAAGTGCCACTAAGGTAGCAGAAAATCCTCTTGACAGCCTGCCAATGCTTAGACCCTGGGCTATGCATAAATATGCTGACCTGTGAGACTGCAAACTGAATATCCGGCCTTGTGTTGCATACATAAATGAGGCAGCCAACAACATTTTGATAAAGAGTGACATCAGCAGGATCGTCAGCATCATGTAGACTCAACTTCAAACCTGTTTCCATGGGAGTGGAAATAGGTTTGCAATCCTCAAGTCCAAACTTACATAGCAATGTCTCTATGTAACTTTTCTGACACAAGGCAATACCACCATCACACTGCTTAAACTGTATACCCAAGTAATGATGCAACAGCCCCAAATCTTTCATCTTGAAAGTAGCATTCAAATCAGCCTTAAATTCAGTAATATGTCTCTCATTTGGTCCAGTGATCAGCAAATCATCAACATAAAGAACCACAATGAGAAGTACATCACCCTCACACTTTACATACAATGTGCTTTCTGTTGGACTGTTATGAAAGCATTGTTTGACCAAATGAGTGTCAGCTTTCTCATACCAAGCACAAGGAGATTGCTTCCACCCATACAAAGCCTTGTTACATTTGCACACTTTGTCCTTTCATGACAAAACTGCGAGGCTACGTTACATAAACTTCCTCAAATATGTCACCATTCAAGAAAGCAGTAACAATGTCTAATTGATGTACATCCCAACCAAAATGAGCTACAATGCACATAGAAAACGCACAGTAGTAATACGACAAGTGGGAGCAAAGGTCTCTTCATAATCAATGCCTTTTTACTGTGCATAACCCTTTGCAACAAGTCGAGCCTTATGGTAATCGATCTCACCATGTGGCTTGCGTTAAAACTTGTAAACCCACTTAGTACCAATGGCCTTTTTGCCAGGAGGCAATAAAGTCCATGTGTCATTTTCTATAAGTGCATCATATTCTGATTGCATGGCAGCCATCCAATTTTCTGAATTTTGTGCTTCATCAAAAGACAGAGGCTCCTCAACATCATGTAAGCTAGACACAGCCAAAGCATAACAATCTGATGCATAAGATGCATGGCGAGAGCCTGAACGAGTACGACTAGACAAAGGTGCATCCAATTTACTATCACGCAAAGTGTGCACCATCCATTTTGGCATACCTCTAGCCTGCTCATTTTCAGCCCTTTCCTCATCAAGTACATCATGTACATCTGCATCAGTAATAGGCTGATCAAGAACCCCATAGGCTGTACATTTGCCTCATTGGAACTTACATTCGTATTTCCACCACTGAAAAGAGGCAACAAAGTGTCATAAATGTTCTGTGAGCTTACATTACTGTCTCTAATACATGACATCAAGGACTGAACATAATCTTCCACAAACACCACCCCGTGAAACCAAAATACGCTTTGTTTGCAGATGATACAACCTGTAACCTTTGCTATCAGCACTATAACCAACAAAAATACATTTGACAGCCTTATCATCCAATTTTCTGCGCTGCACTTGTGGCACCAAAGCATATGCGAAATAGCCAAAAACACGCATGTGCTCAATAGAAGGCTTTCTATCATGCCATGCTTCATATGGAGTAATAGACTGCAAAGCTTTCGTAGGACACCTATTAAGTACATAAGTGGCACACATGATGGCCTCAAGCCAAAAAGAATGCGGCAAAGCTTGACTTTTGACCATACATCGTGCCATTTCTATCAGTGACCTGTTTTTCCTCTCAGCAACACCATTTTGCTGAGGCGTATAAGGCACTTTACATTGGAGTTTTATCCCACGACTAGCCAGAAATGCATTAAATTCATGAGACATATACTCCCCCCCTCGATCGGAACGGAGGGTGCCCATAGTACATTTCGAAACATTTTCAGCCATAGACAGAAATTGTTTGAAGCACATAAAAACTTTGGACTTCTCTTTAAGTGGAAATACCCATGCATGCCTGGAGTAATCATCAATGAAAGTCACAAAGTACAGATAATTGCCCAAGGACGGAGTTTGCATGGGCCCACAAACATCACTATGCACAAGCTGCAACCTGCATGTGCCCCGAACTGAACCATCCTTTGGAAATTTAGAACGCTGCATCTTACCCAAAATACAGCCTTCGCAAACATGTTTGACAGGTGCTTCAAGAGGCGGCAAAGAAGCAACCATATCAGATTTCTGCAAACGCAGCAAATTGGCAAAATTCAGATGACCAAAACGTGATGCCAAAGTTTTGCATCTGAAATAGCCCTTGAATCTACAACAACATTTGCAAAATTTTTTCCACACTTGTCATACAAAGTGAGCTTATACAGCCCACGGCACAAAAGCCGAGATGCAGCAATTTCATCACCAAAACTGAGATCATGAACTGTACATTTGTCATCCACAAATTTGACTACAAGTCCAAGTCTAGCAAGTGCAGATACAGACAAGAGATTCTTCATGATCCCAGGTACATAAAGTGCATCAACAAGTGTGAAAGAACTGCCATTAGCAGCAGTAAGCACAATCTTTCCAACTCCCTGAACTAGATAAGAGGCATTGTTCGCACAAGTGACTGAATTCGCATGAGGGACAGACTCGAGAGAGGTAAACAAATTACGATGTGAGGTAATGTGCTTTGTAGCACCACTGTCGAAATACCATACATGTGAATCTGCAGCAACTGACAAGCATGCATCATGGACAGCAGGATTGTAAGTGCACTCTGCGCTAAAAGCCCATTCTGCATCAACATCAGCAACACAGTCTCCTTTCACAGAAGACTCAACAATGGCTGCATTTGTAGTGGAACCAGCATTTGCAGTGGAACCACCCTCTTTCTTCTTAGCCTCTTTGGCCTTCAACTTAGGACACGACTTGATCAAGTGATCATTGGCTTTACAATAATGGCAACGCATCTTCTTTTTGCCCTTATCACCAGAATTTCCAAACGAATTGCTGCCAGCAAAAGCATTAGGAACAGAATTTTTGCCACTCGCAGCAAAACCATAAGAAGTGGCTGCATTGCTGTTACCACCCTTTCTTTGAGAAGCAATAAAAGCCTGTTCAACTGCACGCTGCCTAGTACTGTTTTTTCTAGAAAGTGACTCTTGCAACGGCAATGTGCATAATGCATCAAACTTGACAACTTCAGGATTTCCTTGGGTCATAAGTCTCCAAGTACTAGCAAAAGTCTGGTAAGAATCTGGTAAGGCATCAAGAACAGTCTGCACAAGGGAACTGTCTGAAATAACTTCACCTGCAGAAATAAGTTGCTCATTGATATCCTTGACACTAGCAAGGAAAGTGTCCATATCATCTTCCTCATGCATAATCTTTGACTCCAGCTCTTTACGCAGCAAAGAAATTTTAGCCTCATTACGGCTTGCATAAAGACCTGCTAGAATATCCCAAGCCTGTTTTGCAGATTTTGCTGAACGGATGTGAGGAACAATGGTGCACTTCACAAACAATGCAATCAATGTATGAACCTACGCATCCTTAACATCCAAACGAGCTTGTTCTGTCGTAGGCAAAACAACTCTAACAGCTGCAATCCTTGCAGCAAGACCTGCAACATCCTCAACATCGTCTACATCCTCAGAACCAGGACGTACATCAATGCCCTGCACAATGTTCCAGACACCCTTTGACACAAGAACATGTTGCATCATATAAGCCCACATAGGGTAGTTGTCCCCATCCAACCTCTCCTCAGCAGCAAACATCTTGAACACATCTGTGTTGTTGTTGTCAGCCATGGTAAATGCTGCGCCTGATGTGAAAACTGTCCGAAAATACGAGAAACGGAGCGGGAACAACCTATGCTATATAGCACAAACCGTAGAAGACTATAAGGCACCTGTTATGCAGAAAACGGAACTGACAGAAATTTTGCGCAAAATGACGAAATAGCCTGTGCAGTACTGCCTTTAGTGGAAACGGAGGCCGAAATGAGCCCAAATCAAAATTCTGAGCAGACCAATCTTTACGAGCTCACCCAAAATATTTGTCGACCTGCAAACGCTCGCCAAATATCATTGAAATCGGAGAAAGTGAGCAGGCGTGTGCTGGAGCAGCTGGCAACTAAGCCCGGGAGGACGTGACCTGCTCTGATACCAATTGTTGGAATTAAGGTTGCAAAGAAACACACACAGCTTGGAGAAGACGAAGGAAGCTCAAGGAACACAATAGAGAGTATGTTTCTTAGTGTGCAATGGAAAGATAGATAGCCCTAGAGTGATGGGCGTATATACAATGCTCGGGGGGAAAAACCTCCTAAAGAGGGAAAAAATGCCCCGGCGGTCCTAGTGTGTTCACACACATCACTACCACATGTATATGGTAACATTATATACCTAGGGCTTTCTAAAGTGGCCGGCGGCCAACTTCTAATGGACCTTTACATACATCATTGGAAAAATTACATCTTTGACTTAGACTTGACATAGACAATTTTCATTAGGCTTTTATAGGGTTTGATGTATTAAACATCGGAAAAATAATGTGACCACATCAAAACTTTGGTCGGCTGACCCAACGGGCGCCTTGGCTAGGTGGGCACTTGTATGTTGTTATCACCTCCAAACACTCTCCCCTTCCTAGCTCGTGTCGTCCCTTGACAAGACCATTTGTAGTCTAGTCTTCTTGTTGATGAGACTCCCCCCTTCCTTGATTGAGTTATATCTGGCATGTTTTGCTTGTTCAAATGGGGTGCCCATTTGCCTTTGATTGATGAACATGTGTTCTTTGTGATTTGGATGTTGTGGACAAGGCATTTGTGCATGTTGTTGCACATCCTACTTTACCTTTCCATTTGTGCAGCTGGTCGATGATATCTGCTTCTTTGGATACTTTGTCTCCTGGTGTAGTTGACTTTTTATTGGAGCTCGTATCTCAAAATGTTTGAGACTTTGACATGTGTGCACTAGCATCTCCAATTTGATTTTCTTTGCCACTTTGTCAATAGAGCTTTGTTGGTATCTTTGAAGATAAGAGCTGCTATTATCGAAGCGTAGCTGAGAACAATGTGGCCTCACTTTATCTCTTTGAAGATCGTGTAACAAATTCTTTATTGGTTTCATTTGATGGAAGGAATATATACAATAGAATAGTGATGGGTGTTTCTAAATTAGGGTCTAGAACCTGAATGACCAAAGGGGAAAACCCAGTGGGAAAAAATGCCTTTGGTATACGCTCTTATTGGGGTTGAACACTTGGAAGTTGAGTACATGCTCATGCAAGGTGAGTGCTTGGGAGAAATAAAGTAAGAGTGCGTAATGCAAGTGCCAATTATGGGACACTCTATATGCACACAAGAGTTCTTTCAAGAAAATCATGTGGTGTGAAAAATGAGTTGTTGGGTGCTTCAAGGAACAAATGTAGCACATGTGATATCCAAAGACATCTCAATAGCTTCCACATTTCCAAGAAGGGTTTTTGATGTTGAAGCTTCTCCACTCATTACTCACTATGCATAGTGCGTGAGTGTCTTTTGGACTCTCTTCTTCACTTTACCAAACTTAAAATACATAGACTTGGACTCTTATGCTCACCTATACCAGCATGAGCGACACAACATAAATATGCTCAACTCCTCCACCTTGAGCAGTACCTAGAATAGCTAAGACTCTTAGACCACAGAGAATATTACTTGAAGCTTTGGGACTAATGCCTTGCTCATTTAGCGGCTCGGCTGCCCGACTTTTGACTTTTATGCCATGTATTTTTAATGGCAACTTGGACTTACCTGTTCATGGCCTGAAACCCAATGCCATAAGTTCTTGAGATTAAGGCCTCTATCATTGCTTTGGTCTTTGGATTCCACCATCTTTTCAAGTAAGTTGGCATACTTTGACTCCTCTAGCTTCTTTTGTTGCATGGGATGTTCCGTAAGGAGGCCGCATTCTTGTACCTTTACTTTTTCTTCTTTATGAGGAGCCTGAGTTTTCAACAGTGGTTTTGGGACCCACTTTGTTCTTGCTTCATGAGTGGCTTCCTTGACTTGATGGACACTAGGCTTTTGTATCCATATTTGGCTATTACCATTGTAAAAGCCTTGCTTTTGTAGTAGAAGACGAGGGATCCATTTTGAGGTTGTTTCTCCCTTGGTTGTTCTTAGTCTCCATTGGCTCTTTATTGTTGTTGATTGTCTTTGTGTGGGGTCCTTTGATACTTGGTTGGTCTAAGTGGCTCTAGGTTGAGAAACTACTTTGGGTAACCATATTTGGGTGTTACCTTCATAGAATCCTTGTGCTTCAAGTAGCTTGACGGTGTCGGGGGATTTGTGTTCGAAAGGTGAGCCGTGAAGGCACGGGGCCTCTGGCTATGAGAGGTATGTGGAAGACAGTTGTAGCAGACACAATGAATATAGACAAAGTTCTAAATTAACAGCTTGAACAAGATCCTAAATCTTGATTATCATTAACAGTACCGCTACTTTAATTAAATGTTAATTGAGGAGTTTAAGCTCCATACATCCGTTTAACCTGTCTTAATTCAGATTATAATAGAGAAAATAACACTTCAACTATCTCGATGATGATAGTGTTGAGATCGATGACGATGATGTTGTTATGCTTTCCCCTTTACCTTAATTGACCTGCCAAGCTTGCCTTGATAATATTCCTCTCCTTCGTTCTTCTCATGCTGCTTCAAGAGAGAGAGAGAGATGGTAGGATTAGAGTGGGCTATGGTGGCTTTGATTAGATTGGCTATGGAAGCTTGGATTAGAGTGGGCTAGGGAAGCTTGTATTAGAGTGGCTATGGAAGCTTGGCTTAGAATTAGAGTGCTCAAAGCTTATGGCTTCCTCGCCGCTAATACATCAGAATATGAAAACTTGAATATCTCCTAATCGGTGTAGAATTCGCCTCTGTGCGAGAGATGCAAAAGTGCTCAAAACGCCCTTTTCCTATCGTTGCACGGTCCGTTTTGTCCCAAAACTTGTTTTAAGAAAATTTTACAAATTATGACTTTTTCGGCCTCCCTCATGCAAAGATGTGAAGTCTCTCACACACTTTCCTTTTTTCCACTGACCACATGTCTTCCTCTACCCAAGTTTCCTTATATGTCCTAAGAGTCTTTTCACATGTAAAACCTTTTCTTCAAGCATAAAATCTCTATGCTTAGGCCTTCATAACCACATAAAGCATACACTTTCTAGATCTCCTTGCTTGTTCTCGAGCCCTGGTCACTGCTCAATAAATGTGTGAGCTTCAAATAGACTTTTTGTGCTTCTCTTTACTCTTTTTTCCATCATGGAAGCGGAGCGGCACGACAACGGGAACCATTCTATTCTTTGTCTTCATTTGGCCTTGTTGGGTAGCTTGATAAATCTCTGACTTTGGTACCCATATTTGTTGTATTGTTTGCTTCTTTGAAGCTCTTTTCTTTTGCTTCTTCTTTCTCCTACTTGAGTTGGTTGTCTTGCGTTGAATGCTCGGCTTGTTCTTTGTGGGGTTTCTTTGTAAGGGTGAGAAGTTCCATGTTGTTACCTTGGGCTTTTTGGCCCAAACATCATTTGAGGCCACCCACCCTGTCGCCTTTTGTTGTTGAGATTGTTCGTGAGAGTGTATCCAAATTGGATCTTTGACTTTAATGTGTACCTTGGATACCAACATCTACTTAACATTTCTTTGCTTCTTTTGGAGAATTTGCTACGATGGGGATTTAGGTTGCAAAAACCTTTTGTTTAGGGATCCATTGCATTGTTGAAGCTTTCGTTCTTGACGTAGAGACTTTGCTTGAGCTTTGATGTGGGCTTGTCGAAGGTAAACCTGACTTGCGAGGATGATCTTCTTCAATGTTTAGTTTGGCCTTAGCTTTTTCTGCTGCAAATGGTTGTGTCTTTTTTGTTGATGTCTCTTGGACGTCTTTGTTGTTGTTGTTGATGATGCTTTTTGTTGTTGCCCGAAGAAGATATTCTTCCAACTCTTTGTTAGGACTAGACTTTCTTTGATGTGATGTGAGTCAACTATGTTGAAGTTGTCTTTGAACTCCCCATGACTTAACTTGAGTATTGCCTCCGCTATGCCAAAACTTGGGATTGGTGTTTTGGCACTGGTGTATACTCTTTCCTCCACTTCTTTAATTGTCGGCTTTCCCATCATTATCCAAGTGCCATATGACATTATATTCTTAGTAGCATAAGGATCAATTGCGGACGAACGTGTAACCTTGAGCCCTATTTGTCCGCATAAATTGAATTTGATCAATGTGGGATATTTTTCATCTTTGGCTTCTTCCTCATTCTTCCTTTGATCTTGAGTTTGTAGAACATCTGTTGATGTGGAGCTTTGCACATCTGATCTTCCTGTACTTCAACTCTGCATCATTTGAAGTTAGTTTCTTTGGAGTAGATGTTGTTGACTCTTTAAGTATGTCAATGATGACATCTCCACATGGTTGTATTGCTCTCCTAGTTTGTGTTTGTGCAGCATCCTCCATGACATAGCTATTTGTCCATCTATTTTCATTCTCACAAATCTCATTAGCATTTCTCAGCACTTTCAACATAAAACATGAAACTAGGTTGTAGCCTTCTTCATCACAAAACTTGGTTGGAGTTAGCTCATTTACACACACATCCAAGGTTGCCAATATTTGAGTCCATCCAAATGGCTCAACTAATTACTCTGGAAAGGGTTCTGGTATGTAAGCTTCATCGTCCATTGATCTTTCTAGGATGCAATCCTCCTTCACTGAGCTTCCACACTTTGAAGCACCACACATCCAAAGTTCTTGTTTGGTTTGTAGCCACGCAAGTATCTCTTTCCCATTGACTATAGTAGAGTCAATTTCTTCTAAAGGAATTCTATTCACATCTCTATAGCTATGGTCTTTTATGATTATTGTTGTGGTGATCTTTTTATGTCTCAAGTAGATATAGTCATAACCCCAATCTTGAACCATCTTAAGTTGACGCATGAAAGATCTTCCTAAAATGATATCAAAATTGTTCCCTTTTCCAAAATCTACTATTGCAAATGTATGTTCATATTCAATTCCACAAGAAGTCACAATAATTTGCTCTAGGATACCCAGAGGTTATTCCGTGTATCCGTCTGCAAGTTGAAACTTCATTCTAGTTTTCCTAAGCACTGGTCTACCCCATTTTTCCCAAATGTCTTTTGTGGCTATGGCTACTCCAGCCCCACTATCAAGTATAGCCAATGTTTTAACTCCTTTGTATTCCACAGGTAAGGTGGTGTTTCCTTCTTCTCCTTCGCAATATTCCCCCACCTTGTTTATTGGCACAGATTTAGCATTTGCACTTTCTTTTTGTTTGATTGTTCATTTGAGGGTAGATCTTGAACAGGTATCTTTAATCCCATCTTCCCCAAATTGTTGCCTTTGTCATCCCATACATGTGGTCTAATCTTAAGCAATTCAGATAGAGTAATGGTGCACTATATTGGAGCTGACATCAACTCTTGCATACTCTTTGTATCCATCTTCTTGGATATGGCTTTCCTCAGAGATGGCACCACTCTAGTCTCTAAGTCTGCCTCATGTTCTCCTATGTATGAGGGTAAGGTCTTCAAGGACTCTGGTTTGCTTTCAATTGAAACTTCCGTCCCTGCATCTCCATTTAGAGATTGAATGTCTCCTTGATAGACTTCATGCCCTGTATTGACCTCAATTATGGGTGCAGATTGGAAAGTCGCACTTCCATCTTTTGCACTCCTAATTGCTTCTCACAATTCATTGGCCATGGCTCATCGATCTCTGGGATAGGTGTCATAAATTGTGATCTTGACCTTGCATCATTAGTGGTGTTGGCCCCACTACTTGATCATCTAGTTGACTTTCTAGGTTGCTGGTTTCTTGTGTTGCAGTCTTTGCTTACACATCCTTTTGTGATTCTAGCTCAATGTTTCTTTGAGTTAATGTTTCAACAACCTTTGCCTTAGGCATTTCGAATCCAACACTTTTTGGTTTTGTTTCTGGAGGTGGAATTGGTGCTTCAGGCTCCATCATTGCCTGTGCAATTTTTACCAATTCCTTACACATTTTCAACCTCTCAGTCTCTACCTCAGCATGAGAATATTTCATCCCTCGTTGCTCTAGGGTTTGGTTGCTTCCACTGCAGCATCTAATGGCTCTAGGACTTTGTCTACCAACACAGATCCTCCGGAAGATGCCTTCCTTGGTTTCTTATCGCTCACCACGGTTTTGTTTTCCCGTTCTTGTTTTAACTGCTCCTTTGTCTCTTGTAATTCTGTTTGTAGTGTAGTTTGATTTGTAATTGTTTTTGCTTTAATTCTATCTCTTTTGGCTTTCTAGGATTTTCTCCCAGTCCTCACTGACACACTAGTTGTTTCCCCTTGTTTGGGTTGTTGATCTTTCTCCTCATTAGCTTGGTCCTCAACATTTTCTTTTGCTTGGGCTCTAGTCACTACCTTCAAAGGAATTTTGGGTTCTGCCTCTGATCCACTTGGAGAAGGTAACACTCCCACAACATTCATTGTTGTTTTCCCCTCTTGTTTGGGTGTTTTGGACAATTTGGAACAACATGTGTAATGGCACACTCCAAACAATATCCAATTATCTCTACACGAGAACAATTCTTGGCCCAATGATTACCTCCACACTTGTAGCATGGTCCATCTTGTTGAGTCATTGGTGGCACAATTGATGGTTGTTCTTGGTCTACGCTCTTGATTGGCTATGAACATCAGAGTGTCCTCATTCAATTTTTTTGATATCCAAATAGTATCCCCCTCGTGTAGGTTTGATTATAGTAGCACTCACTCATCTCATGATTGGTCCATTTTTGCTCAATGGCACACCATTTTATTCGTTGTGCTACTTGCGCTGCTAGCTCATCTAGGTTGGTCATTAATTGAGACATAACCACTTGCCTTGTGTTGGTTTCACTACATGCTAAAGGAGCATTATCCATAGTGATCTTTGTATCACCAAATTTCCTCACCATAGGCTTTACAATTGTCAACTAGGTATAACGCTTCTCTCGTGACTTGTTCAAAGGAAGTACATCCTTTTAAGTGCAAATCTTTCTTGAGAGTTTCATTTTTCAAACGCTCTATGAAGAGAATTGATAATCTTTCATCCTGTGGTAACTCGCGTTCCGGACATCTCTCTATATATTGTTTCAAGCGTAGCGATGCTTCCTTCACTCTCTCATCTTCTTTTTGGTTGAATGCATAGATTTGGGACACTGTGTTATGCTTGACTCCCCTTTTAGAGAACTCCACAAAAAATTCTTGCAACAGTTGTTCAACGTTTGAGAAGGCATTTTTGTCCAACGGGTGGAATCAATTCAATGCTAACCCTTCCAAGGTTAAGACAAATCCCTCATACTGTGTATGAAAATAAAATACTTGTTCGGCTCTTAGCACTTGTTTGAACAAGGATGCATGTACCTATGGATCCCTTAATCCATCATACTTCTTCTTGACACATTTGGCCAATTGATATGGTCTCATTGGTTCTGGTTCAACCATGTATCTTAGCGTGTTGGGTCTCTCACAAAGACATCCCTCGTTCCTTCTTCTCGTCTTGGAGAAAATCCTGGTGGAATCCCCTTTGAGACATGTTTTGGAAATGTTGATGGATTTGTAAGTCTAATTGGTGGTCTCTTGGTTCCACTCAATGAGGTAGGAGCTACACTCTCGTGAATAGCTATTTTGGATGTTTGAGGTCCATTTGCTCCCATAGTTTCAATGTTAGCTTCTTTCAAATCAGTCTCCAAAAACCCTGGTACGCTTACACTCGGTTGAAAGTATAAGCAGAGATTGGAGTACCCATGTATGTATATCTTTCTAGCTCAATTGGGCTGATAAGTTTGTACTCTCGTCCATACTTATCTGCCATTAGAACTTGCACTCCCTGGCATCTGTGTACGTGAAGGCATAGAGGTTCTTGTAGTCTGTCAACTCTTCAATGATGGAATTCAAACATCTATAGAAGTTGTTTTGATCCCCAATAGGTAACCTATAAATGCCATCATAAGTGTAATCCATTAGAACTCTCGTGGCTTCATTGGTTTTGATGAACCTCACATTGGGTTTGTTGATCAGAGGATGCTTCTCCTCTAAGTCTCTAGCAATTTCCACTTTTGCTCTTCCAAACTCCCGCATTTTAGTTGATTGGTTTGGCTTCTTGTGAGCTACATGATCACTTGACAAATATCCATGAGCCATGCCTTGAGGTTTGGCTTGGTATGATTGATAAGCCTCATGGTCTTGTCTCAACCCTCTTGTTATAGGTGTTGCAGTATTTCTGGATGTTTGTGTAGGTGGCATAGCTCTGAGTTGAGTGGAAAACCCTAATGATGGATGAGTTGTCATGTTTAAGCCTCACTCAATACTCTCAAGATGTTCCTTGATAAGAACACCTTGGCTTAGTGCACACAATCCCTTTTTGCCCCTGGTCAAGTCTCTAAAAAGTTAGGCTTTGGTGCCCCACTGACCTTTGGATACTGGTTTTGGGTACCCTAAAAGTTTGTAAATGGGAATGCTAGAAAATTTCACTCTAAAATGGTAATCCTATCTTCCTTATCTCATAAGCTTTCTTCCTAGCTATAGGAGACGCAGTTTGGAGTTGTGTGTCAAAAGTTTGAGCAGTTTTGGTAAACTGCACTTGAAACAGCACTCAAAACAGTTTCAGGATAGGGGCTTAAAGAGATTTTGTGCTTGTATCTTGGCTTCCAGAGGGTATTTTTCACTCAAACTTGAGATTTGGGATGTACTCAAGTAGATCTATGAACTTATGAAGTCAAATACCCTCACTATGTAGAGGTACACCGATCGCGATCGTTTACGCCATGTCACATATTTGGAAGATTTTTTCACAGTAGCTAGCCCTTGATGTTTTGATACCAAGTGTCTTTGTATTTTTGAATTTGGAGATGTTTTGACCAATGAAAACCCAAATCCCAAGTGGTTTTGCGGTTATTGGCCTGATTGTGTAACTGGGACTTTTGACAACTTTCTTTTGCTTTTTTGACCTTGCTCCTTTTGGAAAATATGTTGCACTAGATGTCAGCTACCTACTCACCAAGTCTCAACTCAAAATGTCACTGGGTACACCGATCGCGATCGTAGTTCTAGCTCCTTTTCAAGTGAAACTTGTGGATATGGTAGACAATGATGTGTATAGTTTACTCCTCAAATATTTTGAATTTGGACAAAAAAAAGTCAAGTTTTTACCAGATCTTGGTCTGCTACAGTGGTTTTCTGACTGTCTGCTGTTTTTGGCTATTTTGGTGACTTCTTTTGAATTTTGACATCTCCTGGTATCTTATATAACCTAGATGTATGTGTGGGTCATATCTGGGTCAGATCTAGGACTAAGGTACACCGATCGCGATCGTAGTACCAGAGCCAAATCTGATGAAATTTTACAAGCTCTCTCTGACAAGTATTTCCCAGTGTTTGGTGCTACCACTTTGTGATTTGAATCAATTCAGCTCTCTTTGGTCAGATTTTCTAATTTCAGAGTCTTATGGCCCTTTTGCCAAAGTTATGGTTTTCTAGTGTTTTTGACTCTATCTTTTGCCCCAAATCTGACTGGAATGTGATTTACTTATCCTACTCCTAAGTACAGAAATGAAAGAACATAAGAAAATGAATCAAACAAAACAAACACGATAAAAAACGGATGATGGATCAGTACTCAATCAATACAAAGAAATTTGAAGAGAAAAATGCTTAAAGCAACCTCACTCACAACTCCCTATATCTCTCAAGAGTAGATCTAGCCAGTCCACCGACCCTAGACTCCACTAAGCACTAAACCCCTGTCTAGATGCTTCACTGAAATGTAAATGGAATGGAAATTATCTTTTGGAACAATAAGAAAACTCTGAATATGCACTCGGTCACTCATCACCTAAGATTCATTCCCCGACAGCGGCGCCAATGTTTGCGGATCGCCGCGACGGACGTCCATAGCATAGCCTTCAGGCATCAACATAAATATCAATACCAGGGAAGCAACTCGGATGAGGCATGGAAACTCACTAGGGTGTCAATCCTAATGAAGTGAACTCGAAGAGATGCAACTACTAACTCTACAAGCAAATCAAACGCACTAAAGCCAAGTAACTTGCCTATGTCCTTCTACACAGCTCTACAGTCATCACTCCTGTTTACCATGCAAATCATATCGGATTCGCACGAAACTTGAAGGGAAGCTACAAGGGACTATCAGGAGCATATCCTATCACTGTCACAACATTCTGGATGGGTACACGGATCGCGATCGTTCGTCCCAAAGTACGCAAAAACAGTAAACGGATGATCCTAAAGGGTCATTTTTGGGTCTCGAAAGCCTCTCCTCGGGTCAAAACAACATAAAATATGCATATAAATACTCAAAACAACGACTTAAGGCCACAACGGTTGCGTTTGATACCTACACCGAATCTTGAATGCTTACACTTGAATGAAAGAGCAGAGTAAGAAGAACACAATGCAATAAACAAAACCGAATTTGGATTACCATAGCCACAATAGGGATGATTACAAGTTGGAGCCAAGAGGTCGCTCCCTGTGCGTACAGCAATAGTCCCTTATCTTCAAAAATAATCCCCCTTTCACACTAACCTTAGTGTATTATATACCTAGGGCTTTCTAAAGTGGCCGGCAGCCAACTTCTGATGGACCTTTACATACATCATTGGAAAAATTACATCTTTGACTTAGACTTGACATAGACGATTGTCATTAGGCTTTTACAGGGTTTGATGTATTAAACATCGGAAAAATAATGTGACCACATCAAAACTTTGGCCGGCTGACCCAACGGGCGCCTTGGCTAGGTGGGCACTTGTAAGTTGTTATCACCTCCAAACAGTCGCATTGAAGTGTTGTTGCTGAATGAAGAGAAACACCTAAGTCCATGAGGACTTGCCTTAGCCAAACTGCTGCACAAGCTGCAAAATAAGTAGCTTTATGCTCTACTTCTGTTGAAGAAAGAGTGACGGTTGGCTGCTTCTTGCTGATCCAAGAAAACACTCCAGAACTATTAAGAGTATTTTTGCCAATGCCATAGGCAATGCAATGGCCCAAAGTACCTTTGATGTACTTAAGAACTCGCCTACCTGCCTTCCAATGAGATTCTCTTAGTTGGTTGAAAAACCTGCTTAAAACACCTACTGCAAAAGAAGTATCCGGCCTAGTGTTGCACAAGAAAATTAAGCTTCTCACAAGTTTTCTGTACTTCTTAATGTTGACTAAGGGAGAAGAATCTTCCATGGAGAGTTTTGCATTTACCTCCATTGGAGTGCTCACAGGTTTGCAATCCATCATGCCAAAAGATTTTAGGATCTCTGTTGCATACTTTTGTTGAGAGATGAAGATGTGTGACGCTCCACAATGCCATTTTGTTGTGGTGTGTAAGCTGTAGTAAGGTGTCGTTTTATGCCATGCTCGTTGCACTAATTGTTGAATTCATTTGAGATGAATTCTACTCCTCGATCTGTGCAAAGTTTCTTCACCTTCTTTCTTGTTTCATTTTCTACAAGCTTTTGCCACATTTTAAACTTTCCAAAAGCTTCAGAATTCTCACGAAGGAAATACACCCACATCTTTCTACTAAAGTCGTCGACTAATAGCAAAAAGTAGAAAGATCCACCCAAACCGGATGTAGATATTTTTCCACAGAGATCTGCGTGTACCAACTCTAGAGGAGACTGAGTCGATTACTACTCTCTTGTGGAAATGCCTTCCTTTGCTGCTTGCCCATCATGCAAGTTTCACAAACTTCATTCATATCTGAGATTTGAGGCAAGTATGCCACAATCCCAGATTTTTGCATCTCTTTTAGCACAGCAATGCTTAAGTGACCAAATCTCTAATGCTATAATTGAGTTGTACGTTTTTCTGTAGTGACCGTAAGTGCAGAAAGTTCGTAGAGGTTGTTGCGTCTTACGTCCTTTCCCACTGTGTTGCCTTTAGAATCCAAGATTTATGCTCCATTTTTCTTGAAATGGACTTAAAGATCATGATCAATGATTGCAGCAATGGACAAAAAATTCTTCTTGATTTGAGGCACATACAACACATTAGAGAGCTCTTTAGTTTCACTTGTAGCCACTAAAAAAGAAATTGTCCCAGACCCTTTGGCTAGACATTTGGCATTATTCCCAACAATTACACATTTGGGTTCCTGTAGAGGCTTCCAGGAACTATACTAGTCTTTCTTATTAGTCATATGTCGGGATGCACCACTATCTAGAATCCAAGAACCATCAACAAGCAGAGTTTGTGATGATGAGCATACCTCTTCTATGACGGCCCATAGTTCAAGGTCTATTTCAGCATTGTTGGCAGATTCTCTTTCCTTCCAAGAAACTTTCATGGTGTCGTTCTTCTCATCTGCTTTCTTCTTTCTACACTCTTTAACAGCATGACCCTTTTTGTCACAGTAAAAAACAGCTACCTGAAAATTTCCTCTTCTTGGGCTTCTTCTTAGAAACATTTGACATAGTCCCCTTGCCTTTTGCATTGGCTGTGAAGGCAACATCACCTCCACCATCCCTGGTTCTGAGTCGTAGCTCCTCTTCAAGCAACATTGCACTCAGTTCTTCAAACATAAGAGGGGTTGGAGGAACCTGAGTGTTGAGTGCCGTAACGAGACCATCATATCTCGCCAGAAGTATGCAAATGCAGTGCTGAGCTAAATCTTCTGGAGATATAGCCACATCAATGGCAGCTAATTGATCTTGGAGGTCCTTAATCCGCTTGATAAAGGCCTCCACTTTCTCTCCATCAGCAAGTTTCTCAGTTCCAAATTTTGAATTATGGTGTGATTGTGCGCCTCATATTGGCAAGCCAATATGTTCCAAGCTTCATGTGCTTTAGTGGTATGATGAATCAAAGTGAGGACAGAATCACTTACACACATGACAATGGCACATAATGCATATGCATGCCTTATTTTCTAGTCACGTAGAAGAGTAGCATCTGGGGGAATTACAATGCTTGGATTTGCCGGATCATTTGTTACAGTGGGCTTTGGGTCTGCATCATTTGGCCCCAACGCTTTATCCAGCAATTCATATGAATCCAGAATTGCAAAAATTTTGAATTTCCACAATGTGTAGTTGGTGCCGTCAAGCTTTCCTTTGGTGAATACTGGTGGACGAATGCGAAGCGGAGTAGCACCGGGAACAGCACTTGAAGACGCCGACATAATTGATTTTACAAAGTAATACAAGTACCTCTCGTACTTTCTTAGCTACGAGCACCTAATGCTCTGATACCATGTAAGAAATGCAGAATACAATAAGGATCTAGTAGCAAGGAGAGTAGAGAGAGATACGATGCAAAGTAGATTAGTGGAAAATCAAAAACTTTAGATTAGCATACTGTTACAAAGTGATGGCGTCATCCACCCATGCGCTCTCAAGGTAGAGCTTAGATGGCAATTTAGACAACTAGAGCAAGTAGGAATACAAGGGACTAACAATCCTTACACAAGGATGTGTTGTGTGCATCAAGTGTGCACACCATTCTATCGAATTACTTATGAGAAGGTCTCCTTATATAGATGTAAGGGAGCCTCTAAACGCCCACGTGCAGCCACCATTAGATAGCCAAGTCCAAGTAGGACTCTCCCATGCACCCATGTGTAGCCACTTTTGGGTAGACAAGTCCTCCTAGAAATCGGCCATCGGCCAAGGAAATCCGGCCACTGGCCAAAGACCATGGACCACCGGACGGCCATTTTCCAATTGTCTTTCGGTCGTCGTCCGGCCAAGATATTCCGGCAAAAAGGAATATTTCGGTAGAGGGGGAAAAAAGTCTCGGGGGCTGAACGAGGGCCCCAAAGTTGCCCCTGAATTTGCTCTGTACCATCCATGATCACAAATAGAGATCTCATCAGTGTGCAAAGCTGGAATCCACCAAATATATGTGCACCATTGGCTTCTCCTCATATGGGGGCCTTACAAACTCTGCAGCATATATTGTGATGGCAAAACTAAGAGAGGTAGGCATTGCAAGTATACCAACAAAGGCCGTATTATTTCACTATATATTAGAACTGTGAATTTCACCACTTTGAATTTCCAAGGCTCTGTTAGAATGACCAAGTGTTGGATCTAAGATCTACCTGTCTCACAAAATTGGTTTAACATTTGAAGCACGCTTATTTAAGAGACACCAACCACCATTGCATACACCTTCCAAAACTTTTCTAGAATGGCCAAGTGTTGGATCTTGGTTGCACTCACCTTCCAAGACTTGGTTAGAATGGTCAAGTGATGGATCTAGTGTCTACCTATTTCACACACTTTATTTAAGATTACAAGGTGATGGATTTGAGTGACATCAGTGATTGCCTCCACCTTCCAAGCCTTGGTTAAAATCCCAAGTGGTGGATCTTTAATGCACTCACCTTCTAAAGTGGTGGATCTTTCATGCACCCACCTTTCAAATCTTACTTAAAATTTCCAAGTTGTGGATCTGGGGTCTACGCATCCCACAAACTTTGTTTGAAATTGCAAGTACAAACTCAACTTCAAGACATGGTTAGAATGGCCAAGTGGTGGATCTAGGATCTACCTATCCCACAAACTTTGTTTAAAATTAATAGATGGTGGATGTAGGAGAGACCAACTATTGCATCTACCTTACAAGACTTGCTTAAAATGGCCAAGTGGTGGATCTCGTATGCAACCACCTTCAAGAGTTGGTTAAAATGGCTAGATGATCGATCTAAGGTCTACTTGTTTAAACTTGGCAGCCGGTGGATTGCGAAGATACCAACCATTGCATCCACCTCTCAAAACTTGGTTATAATGGCCAAGTGTTGGTTCTTGGATGCACTCACCTTTCAAGACTTGGTTAGAATGGCCAAGCTTTGGAACTTGAATGCACCCACCTTCTAGGACTTGGTTAAGATGTCCAAGTGGTGGATCTAAGGTCTTTCTATATCGCATACTTTGTTTAAAATATGAAGTTGTTGGATATAGGAGACACCAACCAATGCATCCACCTTCCAAAACTTGGTTAGATTGGCCAAGCTTTGGATCTTGGATGAAGTCACCTTCCAAGACTTGGCTAGAATGGCTAAGTGGTGGATCTTTAATACACCCACCTTCCATAGCTTAGCTAGAATGGCTAAGCGGTGGATCTAGGGTCTACTCATCCCACAAACTTTGTTTAGAATTGTAAATGTTAGGATGGTCAAGTGTTGAATGTACCCAACTTCAAGACATGGTTAGAATGACCAATTGGTGGCTCTCCAATGTACCCACCTACCAAAAATTTGTTAGAATGGCAACGGGGTGTATCTAGGGTCTACCTATATCACAAAATTTATTTGAAATTGCAAGGTGGTGGGTCTAGGAGACAACAAGGATTGCATCCACCATTCAAGATGTGGTTAGAGTGGCTAAGTGGTGTATCTAGGGCCTACCTATATCACAAACTTTATCTGAAATTTCAAGGTGGTGGGTCTAGGAGACACCAAGGATTGCATCCACCATTCAGGACGTGGTTAATGTGGCTAAGTGGTGGATGTTTACTTCACCCACCCTCTAAAAACTTGGCTAGAGTGGCCAAGTGGTGAATGTAGGAGAGACCAACCTTTGGATCCACCTTTCAAGACTTGGTTAGAATTTTTAAGTGGTGGATCTTGGACTCGTCCACCTTCAAGAGTTGGTTAGAATGTCCAGGTGGCAGATCTACAATCTACCTATCCCACACACTTTGATTAAAATAGGAACCTCATGGATTTAGAATACACCAACCATTTCCATCCACCTTCCAAAACGTGGTTAGAATTGCCAAGTGTTAGATGTTGGATCTTCCAAGACTTGGCTAGAATGGTCAAGTGGTGGAACTAGGGTCTATCTATCTCACACAATTTATTTGAAATTGCAAGGTGGTGGATGTAGGAGACACCAATGACTACGTCCACCTTTCAAAGCTTGATTAGAATGGCCAAGTGGTGGATCTTTAATGCACCACATTTCAAGGTATGCTAGAATGGACAAGTGGTGGATTTAGGATCTACCTATCCCAATGTAAAAGAAACCACCATTGCATCCACCTTACAAGACTTAGTTAGAATGACCAAATCATTAGGAAATTGTGGAGGTCACTTGGAGGGCCTTATTGAGGAAAGAAAAAAGGAGGCGCATCCAATGAACAACAAGCCAATGTGACATAAAAATGGGAAGGAATAAATCAAAAAATGCAAAAGAAAGAGAAGAAACATGAGGTAAGCCTCACTTTTATGGTGTTTACGGTATCCATATGTGGTCCCAGGGTCTGAAAGTAGTTAAGGTACTGAAAGAGAGCTACAAAATGTATCATACTCCTGCCACAAAACGATCTTGCTCCATTAACCAAGCATTCAAAATTGAAATTCCCTCCATTGCAAGCAAGTTCAAGCTTTCTTCTACTACTCAAAAAGAGCCATGGTTTCTTCTTCTTTGTCTTCCCACCCTAATAGCTCTAGGGGTTGGTTTTCTCTCTCCCTAGCCAACCTCACCATTAGTCTCCCAAGGAGTCCAAGTAGCACCATTCAAACTCCATCAATATAGATATTCAATGGC
Organism: Adiantum capillus-veneris; assembly: GCF_014529385.1. Lineage (NCBI taxonomy): Eukaryota > Viridiplantae > Streptophyta > Polypodiopsida > Polypodiales > Pteridaceae > Adiantum > Adiantum capillus-veneris. The sequence goes on along the minus strand of NC_140937.1, from coordinate 139,119,170 downwards.
AACAACAGACAATATACAAAGGTTCTTGGGTTCTTATGCAACCAGCAAGGAGGAAAATATCATCAACAACAAATCTATTACATGCAGCATGAAAAGCACGAGTGGTAGATTTCAAAGTGGAGGTGGGCAAGAGAACTATTAAGGAGGTTTTTGTTCAGCATGTCTACAGTCACTCCGATGTGATTGCTAATGGCGGAGATGTCTCATTGGCTTATCATCCATGATGCAACTGTAAGTGTGTTCATAGCCTTCCATCTCTATTATTTCTTTCAGACCTTGCTGTTCTCTTAATTTCTTTTTTCCTTTTGAAGAGGTAGAAAAATATTAATAGAGGTAGATCAAGTTCTCATAAGTAGTCCTAAATTCTCTTCAGTTGTTAGACTAGGTGGTCTTTTACTTTTTGTTGTTGCAATTGCAGATAGCTATCCTTCATCACATGAGGAATGGGAGCCAATGGAGTGTATTATAGGTCTCACCTCTGTAATCCACGGTGACATTGGTGTTTTACATTATGATGGAATAACTAGCAAGAGTCTTGCAGATGAGGGAATCTTCTTCTATGAGCATTTCTACCAACTCAACCAAAAAAATCAAAAAGTTAATGTGGTTAAACTCCCTCTCCCTACCAATTGGAGTTGTATTGACTGGCCGGTCTTGGACACCACAGTGTGTGAATCTCTTAAAATCAAGTTGTTTAGGGATGTGCAGAGGTCCCTATGAAATTCTTTGCTCCCTAAATTGGTCAATATTGCTAATTTTTGTCCTATAAGTTTATTTGTGGAGCTATTTCACACCTGCCACATATATGTTGCAAAGACAATGCTGGTATGTGAATCTCTAGATGCTTGCTTTTGTGACAAGCTTCTTGATAGAGGGTGGTATGTTAAAGAGGTGATGGCATACATTGTGAGGTTGCATTGGACACTTTGGTGGCCAATTACATGATCGGCACACAGTCCCTTCTCATCTCCTTCTAGTACCATCGCTCTCAAATTGTTGCAGGATGCTCTAAGTTTATTCCTATTGATCAAGAGTTGGCAAGCCTAGAGAACAATGGTGTCATACATGTGGAGGTATTTGACAAAGAGATCAACCTTGTGGCAGTGGTCACAATAAGATAGCAATGCAACCTTCTACAACTTTGGCATGGCATAATGGACAAGACTACAAAGGACGAGCCCTCGCAATTCTATTTCTTAATAGGTGGACGCAAAGTGATGCAATAAAGAGAAAAAAAGATTGTCTGTAGAGAACTAACTGGCCGGGCCCAAATCGTGCCAATGTAATTTGGATGAATTCCATTGGGTGTAACTTCTTCTTTACTTGAAATATATATTCATGACTTCCATTGCAACATTTCTTTCAATTTAAATCTTTTGTCTCAATTGTGAGATGATTCCCACCATTTGGTTATATCTTTATTTCAATTGTAAGATGAAATTGTCTCGTTACCTCTCTCCCTTTGTGAGGTGGAAGTGTGATTACTTATATTTTGTACAACATATGTAGAGTTTGATGTCTAATCTCTCTCTCTCTCTCTCTCTCACACACACACACACACACACACACACACACATTTCCATGGCATCACATTGAGAAGTACAAATAATCATATTAATGTACATAGTTAGCATTTTAGAGAGTATTTGTAAGTACAAATTTTGAAACAGTCAATGGGCTAAAATACAAATTATGGAGATAAGGGATCAAAATGTCCTCTAGATAAAAGTCATGCTCATGACCTTCATTTGAGGGTGGGGAGAGAGTGGTGCCGGTGGATTTAGCAAGTCCTTGGGTGTGTCATCTATCAACAAAGTGTTGATGCCATCATATGGGACATGGATTTAATGAAAAGTTTTATAGTATAGGAATACATCTAGTTTAGGAGGGTGGTAGTGGCCGTCAATGAAAACACACTCCTTTTGTGAATACAAAAAATCAATTTGCGAATGTTCGATTCCCGCACGTTGTAAACCATATTTACAAAGGGATTGAGGTTTTCTGCTGCATAGAGGACCATCTCGCAACCCGGAACCTTCGAAGTAGAAATTGTATAAATTCCTTGGTTCTCGAATGCACAATGGCTCTGCAAGTGCCTAAGTTTTGTGTTCGGATCATACGGCTCCTGAAACAACAAGAATCCGTTGACGTCCAAAATAATTAGTCTCTGCAAACATTTTGTAAAACAGATAAGTAGTTACATAATAGGTTGACTTTCATATTCTTTTACATTGGTTATTATCAGAGCAATCATGCTAATGTCTAGCAAAGGTCCATACTGGGTATCCCTTCCGTGGAGGTTGTCTTGCCAAGTGTTGACATCCTCGAGCTTGTTCTCACCAATCCCTTGTTCTTATGTTGTTGGAGACTCTTGTGTCTCTAGTGTTGAGGGCTCCATTGCACCTGAGTTAGCTTCTAATGTGCTATGATATGTTTGTGTGCAAGACATAAATGTCTCTTGATTTCAAGCTCAACAAGTGGAATTGTTGGAGAGGTGTGCTCTACTTGAGGGTTAGGGTGTTCTTTTTTAGCCCCTCTCTCTGCATAATCTTCTTAAATCTGAAACCCTCCAAGCGTAGAGGGAGTCTCAACCTTTATTTCTTCCTCAACCCCTTGATCTATGTGATTTTGCTCCTGTGTGGTCTTCCCCTCATCTGGAATTTTCTCCTTGTCAAACTCTCCCTCTGCAGTATTTCTCTTCTCAAAAGTTCCTCCCTCCTCTTGCTCCTATCCTTTCTCAATTGAACTTGTGAAATCTGTTTGTTGTTGTCCCTCATCAATCATCGTTAACTCTACAATGTGGTCATCCAATAAGGTCTGTTCTGCATCCATGCTCACGGGATGTGAAATTGAAAGCAAATGCTTGATTAGAGTGGCATGATATCGATGCAAATATTGTACGGTGTACTTCTCCAATGCACTTTGCAAAAGACAAAACAAAAATAAAAAGGAACTGTGACACATTTTTGTCCAGACAATCACCATGATATTGTAATGCTGTGCAAAATGCCTACCTTTGACATGAATGGCTTTAGTGCAAAAAATTTATGCAGTATATACTCAGCATGTAGGAGGCACCTCCATCCACACAAGTTGGCATCGTCTCTATAGGCACCATGACTTCCTTAATTTCTAACTTGTACAGCTCTAGATTTCTGCATAACCTTCCATATGCATGCAACAGTCTTTTTATGCATCTGCAAGCAGGAAAAGTTGGTATGAACCCAACACAATAACTGTCTCCATACTTTATCCAAAATAACACAAATTTCTTATTCTCAATACTCATGGTCTTAATTTTGGATAAGTTCCTTGAATTGAGTTTAGAGTCCAGAAAGCTGGCTTGTCAAGTTCAACGCAAACAAGGCTCCAGTGGTGGTTGCTCTCATATGAAAAAATTATGGTTGTTACTTGTAGCATTGGACAATGGGCAAGCCGCTTCTTGAATGTGCCAGTAGGGGTGTTTTTCATTCTGAGAAAGACAAAAATCTAGGGATCCAAGATATATAATTTTTGTATGAATTTGTGCAGGTAGTTGGCTCTTAATCAAACTACAAGACAGCTACTACTAGTTGTTAGTCTCTAGCCTCAAGGCAAAAATATGTTGAAGCTAGTGAAAGCATCTTATGTCAGGAAGATATATACAATTAAATCTATTATTTGAGCATCTAGATCCTGCAATATATTGATATCCATAGGATCTAATGCAAGTCTTCTTATACCATCTTCTAGCTGTATATCTACTAATAATCCTTCCTCCATAGATGATAAAATTTTGTTGTTGCTGACATCAATTTCTTGTGTAACAATGTGGTAGTTGTTAATATCTTCTTCTTTGTTGCTTTTTCCTTCTCTTTCAATTTATTCATCTTCTCTACACACCGGTTTTCCCGCTCGGCTCTGGCCTTGGTATTCACATCGTGGGTGACCTCTACAATCTTCACCTCTACATGTGGCCTTGATGGAAAAATAAGCAAAATCTCCTTCATTTTATTGTCTATAAATTCATTAGGCTAGAGCAGTTTATCATATCTCCACCTTACTCTTTTCAAAGTTTCACTATCCTTGTCCATAATTGTTACCTTGTGTGCATGTGCTGCAACACTTGTTATATCATTGAAATATTCTAGCAAAAAAACTTTTGCTGCCTCTTGTAGTGCCAATAGTGCAACAGGTTTCCACCTCATGGTGCCAAAACATGCTTCCTCACATATTGACCTAACTAGTCTTTGGAATGGAAGCTTTGATACAAGAAGCTCAATACATTTTTGAGCCTTCCTGATTTCCTTGAACAGCTTGATGTGTCTTTGTAGCCTCTTCCTTTTTGGAGCTTTCAAGATTTTCATGGGCTTTCCTGGTCTCTTCTTTTTACTAGAAGATCTTCCTCCTGCTTTAGCAACCGAACATGAACCTTTGCCTACCTTTCTTGCAGTCGCCTTTGTTCTTGCCATTTACCTGTAAGCCAATAGCCTTTCTCTCTCTCTCTCTCTCTCTCTCTCTCTCTCTCTCTCTCTCTCTCTCTCTCTCTCTCTCTCTCTCTCTCTCTCTCTCTCTCTCTCTCTCTCTCTCTCTCTCTCTCTCTCTTTTTGAGAAAGTGGTATTATGGCGCACGGGTGTCATTTTGCGATAGATAGATTGATATCCATGCGCCATTGGGCACACTGGTTCAAGTCATTGTCATATATCATTTTGAACTAATATAACATTTCATTTCTTATTTATTACACACAGGTACAAAATCTCTCTCTCTCTCTCTCTCTCTCTCTCTCTCTCTCTCTATATATATATATATATATATATATATATATTCCTTTCTCTACTTTTTCTCCCTCGTATCTTTCCCATATTTGTCTATCTCTCTGTGAGAAAGTGGTATTATGGCGCACGTATGACATTTTGCTAAAAATAGAATTGTCTCTGTGCGCCATCGTGCAAGCTAGACAAAATCATGGGCAGTGGTCATTTTGGCTTATGAAGTAGTCCCAATAACATACCATCTTCTTTAGTACTTACACACACATAACTCTACTCTACACTCTCTCTCTCTCTCTCTCTCTCTCTCTCTCTCTCTCTCTCTCTCTCTCTCTCCCCCCTCTCCCCTTTCCCTGCCCTTAGTCTACTTCCCTCTCCATGTCACTCTCTCATACCTATAGGTATATGTAGAATTTGGTTTGCTCTGAAGGATAGCAAGACCCTCACCGTTTTCACCTTGTGCGATGCTCTTATGAGCTGTGGTTTCTCTCTCTCTCTGTCTCTCTCTCTCTCTCTCTCTCTCTCTCTCTCTCTCTCACATGATGAAGTATGTTGGATGTATCTTCTCCTTCCTCTTCTTCTTCTTCTTCTTCTTCTTCTTCTTCTTCTTCTTCTTCTTCTTCTCTCTCTCTCTCTCTCTCTCTCTCTCTCTCTCTCTCTCTCTCTCGTGATGAAGTATGTTGGATGTATCTTCTCCTTCCTCTTCTTCTTCTTCTTCTTCTTCTTCTTCTTCTTCTTCTTCTCTCTCTCTCTCTCTCTCTCTCTCTCTCTCTCTAAGGTGCTACAATAAGCATGCTAATGAATGTGGTACAGCCCATAAAGTGTGAAAGTGACCTCTCTATTAAAATTATACAGTGCAATAAAAGCCCACTAGTTACATTTACCTTTTTGACACATTGTGACGTGTTTTGGTGAAATGGTGTGGGCCACCCAAAGACTTTGAGGATTATTTTTAATGCTTTTGTGACCCTTGGCAGCTAGTCGAGGGTAGACTATGCGCTGCAATTCCTTGCTTGTAGATACGTAAAAGGGCAAAGTTTTCCATCACTTTTTTTGAGTTTTTTTTTTTGAGAAAAAGATCTTTCTATTAGTTAATGAAACAGCCCATAGGGATACAACCACCTCTACAAGAGAGGGCTACAACAATCATGAGGGGGAGACTCTCCCAATGAAAAAACAACATATGTACAATGAGGCTAAATCAAGAGATGGGAGGAGGGAAGAGCCACATAGGTGGATGGTAGTGCCATTTGAGCACACCCTAGACCATGGTGAAAAAAGGCCCAGGGTGCCAAAGTCGAAGGAAAGCCTCTATGCACTCTTGTTGATAAACCAATTTTGGTATGTACAAAGTAGTGTGTATATGCATGGTCATATGTACAAAATGATGTAGATATATGCATTTGGGAGCTTTGCAAAGTGGTTTTGAGTTTCAAATGTGGTGCAATGTGTGCACATTGTAAATAGTCATGCTTGCATGCCGACAATCGGACACATGTGCATGCATGGACAGGATGTTGGCACTTAGATATGGTTCCAGGTGGTTTCTTTTGGTTCTAGGGAACTTTTTTGAGCTTTGTAGAATGTAAATAATGCAAGTGGGAGGTGTGGACACCCTTGACCAGTCTGAGAAGTTTGGGACATGCAAAAACTGTCTATTTATGGTGCTTGATCTGCGATGATACATGCACCGCCCTAGGAGTGGTCAAAAATGGAATGTGGTAATGTGGAAAAGGGCTTTGGGTATCAAGTATCAAGCATAAAAAATTTGGTGAATTTTGGAGTACGTTTGGGATTTTTCCTGCGAAAAATGCCTGCCGAGGATCAAAACTGGGTCAAAAAAGGGTCTATGGAAGTTCTAAGGTTTCCATGGATATGTGTGTGCAAGAATTGAGGTAAGAAGGTGCGGCTTTTTGTAAGACTATGTGACCTTGTATCGGTGCCATTAGGGTTGGTGCTACTCCAAAGAGTCCAACAGAGTGGAGTTTGGTGAAGTCTTTGCAGTGGTTTAAGAGAGGCATTTTGTGGATGGAGTTTTTGAGTTTTTGATGGTTTTTTTTGTATATTTTTGGTCACCATCAAGTGTGATTTCAAGTGCTCATCGAATTGATTCACCTTGTAGAGTCTGTGGGTAGGTAAGGGCTTGTAGGTCGAGGCGTTTGGAGTTTAAATTGAGCTTGTGGGTAGTATTTTTATTGATCTCTTGAGTGATGGTGTGTGTGGGTTGGAAGTTGAGTAAATTCCTTGTGTGGTGCTGAGTAGTTTGGGTGTTTGAGTGTGCGCACAGCTTCTTTTGCTCCATCATCCTTTGGTGATCCTGCTAGGGAGCGGAAATTTGCTGGTTGTGCACCCAGGTGAAGCGATTTTGCTGTGGAGTTTGAGCTTCATCGAAGAAAAGTGGGGGTTTGGTTGAGGTGCAAGACTTCAACTTTTGTGGAGTTACTCACGTAAGGGAGAAGCGACTTTGAAGGCATGGCGTATAGTCGGCCAGTGTTCATAGGGAAGGAGGATGTGAAGGACTGGATTGCGGACTTTGAGTGGCATACGCTTAGTATGCATATTGTGAATGATGAAGCAAAGCTTCGTGTATTTCCTCTTGCACTCAAAGGAGAAGCTCGCGAGTGGTTTGAAGGTTTAGAGGAAGACAAAAAGCAAACATGGGAGCAAGTGAAGCACGCGATTTTTGACAGGTTTGAAAAGAAGCTAACCGCAACAGAAGCAATGATAAATTTGAGAGGTTTGCAGCACGATGTTCATGCTAAATTTAAAGAGTTTTTGCAACACTTCATAGGACTTTGGGTGCAATTAGAGGCAGCATCCCAAGTACCTCCAGGGGATTTCTCTAAAGTGCGTCAAGTTTTATGGATTGTCTCCATCCAAGTGTAAGGGAGAAGGTCTATCAAGAGGAGCCTGCTACATTTGAAAGATTTGTGGAAATTGTCAAGGCCAAGATCAAGAAGATCAAGAGAAGGTGGGAGCAAGGCATGACACATGTTGAGCTAGTTGTGGTGCAACCAATGGTCCTTGTGGCAGTGGATGATAGAGTGGAGGGAGTGGTTCAAGGTCCGCATCCCATTACAGCCCATGTTTTACATGATCTTGCTAGTTAGTTGCAAGAATTAAGAATTAACATAATGAATAGGAACCAAAGAGAAGAGAGGCCAGTTGGGAGAGGTAGGGGACAAAGGCTACAAGGCAGATGCTACAATTGTGATGAAGAGGGTCACTATGCCCCTGATTGTCTTGAACCACCAAGAGAGAGAGGAGGGATATACCCCTTACATGGGCATGGTCAAGGGAGAATAGAAGAAAATCATCAAGCACCACCACAGCAACAACAACCACAACCGTTTCTTGGAAATGGAGAAGGCAAAGCTATCAACATTATTACCCTCGAGCATCAAGATGTGGATGTTTTTGCGAATAAGAGAGCTAGGCATGATAGGGAGAAAGAGACATAAGAAGAGAGGGAAACAAGAGCAAGGAAAGGGAACGCTAAAGTAGAAGACAAACCAGAGATTAGCAAGAAGTGACGAAGAAGGAAAATAGGTTCAAAGGACTACGACCTTGGCCAAGGTGTTGAAGACTATGATATTGTCGATTATATACAAAATCAAAAGGCAAGTATATCTTCTGGTCAGTGGGTGGCTTTCAATGCTAAATTGAGGAGGCAGTGGGACAAGTGTGTGAGTACGTAACTTCCTTCCAAAAAGGAAAAGCATCAAAGCATGGTGTCATCCTTGAGGGTCGGTCACCCAAGTGGATATGGTGCCAACAGTTGAAGCTATGTTGGGAAAGAAGATAGAAGTGCAAGCATATGTGGATGGTGGTGCCCAGGTGTGTGTCATGACCGAGGCTATCATGAAGGAAGCAGGCATCAAGATGTCAGTGAATGCTTCAATCCGTCTGAGGATGGCCAACCACAAAAGGCAAGGTGTCTTGGGATATCTGAAGATGTGAAGATAAAAGTCTTGGGGATTGAGTGCTTCGTTGATTTCTATGTGATGCAAGCGGGTGAGAATTCTTATCTAATGATTTTAGGGAGGCCATGGTTTATAACCCTTGGTGCTAAGCAGGATTGGGGCACGGGCTTGATCACCATCCCTAGCCAAGAGAAAGGAAGAAGGACCATGTCTACAACATGAAGACACACGAGATCTGTACACAGCCCCTATTAAAGATGCAAGATACACATTTGACAAAAAATTATGTCATACGACAGTGATGCTTCGTCTACATCATCAGAAGAAAGTGTAGAGGAAGGCTTGATACAATTATGTCCTGTTCTATTTGTGATAAGTGTCAAAAAGGAAGCATTGATGCATGATGTGAAGGTCAAGGAGGAGAAGAATAATACAAAAGCAATTGTAGAACCTGCCAAAGTGAATGCAAGGAGCATGCTAGGAGAGGACTTGACAGAGAAACAAAAGAAGGAGTATGAAGACATGTTCATGAAATTTCCAAAGCTATTCTCCACTGAATATACAAAGTTGCAAGGAGCTAAAGGGGTTGAGCATAGAATCAATCTAAAATAAGGTGCCACGCCAAAGGTTCAAAAGCTTAGGAGGTTGGGGGTCATTCATGAGAGGGCACTTCATGAAGAGGTGATGAAGCTTTTGGAAGCAGATTTCAAGTGGAGGAGTCCGAATGGGTCACTCGAGTTGTTACTGTGCCCAAGAAGAACGGAAGATTTAGGATATGTGTTGATTTCAAACCTTTAAATGCTTCCACAAAAGGAATCATTATCCACTACCCTTCCTAGATGAAATCCTCAATCAGGTTGCAGGTCATGAACGTTACTCAATCATGGATGGATTTTTTGGCTACTTTCAGATCTTGATAGCGATTGAAGATGACTTTCATTACTCCTTGGGGTTGTTTTTCCTACAAAAGAATGCCTTTTGGGCTAGTTAATGCAAATGCTACCTTTCAAGGGTGGATGAATAAAGTGTTTGGTCCCTACTTGGGTAAGTTCATTTGAGTTTTCATGGATGACATTGGATGTTATCGCTCCAGGGTGACACATTTGGAGAAGTTGAGGCTAAGTTTTGAAAGGCTTCAACAAGAGGGTGGGCAACTCAACCCAAAGAAGTGTAAGTTTGCTCATGCGAGAGTCCATTTGCTAGGACATGTGGTTTCCCAAAATGGAATAGAAGGCGACCCAGAGAAAGTTAAGGCTTTGTTGCTTATAGCCCTCCACCCAGCAACACAAAGGATTTGGCATCATTTGTGCATAAACTCGGGTACTTGTCATGTTTTTTTTGGATGCTATGTCCATATGTGTATCCTCTCCAGAAATTGAGTCAAAGAGTTCAAGGGTTTGAGTGGAATGAAGATATGTAGTAGTCTTTTGATGGTATCAAGGAGGTATAGTGTGATTTACCAACAGTGAGTCTTCTTGACTTTCAATCGATTTTCTATGTATCTATTAGTGTGGGGTCATTAGCTTTTGGGTCGGTTCTCTTACAAAAGCAGGGAAGGAACTTCAAGCCAGTTTATTTTGAGAGCAAGATGAAGAATGTAAGCAAATTCTCCTACACAAAAATGGAACAGTGGGTATTCGCCTTGATTCTTGCTTTTCACAGGTTCAAAACCTATCTATTGCCCCAAAAGCTCTATGTGCTCATCACATCAAACCTGTTGTCGGATGCAGTACAACATTTGAAGCCTAGCAAGTGCATCTTAAAGTGGAATTTGGAGCTTCAAGAGTATGAGTTTAAGTTTAAAGTGGATCATTCTTTTAAAGCTCACTTGGCAGACATAGTGGTACACAAGGGAAGGGAGCTTCCATCTTACCCAAAGGTTGACAAGGATGATCATGAAGAGGAAGTAGATATTACGGATGCATATACAATGATGTTTGATGGTGCATACAGGAAAGTTCTTCAAAAGGCAAGTGGTGGGGTAGTCATTAAGAACCCACAAGACGATGTAATCTTTTTTAGATCTTACAATCTTGATGAAGCTGAAAGTACTAATGAGGTTGAGTATCTCACGCTTTTCCTTGGGTTGAAGCAGTGTGTTGAGTTTGGATTGAAGAGGGTCATTGCAAAAGGGGATGTGTAGATGGCTGAGACAGTCTCGCTAGGTGGGAACCGGCTTCTATGAGACGCACATTGGATAAGTCAATAATCACCACGACAGTTACCACAGTAAATTCCCAAAGCATATAAATAGGACCCATTATATTGTAATCGGGTTGAAATAAGTCGTGGGCATGAATTGAGTCATTTGTCGGCTATACCTTTGTTAAGCTTTTGATTCATAATCCTTAGCCCTAAGTTGTTCTTGAGCCACATCATCTTCATTGTAATCTTTCATCTGTAATCCCAAATATAGTAGTACAATATATTCCAGTCATACATACTTTGTACTCATTCTCTCTGAGTCTGAATCTGAATATCATTCTCAGTACTTCAGTCTGGTTCTCATTCCAGTAGATGTATTCCAGTTTAGTTTCTATTTCCTTGTCCAGTCTACTGTTTGAACTAACACATCACCAGTAGCTGTAAACTTCTAACACTGAAATAACCTATCTAAAAGAGATCATCTCCAATTCCATTTTGGAGATCACGGTGGCTAGAGATATTGCTCATTGACTAGAAAACTCATCTCCCAGTTGGAAGTTCTCAGCTACAGTAATGGCACCCCAAAACCAGTCGTGGCCGGAAACCATCCTACCATGTTGACCCTATTCCTGAGGAGTCAGAAAGAGACTCTGACCCCAAGCATGAGCTGGTGTGTGACACTGAGGCTCAGGAGGAGCACAGTCAGGCTGTTGAGGTGCAGGACTCACAGCATTCTAGTCAGTCCAGACGCAGACGGGCAGAAAGGGAAGCACGCAAGGCTAAAAGATCTCGGTCTAGGCAGGGGGACGAGGGCGCCAAAGGTAGTAAAAGCAGTCGCCATACTTCCAGTAGACAGGCGAGGGAGGACACAGAGACGGAGACATAAGCAAATATTAATTGGGATGTAGATACCGACAACTGTAAGAAAACTCCAAAGTGGCGTTCAGACTCTAAGATGAGAAGCGGAAGGACCAACAATGATCGGCATGATTACACATCCTCGTTGAAAATCTCTTTTCCAGTACTCAAAGGCGGCAAGAAGGATGATCCGGATGTTCACATCCAAGCTTTTGAGCAGTATGCAGAGCTGAAAAATATTGATGAGGATGACTGGGGTGAATACTTTTCGCAAACGCTGAAGGAGGTAGCGAGAAAGTGGTACAATCATTAGCCAGCTTGCCAGCTTCGATCCTATAATAAACTCCTTAAATACTTCAGACTAGAATATTCCGACAACAGAGGTGATGAGGATATTCTTTGTGAGCTGGATAAGATTAAGCAGAGAAAATTATCAGTCCAAAGCTATGTTGAGAAAATCAAGGAGCTAACAAGGCACCTGCAGGAATCACCAACAGAGAAGCGACTGCAAGCATGGTTCTTGAATGGCTTTCACAGCAAGAATCTTAGGGAGTAGGAGGTGCCAGCACCGACTAAGAAATTCAATGATTTGGTACAGCGAGCCCTGAAGCTGGAACAACAAGCTAAGAAGGAAAAAAGTCATAAAAAAAGGAGGTCCAGTAGTAGCATTTCTTCTACTGATAACTCTGACTCAAGCGAAGTTTCCAGCAGTTCTGAGAGTAGTTCCAATGAGAAGACCAAGGATAAGCCTTAAAAGGGGGCTAAGAATATTGAAGAGATGGCTCGGCAAATTGTTGAGATTAGCCAAACCAGACAACCAGTGAAAAGAATGGAGACTTGGTGTTCAAAATGTAAATCTAAGGACCATGTTTCCAACGAGTGCCCACAGTGTACTTACTGTAAAGCCTATGGCCATTTATGGAATAACTGTGGCATTAGGATTCATCATTTCAAAAAGGGCAAAGACTTGTCAGTAGTGGCATATACCAATGCCGAACTAGTAAGAGTGAAAACTGCCAATGCTTCTCAGGAGGAGAAACCAAGTACCAGTGGTACTGGTCCAGGGTGCAGCAGATACCAAGCAGGTACTGGCCGGGGCCAGGGGCGTGGTAACTTCCAGAGCTGAAGTTTGAATTGCTATACTTGTGGAAAGTATGGGCATTTTGCGGCTCAATATCCAGACACACCTGGGACTGCGGCTACTGAGGAGAAGGTACCAGAGCCAGTTCCAGTACGGGCAGTTACACGAAGCAAAGGAGTAGTGATTGAGGAAATCCCAGAGATTCCAGAAAAACCAGTCACTACTAGAAGCAGCAAATGGGCTCAACAGAGAGAGGTATGGAAGTCCAAGGATAAAGAGAAGTTGGTTGATGAATGGCAGGAGCAGAGAGAACTAGCGGAAAAAATCACGGAGGATTTAGCCAAGAAGTTTCCAGAGCAGCCAAAAAGTTCTGAAGCATGAGTCATTCAGAAGATACCAACCCAATCTACTGAGATAGGTCAGTCAAAGCCCGGCATACCTGAGACCATGTTGGCTATAGTACAAGGGATGATTGAAGAGTTGGGAGTCGATAGAGGAATTGGAAGCATGTAAGGTTTTCAGTTTCTGAAACCTTAAAGATTGTATAAAGCTTAATTCAACTGATATGATTATTGAAAAAGCAATGTAGAATTGTCCGATCATGAAAAATATTGGTATTTTTGGAATCTTAAGCACAGCAAAGCCCGGGCTAGAAATTTTCAGAACAAAATTCCGATAAAATCTGAAAAAGTTACGGGCCCTGAAATGTTACACTAGGAATTCAATTAGTTAAGAAAAATTGGATGGTTTCAGTAATTATTATCAACAAAGACTTTCTTCTCCTAAGGTTCTAGAAATTACTGATATTTCCAATTTTCATCATTAAAAATCAGTGAAAATAGTAAAAATCGATTCTGGAAGCTAGAGGGGCTGTGTGGGGTAATGAAGAACTCTCCCAAACTAGATTTAGAAGCAGGGGGCGTTTTTTGACCTGTAGGGCTGCTTGGGATGCAAGTTATTGCCATTTTCCAGCGTGCGAGTGCTCAGAAACCTATAAATATGACCCTTGCTTCACAATTTCACAGAGACTCGGAGCCTTGACACATTCTCTCTCATCTAGATAGACCGCGACGCAGAAGTCACTAGAGATTAAGCTCTAGTTGATTAACTTAAACGGTAATTAGCCTAATCCTTCTTAATTAGCAAGGCTAGATTAATCTATTTTCTTAATAAATTAAAGATTAGACCTATGTATACTCATAAATCCTCTCTTGATTAAATATTCTCTATTGATTTTTTTAATTAAATCTTGGGAATATTAAGCTAATTAATCATCCTACCATATTAGGGGTGAAATTATCCAGATTAACCATAAATTAATGGGAAATATATTAATTAAGTTTAGATTAGGGTGAGGTAATTATCAAAGCTACATTAGATAGTCACTAAGCTAGGAAAAAATATCTTATAATTTTTTGAGTATTTTTCATAATTAATTATGTAGAATTACACTATTTTTTAGAAAAAATTAAAGAGGAAAATAATCAGACAGATTCAAAATGCTTTGAGTTCTTTATTGGAGGTTAATTACATGTTAGGGAATCTTTGATAATTATGTCAAGCTCATATAATTAACTTACCTAATTACTTTAGTAAAAATTCTCTATTTTTTGGACAAATTATAAAGGGGAAATTATTAAATTGATTTCAATTGCTTTAAATTATTTACCAGAGGTTAATTATATTTGAGGGAACCTATGATAATTATTTAAAGCTTAGATAATTAATTTATCTAATTACTTTAAAAGAAATACTCTATTTTTAGGACAAACTAAAAGGAAGAAATTAGCAAATTGATTTCAATTATTTTAGGTTATTTATCAGAGGTTAATTACATGTTAGGAAACCCATGATAATTATTTCAAGCTCAGATAATTAATTTACCTAATTACTTTAGCAGAAATACTCTGTTTTTAGGACAAATTAAAAGGGAGAAATTAGCAAATTGATTCCAATTGCTTTGCATTATTTATCAGAGGTTAATTACATATCAAGAAATTCGTGATAATTGTTTCAAGTTTAGGTAATTAATTTACTTAATTACTTTAACAGAATTACTCTGTTTTTAGGACAAATAAAAATGGAGAAATTAGAAAATTGATTTTAAATGCTTTGAGTTATTTATCAGAAGTGAATCACACATTAAAGAGCCTGTGATAATTATGTTAAGCTCAGATAATTAGTTTACCTAATTACTTTAGCAGAATTACTCTATTTTTAGGATAAATTAAAAGGGAGAAATTAGCAAATTGATTCAAAATGCTTTGTGTTATTTATTAGAGATTGATTACATATTAAAAAACCTATGATAATTATGTTAAGCTCAGATAATTAGTTTACCTAATTACTTTAGCACAATTACTATGTTTTTAGGATAAATTAAAAAGAGGAAATTAACAAATTGATTCAAAATGCTTTGTGTTATTATCAGAGGTTAATTACATGTTATAAAACCCACAATAATTATGTTAAGCTCAGATAATTAGTTTACCTAATTACTTTAGCAAAATTACTCTATTTTTAGGACAAATTAAAAGGGATAAATTAAGAGATTAATTTGAAATGCTTTGAGTTATTTATCAGAGTTTAATCACAACTTTGGGAGCCTGTGATAATTATTTCATCCTCAGATAATTAGTTTACCTAATTATCTCATTCAAATTAAATTATTCTTAGGGAAAAATAAAATAGGTAAAATAGTAAATTAATCCAAAAACCCTTGATATAATTATCAGAGGTAAAACACACCTTGAGGAATCCGTGATAAATACCCCAACCTCATATAAATAGTTTAAATATTTATCTTTAATAAAAGTAACCGATTTTGCGTATAAAATAGAGAAAGAAAATTAGTAAATGAATTTATCTAATTACCAAATAAATACCTGCGGTCCAAAATCACTATTGAAGGGTGAGAAAACTACCTCAGCATAAATGGTTATTATAACAAATTACTATCAGTAAAATTTTGCCTAAATTAGACCATCAGTATCATAGGGAAAGATTATAAATCAAATCGATGAAAATTTCTAAAGATAGAACATATTCAATTACAATTTAGGGTGAATAATCCATTAGCCGATAGAAATTTATAATTTACTAAGGATAAAATGGAATATAGATTAAGGATAAACCTAGTTAAAGGGCTTCCCAAATTAAATGGTAATTATGGAAAAATTACTTATAGCATAAAGAAGTTACAGGAGGAATATCTTATCAAATTAACTATCAAGGATACCTACTTCCTCCAAAAATCTTTATTTTTTGATAAAAAAGAAAAAAAGAAGATTATTCAACTAAACTTTTAATCGATTAAATCTTTTTATAAAGCTGCCGACATGGCTCCAAAGAGAACCAGGGGAAATCCTCTTATCGAGGAAGAGGATGTTAGCGACAAAAGAAATAAAGCCACTAATGACCATGAGGCTGGGCCTAGCCATAGGCCGATGGAGGAAAGTCTACGGGTTCCTAGCCAATAGCACATGGACGAGTAGTCCCAGGTGGATTTCTATTTTGTTCACTTAAAATCTTTTAAAGTTCATTTTTAAGTTATCATTGCATACGTTGTCGTGCTGTGACACGTACATAGTGGGAACGCATCCTACAAGAGTTATCTTGTAATTTTTTAGATACATTATTATCTTTCCTATAATGTACATATGCATATTTAAGTATAATAATAAGCATTCTATCTCATCCTATTATTTTTCTCAAGGGTAACCTATTCTTGCTTACCATCAGAAAATACTATGGGAAAAGCATCAATAGCTCCGCCTCTTTAACTTAGGGCAAAAAGCATTGATTCTTTATTTCTACTATCTCATTATCATCTCACACCCTAGCTAGATCCTATATCTAAGGTAAACTCTAATATATATATATATATTCTATGTATTTTTCATATTTTTTTTCTATTTCTTTTTAAATAGCTACTAGGAGGGAATCAAATCCTAGTGGGACACTAGGTGGCATGATTTCAAAGATACACTTATTTTAATGCATTATTGCAAGCATGATTACAAAACTTTGTCAAGAAGCAATGTCATGCTTTCATATGGCATGAGGTGTCCTTTGGAATCAAATGAAAGTCTAGGCTAAGGGGACCACAGGAAGACTTTTGCTGCCAGAAATGGACCCTATTTTGATGATTTTTTTACACAAGGTTCCAATCCGAATTGGAAAATGATTTTAAAATGAAAATCGTAGCTAATGAGCTGAAGATTTTGCCCATATTTTTACTTTTTTATTTGGAGCCACGGTTGAGAAAATATGATCAAAATACTGGACCCCAGTCTGCCCACATCATGCAGGGACAGCTCATTTCCAACTTTTCCAATTCCTATTCACACTGGCTCCTCTCTTCTTGTGTAAACCCTTGGGGGTTCCCTTCACCTATAAAAGGGGACCTTTTCTTCCTTGAAAACATCTCAAGCATTCAAGCCATTGATGAGAGAAATTCTTGAGGGAGTGAGTAGTAATGCCTAATTGTACTTAGCCATTAACATAAGCCTAAGCCTACACTTTCTCCTAGAGGAAGACTAGCCATCCTTGCATGCTATCCTTGGAAGATCAACTCTAATCAAAGAAGGGCGTGGACTTGGTGTATCGATCAAAGTTGAATTCTCTCCTCTTCTTCTCTCTCCATCAATAATGGTGCCGAAGGGTTTGTCAAGTAAGATGTGTTCTACATTGATGTTTTCTTGATTTCTCATTGTTTTCTTTTTCATCTCTAACCCAACACATATATATATATATATATAATCTTATCTCCTTAACCAAACCTATCTCTCTCGCTCTTAGTAATTCATCCTCTCTACAAATTTTAGGTTCTCCTTGCTACAGGTACATCTCTCCCCGCAATATCCTTATTGCCTACGGGCAAGAATAGGGCTTGGGAGGGAAACTTCTCATCTCTTCACTTCTCTCATATCTACATTTCTCACATACTATCCTAAATGAATAACCCACATGATGATCATTTCTATCGCTTTCACTCTGTACGATCTATTAGAATTAACGTATGGATTAGCCGTAAAATACACTTCCAACAACGTATAGTGTTTCTCTTTGGCCCAGAAAGGCTTAATGAAATACTTCTATCACCGGATCCCATCATACTACCTCTCATAGACTATAACTTTTCTTTTGACGTAAGCGTAGTTATCTTGCTATAAACCAAGAGGATTTGTACACACAATTAATCCCAATCACTAGACAAAATATATATATATTATGATAAGCACAAAACTACAATTCCAAAGAACAATTCGTAGCCTATTTGGTCAACCAAGATTGAATGCCATTAACTCATCTATTAACCCTTTCATATTACCCATGATACGATATGACCATAGCCTTGTGTTTTCATCTTTGTGTTGTTTTGACACTCTCTTTTGTGTTCTTTCTTTGTATGTGTGAGTGCAAGAGAGAAAAAGTGGGTCTTCTTTGATTGCACTTCTTTCCAAACCCTAGTCTTCATGGAATCTATGGTTTAACTCCTTCATATAATGTTTTGGAGTTCTCTCACAAACTCTCACAGCCATAAGCCCGGTGCTTTCCCGGCAAGACCGCAAATTTCTCGACAACGTAAGGTTAGGAAGGATAAACTGGTTGAAAACGAAAGGTAACTTCCAACATGCATTTGTTTATAATGTAGGAAAGAAATGTTTGGGTTAAAACTGAGTGAATTAGGAAAGATATGATTGATCATCCTTAAGACAGCTTGTCTCAAGACACCTCCGACTCCTTAGTATAAATTGATGATAATGATTGGCTTTCTAGCCACGGATAAGTCGGTTACCCCCATGAACGTTGAGTTTCTACTCCATGTCATGTCTTGATGTTTCTACATAAGTTAGGATACCCTTTTTTATCCTAGGGGAGCCGCCCGGTTGTATGGGCAACTGGTTTGGTGTATGGGTACCCGGAACCTTGGGTGGGGGTTTATCCACTCCGGATTGTGAATAAAGAATGAGTGCCGTTTTTTTTCACCCTAGGTGATCTTGAGACAAAAAGAGTATTGGTCATGGTTATTATGGATAATGTTTTGATTGACGGTACCCTGTCTTAAGTTTAAAGATGTCTGTTTGCTAAAAGAATGTTTTCAATACTGTTTTCAAGGGCTGTTTTAATAAAATTATGTTATGAAGGATAAAAGGAATCATTATTTTAATTGTGATAAGAATGTGGTAGTAATTAAATAACAAAGAAATCATGTGTGAGTGCGGGGTGGTAAGTGGGGATTGACTAAGGTTGTCAATCATGGACGGGTGGACCTGTTTAGTCAGGTAACTATCCATCTCTGCGCACTAAAACGTTTAGAAAACTTCTTCACTTGTAAGAGGAGTCCACCAGCGGCTGTGCCCTCACATGTGTTAGAGGGAGAAAAGCATTGGTTGAGGATACCTTAGCCCAATTGTGGCAGTTATAGGGCCAAAATAGTTTTTTTGGACTTTTAATACGTTGTTCTGTTTCCGCTGTGAGACAGGACTAGGTCTTCTTCTAAGGCTATAGACCCAAGCCATTGTCAATGGTAAAGGTCTATTTCTTGGATTTTTCTTGTTTAGAAACTCTGATTTTTATCAGACCTAGAGAACTGTCAAGGATCCCATCCCGATCTTGGTATTGGCGGGTTGGGGATCTCACAAAGCACTACAATGAAGGAAGGCATTGTGAAGATATGACCAGTTCTTCGAGCTCCGACAACCACTATGACCAGGAGAAAGAGGAAATTCATGTCAAATCTGTGATAGAATCCAGAAGCTCACTGTGGATTTGGAAGACATTAGAAGAATTTTTCCTGAAACAGCGAATTTCATCAGACAGCGAAGGAAGGTTGAGGTGGAGGCCAGGACAATTGACTTGACGGCTATCTGAGATGATGAAGTGCCGCTAATTCAGATAGATTACAAATTT
The DNA here is from genome assembly GCF_014529385.1 of Adiantum capillus-veneris. Taxonomy (NCBI): domain Eukaryota; kingdom Viridiplantae; phylum Streptophyta; class Polypodiopsida; order Polypodiales; family Pteridaceae; genus Adiantum; species Adiantum capillus-veneris. The sequence goes on along the minus strand of NC_140937.1, from coordinate 139,099,496 downwards.
CGAAAATAGTGGGAACCACTTTTGAGTGTCATATTGGATGGAGGAGCAGGAGTGCACATCATGCGAGTACATCTTCAACAAAGGATGGGCATTACAAATTTGAAGCCAGCACCTTTCAGAGTGTGGATGGCAGATCATCGAGTCGTGCAAGCTACTGGTATGATAAAAAATATGCCGATACGACTGGGGAAGGAGAAGTTCAAGACCAGTTTTCTAATTCTTGATGTGCAAGGGGCATATGGAATGCTACTAGGGTGCCCATGATTGCAAACGGCACAAGCTGTTCACGACTATGCTAATCAAACTCTGACTCTACAAGGGGCCAGTGGCAAAATCTAGATTCAGACAAACAATACTAGAAGCTGGAGAAAGGAGTTGAGACCTAAAGAATTATGCCAGAAGTATAAGATCAAGAATATTGAAATGATGTTAGCAGCTCTAAATATTTTTCCCTTAGCAGAAATTGATCTCAATGAAGTTCTATTGAACAAGGAGCAAGCTGACAAACGGAAGAAGCAATTTCCAGGCCAGTTTACTGAACTCAATTCAGGAGAACAATTAGTTCTGTTAACTGGACGGCCGGAAGGATCAATTGAATCTAGTACGCCAGAGGAGCTAGCACATTCTGGGGAGGACACGGCAAATCAGAACAGTGATTTGGAATTCAAAGGGCCGTCTTGGGATTACGCTGAAGAGTCAACCAAGAGAAAGGCGGCGGGCCTAACCGGTTACTCCCAGATGACCAAGAGATCGAGGAATGGAACCTAGGCTCTGAAGACAACCCTAGAATGATCAAAGTTAACAAACATCTCAACCCAACAATGAAGGAGAAAGCACGCAAAATGTTCCAGCATTACAAAGATGTTTTTGCCTGGGAGCATACTGATCTGAAAGGGGTGGATCCAGAAGTCTGCCAGCACAGGATACCACTGAAGCCAGATGCTAGGCCAGTAAGATTGCAGTGATACCGAATGAATCCCAATTATGCTAAGAAGGTCAAGGAAGAGATTGACAACCTTCTCAAAGCTGGGTTCATCACTGAAGTAGCCAGTAGCGATTGGACTGCTGAGTGTGAGGAAAGTTTCCAGAACTTAAAAGTGCCATTATCAGAAAACCAATCCTTCGGCAACAAAATTGGGATGTTATCTTCCATGTACATATGGATGCTTCGAGGCTGGCGATGGGGGTGATACTAGCTCAGCCAGATGGAAGGACTGACTATGCTGTCTATTTCACCAGTCGCAGATTCAGTCAGGCTGAACAAGGTTATACAACCACTGAACGAGACACTCTAGGGATGGTTTTCAATGCTTAAAAAAAGTTCACCATCATTGGGGGTTCGCTCTACCGATTAGGTGTTGATGGTATTCTTCGCCGATGTGTGCCTATGGAAGGGAGAATGCAACTCATCTCAGAGGCGCATAATGGAGAATCTAGTGGACACTTTTCTACTGATTTCACTTACAAGAAGATTCTGCAAGCTGGTTTATAGTGGCAAAAATTAAAATCTGATGTCAGATGTTTTTGCAAAACTTGTGACATATGCCAAAGAATGGGTAGACCTACACCTGCAGACATGACTCCCTTAACACCAGTACAACCACTGGGTGTTTTCATGAAATGGGGTTTGGATTTTATGGGACCTTTCAAGAAGGTTACCTCCACGAAGAATAGGTATATAGTGATGGCCACTTGCTATGTAACCAAGTGGATAGAAGCTAAGGCTCTTCCTGACAACACATCCAAATCCACTGTAAAATTTTTATTTGAGAATATTGTCTGTCGCTATGGATTGTTGGGGTATAAAGCCCAATGTGGTCGCCCATGTAAGTGGGCGGGCCGCCAGGTATGTACACATATTCTTTTGTTAAAACCTAATAAGAACTCACTATGCTCTACACATTACAGTAGAGCGAGTTCACCATATCGTCGTGCTCTTCTTCTCGCACTCTCTCTCGCGTCGCACTTCCGCTCGTACTCCTTCAACTGGTATCAGAGCTCAGATCGAGGCTCGACGCAGCACTGCAGGAGGCTAGAGTCACCAGCTCAGATTGGAGTGAAATTCGACAGGCTAAGACACGGCCCCAAATCTTGTGGGAGAGCCCGTAGGACTTGGTGTGCTCAGAATTTCATTCTGAGGTCATCTCGGTCACCGTTCGGCTTCGACAAAGTTCTGCATTGGCCATTTTCGACTACGTGGTCTCAGCGGGTGTAGATCCGACTCTGCAAATTTGGGGTTTTCGGCCTACGACTGCAGGTGCTGAGGATATCGACACTCCCAAAGTGTTGATTTGTGGTTGTCTACACATCGAAGGACGGCTCACAGTTCTTGGAGACGTGCATAAATGTTCTACCTAGAGGGTGGGCAATGATGATAAACCACTTTTGGTATGTACAAAAGTAGTGCGTATATGCATGGTCATATGTACAAAATGATGTAAATATGTGGTGCAATGTGTGCACATTGTAAATAGTCATGCTTGCGTGCCGACAGTCGAACACACGTACATGCATGGACAGGGTGTTGGCACTTAGGTATGTCTCCACATGGTTTCTTTTGGTTCTAGTACATGTGTTTGAGCTTTCTAGAATGTAAATAATGCAAGTGGGAGGTGTGGACACCCTTGACCCGCCTGAGAAGTTTGGGACATGCAATAGCTATCTATTTGCGGTGCTTGATCTGTGATAATGTATGCACCACCCTAGAAGTGGTCAAAACTGGAATGTGGTGATGTGGAAAAGGGCTTTGAGTATCAAGGATCAAGCAAACAAAATTTGGTGAATTTTGGAGTCCGTTTGGGGTTTTTCCCGTGAAAAATGCCCACAAGGGGGTCAAAACTGGCCAAAACTGGGTCAAAAAAGGGCAAAAAATGGTGTGAAAATGCTTCAAATTGACACATCGCTCACGGATCTGTGAGTGTTCCAACTGAGGGAGAATTTTGGAAGCCAATTTTGGGCACTTTCACCTCTCTGTGTGCAGGAGGAAGCAGGGTTCCTACATGTGGTCTAGTGCAGTCCCGTCGCGTTCGCGTCCTGTTTTCGAGTGTGTGGAGAAGTGAGTGAGAGCTTTCTTCCTTCAATTTTGCACTTGGGAGAGTCTATGGAAGTTCTGAGGTTTCCATGGATGTGTGTGTGCAAGTAATTGAGGGAAGAAGGTGCGGCTTTCTGCAAGACTACGTGACCCTATATCGGTGCCATTAGGGTTGGTGCTACTCCAAAGAGTCCAACAGAGTGGAGTTTGGTGAAGTCTTTGCAATGGTTTGAGAGAGGCATTTTGTGGCTGGAGTTTTTGAGTTTTTGATGGTTTTTTTTATATATTTTGGTCACCACCATCAAGTGTGATTTCAAGTGTTGATCAACTCGACTCACCTTGTAGTGTCTGTGGGCAAGCAAGGGCTTGTAGACCGAGGCGTTTGGAGTTTGAATTGAGCTTGTGAGTAGTATTTTTATTGAGCTCTTGAGTGATGGTGTGTGTGGGTTGGAATTTAAGTAAATTCCTTGTGTGGTGTTGAGTAGTCTCGGTGTGTGAGTGTGCGCACGGCGTCCTTTCCTCCATCACCGTATGCAGTTGGAACTGCCTTAGAGTCTCTCGAACTGTCCTCTGAGAGTATGGATCAGCGCTAGCCGAAGATCCCGAATAGTCTCTGTTGGTGGTACAGGGCGAGCCTCAAAGATGTGACAGCGGTGAGCCCGCCACATGAACCAGAGTGTCAGGACGCAGATGAGCTCCCAACACTCCTCTCTCTCATTGCACCACGCTTCTGGAGCAATCTCTGTAGCAGGCTGGAGTGTAGGTCGACCCCCCTGCATCATTATCATCCTGCTGGTGGAGGATAGCTCAAAGTGAACTGATGGGCCCATGAGAGTGGACCAAGCAGTTGCTCCCCAGGTGTACTTCCAATCTGTGGAAAGATCTGGCATCAACCAAAGAACACAAAGCCAAACCTGTTGTGCCAAAGGACAGTCCCAAAGACAGTGACACTGACTCTCCACAAGATGGTCACAAGTTGCGCAGGCTGCCAAGAGACCACTATGTACAAGCCAGGTCCCAAGTGCTGTAGCTCGATGTACAGCCAACCACTGGAACAAAGTGACCTGCCTCGGCTATCTGGAGTCCCACAACCTCTCCCAAAAAGCTGACAAGAACTCAGCTATGAGACACTCCTCCTTCCAATGAGGTGTTGCAGCAGGACGAGCCTCTCTACATCCTACTAGTAAGTGATGTCCAAGTCGAACAATGTGCTGAAAGAAAGGGACACGTGGATGATTTTCTGAGGAGAAAGGGTCCCTTCAAAACCACTCTCCAGGATCCCACTGCACTCCTGTCAGTGGACAGCTCTCCCAAGCCCAAAGTCTCCACTGGCCAGTCGCTAGAGCTGCTAGGTCAGGATCTATAACACAAGTCCTCCCACAGATGCCCACAACTCGGATCCTCTGAAAATAGCACTTTGCCACCTATGAGGCCTCTATTGAAACTCGGTGTAAACAATCCTCACCATGTAGCTCAAAAAACAAGGAGGTTACAATCTCTGAGCAAGCCTGAATTGCGATGAAAAACTCCAGTCGCGTGAAGGCCCCCATCCATCTAGGTGCTGCTGACTCAAGAGGTGCAAGCCACTTAGCTGGTACTGCCTCAAAGATTTCTTGAAACATGCTATGCACCCCTCTCATGCCCTGAAGATGGATGCCCTGAAGCTCCTCTGGCAAGCCTGAGAAATGTAGCTAGTCACCTAAAGTGCGTGTTGGACCTTCTACCATGGGAGCCCAGGAAACATGAGGCCTACTACCAACCAAGTGGCCTCTTTGAGTGATAACCATGGGGTTCCAAACAAGGGGTTGTCTTAGGTTCTCCTTCGTGCAAGTTGGCTGACGCTGCTCCAGGATCGGAGCAGACTCACAGCGAAGCGGTCCTCCAGTGAAAATCCATTTTGTCGAAGGTTTCCAGGGGCCTCCAGCCTGAGGCACTCTAGCACTAAGCCATTGAAGCAAGAACTCCTTCCAGGGCTCCTCTCCTAGAAGAATTCCTCTAATGATAAACTTCCCTAGAAGGGCTCTGCTCTGCTATGTTGGGTCTATGATCCCCAACCCTCCCTAAGAACAAGGAAGAATGATGACCTGCCATGCCACTTTGGCATGGGCTATCTGAGTGTCATTTCCTGACCAAAGGTTCCTGATCAGCTCTCTACCTGACTGATTCAAGAACTTGAAAAGATCCAACAAGAAGTGATGTACCACATAGTAGACAACAACACCTGGTTGGCCACAACAACTCTGCCTACCAGAGAAAGTCGTGCGGAGCTCTAATGAAACAACTTCCTCCTGATGGACGGGAGGAGGGGAGCAATCCATTTCTCGGGAGACAAGTCCAAGCCAACCTGACAGCCCAAGTATCGAACTGCATTCCCCGAGGGAATCCATCTGAAACCCACACCTGGCATCCAGTCTGGCATAGGAGCACTACCAAGCGAGAAAGCTACTGTCTTTCTCCAATTGATCAGTGCGCTTGATGCACAACAAAAGGTCTCAAGAGCTTGCTCACACCATCTAAGTACAAGGCTGAGTCATCTGCAAACTCAACATCGAGTAGTGCATCTCCCCGAATAGGGAGCACTAAGACACGTAAACCAACCTCCTGTGAAACCAAAAACCTGCTCATTGCCTCATCATAGAACAGGAACAGGAAGGGGGCAAGAGGGCAGCCCTCTCTGACCGATTGTGTGAGCATGAAATGATCACCTCTACCTCTTGACAAAAGTACATGACTGTGTGCCTGAGTCGTCTGCAAACTCAGCATCCAGTAGCGCATCTCCCCGAATAGGGAGCGCTAAGACACGTAAACCAACCTGGTGTGAAACCAAAAACCTGCTCATTGCCTCATCATAGAACAGGAATAGGAAGGGGGTAAGAGGGAATCCCTCTCTGACCGATCATGTGAGCATGAAACAATCACCTCTACCTCCTGACAAAAGTACATGACTGTGTGCCCGTCTGTACAGAGCTGACACACCTTTGATCCACGCATCTAAGAAGCCCATCTTGTGTAGAGTTCCCTCCAAAAAGTCCCAATCAACTCTATCGTATGCCTTCTCAAAATGAGAAGCAGTATCACCAAATCCTCACCACAGAGCCGCGCAAGGGCAGAAGCCTCCCAAAAATTAAAGATGTTGTGAAGGATACTACACTCCTTGACAAAACCTGTCTGAGTCCCATGTATAATGCTCTCTAGACGTGGTTGAATCCTCAAACTTAAAGCCTTGGCAAGAATTTTGTAGGATGAGTTGAGGATGGTGATGGGTCGCCACTATCGAATCTCATCCAAGGAGCCACCCTTCTTGGGAATGAGATAGATCAGGCCCTGACTCATGTTGTCAAGCACCTCTCATGTGTGCAGGATGTACTGAAAAGCGCTATAGAGATCTAAGCCAAGAAAGTCCCAGTACTCCAAGAAAAAGCTGGGAGTCAAACCTTCCTCACCTGAACAGCTACCACGAGGAAGTGCTCTAAGAGCCGCGTGTAGCTCCTCTAGCTGAAGAGGCAGCTCAAGCCTCTGGTGCATCTCCTCAGTCACAAGACAAGGCATATGTGCCCACACCTACTCTCTACATGCATCTTGACGCTCTGACTAAGGCTATGCAGACAATTGATCACAGTAAAAGTCAGTAAGCAGCTGCATGCATGTCCTCTGGCTTTGAAGCAATTGACCCATCGGACCTCCTCAATTGACTAACCTTGGCATGCGTATGACGGGGTCCCACTGCCTCAAAGAAAGCATCTGTCACTCTGTCACCCACTTGGGTCCATTGAGATGTCTGTTGATGGAAAGCAAACTCATGGCGCCTCTCCTTTGTGCTGACAAGCTCCTGGCAAGCCTATTGCAACTGCTCCTCCAACCAAGGAGTGTCTAGATGTTGCTCCTGCATCCTCTGCAAGGAAGTAACGCCCCGTCGAAGACGCTGCTCCTCCTCTCTTGCTACAGCCAAGTGAGCCAAGGACTCCTGCAGAAAGAGTCGACTAAGCTGAGCAAGACCTGAGGCCACTCTGTCAGCAGGAGAATTTTGCATGTCTAAGCTCTCTATCCAAAGAACCACAACTCACTCTTTGAGCGCAGAGTCCAGCAAGATCCTCTCAGGGATGCGTTGTATCGTGCTCCCCCCCCCCCCCCCCCCTTTGCCTATTTGTCATTGTGAGGATCACTGGTGCATGGTCCAAAAAGGAAGTCCCATCCAGAATGCCAATTGTCCCACACAAGTCATAGAATTGGTCACTAGTGTAGAGGCGATCTATCCGAGATAGATTCACTCCTCCCACTCTATGGTCCGAACGAGAGAAATCCAGGCTGTCTAGGGGCCTCACAAAGCTAGAATGCTACCACACATCTGAAATCCACAAAATCATACAAAACTTCTCCCAAGCTGCCAACTCCACTCCATGCATAATACTATGTCTACCTCCAAGCCTGTCAGAGGGGTTCTTCAACATGTTGAAGTCACCCCCAATGCACCATTGCTCTGCCTACGACAGAGGACTAAACAAGCTGAGACCAAAACTCTACATGTGTACTCGCCACATTGGGTGCATAGATTTTCAAGAAGCCCACGAGGCAACCCTGAACCTGCATGGTGATCCATTGAGCCATGCCTGGCACAATAATCCCTCAGCCCACAATGGCATGTGCAAAGAATCCGCAATAGTCATACATACCCCACCTTGGATGCCTGCAGGTCCAAATGCAGCTGACCAAAAAATCTCTTATCGTCCATGCAAAAGCTGACCACAACATCTAATGCAGCTCTCACATAGATGATGCTCCTGTAGCATAAGAAGGTCAATCACTCCTCCCACAAGGCATCGTTGAAGCTCCTGACACAGTCGGCCCCTCTGACACTGAAACTGGGGCCCACCTAATCCTTGCACGTTCCATTTTTTTTATTTTTTTTGTTGAACTTTGTGGGTTTTCAAATTGGGCTTGATTTGGATGGGTTTTGGTCAAGCTATGTGTATATATGGGAGCACCTATGGAGTCTCTACAAGCACATGGAAGGGCATTTGAAAAGAAGTGAAGCTATTGGTGTTATGAGAAAAAGTGCAGAGATTTCCATTGTTTTTCTTTACTTTTTTCCTTTGGTTTTCTTTGTTCCCTTGCTTCCTTTAATCCATCCAAGTATAGTGGGAGTTGTAGTGGTACTGTAGAGGGAAGCTAGTCGAAGCTAATTGAGGCTAGTCAAAGCTGAGTGCGAGTGAGGCTGTCAAAATTTGTGAGAGAAGATCAGTCCATATTATCTTGAGGGAGATATTCTCTTCATCCTCTTTTCTTGGTGTTGGTTTGAGGTGTTGTAGAGGCCAGTCCCCCAATCCTTCACATAAACTGGTGCCCCAACGGAGGAGGAGAGAGTTGTGTTTTGCTATTTGTCAAGTTGGAGTCCACTTGGGAATCAGCTCTAGGCCTTCCCTAATCTTGGTTTTAAGATGATTTTGCTGGATTTTGAGCACTTGAGAAGGTATTTGGAGGCATGTGAATGTAGTTGAGATTTGTGGACAACTTGATGACTATAAGCAGGGTTTTCTCTTCTTGTTGGCTTGCCAATATATGCACTTTGAGTTCTTGCAAGTACCTCAAAATTTTCTAATGGATGATTCTATGTATGACATATGTGGTAGTCGGGAAAAGACAAAGGCTATCCCTTTTGTAACATGTCTTGAGTGAGTGCCCACATCTGAGGGCCTTCCAAAGTATTGGGGGCTATCATTTTACAAGCCTCCATAGTCCAAGTTGGGGCCCTCTTCTTGGTGAGAGCTCTTTTTGTGGAGGCAATATTGGAGATGGCCTTGCCCAACAATACTTGTACTTGCCAAAAAAAACTTTGTATACTTTTAATGTTGGGCTTCATCTAGTGAGCTTCCATTGATCTCAACCTCATGCATCAAGTTTGGGCTTGTGCTACCATAGAGCTCAACCTCATCGAGTAAGCTTCCATAGAGCTCAACCTCATGCATCAAGTTTTGGGTCCGTGCTACTATAAGGTGGTCATTTCAAGCTTGCATATTTTCTCATCTTCAACATTTCCATTGGCCATTCTCCACGTATTTTTTTTTCACTATCCCCCCCATCCCCTACGCATCTCACCTTCTTGCAAGCATTATTACATAGTCTCACACTTGCAAATTACACATTACTGATCTGGAACATGAAATCAAATTTATTGCTATGGGTGCCAATCTTATGGCTATACAGTTTTGAAGACGAGCACCTAGAATCAAATCAGGCCTTAATGCAATTTGTCCATGAGAATTGGCAAGTATATGAAGATTTAGATACTACTATATGATTTGAGAATGTTTCCCTTAAGATTCTTGCATAAAATGTTTTTTTAGCAATTTTAGCCTACTTAATTTGGCTAGGCCTTATTTTTCACTAATGAAGGTCCTTGGGACAAAAGATAAGTGAGTATTGATTTGTTGAATGTAGTTAAAAAAACACTCGAAAAACTCTATAGAAAAAATATATAAAAAACGTATAATTTATCTTTGACACCTCTTTTATCTACAACCGGCCTTCCTACGCTCAAAGATAACACTAATACATTAACAACGGAACAAAAAAAAAACAAAAATTACAATATGTATAATAATAGCATTGATGTTGGTGATAGGAACATATCAGTTTGATCAAAATCTAGGAAGTGAGCTTGGCCACAAGGTAGCACCCAGAGGAAGAAGACAACACAATACATAGATGGATGGGATTTGTGCAAACTGTTGAAATAGAGGATTGAAACTTTGGAACTCTCCCAATCCTTTTTGAGGAAGTGTGAATCTTAATTATTTATAGGCAGGCCTTGTGATGTTATCACTTGTTCTATCTTAGTCAGCAAAAAAAGAAGGCATATCTATAGCCTTTGCCCTTTGGGCAGGCAAAAAAAAGATAGTTGTGGATAGGCAAGATTATGTGTGGAGGAAAACCCGCAAAAGGGAGCTCTTCTATATAAGGGTGGTATCCAAGGATGTGGTCATCAAGAAAACCATTGAGCGAATTGGGACCCTACATACCTCCACCTCACATGGAGCAAGTAGCACGGGTTAAAGGGCATGCATCCAAGGGTCGGCATTAAATTAAAGTTGAAAACTATAGCATGTGGTAAGGCCATTAAAACCTACCTTCCATAAAAATACTAACTTATTTTTTGTTTTTATGATGGTGGCAGGTAACAAACTTTACCCTTGCTTTAATTTGAAGCATCCATGGAATTTAAAGACCTACCCCCTACCAAATCAAGGCTCTTCTACCCTAAAAATGGATAACCCACTGTATTTGGCTATAATGGAGGGTGATTTTGTATAATGGGCTGATTTCTTTACCCCACCCCCTTCTACTCTCTCTCTCTCTCTCTCTCTCTCTCTCTCTCTCTCTCACACACACACACACGCACACACACACACATGCATGTCACAAGCCTAAATTCTCTCTCTCTCTCTCTCTCTCTCTCTCTCTCTCTCTCTCTCTCTCTCTCTCTCTCTCTCTCTCTCTCTCTCTCTCTCTCACACACACACACACACACACACACACAAATAGAGTGCAATCGTGTAGGCGGTGCAATGTGCATGCCTAATGGTTCTCTCTCTCTCTCTCTCTCTCTCTCTCTCTCTCTCTCTCTCTCTCTCTCTCTCTCTCTCTCTCTCTCTCTCTCTCTCTCTCTCACACACACACACACACACATGAGCACTTGAGAGTCTCAGAAGAACTTGCCACCCTTAGGAGTCAAAACCCGTGCGATTGACCTGGTGTATTTAAATTTTTTCCCTTCCTAAGCAACGAGATTGAGGCATAGATCTAATGTGCAACAAGTGTTATTTCAAAGGTTGAAGATTGGAGAGAAAGGATTGTTGATGTCAATGATGTGGCAACATGAAGTGATTCTTCCATCGAGGTACAGAGGTACAAAAGTCAACTTTGTTTTGTTATTTCAACAGGTTCAAAATTCTAAAAGCTTCAAAGCTTCCAATGCAAGACACGTGGAGCCCGTCTCCTTCCTCAAAATTTTAAGATGCACTAGTGTGGCCGGCGGCCTTCGGCCGCCTCTCTCTCTCTCTCCCTCTCTCTCGAACGCTCAGTCCACTATCTCACTGGAGGAGCATGGCACACAAGCTATGAAGGAGCACACACCATGTGGCCCGCGCGGGGGCGGGGGGGAGGGGGGATCCCTCCCCCTTTAATAGTATAGATTATATATAGTATAAAAGGTTCAAAACTCTTATAGTTTTAAAGACACGTGAAGCCTCTCTCCTTCCTCAAAAATTTTAAGCTATGGTATATATAGTATAGAAGCATCTTATAAGATTCTTCTTAATAAAAGCACTCTCAAAAATTAAAGAAACCTATAGACAGACTGATTCCACCAAAATAAAGTCCAACTTTTCCTTTTCCTCTTAAATCCCCAACCAAGGATCTTCTAAGATACCCTCTAATACAAATGAACCCAAAAAGAGTTGGTAGACTTGTCACAAAATAAACTCGATATATAGTGCAAGAAAGCCGCAAAGGAAAACGTAGTGAGTAGGTGTGTTGTGCCAAATTTTGGACCCGTTAGTATTAGGTGGAATCCATGTAAATACTTGAGGCCTTAAGAGAAAGGGAAAGAGAAATTCAATACTTTACTTTAGACAAGTGTGTGACCCGTCCTTCGGACGACGGGGGGTGACATGCATGGCAATGCGAGTGGGCGAAGGCCTGAGAGCTACAAAGAGAGAGAGAGAGAGAGAGAGAGAGAGAGAGAGAGAGAGAGCATTGCTAACTAAATTTTTAGCTTTTCAATAGAAAATTAATAAGTAGTAATCCATATGTCAAGTACATTTGAATCAATGTATGTATAGTCATGACTCGAGTATTGCATACAGAGGAGCAAGGATGCTCATAAAGATATGAGCATGGCAGGGGGACCTTTGGGAAGAGGGGGAAGCACAATAGCAAGAGCAAAAGGGAGAGAGTGAGAGTGTATCGCTCTAGCTAGGTTCTCAGCTTCCCAAGAAGAAACCCTGTAAAACTTTCAAAATTAAAGGAATAATAATTGTTTAGCTTTATTGATCAAATTTTATTTTAAAAAGTAACATATACAAATTAATTACAAAAGGTAATGAGCTTTTTGGATTCGTTGTGAAGGTTGATAAAGTTTTCAACTTCTATCTCTGGCACCATATTTAAACGGCGGACCATCCCTTTCTACTTGTTCAAGGCACACCTATTTATCCTGTAAGTTAATGTCACAAAACTTGTTCTCAGACTTAAAGTATGGTAAGCCCTTTTAGTTTAAACTTAGTAATTTGAAAATTAAATTTTAAACTTAGAACGAATGCACCCAATGCTAGGTGACCTTTACTGTGCCACCACATGGCCAAACATGAGCTATTGGGATTTTTTTTTAAATTGTATACTAACAAAAGTCTCAATTTGATAAAGATTATATTCTCAACGATAGGTCACATAACGTGAGCTATTGGGATTTTTTTTTAAATTGTATACTAACAAAAGTCTCAATTTGATAAAGATTATATTCTCAACGATAGGTCACATAACGGGGTTCCAATTCACACCAGGCTATCACATTATAGAATGGAAATGTGTATTTCTCTACTATATATGTCAAAACTTCAATAATCCCACCAAAAAGTGGCAATTTTATTTACTTTTCTATGTTTTAGAGTGCTCTATTTATTGCCAATAAGTCCCATCACAATACAAGATATAGCTCAAAATGGAAGTTAGCGAGTTACTCAAGAAGAAACCGTCCCACAATTTTCATCCATAAATTCAAATGGTCCTACAAATAGGAAGATTTTTTTTATATATAGCTTTGGAAAATAAGTATTTTACACAAAAAGTGCTTGAGGAGCTGCCTATCTCGTATGCCCTCTCTTGGAGGGTTCTAATTGCGGGATATGCCCAATAGGGGCAGTGTCAGTAAGCTGTTTTCAAAAAATGTGAGGTGAGGCCATCTCTCTAGATGGAATTACCTACGCTTACATTTTGAAGACAAGCACTGATATCGAGAGAAGAATTAACGATGATATTGTTAGTCAGGGGCTCTTAAAAGAAAACATCATCCTTGGAAATGCCTTGGTCGATATGTATGCCAAACGTGGTGTGCTTCAGGAAGCACAAACAGCGCTTGAGGAGCTACTTGTCTGGGATGTTGTCTCTTGGAATTCATTGATTGCAGGATATGTCGACCGGAACCAAGGCCATCAATCTCTGGGTTGTTTTCAGTGGTGGCTGCAAAGCGATGGATCTCTCCACATGCAATCACTTACGCTTGCATCTTGAAGGCATGTCGCACCACTCAAAATGCTGATCCGAGCAAAACAATTCTCAACGATATTGTTGTTACCACTCGAGCTCTTCAGAGAAAAAGTTGTGATTACCAATGCCTTGGTCGATATGTATGCCAATTGTGGTGTACTTTAGAAAGCACAGAAAGTGCTCGAGGAGCAACTGCTTGGCATTTTGGTACTTTACTATGAGCAACTGCTTGGATCAGCAATTGAGCCCTACGTTTTCAGATTTCAACCCTTTCCCTCACCGGGGAACCGCCTCTTTCACCGCTAACGTTTGTGCTATAGCCCAAACCTTTAGCAATTCGTTGAGCCTCTCCTTTGCCATTTTCTCACTGCATCGAGTGTCCCTATTGTTGCCGATCATCTGCTTCATCAAGATTTGTGTTTTCAACCTTGTTGTACGCTACAAATTGGCTGCATTTTTCTAGCCAAATCTGCGTTTTTGCAGCCAACTTTCAGCCCTTTTTTCCTCTCTCATCAGGAGCGCAAATCAGCCCCACGTCTATCCCTTGGTGGCTATTAGCAACGGATCCAAAGGTGCATCAAATCAGCGCGGAGATGCTTCATTTTGAGGAGTGAGCGCGGGGACATTCCCCATTTGAGTCAATTGAGTCTGCACTTGAGGTATTGCATGTGTGTACATTCCATTTATGCAATCAAAAGCAAATAGAATTGATATGGGCAATAGAATTCACGATGATATTATTAGTTAGGGGTTGTTGAAAGAAAACATCTTGCTTGGCAAAGCACAGGAAGTCCTTCAGGGGCTACCTATCCAAGATGTTGTCTCTTGGAATTCATTGATTCCAAGATATGCCAACCGGACCCAAGGCCATGAAGCTCTTGGTTGTTTTCAATGGATGCAAAGCAATGGCATCTCTCCACTTGCAATCACTTACGCTTGCATCTTGAGGGTATGCCGCACCACTCAAGAATCAAGATGTTGATATGGGCAAAAGAATTCATAACAATATTGCTACCCTTGGGCTCTTGAGAAAAAACGTCGTGCTTGCCAATGCCTTGGTCGACATGTATGCCAAGTGTGGTGTATGTCAAAAAGCACAAAACATGCTCGAGGATCAACTGCCAAGAATTTTGGCATTGTACCACGAGCAACTTCTCGCAGCATTTGAACCCTACATTTTCAGATTTCAACCCTTTCCTTCACCAGGGAACCGACTTGGATTTGTCACCGCTAGCATTTTCGCTGCAGTCCGGACATTTGGCAGTTCATTAAGTCTCTCCTCGGCCATTTCCTCGCTGCATCAAGTGTTCCTATTGCTGCCCATGAACTTATTCATCAAGATCTGTGTTTTCAGCCCTGCTTTACACCATAGATTGATTGCGTTTTTGCAGCCAGCTTTCACCCCTTGTTTCCTCTCACATTAAGAGCACAAATTAGCCCCGCATCTACCCCTTGGTGGCCATCAACAACCCCTCATCGAGACGGATCCAAAGGTACATCAAATCAGCCGAGAGTTTTTTCATTTTGAAGAGTTACCGTGGTGACATTTCCCATTCGAGTCAGTAGAGTCTGCACATGAGGTATTGCATGTGTGTACATTCCATTTACGTAATCAAAAGAATATCGCATCGATAACTGTGTGGGGTCCTTAAGAGAGTTGGTTGGGACTCCATCTAGTGTCATTCTCTCCCCCCCCCCCCCCCCCCCCCCCCCCCCCCCCTCTCTCTCTCTCTCTCTCTCTCTCTCTCTCTCTCTCTCTCTCTCTCTCTCTCTCTCTCTCTCTCTCTCTCTCTCTCTCTCTCGGGAAATAAAAGGAACCATCTCACATGCTAAGCAGCAATCATCAATGCAAGGAAAGAAGTCAAGACTTGTGGAAGTGTAAAGTCTAGATCTACACCATTTCAGTTCCGCTGCACCACACAAAAGAATTCACGATCATAGTGAGGGTTTGTTGAAAGAAAACTTAGTGCTTGACAATGCCCTAGTCCAAACATATGCCGAATGTCGTCTACTTTAGAAATCACAAAAAGTGCTCGTGTATGCCCTTTCCTGGAGTGTTTAAATTGTGGGATATGCCCAAAAAGGGGCAGTGTTAGGAAGCTCTGTGATATTTTCAAGGATGCAAAGTGAGACCATTTCTCCAGATGAAATTACCTGCGCTTGCATTTTGAAGGCAAGTGTCACAATGCAAGACATTGATATCGGGAAAAGAATTCACGATGATATTATTAGTCAAGGGTTGTTGAAAGAAAACGTCATGCTTGGCAATGCCTTGGTCCATATGTATGTCAAATGTGGTGTACTTTAGAAAGCACAAATAGTGCTTGAGGATCTACATGTTCGAGACGTTGTCTTGTAGAATTCATTGATTGTAGGATATGTCGAACAGGGGCAAGGCCAGGAAGCTTTGGGTTGTTTTAAGCAAATTCAAAGCAAGGACATCTCTCCAAATGCAATCACTTACGCTTGCATCTTGAAGGCGTGTGGCACAACTCAAGATGATAATCTAGGCAAAATAATTCACTATGATATTGTTACTCAGGGGTGCTGAAAGAAAACATAGACAAAATCACCTTCGCTTTCGTCTTAAAGGCATGTGGCACTATGCAAGACATTGATATGGGCAAAAGAATTCACGATCATATTGTTAGTCAAGGGAAAACATCGTGCTTGGCAATGCCTTGGTCAAGATGTATGCCACAGGTCGTCTACTTCAGAAAGCCTAAAAAGTGCTTGAAGAGCTGCTTATCCGGGATGCCCTCTCTTTGAGATTTCTAACTGCGGGATATGCCCAACAAGGGCCAGCCAGGAAGCCTTGGGCTGTTTTCAAAGGATGCGAAGTGAGGCATCTCTCCAAATGCAATGACCTACGCTTGCATTATGAAGGCATCTGGCACTATGCAAGACACTTATATGGGAAAAAGAATTCAAGACGATATTGTTAGTTAAGGACAATTGAAAGAAGACGTCACGCTTGGCAATGCCTTGCTCGACATGTATGCCAAACATCGTGCTGTGCTCGACATGTATGCCAAGTGTGGTGCACTTTAGAAATTAAAGACTGTGCTTGAGGAGATACTTTGTCACATATGTTGTCTCTTGGAATTCAATGAGGGTAGGATATGCCAAAAATGGGGGCAAGGCCAGGAAGCTCTAGGCTGTTTTTAGCAAATGCAAAGCGAGGGCATCTCTCCACATGCAATCGCTTACACTTGCATCTTGAAGGCGAGGAAGTTCTAGGCTGCTTTTAGGGGGTGCAAAGCAAGGGAATATCTCCACATGCAATCACTTATGTTTTCATCTTAAAGACATGTGGCACCACTCAAAATGTTGATCTTGGCAAAAGAATTCACAACAATATTGTTAGTCAGGGGCCACTCAAAGAAAACATAAATGAAATCACTTGTGCTTTCTTCTTGCACACATATTGCACTACGCAATACACTAATATGGGAAAAATATTTCAAAATCATATTGTTAGTCAAAGATTGCTGAAAGAAAGCATCGTGCTTTGCAATGGCTTGGTAAACATATATGCCAGAAATTGTCTACATGAGAAATCACAAAAATTGCTTGAGGAATTGCATGTCCCGTATGCCCTCTCTTGGAGTGTTCTGATTGTAGGATATGCCCAACAGGGGACGCAAGGAAACTCTAGGCTCTTTTTAGAGGATGCAAATTAGGGGCATCTCTCCAGATGCAACTACCTATGCTTGCATTTTGAACGCATGTGGCACTACGCAAGACACTGACATGGGCAAAAGATTTCACAATGATATTGTTAATCAGGGGCTGTTGAGAGAAAACATCGTTCTTGGTAATGTCTTGGTCGACATGTATGCAAAATGTGTTGTACTTCAGAATGCACAGAAAGTGCTTGAGGAGTTGCATGTCCTGTATGTCCTCTCTTGGGAGTGTTTTGATTGTAGGATATGCCCAACCGGGGCAGTGCTAGGAATCTTTGGGCTGTTTTCAGAGGATGCAAAGTAAGGCCATCTCTCCATATGCAATTACCTATGCTCGCATTTTGAATGCATGATGCACTATGCAAGACACTAATATGGGCAATAGAATTCACGATGATATTGTTAGTGAGGATTGTTGAAAGTAATGTCATGCTTGGCAAAGCACAGGAAGTGCTTCAGGAGCTACCTATCCAGGATATTGTCTCTTGGAATCATTGATTGCAAGATATGCCGATCGGGGCCAAGGCCATGAAGCTCTAGGTTGTTTTCAATGGATGCAAAGTGATGGATCTCTCCACATGCAATCACTTACGCTGGCATCTTGAAGGCATGTCGCACCACTTAAAATGATTATCCGGGAAAATGAATTCACAATGATATTATTACCCTCGGGCTATTGACTTGTGTTTGCCAATGCCTTGGTAGACATATATGCCAAAGGTGGTGTGCATTGAAAAGCACATAAAGCGCTCGAGGAGCAACTTCTTGGCATTTTGGCACTCAACCGCGAGCAAATTGCTCAAATAAGCAATTCAGCCCTACATTTTCAGATTTCAGCCCTTTTCCTCATTAGGGAACATGCTCGGATCTGTCGTCGCTAGCGTTTCTGTTGCAGCCTCTCCCTGGCCATTTCCTCGCCGCATCAAGTGCCCCTATTGCTACCCATCATTTGCTTCATCAAGATATGTGTTTTTGGCCCTGCTTTACATGATAGATTGCCTGTGTTTTTGTAGCCACATCTGGGTTTTGCAGACATCTTTCAACCCTTGTTTCCTCTTATACACACTCACACATCGGGAGCGCAAATCAGCCTCACATCTACCCCTTGATGGCCATTAAGGTTGAAAGACACTACACGATACATTGACATGAGAAAAAGAATTCACGATCATGTTGTTAGTCTGGGGCTATTGAAAAAAGAAAACATCGTGCTTCACAATGCCCTGATCGACATGTATGCCAAATGTGGACTACTTCAGAAATCACAAAAAGTGCTTGAGAAGTTGTCTGTCATGTATGCCCTCTCCTCCAATGTTCTGAATGTTGGATATGGCCAATAGGGGTAGTGCCGATAAGCTTTTACGCTGTTTCAGAAGATGCAAAGTGAGGCTGAATGCAATTTCCTACGCTTTCATTTTGAAGGCATGTGGCACTATGCAAGAACTGATATCGGCAAAATAATTTACAATGACCATTGTTAGTCAGGGCATATTGAAACAAAAGGTCATGCTTGGCAATGCCTTGGTTGACATGTATGCCAAATGTGTTGTATCAAAAAGCACAGATAGAGCTGAAGAAGCTACTTGTCGAGGATGTTGTCTCTTGGAATACATCGATTGCAAGATATGTTGAAGAGGGGCAAGGTCAGGAAGCTTTGGGATGTTTTTAGCGGATGCAAAGCGAAGCCATCTCTCTAGATACAATCACTTAAGCTTGCATCTTTAAGGCACGTGGCACCATTCAAGATGCTTAAGGACCAGCCTAATCGAGATGTCATCTCTTGGAGTGCACTGATTTCTACAAGGGTAGGGCCACAAAGCACTGGGCTGTTTTCAACAGATGCGAACTGAGGGTGTCTCTCTAAATGAAATCGGGACGTCGTCTTTTGAATGCAATGATTTTTGAAACCCAACAACGGCAACGCCATGAAGCTTTGGGCTATTTTCAATAAATACAACAGAGAGTGTCTCTCTAGTTGCAATCACCTATACATGCAAGGCTCATTTTTGAAGGGTGACCCTAATCATTCATTTGAAGGGTAAATTTTTACATATCCTTCATTAAGCTATATTTAGGCAAAAATTAGAAGGGCTACTCAAAGATTTTTCAATATTCTATCCTTCTTTCGAAGGGTAAAAATATTTTTGCCCTTCACTGAAGGATAAAAGTGCCTCCGAAGGGCATCGAAGCCTTCAAAAATTAGGCATGTATACATGCATCTTGAAGACGTGTGATACCATGCAGAACGTTGATATGTGCAAAAGAATTCTTGTGCATAGGCATGTGACAGTATGCAAGGCGCTAATATTTACAAAAGAATTTAAAAAAAACCAAGAGGCTCATATTTTCAAATGAATACAGAACAAAACACACACAACTACATTCTCTCTCTCTCTCTCTCTCTCTCTCTAACATAATCACAAAGCATCGGGGAGAGGGATTAACTGCATCCCTTGACACTCCAAAGAACTTCCATGACTCGCAAGGCAACTCCGATGCATTGGCTTCACCTCCAAGCACTCCAATTCAGCTACCAGCAATGTGGAGAGAGAGATAGGGTGGTGGCAACACTTTGAAGAGAGGGACAGGCGGTGAGAGAATGCAGCTGGAGAAGGACTACGAGGGACAAAGGGGAAGGGTGATGCAATGGTATGCAAGCAGAGACGAATAGAAAGAGAGAGAGAGAGAGAGAGAGAGAGAGAGAGAGAGAGAGAGAGAGAGAGAGAGAGAGAAGGCAACGAGATATTTGTTTCTGCCTCGGCCGCCACTCCCTCTTTTTCAATTCGCACAATCTCTTCTTCTCTAGTCTCTTCTCTTTCTCTAATGCTCCTTGCCTTAGCTCGTGCCACGTGGCACATGGCAGTGCAAGGAGCATTAAAATATTGTAAGAAGTAAGATGAAATCAACTATTCTTTGGTCTTGAAGGATATGCTTATCTTAGGTACTCATTCTCTCTCTCTCTCTCTCTCTCTCTCTCTCTCTCTCTCTCTCTCTCTCTCTCTCTCTCTCTCTCTCTCTCTCTCTCTCTCTCTCTCTCTCTCTCTCTCTCTCTCTCACACACACACACACACACACACACACACACACACACACACACAGTGATGCTAATGTTAATGTAAAATGGGCTTTTAATGCAGAGTGCAGTTACGATCCTTCCGTCCATGATGCATGCGTATCAATTGCTGTAGATTCACATGTGTGGTATTTTGACAGTGGTGCTACAAAGCACATTACCTCACAGCGTGGTTTGTTTACCTCTCTTGAGTGTGTCGCTCATGGGAATTCAGTCACTTGTGCCAACAATGCCTCTTATCCAGTTCAGGGAGTTGGAAAGATTGCGCTTGCTACTATAAATGGCAGTTCTTTCACACTTGTTGATGCATTGTATGTACCAGGTATCAAGAAGAATCTTTTGCTTGTATCTGCACTTGCTAGACTTCTTGTAGTAAAATTTGTGGATGACAATGTATAGTACATGATCTCAATTTTGCTGATGAAATTGTTGCATCTGACATTTTATGCCGTGAGATGTATACCCTCACTTTGTACGACAAGTGTCGGCAAAATTTTGCAAATGCAGTTGTGGATTCTAAGGCTATTTCAAATGCAAAACTTTGGCATGTACGTTTTGGGCATCTGAATTTTGCCAATTTGTTGCATTTGCAAAAATTTGATATGGTTCCTTATTTGCCGTATCATGGTTGAGCAAGAAGCAACCTACGATGGACACTTCCAATTGTAAGGCTGAGTACATGGCAGTCTTCATAGCTACGGTTGAGTGTGTATAGCTCAGATGCCTTATGGCTGATTTGGGTGTTGGACAGGACACTGCCAACCCTATCTACACTAATAGTAAGAGTGCATTGACAGTTGCAAGGAACCCAGTTTTTCATGCTTGCACAAAGCACATTGAGGTGCATTACCACTATGTCAAGGAGGGGCTCTCAAAAAGAGAGATCAGCTTAGCTTATGTGCCAACACGGGACAACCTTGCAGTCCTTTCACAAAGGCTTTGTCTCATGAGAAGTTCAAAGATTTTCGCAAAGCTTTGGGCTTACGCCCCTTTTTGTGGACTGATCATGTCCTCAGGGCATGACACTTCCCTATACTCTATGTGCCAACTCTCGTTCATCGCATCACTCCCACGGGGATTTGTTACCATATACATGCGGTAGTGATGTTTGTGAACACACTTAGGACCGTCACGGCATTTTTCCCTCATTAGGAGGTTTTTTCCCCTCGTGCATTGTATATACTCCCATCAATGTAGGGCTATCTATCTTTCCATTGCACACTAAGTAAAACACTCTGTTGTGTGCCTTGAGCTCCGTTTGTCTTCTCCAAGATGTCCAAGATGTGTGTGTTTTCTTGCAACCCTAATACCAACAACACCTGCTATCGGACGCTCCCACAAAACCAACAATCTCTCTCTCTCTCTCTCTCTATCTCTATCTCTCTCTCTCTCTCTCTCTCTCTCTCTCTCTCTCTCTCTCTCTCTCTCTCTCTCTCTCTCTCTCTCTCTCTCTCTCTCTCTCTCTCTCCACAAACTTCGCGACCCACCTACAAAGCGAGGGGAACAAACGGGCCTCACACCTTGCATCTTACCGATTCTCACCGACAAAAAAAGAACTACAAAGTAAAAGGAGCCTAGCTATCACCATCAACCTCTCCCTGACATAGTGGTAATGCACCTCAATCTGCTTTATGTGAGTATCAAAAACCGGGTTCCTTGAATTGCCAATGCGCTCTGACTATCAGTGTAGATAGTGTTGGCGATGTCCTGCCCAACACCCAAATCAACAAATGAGCCATAAGGCGTCTGATTCATACACAATCGTAGCTGTATAGACTGCCTGGTACTCAGTCTCACAACTCAAAGTGGCCACAGTAGGTTGCTTCTTGCTCAACCGTGATATACATGGAAGTGCCAAGCATGAAACAAAAACCACTTGTGGACACTCTCTTGTCAAAACAACCAGCCCAATTTGAGTCTGAAAAAGCATGTAAGTATGGCGACAATGAAGCCAAGATGTAAAGTGCCACTCAAGTAGCGAAAAATCCTCTTGAAATCTTGCCAATGCTTAGACCCTGGGCTATGCATAAATCTGCTAACCAGTGAGACTACAAATAGAATATCCGGCCTCGTGTTGCATACATAAATGAGGCATCCAACAGTAGTTTGGTAAAGAGTGACATCAACAGGATCACCAGCATCATGTAGACTCAACTTCAAACATGTTTCCATAGGAGGGGCAATAGGTTTGCAATCCTCAAGTCCAAACTTACATAGCAATGTCTCTATGTAACTTTTTTGACACAAGGCAATTCCACCATCACACTGCTTAAACTGTATGCCCAAGTAATGACGCAAGAGTTCCAAATATTTCATCTTAAAAGTAGCATTCAAATCAGCCTTAAATTCAGCAATATGTCTCTTATTTGGTCTAGTGATCAGCAAATCATCTACATAAAGAACCACAGTGAGGCTAAACAGGATCAAGCTTGGGCTATCATGATCAGAGATATGATAGAACCAGCTGAACTTGGCTCGAAAGGTGGAAAGTGGAGAGGGGCAGAGGTCCATGACAAACTATTAGCCCTGACATGGTCTACCGTAAGTCTAGGGGGCAGCTCAGGGGAATTTGTAAGGAAAGGCAATAGAGCAGCGAGAGTCCTAAAGTGGAGGGAAGAAACCGGATACTTCAAGGACTCCATTTTGCAATGGTCCCTGTGGCTCTCCAAAGTTGTAGATCCACCACAAAATCCCTATTGGATAAAAACAACCAGGAAACTGAATAGTAAGGGTATGAATCGACTTGGGTACTTCTAGGATAGTGACTGCAAGAGCTGGAAAACTATTGACCTTCTGGTAATCTAGTACCAACTTAATGGCTTGGATGTTTTACTAGTCAACAAAGTGATGAAAGAGCTTGATGTACTAATGAAAGAGCTTGATGTACTAATGAAAGAGCTTGACAATGTAGTGATGCCAATCTGTGAATCGAAGTTTGATTGGAATGCCTGGAAATGACCCAGAAGCAGTCTCTTATGGAAACCTCATTCTAAAGGCATATATCATACAATGGTGCACAAGAAAAATTGGTCTGCCCCCCTTAACAAGATATGGAAAAAACAATGGCCGGAGGAAAGGTGGGAGCAAGTAATGGAGAATATCTGGAAGCCAAAGGTTCCGTAGCACATGAAGGTATTTTTGTGGAAGATGGATGAGGGCACACCCATGTGCAACCATCTCAATGAGTTCAACACAATTTTCAATCAGTTTTCTGCGCAGGGAGTCAATTTTGACAATTCAGTCAAAGCAATGTTCTTGCTACTTACGTTGCTAGAAAGTTGGGATACTTTTCGCACAGCCATAAGTAACTCAGCACCTCCTGATGGTTTAACATGCGCTGATGTTGAGGGCAATTTTCTTACCAAAAAGGTTAGCAGGAAGAATCTTGATACTTCTCATGGTACTAGCAATGTTTTTGTTGTTGATGGTCGATCACATGAAAAGGGCAAACAAAATGAGAGGGGAAAATCTCGTAGCAAATCACATGGCCGAAAGACATTGAGTGCTATCATTGTCA
Source organism: Adiantum capillus-veneris (assembly GCF_014529385.1). Lineage (NCBI taxonomy): Eukaryota > Viridiplantae > Streptophyta > Polypodiopsida > Polypodiales > Pteridaceae > Adiantum > Adiantum capillus-veneris. Next base: position 139,075,929 of record NC_140937.1, on the reverse strand, counting down.
CAAAAAGGGTCATATGAAGAAAGACTGTTGAAAGTGGAAGCAAGAGAAATGTAAAGACAACTAAGGAAGGCACTATAAAGATTGAAGAGATCAACAATGTTTCTGTTGAAGATTTTGATGGAGACATTTATCTCACATCTGCCATGGATTCAACATTTTTGGTTTCCACTGATGATATGCTTTACAAGATTGGGTTATTAACTCAGGTGCATCGTTTCATGTGAGTCCTCACAGAGAGAGATTCTGTACATATGATGCAACCCGTAAAGGTCATGTTCGTCTTGGCAATGATTTTGCTTGCAATATAGTTGGTGTCGATGATGTGCATGTGAAATTTTAGAATGGTTCGTCATTCATGTTCAAGAATGTGAGACATGTGCAGAAGCTTACCAAAAGCTTGATTAGTACAGGACAATTGGATGACGTGGGATATTACTGTACATTTGGTGATAGTTTGTGGAAGATCACCAAAGGTTATTTAGTGGCAACACATGGTTCAAATTCTAGGACTTTGTACATGCTACATGTATCCAATGTTAAGAACCATGTAATTTGTGTAACCGAATAGCCAAGTGTTTCTTTGTGGCATCCCTAGTTAGGACATATGTTCCAAAAAAGAATGAAAATATTGTCTTGTTTTGGTTATGTTCCTGGCTTCAATTTCTCAGACTTTTCAGCTGGTGAGCATTGTCTTTATGGTAAACAAACACAGTCACCACACAAAAGGGGAAGCACTCGGAAAAGTGAGCCATTAGAGGTAGTGCATAGTGATGTGTGTGGACCTATGCCTAACGTATCCATGGGAGGTTCATTGTACTTTGTTACATTCATTGATGACTTCTCAAGGAAAATGTGGGTATATCCTCTTAGGAAGAAGGATGAAGCTCTTTCAAAATTTTAGACTTTTGTGGCATTCGTAGAGAATCATTCTAGCAAAAAGTCAAGTGCTTAAGGTCAGACAATGGTGGTGAGTATGTCACTAAAGCCTTTCAAACTTTTTGTGATTCCGAAGGCATCAAAAGAGAGTTGACGGCTCCATATATCCCTCCACAAAATCGTGTTGCTGAGAGGATGAACCGTACCATACAAGAGAAGTTACGTAGCATGTTGTCTAATGCAGAGTTTCCTAATGGATTTTGGGCGGAAGTGTAAGCAACTGCTATCCATCTTATTAATAGATCTCCTAGCAAGGCTTTAGATGAGAAGGTACCTGAAGAGCTTTGGTCTGGGAAGCCACCTTCTTACAAGCATCTTAGAGTCTTTGGCTGTGAAGCGTATTGCCATGTTCCAAAGGAGTTTCGAAGCAAGTTGGGTCCTAAGTCAAAGAAATGCATATTTCTTGGCTATGGTAACCCTGGCGAGATGGGATTTTAGTTATGGGATACTGAAGCTAAAAAGATAGTTCACAGCAATGACGTATACTTTAATGAAGAAAATATGCATAAGAAGCATGTGCATACAGTGGAGGTCATGAGAGTTATACTCCAAGAAGATGGAATTGTCCACAACAGGGCTGAAGTGCCTAATGTCAGACAACAAGTACAGAATCCTCCTAAAGTACAAGGTGTTGCTGAGGGACAACCGGCTCAAGCAGTTATTAGAAGGTCTACAAGAGTTTCAAGGCCTCCTTATAGATTTACTCCCTCATTGGACTACATTATGTTGACAGATTGTGTTACCATATACATGTGGTAGTGATGTGTGTGAAGACACTAGGACCGCCAGGGCATTTTTTTCCTCTTTAGGAGGTTTTTTCCCCCGAGCATTGTATATACGCCCATCACTCTAGGGCTATCTATCTTTCCATTGCATGCGAAGTAACACACTCTCTATTGTGTGCCTTGAGCTTCCTTCATCTTCTCCAAGCTGTGTGCGTTTCTCTGCAACCCTAATTCCAACAATTGGTATCAGAGTAGGTTGTGTCCTCCCGGGCTTAGTCGCTAGCTGCTCCAGCACACGCCTGCTCACTTTCTTTGATTTTAGTGAGCTTTGGCAAGCGTTCGTAGGTCGACAAAAATTTTGGGAAAGCTCGTTGAGCTTAGTCTGCTCATATTTTTTATTCGGGCTCATTTCGGCCTCCGTTTCCACTACAGGCAGTATTGCACAAGCTATTTTGTCATTTTGTGTAGAATTTCTATCAGTACGGTTTTTTGCATAACAAGTGCCTCATAGTCTTCTACGGTTTGTGCTATATAGCACGTGTTGTTCCCGCTCCATTTCTCCTATTTTCAGACAATTTTCACATAAGGTGAAACATTTACCATGGCTGACAACAACACAGATGTGTTCAAGATGTTTGTTGCTGAGGACAGGTTGGATGGGAACAACTACCCTATGTGGGCTTACATGATGCAACATGTTCTTGTGTCAAAGGGCGTTTGGAATATTGTGTAGGGCATTGATGTACGTCCTGGTTCTGAGGATGTAGGCAATGTTGAGGATGTTGCAGGTCTTGCTGCAAGGATTGCTGCTATTAGAGTTGTTTTGCCTACGACAGAACAAGCTCGTTGGAATGTAAAGGATGCGCAGGCTCATGCATTGATTGCGTTGTCTGTGAAGCGCACCATTGTTCCTCACATTCGTTCAGCAAAATCTGCAAAACAGGCTTGGGATATATTGGCTGGTCTTTATGCAAGTCGCAATGAGGCTAAAATTGCTTTGCTGCGTAAAGAGTTGGAGTCGAAGATTATGCATGAGTAAGATGATAAGGACACTTTCCTTGCTAGTGTCAAGGATATTAATGAGCAACTTATTTTTGCAGGTGAAGTCATTTCAGACAGTTCCCTTGTGCAGATTGTTCTTGATGCCTTACCAGATTCTTACCAGACTTTTGCTAGTACTTTGAGACTTATGACCCAAGGAAATCTAGAAGTTGTCAAGTTTGATGCATTATGCACATTGCTGTTGCAAGAGTCACTTTCTAGAAAAAACAGGACTAGACAGTGTGCAGTTGAACGGGCTTTTATTGCTTCTCAAAGAAAGGGTGGTAACATCAATGCAGTCACTTCTTATGGCTGCGAGTGGCAAAACTTTTGTTCCCAATGCTTCTGCTGGCAGCACTTCGTCTGGCAATTCTGGTGATAAGGGCAAAAAGAAGATGCGTTGCCATTATTGTAAAGCTAACGATCACTTGATCAAGTCGTGTCCTAAGTTGAAGGCCAAAGAGGCTAAGAAGAAAGAGGGTGGTTCCACTGCAAATGATGGTTCCACTACAAATGTAGCCATTGTTGAGTCTTCTGTGAAAGGAGACTGTGTTGCTGATGTTGAATGGGCTTTTAGTGCAGAGTGCACTTACAATCCTTCTATCCATGATGCATGCTTGTCAGTTGCTGCAGATTCACATGTGTGGTATTTTGACAGTGGTGCTACAAAGCACATTACCTCACATAGTGAATTGTTCACCTCTCTCGAGTATGTCCCTCATGGGAATTCAGTCACTTGTGCCAACAATGCCTCTTATCCGGTTCAAGGTGTTGGAAAGATTATGCTCACTGCTGCAAATGGCAGTTCCTTCACACTTGTTGATGCACTTTATGTACCTAGGATCAAGAAGAATCTCTTGTCTATATCCGCACTTGCTAGACTTGGACTTGTAGTCAAATTTGTGGATGACAGATGTACAGTTCATGATCTCAGTTTTGGTGATGAAATTGTTGCATCTGGCCTTTCGTGCCGTGGGCTGTATAAGCTTACTTTGTATGACAAGTGTGGACAAAATTTTGCAAATGCTGTTGCAGATTCAAGGGCTATTTCAGATGCAAAACTTTGGCATGCACGTTTTGGTCATCTGAATTTTGCCAGTTTGCTGCGATTGCAAAAATCTGATATGGTTGCTTCTTTGTCGCCTCTTGAAGCACTTGGGAAACATGTCTGTGAAGGCTGTATTTTGGGTAAGATGTAGCGTTCTAAGTTTCCAAAGGATGGTTCAGTCCAAGCCACATGTAGGTTGCAGCTTGTGCATAGTGATGTTTGTGGTCCCATGCAAACTCCATCCTTGGGCAATTACCTATACTTCGTGACTTTCATTGATAATTACTCCAGGCATGCATGGGTATTTTCGCTTAAAGCGAAGTCCGAAGTTTTTATGTGCTTCAAACAATTTCTGGCTATGGCTGAAAATGTCTCGAAATGTATTATGGGCACCCTCCGTTCCGATCGAGGGGGAGAGTATATGTCTCATGAATTTAATGCATTTCTGACTAGTCGTGGGATAAAACACCAATGTACGGTGCCTTATACACCTCAGCAAAATGGTGTTGATGGGAGGAAAAACAGGTCACTTACAGAAATGGCACGATGTATGGTCAAAAGTCAAGCTTTGCCACATTCTTTTTGGCTTGAGGCCATCATGTGTGCCACTTATGTACTTAACAGGTGTCCTATGAAAGCTTTAAAGTCTATTACTCCATATGAAGCATGGCATGATAGAAAGCCTTCTATTGAGCACATGCATGTTTTTGGTTGTTTGGCATATGCTTTGGTGCCACAAACACAGCACAAGAAATTGGATGATAAGGCTGTCAAATGTATTTTTGTTGGTTATAGTGCTGAAAGCAAAAGTTACAGGTTATATCATCCGCAAAAAAAGCGTATTCTGGTTTCACGGGATGTAGTGTTTGTGGAAGATTGTGTTAAGCCCTTGTTGTCATGTACTAAAGACAGTAATGTAAGCTCACAAGACATTTATGACACTTTGTTGCCTCTTTTCAGTGGTGGAAATACGAATGTAATTTCCAATGAGGGAAATGTACAGCCTATGGGGATTTCTGAAAATGTTACAGATCAGCCTATTACTGATGCAGATGTACATGATGTACTTGATGAGGAAAGGACTGAAAATGAGCAAGCTAGAGGTATGCCAAAATGGCTGGTGCACACTTTGCGTGACAGTAAATTGGATGCACCTCTGTCTAGTCGTGCTTGTTCACGCTCTCGCCATGCATCTTATGCATCAGATTGTTATGCTTTGGCTGTGTCTAGCTTACATGATGTTGAGGAGCCTCTGTCTTTTGATGAAGCACAAAATTCAGAAAATTGGATGGTTGCCATGGAATCAGAATATGATGCACTTATAGAAAATGACACATGGAATTTATGTGATTTGCCTCCTGGAAAAAAGGACATTGGTACGAAGTGGGTTTACCAGTTGAAACGCAAGCTGGATGGTGAGATCGATCGCCATAAGGCTCGACTTGTTGCAAAGGGTTATGCACAGCAAAAAGGCATAGATTATGAAGAGACTTTTGCTCCCACTTGTCGTATGACTACTATGCGTTTTCTATGTGCATTGGAAGCTCATTTTGGTTGGGATGTACATCAATCAGACATTGTTACTGCTTTCTTGAATGGTGACATATTTGAGGAATGTAACGCAGCCTCGCGGTTTTGTCATAAAAGGACAAGAGGACAAAGTGTGCAGATGTAAGACGGCTTTGTATGGGTTGACGCAATCTCCTCGTGCTTGGTATGAGAAAGCTGACACTCATTTGGTTAAACGAGGCTTTCATAACAGTCCAACAGAAAGCACATTGATGTAAAGCGTGAGGGTGATGTACTTCTCATTGTGGTTCTTTATGTCGATGATTTGCTGATCACTGGACCAAATGAGAGACATATTGCTGAATTTAAGGCTGATTTGAATGCCACTTTCAAGATGAAAGATTTGGGGATGTTGCATCATTCCTTGGGTATATAGTTTAAGCAATGTGATGGTGGTATTGCCTTGTGTCAGAAAAGTTACATAGAGACATTGCTATGTAAGTTTGGAATTGAGGATTGCAAACCTATTGCCACTCTTATGGAAACAGGTTTGAAGTTGAGTCTACATGATGCTGGGGATCCTACTGATGTCACTCTTTATCAAACTACTGTTGGCTACCTCATTTATGTATGCAACACGAGGCCAGATATTCAATTTGCAGTCTCACAGGTCAGCAGATTTATGCATAGCCCAGGGTCTAAGCATTGGCAGGCTGTCAAGAGGATTTTGTGCTACCTTAGTGGCACTTTACATCTTGGCTTGTTTTATCCCAAGGGGGGATCATTGCCACCATACTTACATGCTTTTTCGGACTCAGATTGGGCTGGTTGTTTTGACACGCGAGTGTCCACAAATGGTTTTGTTTCATGCTTGGCAGGTCCTGTATATCATGGTTGACCAAGAAGCAACCTATTGTGGCCACTTCGAGTTGTGAGGCTGAGTACAGGGCAGTCTTCATAGCTACGGTTGAGTGTGTATGGCTCAGACGCCTTATGGCTGATTTGGGTGTTGGACAGGACACTGCCAACACTGACAGTCAGAGTGCATTGGCAGTTGCGAGGAACCCAGTTTTTCATGCTCGCACAAAGCACATTGAGGTGCATTACCACTATGTCAGGGAGAGGCTCTCAGTAGGAGAGATTAGCTTGGCTTATGTGTCAACATAGGACAACCTTGCAGATCTTTTGACAAAGGCATTGTCTCGTGAGAAGCTTGAAGCTTTGGGCTTACTCCCCTTTCTGGACTGATCATGTCCTCAGGGCATGGAACTTCCCTTTACTCATGTGCCAGCTCTCGTTCACCACATCACTCCAGGGGGGATTTGTTACCATATACATGTGGTAGTGATGTGTGTGAACACACTAGGACCGCCGGGGCATTTTTTTCCTCTTTAGGAGGTTTTTCCCCCCGAGAATTGTATATACACCCATCACTCTAGGGCTATCTATCTTTCCATTGCATACGAAGTAACACACTCTCTATTGTGTGCCTTGAGCTTCCTTCATCTTCTCCAAGCTGTGTGCATTTCTCTACAACCCTAATTCCAACAGATTGCGGTGAGCCTTCCTGCTATAAGGAAGCCATGTCAATGGATGACAAGGCAAAGTGGGAGAAAGCTATGCAATAAAAAATGGACTCGTTGCATAAGAATCAAACTTGAAAGTTGGTTCGGTTGCCTAAAGGTAAAAAGGCATTACCATGCAAATGGGTGTATAAGCATAAAATTACACCTCATGATAATACACCCAAGTACAAGGCACGACTTGTTGCTAAAAGATTTAAGCAGCAGCAACAGGGTATTGACTTTGATGAGATCTTTTCTCCATTTATCAAGATGACTACTCTGCGATGTGTACTTGCGTTGGTCGTTAAAGACGACATGGAACTTGACCAGATGGATGTCAATACGGTGTTCTTGCATGGTGATCTTCAAGAAGAAGTTTATATGCAGCAGCCGGAAGGTTTTGTTGAGAAGGAAAATGAAGACTTGGTGTGTCAGTTAGAAAAGACTCTTTATGGTCTAAAACAGTCATCAAGGGAGTGGTATCATAAATTCTACTCGTTCATGGTCTCTCAAGGCTACAAACGTAGCGATATGGACCATTGCCTCCACACTAAGTGAGCTAAAGATGGTAGTTTGCTGATTTTGGTCCTTTATGTGGATGATATGTTAATTTTTGGGAAATGCAAGGATGAGATTTCGGCCTTGAAGTCAGAGTTACATGCAAATTTTGAAATGAAAGAATGGATGAAGCAAGCCATATCCTTGGCATGCGAATTAAGCGAGACAGATGCAAGAAATTGGTCTATTTGTCTCAATCTGAGTACATTGCTAAAGTGATCAAGCGTTTCAATATGGAGAAGGGGAAGGCATTGAGTACTCCATTTCCTCCATATGTGAAACTCTCTAAAAATGATTGCCCTAAGTTTGAAGAGGAAAAGGCTGAAATGGCACAAGTGCCTTATTCATATGCAATTGGGAGTTTGATGTATGCTATGATAGCTACACGTCCTGATATTGCTTTTGCAGTGGGAGTTGTCAGCAGATATATGTCAAATCCAGGCAAGAAACATTTGGAGGCAGTGAAAGGGTTATGCGATATTTGCAAAAGACATGTGCATTTGCTTTGGAAGAAAGGAAGCATGTGTAATGGGTTACATGATGCAGATTATGCAGGAGACTTGGACAAGACAAGGTCCACTTCTGAATATGTTTTTGAATCCAGTGGAGGTGCAGTTTCATGGTGATCTCGTTTGCAAGATTGTGTTACCTTGTCTACTACAGAGACTAAATATGTTGCAACTTCAGAAATTTGCAAGGAAGCTATATGGCTTGGTCGGCTGGTGGGAGACTTGGGAATCAACGTTGAGATGCCTATGTTACATTGTGATATCCAAAGTGCTATACAATTGGCAAAGAATCCAGTGTTTCATGCAAAGACAAATCATGTGGATGTGAAGTATCACTTCATTCGTGAGGTGCTTGAGATTGCACCTTGCCAAGATTCACATCACTGATAATCGTGCTAATCTTCTAACTAAGGGCTTACCTTCAAAGCGTTTTGCACATTGTCAGGCACTCATGGGCATTGGGTAGATGATTATGGTCAATTGTCTACCTGTATTGTATGTATATATACATTGTCACCCCAGCTTAAAGGCACATTGTCCTTTAAGTAAGAGGTTGTTGGGGTGGTAAAGCCCAATGTGCCGCGCTTGAGTGTTGGGTGGCCGGAGACTAACCGGGAACTAACACTGACCATTCATTTTGCATAAAAGAATAAGGACTCATAACCCTAACACTATTGTGTTTGGAGTCCACCCAAATCTGTGTCCCCTCTCTTCTTCTCTCTTCTGCATTGCTGCACACATATACACGCTCTTGCACGCGCACTTCAGTAAAGGCATTGTGTTCAAGCACCTAGGCACCCCGTTAGGGGTGGCATATTGGATAAGCAAAGGTTTGACTGGTTTCTAAGCAAGGTAAATATCAAAATGAGAAGATGGGATTATGTGCTCCTCCCTTTCCATAGCAAAGCTAGAGTGATTAATGCATTCTTGATCCCTTATATCTCGTTCGTGTCTTCGCTGCTTAAACTAAGCAAATCCAATTGGAAATAATTTTTGAAGCCTGTCAAACGGTTCTTCTTGGAAGAGAAACACTAAAAGCACATCCCCTTGCTAGTGGGGGAAATGGGAGTGGATAGCGAGACCTAAGAATCAAGGTGGCATTGGGATCATTGACCCAATACTGCATGCAGGTGCCAAGCTAGTGGTCTCATTGACAAATCAAAAGCAAGAAAGTCCATCATGGCCCGTGATATGATCAACAACGCAGTGCTGACCTACAAAGGGCGATCATGGAAGGAGGCCACAATGCATGATAAGATCTTGGCGCCTCTCTGGACTACCTTGAATTTTGGAGGCTGCATCAGGGAGCTGGTACAAAAATGTAAGAAAGTGGCTGCTACCTTGGACTGGGAGAGATATTCAGATACTTCAAGGGCTCCTCCCTCCATTGGTCCCCTTGGCTTTCCAAACTTGGAAGGGGTGCCTTTGAACCCTTTTTGGAGGGAAGTTGCTCGCTATGTAAGCAATAAAGGGATCTCTAAGTTATATCACCTTTGGATGACAGTAATCTCTGTTGGAAGGATACTCAACTCTTAGTTTCCCATCATAATCTTGAATTTTACGAAAGGCTTCTAGTTAGTATACTCTTAGAAGTGCTATCCTCATCTCCTTCACCTGTCTGCGAGTCTAAGTTAGATTGAAAAGCCTGGCATTGGCCAAAAGACATAGTCTCACTCCCCAAGACACAAGATACCTATCGTGAGCTGATATACAAAGTGGACTGGTATGTCCTGCTAAACAAAATATGGAAGAAAAATTGGTAGAAAGAGCATTGGCTAAGAAGTGTTAGAGCCATCTGGGAGGTCAAATGGCATGATTACACTAGGTTTTTTATTTGGAAGGTGCTGTGGGGAGCCATGCAGAATGGGGTCAAGGTACGAGCTTGAGGGATAGGAATTGACATCTGCTCTGCCTGTAAGTCAGCTTCGGAGGACCCCCTCCATTTGTTTAGCAAGTTTCATGCATCGTGGGGGTTGGCCGCTAAAGTTTGCAAGTGAGGACGAAAAACATGGAAAATTGCTTTATTTACAAATGACCTGATCTTAGGAGGGTGCTGCTTCTAGAGCTAGGCATAGTTGGTGTGCACCCAAATCACCGGACTTTGTTACCTTAATCAAGTTTGGAAGTCTAGGAATCTGTGGGTATTTGAGACCAAAGTGATTGTGGCTCAGCATGGTCTGGTTTTGGTTGAAACTGTGTGCTAATCTCTTTTGAAATCATTGCCCCTCAAGGCATATGCTTGAAGGCATTTGAATTCTTTGTTGGTTAATCTTAAATTTCTCCACTCACAATTATGACTATGGCATATATATATATATATATGTGTGTGTGTGTGTGTGTGTGTGTGTGTGTGTGAGAGAGAGAGAGAGAGAGAGAGAGAGAGAGAGAGAGAGAGAGAGAGAGAGAGAGAGAGAGAGAGAGAGAAAACAAGGTGCGGAGTCCCGCTAAAGCTCCTCAAGTTAAGGATAATTGGTTTAAATGCTCAAGTTAAGGATAGCCTCTGTAAATGAGTGTCTACAATCACATGTTGTGTCCCCCTTAAACATTATAATGTATCAATGTGAAGTTGCCACCTCATTACATGGATTTAAAAAGTCTTTTGACTAGACTTTTATGAGGTCTTTAAATTAAAAAATTCATTCACAATTTTTCAGATAATGGTATCAAACTCTGATGAAGCTTTTTTGAGAGACCAACAAAGAATAATTAATTTGGATTGAGTTTTGTAACATGCACAAACGATTCCAAACAAGGTGAACTGAAATTGTAAACTTAAGCAACCAAAAAAGGAAGTGTAAGGATCAATTCTGGACTCCATTTTTATTGAAGGGTATTTAATTGAGACACCCTCTATAGAAGTGAATGCGAAGGAAAGGAAAACGCAAGGCATGGGTGTAGTGGATCTCTGGAGAGTAGGACACATGGTCGGGATAGGTGGCAGCCACGTTGAGTTAGGTGGGAAAATAGTTTTTTTCATGATATGGGCAAAATCTCCAAGTAGTGACAATGCTTGGGCGAACTCGTTAGCACAAGAGACGATAGTCTCATAGTTGCTCCGTAATCGTTATTGAAAGAAATGACAAAGGTGCACAAGATTTTTATCCCTTGTTACGACTAAGTATGGTCCTTATTAAAACGGAAGTATATGGCAAAAGTATGCAAGCATGAAAGATTTCAATTGCTTGGTATTTAAGGGGTTTGAACAAAAGATCATTAGGGAGAGGTTTTTAATTTACATTGCATAGGTGTCCTAGATGTGATCAACCCTCGCCAATTTCTTATTGACGTTAGATAGAAAGACCTCGCTATAGAGAGTTTACTATTTAAGTATGCTAAAATGGTTGTAGTTAGAGAATGGAGGCAATGCCACTACGTATGCCTTGTGCAAAACCTCCGGAAGGGGGTTTGCTTTTTTTGCTATACATTTTACCCATTTTTGGGTATTTTGTCTGTTCTTAATGGGTGAATATGTGAGCTACTCTGCAAGCAAAAATTACACCAAATTACCATGAAAAACACAATATGTGCAAAATTAGAAAAAGGGCAAGGTGACTGTCACCTGGATGGGCCTGAACTAAAAGCATGTCTGTGGGTTTCGTGGGAATGCATTCCATGACGTCATCCTAGTCGCACACTAATAGTCATCGGCAGATGTGGAGGGAATTTGAAGAAAAATGTGGAAGGAAGAGAGCCAAGCTTTAAATAGAGTTTAAAGGAGAGGAGAAGAAAGGCTCTTTAGAGTTTCATTCACTCACACACTCCTCTATATCGGGCAATTCGGGCAGCGGGCTCGCTATTCCGGTGGATACGCGTTTGATCGATCTTCCTCCTCTCCCGCTACTCACTCTGCTCAGCCATGGCGGCCACGTTCTACAAGTACATCATCCTCGGAGGTGGCGTAGCTGCGGTTAGTCTCCCACCTTTCGTTCATTTGTTAACGTTGTCATTGCCTTAGACCACTTGTGCATGATCGACCGTTTTCCCCTCTTCATTCGGATCTTGCGTGCTGCCTCAAGTCTCATTATTTTCCAGTTGTTGTCTGGGTTTGCTTGGGGCACGAGGAGAAGAGGGTAAAGGGGCCAATAAAAAACCTGTCGTGGAACCCGTTGGCAGGAAAGCCAGCGTTGGACTGGTTAGCGCAGTGCAGCAAAGCATTGACATCGGAACCTGAGCTCGAGCCTTGTTGGCGTACCTCTCTGTGTGTGTGTGTGTGTGTGTGTGTGTGCCTCCCTGTCACTTTCATGTCTTTTTTAAAGTTAATCTCACTGGCCAGTATAAAGTTACCAGTTTTGTCCCCAATTCAAGCACATAAGCAGAGATTTTCTCTAACTTGTACTTGTACTACACCCCTATATGTTCTGAAAGCTCTTGTAGCTACATTTAGGGTAAAGATTCAGAGTTGAGCATCAAGCTAATCGAAAAAACATCAGAATTGGTTTCTTCGTCTGATGAAGTTTCCAACTAAAGTTAAAACTCTAATTTTGGACTGAATTTGAAAAGCAACTCGGAAAAAAGAAGAAATATGATTAGGTATATGCTTGTCTGTTTAAGACTTATTTTCTGTGAACTACATTGTTTTATATCATTTTTCTCATTAATCAGCACGAAGATGATCAACATGAGCACTGTATCTTTTTGCACACATATTGATGTCTGAATGATACTGCACAAATATTGGCATCGGTATTGATACAATAGGCTGGCCTTTGTATTGCAAATTACCAAGTTGCAAAGAGATGTACTGATTTGATGTGATGTTGTTTTCTGCCTGGTTTGACAGGGCTATGCTGCAAGGGAGTTTGCGTCTTTGGGCGTCCTTCCTGGCGAGCTTGCGATTATATCAAAAGAGGCTGTGAGTGTATATTCCCGTCAATGTGAAGTGATTTATGATCACAGGATCACTAGATTATGTCTGGTTGATCATGTGTCTGCATGAATCAAAGTAGCATGCTAATGGGCTGCATGTTTGGCTCACATTTATCCAGCTTTTACACTGCATTCAGTAGCATTGTGATTTGATCTGCTTTGGTTAGTGAAAAGTATTTGCCTCACTCATGTTTGTGAATAAGATCTTTCACTTTGTTCTTGTCATACTGTTCCAATGAGGTAATTATTAAGGAGTTTTTCGCTGACGTGTTTGTCATGGTAGGTTGCTCCATATGAGAGACCTGCATTGAGTAAAGCTTACCTTTTCCCTGAAGGTAGGCTTACTAGAGTAATACAAAAGCACTTTGAAATTTGTGCATCTACCTAATGGAGGACTATCTTGCAGGTGCTGCCAGGCTTCCCGGATTCCACACGTGTGTTGGAAGTGGAGGGGAAAGGTTGCTACCTGATTGGTACGCAGAGAAAGGTATGATGTAGGCTTTCAGATTTCAGTAGTCACAACTTTTGAGAGAGCAAAAGAAAGAAAGAAAGCTTTCTGAATGCCTTATCTCGGCCTCTGAGACAAATAAAAAGACACGAGTATGTCCTCTGACTATCGCAAGAAAATGAACCGAAGTACAAAATAAAGTCCTACCATAATAAGCTAAAGGTGCAAGGTGGGGGTGGTACATCTATGTGGGGGTGATGCTCGGATGGAGCTCTAAGTCTTGTGTGAAACTATAGCTCAAGGAGTACAATCATGAGAGAGAGAGAGAGAGAGAGAGAGAGAGAGAGAGAGAGAGAGAGAGAGAGAGAGAGAGAGAGAGAGAGAGAGAGAGAGAGAGAGAGAGAGGTTGCTCCTATGTTGTGCTACCCCCCCCCCCGCCCCCTTCGCTCTTGGACTGCGCCCTACTGTCTGACAGCCTTCGCAGTCTGCCTGCACTGACTGTTCCTCAACGTGGTTTTGCAAGGGTCCCCTTGTGTGTTGCGTGTCTATCTTTGGCTGTGGTGTGGCTGTGCCGTAACTACCTTCCTTTCTGGCAACCTCGCTATGAGTAGCCTATTCAACAATATCTTTCGAACCCCCCCCCCCCCCCCCCCCCCCCCCCCCCCCCCCCCCCCCACCCCCCCCCCCCCCCCCACCCCTAGACGACAACATTGGCTCCAAAGACTCGTGTTCCTTTGAGTATTTCTTTATTATTAGGGGTCGCTAAGGACAATTCCCGAGGGTCCGACTCTTTCGGAGACTCTATGTCCAGATGCCTCGAGAGGTGGCCCTTAGGCTGCTTACAAAGAGTACAAGGGATGTCAAAAGCAGAGCCCCAAAAGCATCTTATCTAAAAGCACTTAAGTCCAAAAGCACCTGCACCAAAATTTGGCGCCCAAAAGTTGCCCAAATCTACCAGCGTAAAAAGCGAAAATCCGTACAGCTGCCATGTGGCATGTCAACGCAAATTGCGGAAAATCAGTATAGTTGGCACACGTCACTCAAAGCACTTATACCAAAATTTGGCACCCAAAAGTTGCCCAAATCTACCAGCGTAAAAGCGAAAATCCGTGTCCGTATGAGCTGCCACTTCATTAACCCTTACACAAGTCCTTGTGTGTGTGTGTGTGTCCTCTTTTATTAGGTTAGGTGCCTTGGCAGAACTTTTTAAGTTGGGTAAACTTTTGTTTTATCTTCTTCTAAGTTTTAGGTTCCTGCAAAACTCAATCAAGTTAGTCTAAGAAGAGCCCTCAGATGTCCTAACATTGTGCAGATGATGTTTAGATGTAACTACCACACCTAGAGCAAACTCGTCGTGGCACAAAGGATTCCGGCTTTGACAAAGAGATAGGCATGGACCACCTTCCTAGGGAGAGCGAGTCTAGGGCGGGCCAAACAAACACATTGGGCCGGTGCATCTATGACCTCGGCGTAGAAATCCTAACCAGTGAAAATATGTCACAAAGTGATGACATGGCATGGCCAATTGGAAGAGAAATGGCCGAGTGGACGAGAAACATTGAATGGACCAACTTAAAGAATTGTGGAGCATTGGTTGAGAGGCCTAAAACCCTAAAGGCCAAAAGCTTGACTTTGGGAGAGAATTTCGAAAAATGCTCTGACATGCTGACGAGGCAGATTGTATGATTGCTGACATGGCAAGGCCGTACGAAATTTTTGTAATTTGCGTTGCAGGTGCCACGGGGCAAGCTGTACAAATTTCTGTGATTTGCGTTGGATTGCTGATGTGGTAGTTTTTACGTGAGCTTTTGGATCAGTTGTGTCACAAAGTGATGACGTGGCATGACCACTCGAGTAGAAATGTTGACGTGGTGGACAGTACGGATGTTGACGTGGTGGCAGTACGGAACCCCCAGATTTTGCGCTGGCATGTTGATGTGGTAGACTATATGGACAATCCCGAAAATTGCGCTGACAGTTGTACGGAATTTTCATAAATTGGGCTGACTTTTTTTTGCAGTTTTTGGACCAAGTTGCTTTTGGGAATACTTTGCTTTTGAGTTTAACTGCTTATGGGCTTTGCTTTTGGCATCCCTTGTAAGAATAAAAGGACCCTTAGGGGCCTCACTTCTCAGAGCATCTTTTGGACGCAGAATCTGAGAGTGGAGGTCCCCTACGGGAGTTGTACTTTGCTCAAGATTTAATATAATAAAGAAATAGCGAAAGGGGCGCCCTGTTTTGGGGCCAATACCTCTGGGCGCGGAACTACGCCGGGCCGTGTCGTCTCGAATTGAACTGTGATTTAAGTTGTGACGTATTTTCAGTGAATCTCTTTCTCGTGTCGTGACAGATTCTAGACCAAGTTTGTGATAGTGGTATTGGAGCACGATTGATTTCTCTTCTATCGGGAAATCCGATCCTTCTTCTTGCGACACACAGGATCACGGCCAAAGAAGGGGTTATGTGCTTGTTGGTTGTGACACAAGAACCAAAATCTTCAGCTTTCTTAGTGGGTATTAAGGCTTCCAATTGAGAAGGGAAAGGTCGAGGAAGCTGTTGCCTCTTAGACCTTCGAAGGATCCTCTTGCACAAGGAAAGGATCAATAAATCTTCAATTTTACCACCATCAGACAAGAAAGACTTAAATGTAGGGAATGGCTCGCGAGGGGGAACTTGTCCAATGTTGCGGCATTCACGACCAAGTACTCGACTAGGGTCGGATATATGTGCCACTAAGTAAGCCCATCTTGATATCATCGATGATCCTTTAGAAGCTTCATATTGCTGCTTTTGTTGCTTATGATTCCAATAAGAAGTTGGTTGCTTAGAACTATAGCATTTCCAAGAATATTCATGCTGAGACTTTTGTTGCTCGCACGAAGGTACTTTGTGTCTAGTTGTCTCTGAGAAACCATGCTTTGGGTGAGAAAATTTGGGTTGGAAAACCTTTGGTTTGAGCGGTTCTTCCTGGTCGACTTCTGAAGCGTCGAAAGATGGTGGAGAAGCAGCATTTGTAGTCCGACTCCAAGAAGAGGTTTGCGTCTACATCTGCTCCAAGTGAGTGTGAATTGATGCGAGACTTGTCAAAAGTGCTACCATCTGCTCTTTGAGAACTGCTATCGGGTCCTCCGGTGGAATAGAGTTCTTGCCATCTTGTGATTCGGCCATGCCGATTGTTTCGAGGGAATAATTGAAAGTGTGGGGTGACGATGTGTCACATACAACTTGTATTCGTAATGTATGGGGTTGGCCTCTCGAGCAGGTAATGGGTGTTGTGGAAACGGTTTCGGAACTGGTTTGGGTTTTGGAGTCGAGGAATCGGGAATTATGATAACCTCGGGTTCGGAGTGTCCAAAATCACGATCACCTCACGTGCAGGAGGGTTTTCGGGTAAGATTTCTTCCGGAATTGCGTCTATGTACGAGAGGAAGCTTAGGTGTACATAGTCGTCGTTGGCCATGGCGCACACGCAAGAAATTTGACAACGCCAAAATCAAGCAGGAGAGAGATAGCGTTGGAATTCTGAAATCGCTGGCTTTCTGGCATGTGTATTTTACGTAAGTTAAATCGAAAGAAAGGGTGAGTTCACATAGGCTTTGAATTTGGGGTTTTTTTAATGGGGGCTGCCCGGTCATCAAAAGGGGGGTAAATTAGAAAGGCCTTGCGTTGCTATTGTTCGATGTATAACCTCCTGTGAAGAATTAAGGAGCGCAGCCAGCGATCAGCTCACGCACGCTCAAGAGTCGCAACGCTTGCAAAAAGAGGTGCGCTCTTGTGGAAAGGATGCGATGCTGTCGAAGAGATGCCGTTGCACACTTGAAAGGTTGCGATCCTTGTGAAGAGGTGTCACAAAGTGATGACGTGGCTATCGACAGCAGAAACCCTAAAATATGGCCAAAAATCCTAAAATTCATGCCAACCCTAATTTTCGAAAATCGCGGAGATGAAAAAAAAAAATTTTTAAAAATTTTTGAGCGACGCAAAATCCTAGCTTTTGGCTTTTTGCTACAAAAGAATTGGATGAGAGAGAGAGAGTTGAATTGCTTTAATTTTACTCTCATTGAGAAAGAGAGAGAATCTGCTTTTGCTTTCAAGCTTTTGGGGCTTTGCTTTTGGGCATCCCTTGTAACATTTAAATATGTGATGAGGGCCTCACTTCTCAGAGCATCTGGATGCAGAGTCTGAGAGTGAAACCCTAACCGCTCTTTGTACTCTGACTTTGATTTTAATACATAAAGAAATACTGAAAGGGGCGCCAGTCTTTGGGGCCAATATCTCTAGGCGCGGAACTCCGCCGGGCCAATGTAAATCTATTGTGATCAGTGAATTGTTTTGAAGTGGTTATTTGGTGCTTTTGCGATTGATTCTTGACTTGGAGTATCCAAGTCTGTTACAATGGTATCAGAGCACGACCGATTTCTCTTCTACAGGAAATCCGATCCCCAAATTTTTTTTCCGCGGCACCTATGGCTTCACGCAAGGATTAGTCGACTCCCTTTGCATCTGGAGATGCGGGCAAGGATCACAACGAAGATTCTGATAGAGAGTATGGCCCGCCTCGGCCTACTCAGGCGGAGCAAAGAGAGAGATGAAGCGTCATCAATTGATCGGCGATGCAACAAAGATGATGCTCAGTTTTGCGAAGGATCCGAAATTGGCAAAATATATGAGCAAGACTTCTTTTCAGGAAGTGCATGAACAGTGGCAGAAAACCACTACACCATTGAAACCCGCTCTTAAGAAACTTTTTGATCACAAACAGTATTCAGAGAAGGAATTACAAGAGGTGGTTGATGCACGGATTGCTCAGCTTTTTGACGCGCAAAAGAAAGCCCAAAAGCACGGCAAAAAGCAGAAGAAAAGCACTGATTTCCCGGGATATTTGGGTTGTCAGTCGACATTTGACAAGGCAAAAAAACAGAAGAAGCGTGTTCGATTTGAAGGAGTACCCAGTTCTTCTTCTTCTTCTTCTTTTGACAGTTCTTCTAGCTCTTTAGATTCGAGCGAAGAAGATAGAAAAGGTAAAAAGCGAAGCAAGAAACAAAGCTTCGGAAAGGGCAAGAAAAAGGCAAAGAAGACTAAATCTCGCCTAGAGACTGACAGTTCTACTGAGGACTCGTCTACAGACAGCTCAGATTCTGATGATGGAAACTTCTATGCGAACAAGAAGAATTTTTACAGAGTCAACCAGTATGACTTTGTCGAAGATAAAAGCAAGAAAATCCGAGAGTTTAAGGAAGATGACCACTCGATCAAGTTTGATACTTTTTCAGGATACTCAGATGCTTCGAAGGCTTTGTCTTTTATACAGCAGTTTGACATTGCTTTCACGGGAGGACGCTATTCAGAGCACTCCAAGATTCGGAGAGCTACCTCTCACCTTAAGGGGAATGCTCGTACTTGGTGGTCCACGCTTCTTTTAAACAAGACTGTGCCAGTTAAATTTAAAAAGCTTTTTATTTCTTCTTGGTTGACGCAAGAATATGAACGAGATATACGAGCTGCTTGGAACCATCTTCGGATGACCAAGAAAGATACAATCAATGCTTATTGTGAAAGATTCTAGAGCTCTTTTCTACCCGCCTCTTCATTCAAGAAGATCTTGTTCAGAGAACAGATT
Source organism: Adiantum capillus-veneris (assembly GCF_014529385.1). Classification (NCBI taxonomy): domain Eukaryota; kingdom Viridiplantae; phylum Streptophyta; class Polypodiopsida; order Polypodiales; family Pteridaceae; genus Adiantum; species Adiantum capillus-veneris. The sequence continues at coordinate 139,057,104 of NC_140937.1, read as the reverse complement.
GAGTGGTTCACCTTGGGTCTACCTACAGAGATCCGAGATCACTGCTTGGAACAGACTAGGAGTTGACGAGTCATGCGAAGCGGGGCTTTACCATTCACTCTGGTAGTCTGACCTACCCCACAGATGAGGCCATGACACAACGAGCCGAACTGATTTCTGGGAATGAAAGTTGAAAGAAAAAGAGCAACCCAGAGAAAAAGGATGCACGACCCAAGCTTACTCCTGAAGAGAGAGCTCGCTTCATCAAAGAGGGGAAGTGCTTCGAAGTGCCCTAAATAAAAAGGCACAGAAAGAACAGAATGATAAAGACGACGACAGGCCTGAGAGTTCGAGAGCAGCTGAGGAACGTGGCAGAAAAGGCAGATAGAAAAGCAGAACTGGTACCACATGGCGTGGGATCTGCACCGAATCTAATGAATGAAAGTACAAACTTTGCCGCTTTTGGGGCAAAGTGAAGGATCAGGAAGCTCTTTTGAAGGAGCCAAGGCCAACTTCTTTTCACTTGGAATTGGCGGCTCGATTTGGAAATTACGCTCGACAGACTGACGCCACAGGCGGAGGTAGTTCGACTGGCACCCGGATGGGATGTTGCCATTACACCGAGCATTGGCAAACTTCGTTTGCAATGACAGGGGTGTTCAAGGTGCGAGTGACGTTCTACTCAGGATCCCTTGGTACCACAAGAACTACGCCGTGGTTGACTACTGGGTCGAGAAAGCGACTTTGATAAATGAAGGGCTTAGAGATTGTACTTGATGAACTTGAGTTTCTTTACTCATTCTTTTGGGAGAGAACTGAACGATGGATAAAGGTTGAATATGTTTTGACCTGATCAAAAGAACGCCATGATTTTTCTCCACACTCATGCCGATTGCTTTTCAGAGGGCCTGAAGATCAGACCATTGATCTGATACCTGGAAGCACGCCACCGAACCGGCCACCTTACAATGTGAGCCGAGTACAGAATGAAGAGATTATGAACCAAGTGAAAGACCTCTTGGAAAAGGGTCTTGTCCAGCCTAGTACTTCACCGTATTGCTCTCCAGTGTTGTTGGTTTTGAAGAAAGACGGATCTTGGAGGATGTGCATCGATTATAGAGCTCTCAACAAAATCACCATCAAGAACAGATTTTCGATTCCTAGGATCGATGATATACTCGACAGGTTACAGGGATCCTCGTGCTTTAGCAGGATTGACTTGAAGAGTGGATATCATCAGATCTGAATCGCGTCGCGAGACGTCCACAAGAGAGACTTTCGGACTACTTTTGGGTTATTTGAGCCTTTCGGCTCAACCAATGCTCTTGCGACATTTAACCGGATGATGGACATGATTTTTCGAGAGTACAGACTATTTGTTGGCACTTTCTTTGACGACATCATTGTTTTCTCCAAGAATGAGGCAGGAGAGAGAGATCATCTGCTTCAGGTCTTTCAGGCATTACGAGATCACAAGTTAGTGATTAATGCAAAGAAAAGTGAATTTTTCCTACAAGAGATACACTTTTTGGGACACATTGTCTCAATAGCTGGAGTGCAAATGGACCCGGCCAAGATAGACACTATCCGTGATTGGCCCGATTTGAAGAATGCCTATGAAGTTGGAAGCTTCTTTGGACTGTGTTCGTACTACAGACGGATCATTCGAAAGCTTGCAGAGGTTGCTTTCCCTTTGCATATGTTGATACAGAAAGGAGTCCCTTTCTCGTGGGGATCCACTGAGGTGACTGCCTTTCAGAGATTGAAAGAGAAATTGACTACAGGACCAGATTTGACTTTGCCAGACTTGCAGAAGTCATTTGAAGTGTTTTGTGATGCTTGTGGTCGTAGTCTGGGTGCGGTCTTAATGCAAGAAGGCCTTGTCATTGCTTACGAGAGCCGATTGTTCTCTAGGCCGGAGATGACAACACAAAAATTTATGAGAAAGAGCTTTTGGCGGTTATCCATGCTCTTACTCAGTGACGACACTACCTCCTCGGAGCAGATTTTGACTGTCTTTACAGACTTCTTGCCATAGAAGCAGTTTTCGGAAAAGCAGATGCGGTGGGCGAACATCTTGTCACAGTTTCACTTCCAGATTGTCCATGTGCAGGGACAGAAGAATATGGTGGCAGATGCTTTGTCTCGGAAGCCGTTGGTCAGGCTATTTCTGCGATACATTATAGGAGCTTCGAGGATATGGTCGATCATTATGCCACATATACAGATTTTGCAGATATTTTCACACGGATACGGGATGGGGAGATAGTAGCTGGATACTCCCTTCGGGAAGGCTACTTGATGAGAAAGACTATGTTGTGCGTTACACAGCCGTTGAGGGAAAAGGTTATGATTGAATGCCACTGTCCACCTTTTATGGGTCACCGCGGCATTGCTACCACCATGAAAGGGGTAGAGAGATATTTTTTGGTCGAGACTCGAAAAGGATGTGGAAGAATTTGTGCGTAGTATACCAGAAGGTCAAGTTTGATAGGCATAAGGCACAGGGATTGTTACAGCCTTTACCCATACCCACCCGCCCCTGGGAAAGTATTGCAATGGATTTCATTTTTGATCTCTTGAGAACACAGAATGGTCACGATGATTTTTCGATAACATGGCATGCCTGAGACGATTGTCTTCGACAGAGACCCCAGATTTATGAGTTTTTTTTGGAAGGCAATTTGGGAGAACATTGGTACGCAGTTGCAGTTCTCGTCATCATTCCACTTGCCAATTCAATGGTTTTAGATTTATTGAAGTCTTGTATCTCGGATTAAAAGACTCAATGGGAAAAGAACTTACCTTTGGTGGAATTTGCCTACAATAACACGATACACTCTTCGACGGGGAAGATGCCATTTGAGATTGTTGAAAGTGTTGCGAAGGTTCTATCCTTCCTGAGCACGAAAGATTAGATATTTGAAGCGAATGAATATTCGCGAGATTTGGATACGGCTTTTGCCGAGGTTCGCGAGACTTTGCAGAAGTCTCAAGAACGACAGAAAAAAGGCAGCGGATCGCCATCGTCGCGACTTGAAATTGAACGAGGATGATTGGCTGTTCTTACGTTTTGAGAAGGCACGCCTAAGAAAGAAAAAGGGAAAGGAGAGGCTTTTTCCAAAGCTTAGTATGCGATACTATGGACCTTTCCAGATTACTGAAAAGATAAATGACGTCTCCTTCCGATTGAAAGTGTCGGATACTTGGAGGATTCACAATGCATTGCATGTGAGTCTCTTGAAACCTTGATGATGGGGAGCCTAATGAGCAACTCGAAGTGAAAGAAAATGAGGAGACCCTTGTTCTTGAACAGATTTTGGCACATAGGGATCCGAAGAAAGGTAAAGTCCGAAGGCGGTTCTTGGTTAAGTTCAAGAACTATCGTGCATTTGATGCGAAGTGGATGGAGGAGGAGGACCTAACAGATTCTCCTTGGATTGTGAAACTTTACCTCGATGCTTTTGGTTTAGCATAGTCTATTCCAAACGGAACCCAGAATTCAGCTTGGTCGGAGATCTAGTGCAGTGGGATGCACAAGAGGGGAGTCGCTCCGCTCCTTTGTCAACAGATGCCTTGATTTTGATACTAAAGTCACTGATGTCTCTTTGAGCTTCAGGGATACTGAGAGTTGACAGTATTCTGCTGGATGACTTTATGAAATGGAATTCTTGATAATGATACTGATTTGTTCTTGACTTCTTTTGAGTGCAGGAACTTATAGACGAAACGACTGTAGCATTTTGGTCTGATTGATCTCGAATAGACATGGTTGCAGTAGGGGTTAGTCAATCGGACATTGATAAGGTCCCGATTGGACCTAGATGTGATTACTAGCTACATTGCCGATAAGTCATGGTCTAAGATCCGAATGAATGTTGAATGTCCTGTGATGTCTAGTGATGTCCTGTGATGTGACTGTCGATTTGGTACATGTGCTAGATGTGTGTCTGTCACAAAGTGATGATGTGGCAGACAGCAGAAACCCTAATTTCTGCCAGAAACCCTAAAATTCCTGCAAACCCTAATTTCTGCTAGAAACCCTAATTTTCGGAAATCGCGGAGGCTGAATTTTTTTTTCTTTTAAAAAGATGAGCGACGCAAATTTCGCTTTTTCTCTACTTAAATGAGAAAGAGAGAGAGAATGCTTTTGCTTTCATGTTTTGACTCTCTGTGAGAGAGAGAGAGCAGTTGCTTTTGATTTGAAGCTTTTGGGGCTCTGCTTTTGGGCATCCCTTGTAACCTTTAAATTAGTGGTGAGGGCCTCACTTCTCAGGGCATCTGGACGCAGAGTCTGAGAGTGAAACCCTAACCGTGCTTTTGTACTTTGATGATTGATTAATATAAAAAGAAATACCGAAAGGGGCGCCAGTCTTTGGGGCCAATATCTCTAGGCATGGAACTCCGCCGGGCCAGTGCAAATCTATTGTGATCTGTGAATTGTTTTGAAGTGGTTATTTGGTGCTGTCGCGATTGATTCTTGACTTGGAGTGTCCAAGTCTGTTACAGTGGTATCAGTGCACGGCCGATTTCTCTTCTACGGGAAATCCGATCCCCGAATTTTTTTCCGCGGCATCTATGGCTTCAGGCAATGATCAATCGACTCCCTCTGCATCTGGAGATGCGGGCTGGGATCACAACGAAGATTCAGGCAGAGAGTATGGCCCGCCTCGGCCTACTCAGGCGGAGCAAAGAGAGATGGAGCGTCGTCAATTGATTGGCGATGCAACAAAGATAATGCTCAATTTTGCCAAGGACTCGAAGATGGCAAAATATATGAACCAGACCTCTCTGAAAGAGGTACAGATGGAGTGGCAGAGAACCACAACACCACTCCCGAAACCCGCTCTCAAGAAACCTTCTGCCTCCAAGAAATATACGGAGAAGGAACTAGAGAACGTGGTTGATGCACGGATTGCTCAGCTTTTTGACACGCAAAAGAAAGCCAAAAAGCACGGCAAAAAGCAGAAGAAAGGCACTGACTTCCCGGGATATTTGGGTCGTCGGTCGACATTTGACAAGGCAAAGAAATTGAAGAAGCGCGTCAAGTTTGAAGACCTACCGAGTTCTTCTTCTTCTTCTTCTTCTGACAGTTCTTCTAGCTCCTCGGATTCGAGTGAAGAAGACAGAAAAGGTAAAAAGCGAAGCAAGAAGCAACGCTTTGGAAAGGGCAAGAGAAAGGCAAAGAAGGCTAAATCTCGTCCAGAGACTGACAGTTCTACTGAGGACTCGTCTACAGACAGCTCAGATTCCGATGACGGAAAGTTTTATGCGAACAAGAAGAATTTTTACAAAGCCAACCAATATGACTTTCTCGAAGATAAAAGCAAGAAAGTCCGAGAGTTTAAGGAAGGTGGCCACTCGATCAAGTTTGATACTTTTCAGGATACTCAGATGCTTCGAAGGCTTTGTCTTTTATACAGCAGTTTGACATCGCTTTCGCGGGAGGACGCTATTCAGAGCACTCCAAGATTCGGAGAGCTGCCTCTTACTTTAAGGGGAATGCTCGTACTTGGTGGTCCACGCTTCTATTAAGCAAGACTGTGCCAGTTACATGGCTGAAATTCAAGAGGCTTTTTATTTCTTCTTGGTTGACTCAAGAGTTTGAGCGAGATATACGAGCTGCTTGGAACCATCTCCGGATGACCAAGAGCGATACAGTGAATTCTTATTGTGAAAGATTCTGGAGCTCTTTTCTACCCGCCTCTTCATTCAAGAAGATCTCGTTCAGAGAACAGATTGAGCGGTTTACCTTGGGTCTACCTACAAAGATCCGAAATCACTGCTTGGAACAGAAGTCAGCTTCTGTTCAGGAGTCGATGAGTCATGCGAAGCGGGGCTTTGCCATTCACTCTGGCAGTCTGACCTACCCCACAGATGAGGCCACGACACAACGAGCCGAACAGACTTCTGGGAATGAAAGTAGAATGAAAAAGAGCAACCCAGAGAAAAAAAAGGATGCACGACCCAAGCTTACTCTTGAGGAGAGAGCTCGCTTCATCAGAGAGGGGAAGTGCTTTGGATGCGGGGAACATGGACATATTTCCGCAAAGTGCCCTGATAAGGCACAGAAAGAACAGAATGATAAAGACGACGACAGGTCTGAGAGTTCGAGAGCAGCTGAGGAATGTGGCAGAAAAGGCAGATAGAAAAGCAGAACTGGCACCACATGGCGTGGGACCTGCACCGAATCTAATGAATGAAAGTACAAACTTTACCGCTTTCGGGGGCAAAGTGAAGGATCAGGAAGCTCTTTTGAAGGAGCCAAGGCCAACTTCTTTTCACTTGGAATTGGCGGCTCGATTTGGAACTACGCCCGATAGACTGACGCCACAGGCGGAGGTAGTTCGACTGGCACCCGGATGGGATGTTGCCATTACACCGAGCATTGGCAAACTTCGTTTGCAATGACAGGGGTGTTACGCGAGTGACGTTCTACTCGGGATCCCTTGGTACCACAAGAACTACACCGTGGTTGACTACCGGGCCGAGAAAGCGACTTTGATAAATGAAGGGCTTAGAGATTGTACTTGATGAACTTCAGTTTTCTTACTCATTCTTTTGGGAGAACTGAACGATGGATAAAAGTTGAATATGTTTTTACCTGAAGAAAAGAACGCCAAGATTTTTTTCTCCACGCTCATGCCGATTGCTTTTGAGAGGGCCTGAAGATCATACCATTGATCTGATATCTGGAAGCACGCCACCGAATCGGCCACCTTATCGTGTGAGCCGAGTACAGAATAAAAAGATTATGAACTCAGTGAAAGACCTCTTGGAAAAAGGTCTTGTCCAGCCTAGTACTTCACCGTATTGCTCTCCAGTGTTGTTGGTTTTGAAGAAAGACGGATCTTGGAGAATGTGCATTGATTATAGCACTCTCAACGAAATCACCATCAAGAACAGATTTTCGATTCCTAGGATCGATGATATACTCGACAGGTTACAGGGATCCTCGTGCTTTAGCAGGATTGACTTGAAGAGTGGATATCATCAGATCAGGATAGCGCCAGGAGATGTCTACAAGACAGCTTTTCGGACGACTTTTGGGTTATTTGAGTTTTTGGTGATGCCTTTTGGCTTAACCAATGCTCTTGCGACATTTAACCGGATGATGGACATGATTTTTCGAGAGTACAGGCTATTTGTTGGCACTTTCTTTGACGACATCATTGTTTTCTCCAAGAATGAGGCAGAACACAAAGATCATCTGCTTCAAGTCTTTCAGGCATTACGAGATCACACATTAGTGATTAATGCTAAGAAAAGTGAATTTTTCCTACCAGAGATACACTTTTTGGGACACATTGTGTCAGCAGCACAGCAGGAGTGCAAATGGACCCGGCCAAGATAGAGACTATCCGTGATTGGCCCGATTTGAGGAATGTCCATGAAGTTAGAAGCTTCTGGGACTGTGTTCGTACTACAGGCTGTTCATACGAAAGTTTGCAGAGGTTGCTTCCCCTTTGCATACCTTGACACAGAAAGGAGTACCTTTTTCGTGGGGACCCACAGAGGTGACTACCTTTCAGACATTGAAAGAGAAATTCACTACAGGACCAGATTTGACTTTGCCAGACTTGCAGAAGATTTGACCTTGACACAGAAAGGAGTACCTTTTTCGTGGGGACCCACAGAGGTGACTGCCTTTCAGACATTGAAAGAGAAATTCACTACAAGACCAAATTTGACCTTGACACAGAAAGGAGTACCTTTTTCGTGGGGACCCACAGAGGTGACTGCCTTTCAGACATTGAAAGAGAAATTCACTACAAGACCAGATTTGACTTTGCCGGACTTGCAGAAGTCATTTCAAGTATTTTGTGATGCTTGTGGTCGTAGTCTGGGTACGGTTTTGATGCAAGAAGGCCATGTCATAGCTTACGAGAGCCATTTGTTCTCTAGGCCGGAGATGACAGCACAGATCTATGGGAAAGAGCTTTTGGTGGTTATCCATGCTCTTACTCAGTGGCGGCATTACCTACTCGGAGCGGATTTTACTGTCTTTACAGACCATCAGAGTTCCAGATTGTCCATGTGCAGGGACGGAAGAATGTGGTGGCAGATGCTTTGTCTCGGAAACGGTTGGTTCTGGCTATTTCCGCGATACATCATAGGAGCTTCGAGGATATGGTCGATCAGTATGCTACAGATACAGATTTTGTAGATATTTTCACACGGATACGGGATGGGGAGACAGTAGCGGGATACTCCCTTCGGGAAGGCTACTTGATGAAAAAGACTGTTGTGCGTTACACAGCCGTTGAGGGAAAAGGTTATGACTGAATGCCACTGTCCACCTTTTACGGGTCACCGCGGCATTGCTACCACCATGAAAGGGGTAGAGAGATACTTCCCTGGGCCGAGACTCAAAAAGGATGTGGAAGAGTTTGTGCGTAGTTGCTCAGTATGCAAGAAGGTCAAGTTTGACAGGCATAAGGCACAGGGATTGTTACAGCCTTTACCCATACCCACCCCACCCCTGGGAAAGTATTGCAATGGATTTCATTTTTGATCTCCCGAGAACACTGAATTATCACGATGATTTTCCGATTACATGGCACGTCTGAGACGATTGTCTTCGACAGAGACCCCAGATTTATGAGTTTGTTTTGGAAGGCAATTTGGGAGAACATTGGCACGCGGTTGCAGTTCTCGTCATCGTTCCACTTGCAGACTGACGGGCAATTTGAGATTGCCAATTCAGTGATTTTAGATTTATTGAAGTCTTGTATCTCGGATAAGAAGACTCAATGGGAAAAGAACTTGCCTTTGGTGGAATTTGCCTACAATAACACGATACACTCTTCGACGGGGAAGACGCCATGTGAGATTGTTGAAACTGCTGCGAAGGTTCCATCCTTCCTGAGCACGAAAGATTATAAATTTGAAGCGGATGAATATTCGCGAGATTTGGATACGGCTTTTGCCAAGGTTCGCGAGACTTTGCAGAAGTCTCAAGAACGACAGAAAAAGGCAGCGGATTGCCATCGTCACGACTCAAAACTGAAGGAGGATGATTGGGTGCTCTTACTTTTGAGAAGGCACGCCTAAGAAAGAAAAATAGAAAGGAGAGGCTTTTTCCAAAGCTTAGTATGTGATACTAAGGAACTTTCCAGATTACTGACAAGATAAATGATGTCTCCTTCCGATTGAAACTGCCAGATACTTGGAGGATTCACAATGCATTGCATGTGAGTCTCTTGAAACCTGTTAAGGGTGATGTGCCTGATGATGGGGAGCCTGATGAGCAACCCAAAGTGGAAGAAAACGAGGAGATCCTTGTTCCTGAACAGATTTTGGCACATAACGATACGAAGAAAGGTAAAGTCCGAAGGCGGTTCTTGGTTAGTTCAAGAACTTTCCTGCATTTGATGCGAAGTGGATGGAGGAGGAGGACCTAGCAGATACTCCTCGGATTGTGAAACTTTACCTCGATGTTTTGGTTTAGCATAGTCTACTCCAAACGGAACCCAGAATTCAGCTTGGCCGGAGATCTGGTGCAGTGGGATGCACAAGAGGGGAGTCACTCCACTCCTTTGTCAACAGATGCCTCGATTTTGATACTAAAGTCACTGATGTCTCTTTGAGCTTCAGGGATACTGAGAGTTGACAATATTCTGCTGGATGACTTTATGAAATGGAATTCCTGATTATGATACTGATTTGTTCTTGACTTCTTGTGAGTGCAGGAACTGATAGCCGAAATGACTGCAGCATTTTGGTCTGATTGATCTCGAATAGACATGGTTGCAATAGGGGTTAGTCAATCGGACATCGATGAGGTCCTGATTGGACCTAGATGTGATTGCTAGCTACATTGCCGATAAATCATGGTCTAAGATCCGAATGAATGTTGAATGTCATGTGATGTCCTGTGATGTCTGGTGATGTCCTGTGATGTCATGTGATGTGACTGTCGATTTTGTACATGTGCTAGATGTGTGTTCCTAGTACGTAGGTACTAACAGTCAGTGTCTGCTAAGACGGTTTATGGCTTTTGTCGGTTTTGCAAGCGTAATCGCGGTCGATTACAATGCTTTCAAGAGGGGGGTATGTCACAAAGTGATGATGTGGCGGACAACAGAAACCCTAATTTCTGCCAGAAACCCTAATTTCCGGAAATCGTGGAGGTTGATTTTTTTTTTTTTTTTCTGTGGAAAATGATGAGCGACGCAAATTTCGCTTTTTCTCTACTTAAATGAGAAAGAGAGAGTGGTCTTCACCCTGCACCAAGCCTTGAATAGACTGCTATACCTTTTGTGGGTCTTCCACTTGATGAAAGTGTGTAAGAAAAGCATGTCTTACATTTCATAAGTCATAACCTGAGGAGGTTGGGTTGATTGTAGCTCCTTTTTGTAGCCTTCCAATCATTCCCTAGCATCTCCCTTTAAACAAAAGTAATTTACAGCACCAACGCTGGGTCTTGCTTGTTAGCAAGAAGGCAAGCAAACTCCATTTGCTCAATGGCACCTTTGGCACTTTCATTTGATTTCCCACTAAACTCCGGAAATAAATTGAAGGTAGCTTGAAGCGATTCCTCGGTGGCGGGCACCAAAACACTGTTGGGCAAAAGAAAAAGTGGGACATCTCTATAGCTTTACAACCCAAGAGCGTTAAAACTTCAACCTTAGCACGAAAATGTATACCAAACCACTCTTAGTAAACCCCAACCAAAAGGCCTATGCTCCCTTGGGAATTTACAAGCACACGCCCACCCAAAGGACCATAGCACATAGGAGCAAAACCTTGCCAAAGCACGGATTTACGGCACACGTTGACCAATGCATATGAAGACAAGGGCCTTCCCTTTCACAATTGAACATCACAAACCCACAACTTCAGCATCAATTCCACAATTCATAGATACATGCCCTCCCAATCTGTCTGCACATAATTTGCCACTGGGCTGCCATAGCCATAACCTTGCAGAGAACTAGTCGTAACTTGAAGAGCACAACTCCAATTGGGGCACTTTAAAGCTTGGAAGAAAGCTTGAAAAATAATTGGCGAGAAAGCTTAAGATGACCAAAATTGAATCTACACGCCGCTACATGCAAAATTGACGTGAACAGAGAGTTGTCCCGATAGGACTATACGTAGAGAAGGCATCAAAAACCATCAAGGAGGCACAACGAGCTAAAACCTGCAAATTTCTGGACTTTGTTTGTAACTTTTTAAAGTTTGTACATGAGTTTTAGTTATATACAAGTCTCACTTCAAAAAAACTCACTAACGGGCACATACAGTAATTCGACGCTGCCGCTATGCTAGTGACTTGTCTTGCATGTACATGTGCTTGCCTAAAAAATCCACAAAAAGAAAGCCCACTCACCCTTTTGAAATTGGGCGTCATGTCCATATATACAAATTTACAAAAAATGAGGTGTCGAAAATGCGCCCAACAATGCGTTTTGATAGAGGTTATATACTACGGTGGGCATCTGACATGACGTCCATATAGTTTTAGGTTGGAGAAATCCAACGAGCCATTCCCCGCGTCGATCGGATTCCCAAGTGGCAGATGTGTCACAGTTTCACCCAGAAACTGACCCCCTGGTCCAATTTATTAATAAATCATTTTTATGATTTAATTTGTTGGGTCTGGTGCCCTACATAGCCCTTAGCAAATTTATAAGTCAAAAATTGTGCCTAACAAGGGAGCCCTCAGCCTAGCATTTTCAGTCAGATTGGACTAGCGCTAGCAGAGGAGAGCCATCAGTCTAGTGCCCTATCTCTTTGGAGGAGGCCTAGTGTTAGTAGAACACCAGATCTTGCGCTTTTGCATGGTTCAGCCAACATTTGTGTTAATGAAGAAGATTTCTCTCTACATGGCTCCTTTTGTTACAGGCTTGGACACTCAAAGCGAGAAATCAATAGCAACACACGAACAGAAACTTCAAAATCACTGAACTTAGATATGTGAGAGAGAGAGAGAGAGAGAGAGAGAGAGAGAGAGAGAGAGAGAGAGAGAGAGAGACGGCACGGCAGAGTTCCGCGCCCAAAGAGACTGCCCCCAAAGACTGCCGCCCCTTTCGGTATTTCTTTATTTTTGCTCACAGTAAGGTACAACTCCCGAGGGTCCTCTGTGCCCAGATGCGACGAAGGTGTGCGAGCGTCGAGCGAGGAGGGGGGTTTACAGGCAATGACAAGATGAAAGCAGGAGCAGCCAGCGCAGGGTATCCTAATGCTAGGCTTCATCATGGCTGAGTTTACCCTGCATCTTGAACTTTGACAACATTTCAGCACCTAGGCCTTTGGATAGATGTATGCTTATGTGGGTGTGTACAGTCACTATTGGGCATTTATGATGTTGATGGGGATCTCTTAGTATACACTCAATATCTGCATGATGGTGCTGATGCGTATATTTTCTTGTGGATGAGCACTTGCTCTTTCCTTTATAGGCGAATCTAGATTCATTTAGGTATATATTACGGTTATGTAGTGCACATGCAAATTTCATGGGTTGAAGTTCTGTCTGAGTCGCCGGGGTGAAGTTTCATCTGAGTCACAACTAGCTGATAGTATGTTCTATCTTCAGCGCTATTCTTCCAGAAGACACATCTCTAGAGCCACAACTAAAACTGCATATGAAAACCTCATATCCATGTAAGCTCATGGGTGTATTTTTCACTTGCGTACACGCATAGACACAGACACACACGAAGGTTAGCTTTTGTTTTCAAATTTTTTATAAAATCAAACAAGATTCTGTCTGTTTCCCAAGTTACCTGCCATCTATAATTATGTTTATTTTCCACTCTTAGCATAAATATAAGATTGCCAGCCATAACGACCCATGTTGAAGTTAGAGCCTCCTTGGTTTGTTTTACCATGAAGGATATAGAAGCTTATGAATGCTACATGTTGTACAGGAGTTGAGCTGATTTTAAGCACAGAGATAGTTAAGGTGGACCTAGCAGAAAAGACACTTGCAAGCTCATTTGGTGGTATTTTCAAATATGGTACTTTGATAATTGCCACGGGGGCAACGGTATGAGTCTTATCTATGCTCTCTCTTAGAAGCCTCAAGCACGAGTTAAATTTTGATTTACATATGCATTATGGTTAGTAGTTAGATCAAAGACCATCAATGGGTATGGAAAGCTTATTGAAGAACGATCTGGGTCCTTGCAGTTCATCAAGCTGAGTGATTTTGGTGTCCAAGGAGCTGATGCCAAGGGTATATACTATCTTAGAGAGATCGATGATGCAGACTCTCTTGTTGAGGCAATCCGTGCAAAACCAGGAGGGAAAGCAGTGATTGTTGGTGGAGGCTACATTGGTTTGGAACTTGCTGCAGATTTGATTATCAACAAGCTAGATGTTACCATGGTGTATCCAGAACCCTGGTGTAGTGAGTATCCCTCTCGACAGTGAGCTGGTGTTGAATCTATGACTTGCAGATCATGCAGTTATCCATTTTTTCTCCTCCCTTTGCAGTGCCTCGTCTCTTCACATCAGAAATAGCAGCATTCTATGAGGGATATTACCAAAACAAAGGCGTGAAAATTGTTAAGGGAACAGTTGCTACAGGCTTTGAGTCTGATGCTTCTGGAAATGTAGGTTTTGTTTTTAAGAAGCACTAGTGTACTTTTTTCCTTGCTGTCGTTTTGAGTGATGGACTGTTTATTATTCAGGTGAACCTTGTGAAATTGAAAGATGGCCGGGAGCTCCCTGCTGACATCGTTGTTGTTGGTGTTGGTGCACGGCCGCTTGTAAGCCTATTCAAGGGGCAGGTGGAAGAAGAAAAAGGAGGCATAAAGGTTTGTTGTTTGTATTTCTGTCGCATACGTGCTTTTTCTGTTCATCATCAGTAAGGAAGGTACCTGCACGGCTAATAGACTGGTTGCTGCTTAAGAACATATAATTAATCTTATATGCCTGGATAGGTCCATTGCAATCATTTCAATTTTGCTTAGACTCTATCAAGTTGCTAGCTGAAATAAAATGGTTTTATCTTTTTAAACAAGCAAACTAGGTGTCCCTTTGTATACAAGTATCCCTGAAGGTCTGAAACTGAAGTATTATTTTTGAACAGGTTGATGCCTTCTTCCAAACCAGTGTTCCAGGTGTCTATGCTGTTGGTGATGTGGCAACTTTTCCTATGAAAATTTTTAATGACAAGAGGAGGGTCGAGCATGTTGATCATGCAAGGAAATCTGCTATTCAAGCAGTTCAGGTATACTTTCAAGTGATTTGTACAATCCCTTTTGGTATGCAAGGAATCTGAAGATCTCAATATATTCTCTGCCTGTAGGAATAGCCTCAAAGGTAGCAAGTTGGGTGATTAGTATGTGTAGAAAAATATTTTTCTGTGTTAAGTATGAATGTGTGCATTTGTGTGTGTGTGCATCTTACACATTACAATTATAGCTGTATATAGTATTTGTGAGTGTTTCAACATGGGAATATCTATAATCTATGTGCCAGCAATTCTCCGAAGCTTAATGTGTATTCTGGATAGCCTGCTACCTGCTATGTCTTTTGACCAGTTGCCTCCCTGCTCTCGTTGTGGTGGAATGGCTTCTCTTGAATGTGTGCGGAACGGCTTCTCTTGAATGTGTGCGGTTGATAGATTGTAACTTCTTAAACATTTAGCATCTAAATGCACACATTGAGTGTTGATTTGAGAGAGAGAGAGAGAGAGAGAGAGAGAGAGAGAGAGAGAGAGAGAGATTTTCAGTTCACTAACTCTGCTCTTCTTTCATGCTCATACTTGGCAGCACATCAAGGCAACAGAGAAGGGGACAAGTGTGGCTGAGTATGACTATCTACCGTTTTTCTATTCTCGGTCATTTGATCTTTCCTGGCAGTTCTATGGTGACAATGTAGGGGATTCTGTGGTCTTTGGACAGACAGACCCCTCAGTGCCAAAGGCCAAGTTTGGGGCTTACTGGATCAAAGATGACAAGATTGTAGGTGCCTTCTTGGAGAATGGTTCTCCTGAAGAGAATAAGGCCATTGCCAAAGTGGCCAGAGTGCAGCCCCCTGTTACTAGCAAAGAGGCTCTTCTAGCTTCCGGCCTTGAGTTTGCCTCCAAGATATAGTTCCCATTCCCACATAATTTTTTTCGCAAGACACAAGAGTTCTCTGTTAATTACAATTTGTAATTTATTGCTATTGAAATAAGTAGAAGTTTTGGGTAGCTGCTCTCTCTCTCTCTCTCTCTCTCTCTCTCTTCCCAACACTCACCGGAATTTGAAAAGGGAAACCTAAATGTGTAGCTAGGTGCCAAAGGGGTATCGCCAAGTTGAACTCTAAGAGGAGTGCAAACATGGCCAATTTGAAAATTTGCATGGATGGGGCCTTATCAAATCTATATATGTAGCAATATAGCTTGTAACCATTCATTGCTCCGTCTTAACTACAGACAATACAAGTAGCATATCAACATAACACTCATTTAGCATGTCATTAAGCCAGGATTCTCTCAAGAAGTAGAGAGCGTGTGAAGCAAGGGGTTCTCACCAAATGCAATCACCTATTGGTTGTGCTTCGTGAAGGCATATGGCATGATGGAGCAACTTGAAATGTATAATCAACTTCTTGGGCTAATATTTAATGTGATGGAGTTTCTCACCATGGTTTTTGTGACTTGCAACATACTATAGTACTCGCCCAATTGGAGAAGGGTAAGGAATCTTTGAGATGTTTTTGACAAAGGCAAAGTGAGGCCTTCTCTCTAGAGACAATCACCTCTCTTTGCTTCTTGAAGGCATGACACATTATGCCGGAAGTTGACATGATCAAACGAATGAGCTCTTGAAAATAACACATGGTGCTTGGACATATTTAAACATATTCTCAGTTCATCAAAATCTAACCCAATATATTGGAGAATCTCTCTATCCTCTCTCCTCCAAAGCAGGACACATTACATCCAAGTCATTATCGTGCTTTGCGTACCTCACACCTATAGAGACCCAAGTTGGGGGAGATAGTCATAGTTTACAGACTTATTTCACAGAGCTACACCCCTCCCACTCCCAAACCCACCGAGGGGAGTGACCCTTCAACAACAGGTTGAGGCAGCTAGAGGCCCAGCCCCACGACTCCCCACTGCAGACAAATTGAGGAGATTTGGACTTGAGCACATCGAGTTGTCGAGGAGAGACGAGTCCAGAGGGCAGCTCTTGCTCTCGACCCTCCCATACCACAATTTACACCCCCCCTTAGCATAGGATGGGACTAGCTAGATTGATGCATTTGCATGGTTGTACTACCTTGAGCATACAAACATATCCCTAGTACTAGAACTCCACCCATCCCCATAAGTCCTTTTTTGTTTATTTTGCAGTAGCCCACTGTACTTGATTGGTCTCATAGGCCAACTTTGACCTCAACAAGTATGCCAAATCTAATGGATGTATTTACGAATGTAGTCTTTTGATATGGATAGTACCTATTTATCTTTAAATTACTTTGTTTTTGGGAGGGGACCTCTCATATTTCTGCATTAGCAATTTCAATTCTACGCTTCTGGGAGGATATAAACTCTCACGCCCCCTCTCAAGGCCCCTCCTCTCGCTTAGCAACCTCCGATTGGCTCCCCACCTTGCAACCCCAGGAGCTATCCCATCTGTTGCATCAGTCTATTGCCAACAGCAACCTCGATTGAATCCCCACCCTGCAGTTCCCCGTAGGCCAATCTCTTGCGAGAGGTCACAAGTCGTCAACACAACGTCAAGAAGGGAGCTCTCCGATTGAAGCAATGAGGTAATGGCTTGAAGCACTCTGACTAGGGTAGAGGAGCCAGTTTAGAGGCGCTGAAATCTTGGTGCCTCTAGCTCCAGTTATACAAAGCCATTCTAGGCGGGGGGAGGGTGCGTCTGATGCGTCGTGACATCGCTCATCTTTAGCAAAAGAGGGTAGCACGATCGCTACTCCACAACTCAAACGCGACAGAGATTTTGAAATCCTTTGTAACAAGGTCGTCTACAGTAGACGGGGCACTGGGGTAAAGGGGCCAATAAAAAACCACCCCCCAAAGAAAGGACAATGACACCCCCAATAATAAGACAAAGCTGAACCAACTTTGTGCAATTCAAAAGAATGCTCAACGTTCATCTTTTTTGAAATGCAACCTTTTCATTGGGCAATGGATGACTTTAACCCTTGTTGGCACCCATGTCTTTCTTTTGGGGTTGGTGTGTCTTCTTTTTCACACCCATTTTTGTTACACAGGAATGCATAAATAGATTTATAACTTTCGGCTCCGATCATCAAAAAAGTTGAGATCAATTTTTTCGTAAAGCTCTCGACGAAGCGAATCAAATGAGGTACTGGCTGGTTATAATTGAGCTCGAAGATCGGAGATCTAAGCTCCCTCTCTTAGGTGGCCTTAAGTTGGGGGTTTTACCCTACCTTAAAGTAAAAGTTAAAATTGTTGGCTCAAAGTGTTATTAAATTATGCTTGGCGATTCATAGTAGTAAATGATATAAATTGTGATCTGGGTTATGGAAGATATGTGGTTTACAGTAGTAACTTATTGAAAAGTGTGGTGCAGGAGAGGAAGTATTCAAGATCTGAACCACTATGACCCACTCCTCAGGTGTTGTATGTTACTCTTCTAAGAGAATTTCTTGAGAACAGCGTTGCAAAATGACTATTTATTGCATTGTGTCCTAACATTTGCAACCTTCCCAGCAAGAAGAAAAATACACATTACGAGGGTTACAATCGAAAACCTTTTCCTATCATTTTACGTGTTCACTAAGGTTACCGTTGTGCTGGCTGCTGTAACTCAAGCATGATTCGACCTATGAGCAGAAATTCGCACTGTCACACCGAGTTACCTTTCCTTGAGTAGTTTAAGGCAAGTCCCGTAAGGCGTGAGGTATTGGACTCTTTGAGAGGCTGTGTACACTTTGACATGTTGAGCTAAAGTATAGAATGTTCCCTAACCTCGAGCTAGATTTTTTGGGCGAAAAAAACACCTTAAAAAATGAACAAATTCTGACATAGAATAATAGGTATCATAAAATCTGAATCTCAAGGCATTTGCTTTGTATTGATTCATTGCCTTAAGGGCTTGAAATGAGATAATTCAACCTTCGTGAGGATGGTCGGTTTTTCCTTGTTATTGGTTCACATGTAGTTGATGTAGGTAGCATTACTGGCCTCTCCACTGCAACCAACCAAGGCAATTTTCAACATGGAGAATCACCAAATCAAGGCTCAGCTATGCCATGCAAGCCTGCCTTGGTTTCTAGTGAAGGGGCAAAAGTCAAAGGTCCTGAAAGTGAGCCAGAAGCCACCGATTTCGTACATTTATCAACCCAGAATGTATTAGGCTCTAAACAGTCTGATTCTGTGGTCATTGGGTCAACAAAGTTCACAGAGCAATTGACAAACTTGAAGACTTGGTGGAAAGATGTTCACGATGCTTACAAATTAAAGAGGACTCTGACACATGGGGTTATGGTACAAGTCCTATTTTTACAGTACACTTGGGACCAAGTGGCCAGATCGAGAAAGTTACGATTGATGAGAAAGAAATTCAAAGGCGACGATCAACAGATGATGGCATTCCAGGTTTTGACAATAGTGGCAACAAGGAACGAGCACAACAAAAGGTATT
Organism: Adiantum capillus-veneris; assembly: GCF_014529385.1. NCBI lineage: Eukaryota > Viridiplantae > Streptophyta > Polypodiopsida > Polypodiales > Pteridaceae > Adiantum > Adiantum capillus-veneris. The sequence goes on along the minus strand of NC_140937.1, from coordinate 139,038,538 downwards.
GCTAGCGCGAAGCATTGCAAAGGATTTGGAGTCAGGAAAGATTGATCTTAACAGACATAGCACTGTGTTCACAGTGGTACAACACCCAAGTAATATGAGAGTTCTACTTGTCGTCAAAAGTTGCTAAAGCAGATTGATGTTAACGTGCACAGAGTTGCTCCTATTTTGAAATGGACTGTGATCAATTGGTACAATATTTTTGTGAGCACTTGGAAGTTGGTGGACCTTCAAAAATGAAGGACTGTATGAAACAATGGAGAACCTGGATTGAGGCAGCAGGCTTATTAAGATAGGTGTGGGCATGGGTTGGAAAAAAAATGTATTTTGTGAGCACTTGGCGGACCTTCCAAAAATGAACCACCATACGTGAGACAAATTAGCTAAAGGGAGAGAATCTCACATGATGGAGAACCAAGATTGAGGCTTATATTAATTAAGTTAGGTGAGGGCATCGCCTTCATTCCACACAATGAATTGAATTTGCACTCAATGGAAGAATTACAATTGTATTGAAATTTAAGGGTGTGTGCAGATTTACATTACAAGAAAGCTCTTAGGCTCAATAATGTTACAAAGAGGAATTAACCAGCTTAATTAAGCTTCAAGACGTTGTAAAACTTGGAAAACGGCGAGGGCTATGGTGGAGGTTTGGAGGATTTAGTTGGATGTAGCGGCAGTACAATGCATGCAGCTCATCGTGCTGTCCAATCAGCTGGTGACACCGCACCAGCTCTTCAATCGACTCTTCGAAATCTAGCAGGAGGTCCTCAGAATAGCATGTCTCGTCTACCATGGTTGCATCATCATACTACATGACATGCTCATCCTCATCATCATCGTTATGGGCACCTGTGTCACGTGCATGGCGTGCATCCACGTCATCCTCGGCGCATGCTCTGTCAGCATGACCCTGTCCTACGGCGATGCCATCCGCCTGTGCAAAGCTGTGCCCTGCAGTCTTGTGGCCGCAACAGTCAAACTCATCACATGAATTTGTGATGATCTCGCTCATGCCATCTGTATCTGCACTGTAATCAAGCCCTGCAGACAGATTTGCGCTATACTGGCTGTAGCTGTCTTAAGACGAGCAGCTGCATTGCCGGCCTGGTGCTAGCTGAAAGCTTGCAGAGGACGCCGTGCTGTAGACGGTCCCTCTCAGAATCCACACTACTGCGACAGAATGCTGTATGTGCTGCACTGAATGCAGTCCCGGAGCTTCCTGCTGTGCAGTTGCTGAGCCGGCTGCTGCAGCTGCTCATCACATTGGCTGACCCCGCTTCCACGTCATGCAAGAGGCGATCCTCGTCGCGGATAATCATGTCGAAGCTGCAATTAAAGGACTCTTCACACTCAAAGGGTTCCTACAAAATGTCGTCGCCAAGATGGGCTTGGTTGTCCAGGACGAGTTGGCACTCGGGAGGGCTTCCTGGTTGACCACGTGGTGGAGCGAAAGGAGTCTGTGTGGGGCCGAAAAGCGCAGCTCAGCAGGTAACAAGTCTTAAAAACAAGGGAAAATTATCAAAATACCCCTCTAATTTGTGGAAATGCCCAAAATACCCTTCAAATTTCAAAAATTCCCAAAATACCCCCGATATTTTGTCATAATTTCGCAAAATACCCCTCAAATTTTCCAAATTTCCCAAAATACCCCCGGTTGTGAGATTAAATTTTTCCAAAGATTAAAAAATTTGTACCTTTCATAAGAAGACTAATTGTCTATCAATACAAGATACTAAAACTAGAATTTGAGTAGGTTATGTAGGCTTTGGAGATGAATTGCTTCATTATTTTTAGATATAATTGCCCTTTTTTGCGAGGTAATTTGTGACAAATTACATGCTAAGCACTCAAATATGGATCTTGATTGTCAAAAAAGAATAAAGGAATGATAAGCTTGAATAATTCAACCAAAATAGATACAAGGGTATTTTGGGAATTTTTGAAATTTGAGGGGTATTTTGGGAATTTCCACAAATTAGAGGGGTATTTTGGTAATTTTCCCTAAAAACAAAAGTAGCAATCCAATGCATGCCATCCACATAAAAAACATACCCTTGCTCGGAAACTCCCCATTGGCCTAAGGTCCTATGGCCATGCCATGGCGACAAAATTCCTCCCCATAGACCCTACCTAACGACAGTGCCAACAAAAGGGGGGCAAAATAGAAAACGGTTTTAGGGGGTAATTAGGGGCATAAGCGCTAGCAAGGAATGAACCACCTCTAGCACGAATGGGATTTTCCCACGCCTGCTCTAAACCGTCTCGCTGCTTGTGCACCTAACTTGGAGCCTACTATTGTTGAACCAAAGGGGGGGGGGGATTGGTCCTTAAAAAGGCACCCAGTTTTTTAGTGGCTCCTCTACCCTAGTTATAGAGTTCCATGGAATCAAATTATAAAGGCCATAGAGAGTATTTTAGTTCTAACAAATGACCCTTATCCATTACTTTCCCTTCTAGGTCACTACCACTAGCTCCCCACGTTTGAGCTCAGTCATAGAAGTGCTTGGAATCTTTTAGGATACCTTTCTTGGTCCAAAACACAGTAATCAAGACGACTGGGGATATGAGCTTGACATCGAGATAGCTCGAGGGTCATTACTACCTAGGCCAACTTCAGGCTAAAATTGATAACTTGAATGGAATGAAATCTATGTTTGAAGTCTCAAGTGTTTAGCTCATTTGCCTTGCACGGTGTCATGTCGTGGCACGTACATAGTGTCAAATAAAAACATTCGCCTCACTCTTGACACTTCTCGATGTATGCAAATAAAAGCAATCATGTACTATTGTGATATATGTTGAAGCGGCTACTGCGATCGCTATCATGTACATACTTATCAGGGTAGTCGTGGCCCTGGATGTGGCGCATTTGCATGCTTTTCCACTTGATAAGATGCTTAATTTGGTTTGACAATGTACATAGTCGAAGTGTTTCATGGTGGTACACTCATCTTGCCTACAAAAAGTGATGCGGACAAAAACTGCCAAAAATAGTAGCTAACAGGCACCATTGCAGAATTGCATAGAAAGTGATCCAAAATGGTATATTGATGAAAATGATGCTTATCTATGCTTTTCATGCTTATGCGAGTGATCCCACAAATTTAGGGATTTTTTGACTGTTTGGGATTTTTCGTATAAAAAATGATATTTTTTGGTTCAAAAATGAGTTGAAAATGACCTAGTTTTGGTCCAAAGTGGAAAAATGGCCAAGAAATTGACACATCAGATCGTATTGCCGTGGGGAAGAGAGAGGGGGTGGCTTTTTACAGAAGAAACCTATAATTTTGCACTACTGTGCAATAACTTCCATGGTTGCCCAATCTATGTGTGAGGCAGTCCCGCCTCTTCATAATCTTGTATCTGAGCTTGTGAGGGAGTGAATTAGGGTTTCCCCTTATCAAAATGGTGTGTGGGATTCAATTTAGAAGCTCATAAATCTCTGCAAGACCAGAAAATCATTGCCGTGAAGGTGGAATCTCGTGCATTCCTATCAACTGTTTGGTGCTACGACTATGTAATTGGGGGCTAGGCTACATGCTAACATGAAAGAGGTTTGGGTTTTGATTGCAATTTGTGCTTGTATGAGCATCGAGGTTTCATGGCTGAAACTTTAGTGTTTTTAAATGGTATTTTTAAGTGAAATTGAATGTGGTTTGGTGATCCTATATCATAATCTCAACTACGAAAATAAGCAATTTCCAAGCACGATAGGAAAGAGGGTTTGTGACTTTGTTGTCACGAACGCTCTTAGATTTTCAGTCACCCTTGGAAAAGGGGTCGGTGATTCTCCACAAACGTTTTTTCACAAAGTGTTTGTGACTCTCATCACGAACTCTCACAGCTAGAGGTTTTGCATCTTCCCAGCTAGACCGTAGACATTCCGACATTTTTGGTGAACCCGACACAAAGCAGCTAGGGTGGGGGTTCAAAAACTTGGTTTGAAAGGTTTAATTACAAATAATTAAATCTATGGATCAGTAAGAGAAACAAGGCATGCGTTTTGATCAAGGCACAATGCAAATGTTTCAATCATTTGCCATGTTTATGCGACAATAACAGGGCTGCAGAAAGAAGGGAGGTGTTATCAACCAAAGCCCTTCAAGCTATTGTGAACAAAATGGACCAATTTGAGGGGAAAGATGTCACAAAGTTTCTTCGTGGTTATGTATAGGAGATGGAGCTACAATGGGTTCCAGAGATGGACATGATTCGTAGTTTTGAGCTTGTTGTGGTCCTCGAGATTAGAGACCATGTAAGGGGAATCAGGGAGGAGCATGGAGAAGGTTGGGAGCAATTCAAATTATCCCTAAAGGAGGAATACTTCATGGAGGACTCTGAAAGGGTTACAAAAAGGACCTTCTTGGAATGGGTTGCAAAGCCAAAAGAAGGACTTTCCATCACCGAATTGTTGAAAGTGTTTGGGGCGGAGCTATGCTCAGCTATCAGGAACAGAGCGAGCCACTTTAGATAGTGAAAAGACTGAATTGTTCCTTCAAGCTGCAGGTTCTGAGCTCCAAGAAAAGTTAGAGCTACTCCTTGAAGACAAGAATACAGAACAAGGTCTAAAGGCTGAGTGGAAAGAGATCGAGGACGCGGTCTCATTGCTTGCTAAGAGGCAACACCGTTGAGATAAAATGGTGGTGAATGGTCCTACTTCTACCTCCAACATGTCTGGGATTCCATCAAAGCCTATTAGTGTGAGTCCAAAAGGTGATAACTCTATGCTTGATGAGCTTGTTAAGGGCATGCGAGAAATGAAGTTAAAGCTGACTAGGCTTGAAGAGAAAGGACAACCTGCATGACGGAAATCCCAAAGCAAAGAAGGATTTGCGCACAGATGCATATGGTGTGATGGCACAGACCATGGTAGAAGGATTTGTGATAGCTTCAATGATGCCTTGAAAAGAGACCTTGTGTTTTTTTAAGGATGGCAAGATCCATCTACAGGAGATAGGTATGCCATTGGGAACTAACTTTGGAAAAGGGGATATGCGGAAGTTAGTGGAGGATATGGCAACTAGTCATGCTATTTCTGCAGTGGAGGATGCTACCTATGGGGCAAAGATAGAGCTAATTCCAAAGAAAGCGTTAAATTCTACTCCAGATGATTTTGAGGAGGTTGATAGCTTGTGGCCATATGGAGTAGCCTCAACCGAAAAAGGGAAGGTAACTAAACAGGTATTACATGAAGCTGGTGATTGCCTATGCCATACAACAGATTAGGATGACCCTATGGACTCTTTATCAGTGCATGCCTATCTTGCAAAATGCTATAACAATGCAATTATAAAAGAGAAGCGTAGACGTGAGAATGGAGATGCAGGTCCTTCTACTTCAAAGAGGGTTACAAGAGCCGGAGGAAGAAAGGATGCAGGACCTTCTTATGAGGCTCCACCACATGTGCCTTCTCTATCGAGATTCCTATGGAGGAGGCATCTATAGGGAAGTAGAGAGAGCAAGGAAAAGCCAAGGCGAAAGGCCCTGCATACAAACTACAATCTAACATTGAAGCTGCCACAAACTTAAAGCAGGTATTAGAGAAAAAGATTTTGAATAGCAAAGTTGATTTTATCTTAGGTGAAGTACTTGGCATTGCTAAACGCGATTTTCATGAAGAAATTATAGATATCATAAAAAGAAAGAGGCAAACTCTCACTGAGTCTATTCCTCCACAGTCTGAGGGTGAAGGGAGTCACTTAAGGCACATGGGATACATGTCCAAGAGAGTGATTGCGATGAAAGTGTGGTAGGATGCTACCAGTCTTCTCAAAGAGATGCACATGCTAGATTTACAGATGATGAAGAAGAAGATGAAGCTTCCTATAAAAGCCACTACTCCAAAATTCATCGGGCAAGAGCTACAACAGAAACTTTGGTCAAGGTGGGTGATCTTGAGGAGCCATATGTTGCATTGATAGATCATGGCTCTGAAATCAATCCTATGTCCAAGAGTCTTTACATGAAGAGTAAGTGGCCGATAGACACAGACCATGGGTGGATGATTAGAGCTGCAAATAACTCATCAAGAGAGATGTATGGGGCTTGTCCAAATGTGAAAGTGGCGATTGGTAATGTGAAGGATGATCAAAACTTCTTTGTGCAGGAGATGTCTACCTATCCTCTTATCCTTGGGCAGCCATACATCACAGCCGTTCGCATGGAAACAAAGGTCTTGGATGATGGTTCTGCTTATGCTAGGGTAAAGAGTAGAGATAGGAAGAGAGCTGTGCAATTTTTGACTGTGTGAGTGTGAATCACGAAAGGAACCGCAATAGTCTTTGTGAGTATCCTCTACCAAAAGCAAACAAAGAGTTCAAAAAAAAAAGGGAAATAAGGAGTTTTGGCCATGTACCATTCTCGCCTGACCCAAAGCGAGAATAAGCTTTTTCTATAGGTTTCCACGGATTAACAGAGCATGGGTCAGTATGTTTTATGAAGCTTGAGGATATGAAAAGAAGTGCACGACAATATGTATATAATGTAGAGAAATACATGAAGGAAAATGATTTCATAGAAGATAGTGAAAGCACTTCAGGTTTCTTTGAACAAGTTTCTCATGCAGATACTATGCTTAAGCTTGAGGCTATAATGGACTCTAGAATGCAAGATGGAACCACGTTGTGGAAGTATGCTCTATAAAAATGTATGATGTGATTGAGGCTGTCAAAGATCAGAAATATTTCAATGCTAATGAAGGACTGGAAGTGCATGTCGAGACCAAGTACAAAACAATGGCAAAGAAAGTGAGACCAGTGGCCTTACCTTTTACCATCAGATTGCAAGAACAAGCTAGAGCAAGCTTCTTTGCAGCCGAGTCTCAGGGATCCAAAAAGAAATGGACACAAGTTCACAATGGAATCCCTAAAAGAGATAGAAGTTGGTTGTGAGGAGTTTTCAATAGAAGAAGAGAAGAAGAGTTTTAAAGAAATTCTTTCAAGACATAATAAGGCTTTTACTTTCTAGCCACATGAGATAGGGTGTGTTGATCCTAATGTTGTTGTATCTATGGTGATCTTCACTATCCCTCATGCACCTTGGAATCTATGCCCAATTTCGGTTCCGAAAGCACATTTGCCAAAGTTAATAGAACTACTCAATGAAAAGATTAGCACAGGTATCTTGGAGCCTTCTTATGCGCCATATTCGAACATGTGGTTCATTGTGCCTGAGAAGAATGGATCTTTGCGGTTCATACAAGATAAGCAACCTATAAACAAGGTTACCAACAGGAATGTGGGTACATGACCTATAGTGAATGAATTTACAGAGGCGTTTGCAGGAAGGTCAATTTACTTAATGGGGGATCTCTATTCAGGTACAATCAATTTCAGCTAGATGTTGAGAGTAGAGATTTGACAACAATGAAAACACCTTTGGGACTGGTAAAGATGTGTACCTTACCTCAAGGAGCAACGAATTCAGCTGCACATATGATGAATGGGATGAACAAGGTTCTACGTGACTTCAAACCTCAAAATCACAATGCCATTTCTTGATGATGTGCCCATCAAAGGATGTGAAGACAAAGATAAAGATGAAGGTGTGGATTCAAGGGAGTGCCGTAAGTTTGTTGCAAACCATATCAAAGATTGTGAGAAGATTTTGTCAAGGCTGGAAGAAGTTAATCTTACCCTGTCAGGAAAAAAATTTGTATTTGGAGTTAATGAAGTGTTGATTGTGGGGCATATGTGTGGTCCTTATGGTAGAAGGCCTTGTCCAAAAAAGATGTATGCAATCAAAAACATGAAAGAAACATGTACAACTATAACTGAAGTTCGAAGATTTCTTGGTGCTTGCGTCTTCTATCTTATTTGGATACCACAATATGCACACGTAGCAGATTTCCTTTATAGGTTGTTGAGAAAGAATCGGAAGTTTTGATGGGAAGAAGAGCACACAAAAGCCATGACAAAGCTAAAGAAGCTACTTATTTCATCGCCAACCTTGAGAAAGGTAGACTCTACATGTGAGAGACCTGTCATTGTGACAGTGGACACAAGTCCTACAGGAATAGGATGGGCAGTAGGGCAAGATGATGATGAAGGAAAAAGTTATGAGGTGAGATTTGAAGCCAAGATTCTGAGTTCTCGCCAACGAGATTATGCACAAATAAAAAGGGAACTATTGGGGGTGGTTACATCATTGGGGTGTGACAAGGAGTACTTGATAGGGGCATCAGTGGTTGTGGAAATTGATTGTTTTCCTCTTCTTGAAATGATCACAAACTGTTCGACTCTTGATATTGCAATGTTGCGATGGATAGCCTACATAAAGTCCTTGAATCCTGAGTTCAAGCATATTGCAAGGAAAGAAAATCCAATGGCAGATATGCTATCTAGGGCAAGGTATGAAGATGAACATGACATGTTTATTGAGGGAGATGATGTAGGCACAAAGTTTTATACTATTGATCATGCAAAGAGTAGTCATGCATGTTTTGTGTCTTCACTTGAGTCCTTTTCAGAGGAACTATATGAGGATGAATGGCTCTTGACAAGTAGCTACTTAAGTACTCTATAGAAGCAGGATGATTGGAATGAGCAGGAATTTAAGAGGATAAGAAGAAAAGCATATGGATACTTCCTGAGGGATGGCTACTTATGGAAGCATCCTAAACAAAGAGATGGAACACCATTGCGTGTAGTATGCGATAAGGTTACTCAACAACAAATCATCATGGAGTTCCATGAAAGTTTATGGGAAGGACATCGAGGTATATGGGCAAGATGTATGTAAGTTCCTTCTTGAAGATGTGATCTTTTGCTATGGATGTGTGGAAAAGAAAACTGCAAATAGAGGAGAATTGGATGCTGATGAAGCAAGGGAATTCTTCTCTAGAATGGGCATCAAACTAGCTTTAACTTGTGCTTATAACCCAGAGGGTAATGGCAAAAGTGAAAGAGGGAATCCTCCAATAATCAAAGATTTAGCTAAGGCTTGTGAAGGTAAGCTTGGAGAGTGGCCAAGGTTACTGCCATTTGCATTGTGGGCTGACCGTACAACACATAGTTCAGTCACCGGCTATATGCCTATTGAATTGATGTATGGTAAAAAACGTGTGATGCCAATTGAAGGTGTAGTTCTTACATGGAATGTATTGCCATGGGAAGATGGAATGGGTAGAGAATACCTTCTTGCATTGCGCATACAACAATGGAAAAGAAGGCTTGAAGATGTTGAGCTTGCAAAACTCGACTAAAGAATGAAGGTTGAAAAACAAAGATAGATTTGACAAGAGGCATAGGCTCAAACCAAAAGACATTGAAGAAGGTGATTGGGTGTTGGTTTATGATAGTAGTCTTGAAAAACAACTCTCTACAATAAGGAAGCTTACAAAGAGATGGTTTGGTCCTTATGTTGTTAAACATGTGCATGAAATGCAACTTACACTTTGCGTGAACTGGATGGGACAGAAATGAAAATTCCCATTGTAGGAAAAAGAATTAAATTATTCAAAAGAAGAGGGGATGATGATCCATTTGATGCACAACCAAGTGAAGAGGATGATGAATCCAACTATATGCAAACTGAGGATGAAAGTGAAAATATGGCGTTTGACCGTGAGTTTTAATGCTTTACAAATGTTGTTGTGGCACATACCGGAGGATGTGCAGGTTTAGAGGGGGTGGATGTCGTGCCATGGCACGTACATAGTCTGAAATAAAAAGATTCATCTCACTCTTGACACTTCTTGATGTATGCAAATAAAAGAAATCATGTACAGATTGTGATATATGTTGAAGCGGCTACTGTGGTCGCTATTATGTACATACCTATTCGAAGAGTCGTGGCCTTGGATGTGGTGCATTTGCATGCTTTTCCACTTGATAAGATGCTTAATTTGGCTTTACTATGTACATAGTCCAAGTGTTTCATGGTGGCACACTCATCTTGCCTATAAAGAGTGATGCGCACAAAAACTGCCAAAAATAGCAACTAATAGATGCCATTGCAGAATTGCATGGAAAGTGATCCAAAATGGTATATTGATGAAAAATGATGCTTATATAATCTTTTTATGCTTATGCAAGTGATCCCACAAATTTAGGGATTTTTCTGACTCTGTTTGGGATTTTTCGCATAAAAAATGAGCTAAAAATGACCTAGTTTTGGTCCAAAGTGGCAAAATGGCCCAAAAATTGACACATCATCTCATATTGCCGTGGGGAAGAGAGAGAGGGTGGCTTTTTACAGAAAAAACATGCAATTTTTCCCTACTGTGCAATAGCTTCCATGCTTGCCCAATCTATGTGTGCTACAGTCCCGCCTCTTCGCAATCTTGTATCTGAGCTTGTGAGGGAGTGAATTAGGGTTTCCCCTTATCAAAATGGTGTGTGGGCTTCAATTTAGAAGCTCATAAATCTCTGCAAGATCAGAAAATCATCGCCATAAAGGTGGAATCTCGTGCATTTCTTTTGATTGTTTGGTGCTACGACTATGTAATTGGGGGCCGAGGCTACATGATAACATGAAAGAGGTTTGGGTTTTGATTGAGATTTGTGCTTGTATGAGCATCGAGGTTTCATGACTGAAACTTTAGTGTTTTCAAATGGTATTTTTAAGTGAAATTGAATGTGGTTTGGTGATCCTTTTATGATAATCTCAACTACGAAAACAAGCAATTTTCAAGCACGATAGGAAAGAGGGTTTGTGACTTTAGTGTCACGAGCGCTCTTAGATTTTCAATCACCCTTAGAAAGAGGATTGGTGCTTCTCCACAAACGTTTTTTCACAAAGTGTTTGTGACTCTCATCACGAACTCTCACAGCCAAAGGTTTTGCACCTTCCTAGCTTGACCGCACACATTCCGACAACATCATTATGTTTTATAGATAAACCTTTGGTCTGGTTCGTATGTAGTCTCAACTACTACAATTTTGTAAGAATTATGATTTTCTAATACAAATTCCTCGTGCTTATGGTATTTTAAAAGAAAAACAAATGACCCTTATCACATGTAGAACATATACTTGCAATAAGTGCATTTCCAAAGACGTTTGTAAAAATTTTAATCCATTTCCTTATATTATTTATGGGGTTTAATGGGTGTCCTTAGGACAAATTAAGGGTAACCTTTTCTGCACACTAGAGGCTTGCTTAGCAAACCTCGTTCATGAATTTGGCTTTCTACTTTCATGCAAATTTGTGTAGATTCTCACCTTGTTACATTGTGGCTCCAGTTTTTGATGTCATTGAATGTGCATTCGAACTTTTACTCCTTGTCTGTAATATTCAAGAGCTAGTTTAATCACTGATTGAGGAGAGGAAAACCAGATTTGGGATTGACCTTCACCAATGGCAACACACTCTTGGCACGACCCACCACTACCAAGACAATGTAACAATCAATTCCATACTATAGACTTTCCTTTTAAAATTTCATTGTGACACAAATTGTATTGTAAAAAGCTGATGGCCAATCTATTTAGCTACTTTACTCCAACACTACAACCAATGTCCCTCCACAATTCAAAGATATGCTATGAAGAAGCATTTGACAACGCCTATTTTTACCACACATGTCTTTGCAAACAACAATATCTTGGATATAAAGAAAAAGTTAAACCTAATGAACACCAGAAATAACTTACCAAAAATCCTCTCTGCAGCTCATAGTGGACATAAATAGTGGGACCAAGTCAATGAAGAAGCTACCATGGGCACCCCAGTAGTGGTCCCTATTGGATACACCTCGGAATTGCCACCTCCAACTTTTTGCCTTAGAAGAATTCCATCTTGAGTATCGTTTGCCTCATAGAAAATTGAACGGTAGACCACACTACCTCCAAGAATCTATATTCGTGAATTGTGAACACATCACGCCCATAATTTTTAGACAATGAAATTTGAAACACATCATGTCCATAATCCAAACAACAACAATGAAGTGGCGCACATATCCATAGTGTTTTAGATACGTATGATTGGTTCCTTGCCAGATGCATATGCCTTGAACTCTAACCCACGGCTTCAAATACCTTTAACTTGAGCTCCAACACAAGGGTCCAAATGATTTGTAGGGAGCTTTATTTTTCCCCTCTCGCTCACAAGCCTCTCTCTGGCTGAAGCTAGTTGCACCAACCGCCATCTAATTAGAAATCTCGCCTCGTGGCCATTGTGGCTGTTGCCACACGTGCCATGCTAATCTCCTCTTTCAATTCTTTATCACCGTTATCTCTGTGCAGCTTGCATTTTCCTTTGTCCTTTCGTGAGTTCTTGTTTTTTCCTTTGGCTTTGCATTCTTGAGTGAAAGAAAGCGTCGTGTCACATTTATAACAACAGTTGTTGGATCTTGTGGATATCGAGGTAGCTAATTGAATAATGGTATTGTCATCCTTGTCAAGCTTGCCTTTGCCTCTGTCCTCTAGCAAACTTGTGTATTTGCTTTTGGCTTCACAATTTTGTGCCAAACAAACTGACGGCTTCCATGGGAAATTTGTCCATGCATAGGCCGCTAATCAGTTGTTGGTTGATCCATGTTCCATAGCCGATCATTGGTCTTGGTTATGGTTCTCCAATGACGTGAGGCATTGCGGGAACAATCTCAAAACTTGGCACAAGGTTGGTGCATCCCAAGGCTATGCGCCACTGCTGTTGAATGCTCCGAGTGAATTTTTCGTTGCATTTCAAAACACTGCCAAAATGTTGTCCACCTTGGCCTTCCAAGCCATGCATCTCCAAATGCTAATTGCGATGGCGTTTAAAAATGCCCTGCCTACAAGAAGAGGAAAATGTGCCTCTCGAAATGTTGACTCCATGGCGTCGCCTAATGCATATGTGAGCATTATAGAACGTTGGGAGCTCGCAAATGCCTTGTGTTGCTGGCAAAATGCCCTGCCTGCAAGAAGAGGAAAATGTGTCTCTCGAAATGTTGACTCCATGGCGTTGCCTAGCGCATATGTGAGAATTATAGAACGTTGGGAGCTCTCAGATGCCTTGTACTACTGGCATCTCATAACGCCTATGACCTCCACGGTACTGACTCTCCTTGCTCTAGTGTTTTAAATGCGTGCCACAAAGATTGCCACCAGTCCTCGTTGTCGACCATAGTTGCTGGTGCCTAGAGGGTCAAGAAGCTGCACCACTTAGCCGATGGGAAAACACTAGTATCCTTTTCTTGCGTTTCAAAACACTGGTCCTTGGCCCATGCATGCCTTGATGCTTTGCTCTTGCTCCTCCTTGCTAGTTTCAAAAGCCACCACATGTGTTCCTCTTCTCGCCATGGTCTTCCAATATCAATGAGCTTAAAGCTCTAGTACCATGTCAAAGTTGAAAGATGCGGAAGCATAGAGCAATGGGGAGGATACATGAGTGTGAGTGTGTGTGTGTGTGTGTGTGTGAGAGAGAGAGAGAGAGAGAGAGAGAGAGAGAGAGAGAGAGAGAGAGAGAGAGAGAGAGAGAGAGAGATTAGTGGACCAACCAACCTTGGCAATGAATTGATGATTATACAATGGGGGCTAGGTGTGCTTAAATAGTCACCTTAGCAAATTGTTCTACCCAGACTTTGAAAAATAAGTAAAATAAATACCTAAAGCCAAGAAAATATTGGGATCACATTGGGCAGTGCACTTGAGATGCCATAACTTAAGGGGCGGGAGATGGTTTTTAACCTTAAAAGCCTTTTTTTTTTGGCAACACTCACAATTCACAATTTGTGAGTGAATTGTATTAAGAAAAAAATATAATCACAAAACAACCTTAAGCTCACGCCGAGCCTTGAGGTCCTGAAGATTACAAGTAGGATGACTATCACCTCTCATTGAGGCTTATCATCAACGGCTTAACAAAGCAAGTGAACTATAGTTTTAGGCTTTACTTATCGCAGTTGATAACACAACATGAGTAGTCCTAGACTAGTCTTCTGCGTCTTGCTTTTGGCCGAGCGTACATATTACCACTCTGTTTTCCTGTGTAATCTCTGAGAAGCTTGCCATGCCAAGATCTCCTTCAAACACACGGCGGTTCCTTGCCTTCTAGATATGATGAAAGAAGAAGTACTTGACAGATTAAGAGTAGATGCGAAGAGCATGACTTCCCAACTTCTTGCCACCAAGGAAGGGTCAGTCTTAAAGAATATGATCTGCCATGTCCTTTGAACTCACTTGCAGATTTTCTCTGCCAGGCCTCTGATTGTCTAGCATTCCATGAATAGGTGAGCTGGATCCTCACTAGCTATCTTTCACCCCAAGCATCAATCTAACCCAATTACTCTCTCCTGGATCTTTACACCCTTCGGTAAAGCTCCCCACATTACCTTCCATAAAAATAACTTTATAAACTGCAGCCACTTTGGAACCTCAAAAGCCTATTTTAACTTTGGACCTCAGTAGGAATGGTCTATTTTTTAGAAGACTTGATAGTCTATGTATGTATTGAAATAAGCACCACCTCCTTTACATGAACTCTAAAATTATTGAGTCCAAAGTTAAATCAATAGCAAAATCTTCTTTGGTCAAGTAATGGCGCATCAAACAACATGCTACATTAAAATTAAAAAAATATGCCACTCTCATTTCTTACATAAAGAGTACTTATTTAATGGACTATCCCAAAATCTATTCGAACACATAAAAGCGTATTGTTTGGGCCTATTGCACCACCATTTAATAGGCCCAACCATTTGGCAAACAATTTGAGCATCGTCGTGGAGGTATTGAGTTCAATCACACAATGTACATCCAAATAGCATTTAAGAAGATTCAATTAGTATGGAATTAAGTATATAAGCAAATATTTCGCTACCTTATGTGGACTAGTATAACAATGCTGCTTCTGGTGGTGCTATGTGGATTTTCTTAGCTTAAACATACCACCACTATCTATATGCAATGCCTTTGGGTAGGCTGTAAAAAAAACCATGAAAGACATGGTTGAGAGAGAGAGAGGGAGAGAGGGAGGTCATAATGTGGGCTCCAAGTGATCCCATACAGCCTGCAAATGTGGCCTCTTCATTAGAGAACAAACCTATGCGACTTGCTGTGGAGAATTCTGCTATGACGGAAACGCTAATGAAACATTCATGATGTGATTAGTGTTTTAATTTAAGTAAAAATTACCAAAATACCCCTCTAATTTGTGGGAATTCCCAAAATACCCCTCAAATTCAAAATTTTTGAAGATACCCCCATTATTTTGTCATAAATTCCCAAAATTCCATTCAAATTTTCCAAAATTCCCAAAATACCCTTCGTTGTGGGATTAAATTTCCCCAAAAATTGAAAATGTGTAGGTTCTCATAAGAAGATTGATTGTCTATCAATACAAGATGCTAAAACTAGAATTTGAGTTGGTTATTTAGGCTTGGAGATGAATCGCTTCATTATTTTTAGACATAATTACCTTTTTTGCGAGATAATTTGTGACAAATTACGTTTACTAACCACTCAAAAATGTATCTCAATTGTCAAAAAGAAATAAAGATCATAAAATCTTGAATAATCCAACCAAATTAGATACAAAGATATTTTGGGATTTTTTGAAATTTGAGGGGTATTTTGGAGATTTCCACAAATTATAGGGATATTTTGATAATTTTTCTTTTAATTAACAAGAGATTAGAGAGAGAAGTTGACACTTTATGTAAATGTGTACAAAGTGGGCTAGAATAGTGGGTAGTGAGCGGATGCAAAGTCGGATACAAATTTTGGACACAATCTTTGCAGCAAAGGCAACTTTTATAAAGTTGGGAGAGAGTCTTCCAATGATGTAAGCCATGATGTCAAAGTGTCGACTTCCACTTTAGAGAGGGTTCTCACGTGTGGTGGTGAGGATATGTCACACCCCAACAATACTCCCCGTGTGTGGCATAGTAGCACCCAAAAGTACAAAGGTATCCTTTCGTGGAGAATTTGACAACAGGGTATGAGTTGCCTATCACTAGAGAATTTAACACTAGGGTGTAGGCCAAAGTGCCTTCCCTTGAGAGAGAGTATGTCAGTCAAGGTGGTCGGCCAAAATACAAATGCTTTGTATGCCCCCAATGTCGGATGGGCCGGAGGTGTGAAGCCTACTTCAAATATTCAAATGCTTTTATAATTTGTGTTGTGATGCCACTGGCAGCTGCAAAGTACCGTCATGTTGTTGATGCTTCTTCTCCCTCTCCAAAAGTGTTGTCAAAGTCTTCAAAGCAGATGCCGATGTTGGCATGACACGTGTGCAAAAGTTTTGTGCAAACACGTGCTGGTTAGGGTGGTCTTACCCACTATCGGGCAATGTCCGACCCTTGTACAAAGTTGCTCTTTTTTTAAATGAAGCCAATAGTGATCGTGCCTTGTGTCCAAAAGGTGAATAGAAAATGTAGAGATAAATGTGCGAGAAACGTTGTTAGCATGCAAACGACAAGGAAAACAAGTGCCTCTCCAGCCTTGCACGAGTTACACTGTCGGAAGGAAGAACTATTACACTGCCAAAACCACCTGTGATAAGCACTTGTAAAAATTTATGAAGAACCCTTCTAGCAAGAAGCACACTTGGATTTAGGAGAAACCAAGGACATAATGACATTGCTCCTCTTGAGTAGATGTCCATACAGTATCGATAGGCTAAAAACAGATGCAAGATGAAAGAGATATGGTCATCCGAAGTTGGGGGTGTACTCTCTCTTGCTAAAAAATGAGCTCTCTAGAAAGTTTGCAGGTGTTGCAGCTATAAAATGGGGCCTCTTTTGATATTTTATTTCAAGAGATTTCTTCTCTCTCCTCAGCTGACAAGGCTCTCTTGCAAGGCTCCATTTAATTGGTCCAATTTTTGACCTCATTTGGGTAGGAAATGGGGCAGCCGATGACTTTTGGGCCAAGGGAAGGGGTGGGAGCTAGTGTCTAGGGGACCAAAAAATGGGCTAGGTGCCTGGGCAAACAGTGGGAACTCAAAATGGCATATCCCTCTCCCCCAAGTGTCCACGAGCCCCATAGCCAAAGCTTGAGAGAGCTCCTCTCTTCTTTGATACACCCCTAATGGGCATCCATCCTCTCCTTATACCCCCCATTTTCTCCTTCCCCCTTCCCATGTGGGATAATCCCAGTGCCACATGGCATCCTCCTCTTGCACTTGTCCAACTCCTTCCTCCCCCCACATAAAATTTCGAGCTTTGACCCCTTCTCAGGACCAACTTCTTAGGAGCATAGTGCATCGCTTCGGCCACCAAATGCGATGCCGTAAAGCATGGCTTGGAGCCCATTACTTCGGCTATTTTCAAAAATTTAAAATCTTAGAATTTCTAATTTTAGATCATAAAGTTTTCCAATTGCCTTTGTTGCATGCATTTGCAACCACTTTCTAAGTCGAGACCATCCACTTCAGATGCACATAATTCATGATGTACAAGTCCAAATCACAAGCTATAAAGAGCGATTGAAATAACTTATTGAAATCCATGATTTGGAAACTCAAACAACCCAAAACACTAGTACCCAAGCCCAAAAAAACCAAAACTTTGTACATGGTCACTCCCAAGACTCAAAGCACTATGTACACATATATACATGAGGGTAGTTACTAAACTTTTGGCATGATCTACTGACTTTATGCTCATCCAAAAAATTCTTGACATAGCTTGCCAACCCCCCTAGCCTGGTTGATCACTCATGACAAGCAAAGGTTTCTAGGGTGAACAACTGTTGTAGCTCATTCCCAGAAACATCATTCACATTCTTCACATTGTCTTCCTCCATTGATAGCATCTCATCTATCACAATTGTCATCAAACGTGCCAGATATTTATTCAATCTATAACCATTAACACGGTATTTATGCTGTGCACCACTCAAATCTGCCAACGGATATGTCCCATTGTCAAACTTGTCCACAACAGTAAAAGTACCTTCCCACTTAATTTGAAACTTTTTCTGAAAGGTATTGTCCAACTTACTATTGTATCGCAACACAAGATCACCCTTTTCAATTCCGTTATCTTTCACACACTCATTAACCCTTATATGAGATTTATTTGACACTTCGTCATAGTAGCTTAAAGCCAAAACTCTGTCCAATTGCAAACATTGTAAATCCAATAAACTTTTTTGCCAAGTATCTCTTTGCTCTTTATCTCCCAATGACAAAAATTTAAGTGCAAGAATCTCCGCTTCAATCGGCAATAATGCTTCCTTGCCATAGACCAAGTGGTAAGGAGAAAACCCTGTGTTTGTTTTGATAGTAGTTCTATAGGATAATGCACAAGGCAACTCTGAATTCCAAGTTTTCCCATGTTTCTGGATCATCTTTGTCAAGATTTTCACCAACTCTCCATTGAGCCTTTCATTGATACCATTGCATTGTGGATAATAAGGAGAACTATACCAGTGCTGTATATTGAGTTTTTCGCATAGGAAATCAAACAGCTCTCCTCTAAATCCCGGTCCTCTATCAGAAAGTACTTCTAGTGGCACACCAAATTTGTAGCATATATGCTCATATACAAACTTTTCCAATTCCTCACTAGTAATGTGTTTGATAGATTTAGCTTCTGCCCAACGTGACAAATAATCCACTACTGTCAAAATGTAAGCATTTCTTTTGCTAGTCATGGGCAATGTTCTAAAAGCATTAAGAACCCATTTTTCAAACACATCAAAAGCTAGAATTGTCTTTTGTAATTCATGCTTCAAAATTCTCTTCCCCATTTTCTGACAAGATAAACAAAACTTGCACCAATGGTTAACATCCCACTGAATACTTGGGCACACATAGCCTTCTTGCGGAATCTTATGTAACGTAACCTTCATGGAAAAATGGCCTCTGCAAGATCCCTCATGATTTTCTTCCAAAATCTTGTAAATTTCTTCTTTCCAGAGCACATGACGCAATACTAAATCACTTCCTTTCATGTAAAGCACATCTTCAAGCATTTTGTACTTTTTAGCTTTTCTTATAAAAGCATACTTTTTGGATGATGGTAGACTCTCAGGTAAAAGACATGTCAACAAAAAATCCACGTCCTTTTGATAACTTTTCTCTTCCATGATATAAAGGGGCATTAGCCTTCAACACAAACACACAAGTGATCATTTCTTGGGGCTTCAGAATCTTCATTTTGAGACCTTTCAATATGCTGCAAACTCCATGCTTCAAACTTTTTAAGTAACAATTTTACCTTGAAGCATAAATTTTTTAGTTTAGGATTCTTATTCTTCCATACTCCCAGTACTTACTTCACAACCAACAAGGCATCTCCTTTGATTTGTAGGCGTCTAATTCCCAACTATAAACAGATGTGCAAGCCATATTCAAGAGCCATGTACTCTGCTTCATTGTTACTTTTTGCATCAAGTTTTAGCCCTTGTTTCCTTACAAGCTTTCCTTCTGCATCATAGATGACAATTCCTCCCGAAGCAGCATCATGACTTCTTCGATAAGAGCCATCAAAACAGTGAAGCATTGAATATGGCAAGAGGTTCCATATTCTTTCTTTGTACCACCTCTTCTTAACCAAAACAAGAGTCTCTTTATAAGTGAGTAAATCTGCCAAGGTAGCCCAAGTACTCTCTTCCACTAAAAAAGTAACTGAAACACCTGAAGTTCAATAACCCATTTCATCACTATCTTTGATATATTTGAGTTATTAAACAATTGAGAAAGCAATGAATAACTGGTGAGAAAAGTGAACGACTTTGCAACAAGTAATGTCTAAAACGTCTGCAAGCATAAACCATACTGGTCACATCACCAATTCAATTTCTTAGTAATCTCTTTCATGAGGAGTCTTCACTCTGCTAGCATGATGAACAGGCTTCATATACTGAAATTCCTTTCCCCTTTGCAACAACATGGCCCCAATGGCATCATCTCCCACTGATTGGTTAACATAAAACTCCTTTTTTTAGTCAGGAGCTTGCATAATGGGTAGTGTACTCAAAACTTCTTTGACTTTAATAAAAACATCTTCACAGTCATGTGTCCAGTCCAATGGATCATTCTTAACCGCTAACTGCAATGGATACAATAATTGTGATGCCAAAGGTATGAATTGAGACAGATATTTAACCTTCTGTATAAAAGTGTCTAGTTGTCTTGTATCCTTTGGGAATGACAACAATAACAAGGCTTCTACTTTGTCTAGATCTGCCTCAATACCATTTTTTGAAATTACATGTCCAAGAACCTTCACTCTTGGTTGTGCCAAATGACATTTCTTAGGGTTAACTGACCATCGCATTCATCATACCTTGCAAAAGTAATTTCACGCTTGTGAACATGCTCTTTCCTTGAACTGTATACACAGAAATCATCTATGAACCGTTTGACAAACTTTCCAAGGAACGGGGTAAGGGCCCAATCCACTTTTCTTTCAAGCCAGGTCCATTTGTCAACCCAAAAGGAAGGCAGCAAAAGCAAAAACAACCCATAGAGTGATAAAAGTAGTCTTTTTTTGGTCTTTAGGAGCATGGATAAGTTGGAAATACCCTGAATAACCATCAGAGACACTGCATCTTTCAAATCCAGCCACTACATCCAAAAGTTGATCAATAAAAGGTTAAGGATAAGGATATTTCTTGGTTGGTACATTTAATGGATTATAATCAATGCAAACTCTCCAACACCCATCTTTCTTTGAAATGACCCATCTTTCTCTCCACTATATGGCTCACCCATTTAGCATTATCAACTCGCACAATGAACCCTACATACAAAAGTTTATCCACCTCTTCCTTTAAAGCATTCATTTGCTCCTTACCCATCCTTCTTAATTTTTGCTTATTAGCTTTGCCCCTTCAAGTAGTTCAATCTTCACAAGATCTCCAACAAAACCCCTTATTTCTTGATATGAAGTGATGAAAAGATTTGGAAACCTGTCCAACATTTTTAGGTACTCCCTTCTTTCTGCTTGTGCCAAATCAATACTCAACATATTTTGAATCAACCCCTTCTTCAAAGGAAATTCTTGTTTAGGCTGCATCAACTCCTCAAGTTGTTCTAAACGTCTAGAAGCATTTATATGCCTGACACTTGCAATACTTCACCAGTTTCACTCTTCTCCTCGTCCAACAGTACGAATGACACTTCATCCTCATCAACTGGAACTAGAAGTAGTGCTACTCTCTGAGTCTTCAGAACTATCTTCATTGGTAACTTTGGATTCATCATTTTCACGCACATCTTCTAGTGCCAAAGGTTGCTTTGTAGTTATATCCAACACCCTCTTTTCACCCTTCTTGCCATACACACCGATTGTGCCCTTGCCCAAATCCTGCACAACACCAACAACTCTTAATCAAGGTCATCCCAAAATGAGAGGAAAAGCTCCTTGGCCAGCTCTGGCATAACATGAAAGTTCATTATAACCTTCACATTAAAGACTTCAACTTTCAAATTATTGATCAATCCCAAACACTTTACTTTGGCATGGTTTGCTAGTTGAATCTTGAATCCAAATCTTCCACATATAATGAGACCCAGTCTCTCAAAACATGACATGTGATCACACAAACTTGAGCACCTCCATCAATGTAGGTCTCTCCCATGACCACACCTTTGTGCCAAGCGTTCACCACATGACAAATGTTGGGTAGCTCTCCCACAACCAACACTTTGACTTGTCCTTGCTTCGGCTCTTTCTCTCGATTCATTAACGACTTCCACTTCCTCTTAAGTTTGGGCACCATATTCATCATCTATCCAAAAGCACAATCTAGTTTCCTCCCAATCAAGTCTTCCTTTAAATTGTAAGCTGTTGGGCCTTCTCCCAAAGGTAAATCTACTACTTCAGACCGTCTTCTAGGTCTTCTCTTCCTCTTAGCTTTTGTATCTTCACCCTCTTTCTCTTTCCCCTTCTTCTTATTGGGACTTGGAGCAGCATAGCCTTCCCTCTCTCTTTTGCATACGGGCATCATATCTGCTTCTTTCTTTTCAACCCGCACAATACCCACATGACCACCGGAGGTTGAGGCATGTTTTTCTTGTTCGATACCTTGATCTCCTCATATATCCACTGCATAATCATTAGCCCTGTTAGAAATCTGTTGAGAAAGTGGAAACATATCACCTCCCATCCTTGTTGGCCTTGGACAATGAGTGATGATATGACCAAGTTCACCACAATTATAACAGGTAGGAATGAACCTTCTTTGTGGCTCAAAGACATATTGTCCCACAACCCACATTAGCATTAGACTGAGCTTCATATGGCTGGGCCATTCCTCTACCACGACCACGACCACGACCACCTCAAAGAACATTGAGCTGCAATTCTTGCATCATGGTCATCATGTCTTGCATATTTTGTTCTAATTGTTCAGCGTTCGCAAGCCTATGAGCAGGTTTGGCTTCAAACTCTGCCTGATTTTCCTCATTTTGGCCACCATTACCTTGCACGTAGACTGCTTTCCCAAACTCATTGAGTCTTTGAGCTTTCCATTCTTTCTCCCTGGCGATGGTGACTCCTTCCTCGAAAGTAGTGGGCCTTTTCTTTAAGTTTGACACAAAGAATGATCCTTCTTTAACATGGTTAGAGGGATTTCATTTCCTAAAGCTCGGGCCCTTTTATCCCATAAATGGGTAAACTGCATGACAAAATCATCAACACCTTGATTAGCCTTTTGAGTATACCCTAAAAATTCATGCCAAACTTCATCAGGTACTTCAATGGATCTGTATTGTGCCAAAAAAGCTTGCTTCACACGATTATAGTCCAAAACCACCCTTGGAGTTTGTGCCTTTACCACCTCTTCATAATTTTGTAACCAAACTTTTGTTTCATCCTGTAAATAGTATTGCAACAACCGCAACAATATAGCTTGATCTAGTATATTTTGCATAAGCAATTAACCTCCAATTTCTCAATAAAAGTCTGTGCAATCTCATTAGGCAATCCATGAAACCGTGGAAACTCATCCACCATGTTCGATTGCCACAAAAACACTTACATGTGACGTTGTAAGTTCAAGGGATGTCGATGGATCACTCCAGTACCTAATCCACCTCACACTGGGTAACCCGGGCCCCAGTGCTTGGCTTCACAACACCTCACGATCCTCTAAAGGCTGCAATCCAATTACATGACCATTTCAAGTGCTATCCACAATTTGCATATACATAGGTGCTTGTCCAATAAGGACCCACATCCCCTTTACGTTCTCTGCCTACAGAATATACATATTTCACAAGAATTGGAGCACATGAGCACTTGCTCCTTGAGTGGAGGCACCAAAAAACTTTAGCGTGCAAATGACAAGGAAAATGAATGCCTCTATAGCCTTGCAGGAGTTACATCATCGGAAGGAAGAACTATTACACTACCGAAACCACCTGTGATGAATGCCTCTATAGCCTTGCAGGAGTTACATCATCGGAAGGAAGAACTATTACACTACCGAAACCACCTGTGAGATAAGCACATGTAAAGATTTATGAAGAACCCTTCTAGCATGAAACACACTTGGAATTAGTAGAAACCAAGGACATAATGATGTTGCTCCCCTTGAGTAGATGTCCGCAGAGTATCCAGAGGCTAAAAACAGATGAAAAATGAAAGAGATATGGTCATCCAAAGTTGGGGGTGTACTCTCTCTTGCTAAACAATGAGCTCTCTGGAAAGCTTGTAGGTGTTGCAACTATAAAATGGGGCGTCTTTTGATATTTTATTCCAAGAGATGTCTTCTCTCTCCTCAGCCAACAAGGCTCTCTTGCAAGGATCCATTTAATTGGTCCAATTTTGGCCTCAATTGGGTAGGAAATGGGCCAACCGGTGACTTTTGGTCCAAGGGAAGGGGTGAGAGCTAGTGTCCAAAGGGACCAAAAAATGGACCAGGTGCTTGGCCATGCACTGGGAAACAAAATGGCACCTCCCTCTCCCCCAAATGTCCACGAGCCCCCATAGCCAAAGCTTGAGAGAGCTCCTCTCTCCTTTGATACACCCCTAATGGGCACCCCATCCCCCCATTTCCTCCTTCCCCCTTCCCATGTGGGATAATGCCAGTGCCACATGGCATCCTCCTCTTGCACTTCTCCAGCTCCTTCCTCCCCCCACATAAAATTTTTAGCTTGACCCTTTCTCAGGAGCAACTTCTCATGAGCATAGTGCACCGCTCCGGCCACCAAATGCGACGCCATAAAGCACGGCTTGGAGCCCATTACTCTGGCTTTCTCTTGAAATTTAAAATCTCAGCATTTCTAATTTTAGATCATCAAGTTGGCCCGGTTGCCTTTGTCGCATGCATTTGCAACCACTTTGTAAGTCGAGACCACCCACTTTGGAAGCACACAACTCATGATTTACAAGTCCGATTCACAAGCTATAAAGCACGATTGAAAATACTTATTGAAAACCATGTTTTGGAAACTTGAACAACCCAAAACACTAGTACCCAAGCCCAATAAAACCAAAACTTTGTAAATGAATTTTTACATGGTCACTCGCAAGACTCAAAGCACTATGTACACATATATACATGAGGCTAGTTAGCAAGATTTTTGGCATGATCTACAAACTTTATGCTCATCCAAAAAATGCCTGACAACATGAGGACAAAGGGTTTGTGCAAAGTGTATATCTTGGTGCGAGTAATGCTTTTGTATACGCATATTGCATGCATTTTCAAATGTATGAGCATTGGTGATGCCTCATGGCACTTGAAGATTTGATTTGGTGAATTGTTTTTCATAGCACTTGAAGCCTTGTGTGTTTGAGCTTCGGCTTTACTGCAAGTGTTCAAACCCCCTACAAAGGATGTGTTTTTAGGAGCTTGAGGTAGGGCTTTTAGTGAAAATGCGTGCCTAGTGAGCCAATAATAAAATAACCATTAAGTAATAGCTACTAGCGAGTATGTGGCCGACTGACTTGTTGAGGGCATACACCCTCAACAGGGAAAAACAGAGAGACGACTCTCAAAACTGCATGTAAAGACTGAGAGAGAGCAAGAAGAGAGAGAGAGAGAGACTTGTACAACTGACTTGTGTATTGCTCGTCCTAAAACTGCCCAACAACATTACAATTTATAGCTTCCTAATAGAATCTAACTAAGCCTAACAGAATCTGATTAACCAAAATCCAACTAACCAACATCTGACTGACCAAAATCCGACTGACCAACATCTGAGTCACTACAAATCCGACTGACCAGAATAATCTGATTGACTACAAATCTGACTGAATGACTAACAAATCTGAGTGACCAACCAATCTGATTGACCAACAAATCTGACTATCTGATTGACCAACCTATAGTGTCTGTCAACACATGGCACAGCCCGGTGGTGGATTTCTCAGAAATCCGACTCGGATCCACACATCCCTTGATCAGAGTCAAATGCCTTATAACATGGCAGCGTATTACAAAGATTGGAGTCATAAGATTACAAAGAGATTACAAAGATATGAGAATAAAATAGATGGGAAAAACATAATGATATCAGTTGGCATTGGTTCACCAAAAGATTCCTCCATAAACTGTCCAAGATTCCGCTTCTTGCAGGCTTTGTGTCTCCAGGTAGTACATCCGGTCTTTTGCCTGGTATGTCTCCGTCGGATCACTTTGTCCATGTCAAGAGTCACATTCTTGAATTCTCTGCAGGAAACCCCCTTGATGTCAATACCTTACTGCAAAAGCTCCTTGTTTGATTCTCCACCACATCCTTGATATCTAAGTCTTGCTGACCCGGAACAGAGAAGTCTCCAAGTCCGATCATGACCACAATACACGAACACCCTCTTGATTAACTGAAATAGCAAAAGACATCCTTGACATCTGAAACTCTGATCCATCAGCCTAAGTAGGTCGTATCCTTGAAACTCCTGGCTGAACATCTGTTATGAAATCTGCCACCCGAAACTATGCACTTGCTGTATGAAAAACTCCAGCGTGTTTTTGTGTGAATGGTGTCTTGTAAATGGTACTTGGGGTGATAAGTAAGAAATAAAATAGAAGAATCTGGATACAGGCTTGCAATATAGAAGTAAGCTATTAATATATTGAAAAACGATTTCTTCTCTGCACACACACACAGAAACATCATTTTCGAGTTCTGAACACTCTCCTCTGCTCGCAATTCACATCTCCCCCACTCATGGGCCTCTTTGCGTTTCACCTTCCCCTGCTGCGGCATACCAGGCCACCCCCGCTTCACTTGATGCATGCCCGTTTGTCTGCGAACTCCCTCTTGAAGCATCGATGCACACATCCATCTTTACGCTATGTATAACCACTTCGCCTCCCTCATTTAGATCCTATGCTTCCATGATGCCTTCGAGTCTTGCTACAGCTTTGCATTGTGTGTTGACCTGAACCAGTAGCGTGGTTGTTTGAGAGTAACCAGTGAAACCTCCACATGACCCGACTTTCTTGCAGCCCAATTGCACCTCTATGTAGCAGTCAGAATCGCCACCAAACTGCTCAACCATATCCAATTTTGCAAGCCCTTCTCTTCATCCGCACATCTTGCCTTCACTCCAACTTCAAAGCTTGCGTCATTTGTTCTGCAGCGTGACCTCCATACCCTTCAATTGCAGTGGGAAGTAGGGTTACTTGCCCATGATCGCCAATGTGTTGAGGGCATACACCCTCAACAGGGAAAAACATAGAGACGACTCTCAAAACTGCATGCTTGAAAGATTCAGAGAGAGTAAGAAGAAAGAGAGAGACTCGTACAACTCACTTGTGTATTTCTCGTCCTAAAACTGCCCAACAACATTACAATTTATAGCTTCCTAACAGAATCTGACTAAGCCTAACAGAATCTGATTAACCAAAATCCGACTAACCAACATCTAACTGACCAAAATCCGACTGACCAACATTTGAGTCACTACAAATCCGACTGACCAGAATAATCTGATTGACTACAAATCTGACTGAATGACTAACAAATCTGAGTGACCAATCAATCTGATTGACCAACAAATCTGACTATCTGATTGACCAACCTATAGTGTCTGTCAACATGACTGAGGATGCCAATCAAGTCTCAAATCGATCGTGACTTGTGAGCAACAGATTGATGACGAGACCCAAGCATAGCAGCTGTCGGAGTATGTGATGATGTGAGCTATGATGCAAGCAACGATGCAAGCACCACGTGACATCACAATTGGGGCCAATTATGAAGTGTAATGTGTAGAGCACAAATGCTTCAAGACAAAAAAATGATGGCATGGGTAGGCGTTGATAAACCACTTTTGGTATGTACGACGTAGTGCGTATATGCATGGTCATATGTACAAAAGTATGTAAATACATGCATTTGGGAGCTTTGAAAAGTGGTTTTGAGTTTCAAATGTTGGGCAACGTGTGCACATTGTAAATATTCATGCTTGCATGTTGGTAGTTGAGCACACCGACGTGTCTAGAGAAGGTATCAAAGCCTTGGATGTGGTCCCAAGTGGCTTCTTTTGGCTCTAGAGAATGTGTTTAAGCTTTCTAGAATGTAAATAATGCAAGTGGGAGGTGTGAGTGTCATAAAATCTAATATCTAGCTAACCCAAATGAGTTTCTCATATTAAACTGATCATTTAATGTGGGAGAATAAACGGGAACAAGAGTTAGAATAGAGACACATGCTTCTAGATCTATCTCATCAGGGGACTAAAAGGAGAGATCATTGCATCTCAATATGGGTCCAAAAGGACTACCAAAGAGCAATGTGCTTCTAGACTTATCTCAGGAGGGGACCAAGAGGGGAGATGGTTACATATCAATACGGGTCCAAAAGGAGGTAGTCTATCAAAGAGCAACGTGCATCTAGTGGAGCTTAAAAGACCTTAGGGTTAGCTTCATTAAAGACCTCCAATGGTTAGTGTTAAAAGTCCTTTGACCTTAGGCAAGCCAGGGCCGAGCTTGATGTGGGAACCCGACCTAAGCTTGAGGTGCTTGTCGTGCTTGCTGTCTAAGGTGCTTGAGGTGCTTGTCGTGCTTGATGACTAAGGTGCTTGAGGTCCTTGTCATGCTTAATGACTAAGGTGCTTGAGGTGCTTGTCATGCTTGATGAGGAAGGAGCTTGAGAAGCTTCCTATGCATGGGGGGGTAAGGTGCTTGAGTAAAAAAGAGACCCTACAAAGGAGGGGGAAAGCCCCAAAGTTAGGGGAATCTTTGACTTAACCTCCCACTCACCCAAAGGGCACCCCTTTTCTAAAGGGGCACATGGGACACATGTTAAACTCTCCCTATGCTTAGCCACATGGTGTGCTTGAATGCTATTGGTTGGGCTAAAGAGGGGTCCAATGAGCTTCTAGTTCCATCCAAAAAATATCTAGTTATTTTCAAGCTCTCTCTCTTTAAGGGGTAAGGAGGAAACTTGTCCAAAGACTACCCATGTACTTGAAATGCATGGAACATGTGATTGGCTAGGGGGAGAGGGGTCCAAAGAGCTTGAGACATGAAAAAAGGGTAGAACTCTCCCCAAGGAAGAAGGGGGTGTGCTGGGGGGGGGGGGTGGTGGTACACACACACACACACACACACACACACACACACACACACACACACACACACACACACACACACACACACACACACTCATTTTGTGGATTCATTCTCACTTGGTGAAATTTGAGGAACTCCACATCCTTCTCCAAGCTTGTGAGAAGTGAGAGCCCACACGAACACTCTTGTCTATGGAATGCAAATCCAACCAAGCGCCATGCTTCAATGCTTAAGCTTGCCATCTTCCCATCTTCATTACTATGCTATTATGTATGCTATCAAGAAGACTGATGATAATTGAGGAACTATTTCTTTATCCTATGGAACGTCTTTTCTTCCTCTTCCCTATTCTCATTCCCTACTAGCTCTCTCCACCTTCAAAGGTGTTTGAGGCCTTGGGACTGAGGCTTGGGATAGTTAACGCTATCTACAAAGTTTATGTTATGCTTGTGATGCATGAAGCTTTCCATCTTCATTGAATCACCTAGGTCACAAGGAACACAAACATTGTATTGTACCAAGTCTCTCTTGATGGGAGAAACTATAATACAAATGCCTATTGAAGGGGGGACCGGCTCCGTATGAATCCGGTCCTCAACTATTGTCATGTTCTCTAAACTCTCTCTGTTGCAAAAGTATTGTTCATGCCAAGTTAACTAAGTACCATGTTTATGTTTCTACCATCAATTAAGTTCACCTGCTATGCTCACAAAGTAATCTCACAAAAGTGCTTCATCTAATGTCCTAATTCCGCTACTCTCAAAGTTCATAGGCCATTTCCATTACATTGGTATCAACGCATTTGGTTTCTCTTTTCTTGCTTAAGAAGAGAGGTCCTTAAGTAGCCTATTAATGGTTGATTTTTTAAATTATATTAGGGTAAGTGGGACTGGGATCTATTATTGGTTTTGTTGAGCTCACTATGTGGGATATGGCGCACACCTCGGGGGCTTTGGTCTTAATAATGGAGTCTTTTTAGATTTGCCTATGGCTTAATCATTATTGAGCCATAAGAAGTCCAAAAGGAGTTATCCCTTGGAAACTTCGCTATGTTAGACTCTCTCCACTACTTTCTATAATTAACCAATTCGAGCCATGGGTGTAGATACTTAAGTGCCTATTTTTAAAGGCTAAGAGGAGTAGCAACTAAGGTTTTGAATTGCCAAAGCATACACGAAGTAAACACATAAGTTTAATTAACATGGCTCACAATAACCAAGAGAGTAGAATGAACATTGATAACTTTGATTTTGCACATGAAGGTGCTAATGATGATGCCCCCATGTTTGTTAATTATCTTGTCACTAGGTTGCAACAAGATATGGGTAACCCCGCTTTGCAAGCCGAAGTTACTCAACAACTTCGTGCTTATGCCAGATTTCCTTTCCTCTCCAAGAGGAGAGAGAGAGCTTAGGAGGCCTCTTGATGAGACCCCCAAAAGCAGACTCTCTCCCATACGAGAGGAGGAATCCAAAGATCAAGAAAGTAATGTATCCCTAAATCCCTCCAAAGATGTGGCTCCACAAAGAAGGCGGACTAAACGATCGCCAACTCCTCCCAAGAAGAAATGGTTAACCCATAGTCCTTCTCCTCATCGCTCCAAAAGGGAAAATGTTACCATATACATGTGGTAGTGATGTGTGTGAACACACTAGGACCGCCGGGGCATTTTTTCCCTCTTTAGGAGGTTTTTCCCCCCGTGCATTGTATATACGCCCATCACTCTAGGGCTATCTATCTTTCCATTGCACACCAAGTAACACACTCTCTATTGTGTGCCTTGAGCTTCCTTCATCTTCTCCAAGCTATGTGTGTTTCTCTGCAACCCTAATTCCAACAAACTGGTATCAGAGTAGGTTACGTCCTCTCGAGCTTAGTCGCCCAGCTGCTGTCAGGACATGGGTCCTACGGGCAGGGCCCTACCCTAAAGGGGGGTCACGGACCCCGGCCACGGGCCAGCTAGCAGTGTGGATAGGGGATCCTAGGGTTCTTACATTGGTATCAGAGCTAGGGGAGGAGGATCCATGGAGGAGGGGGGAAGGTTGCATGAAGCGGTAGCGTCTCTCTCTCTCTCTCTCTCTCTCTCTCTCTCTCTCTCTCTCTCTCTCTCTCTCTCTCTCATCGAGCAAGGAAGAGGCATGGGCTGCTCGGCTGGGTTTTCTCCCTTAAGCTTGCCAAGCAACAAGCCATGGAAGGGGTTTCGAGTACACTGATATGCTTGGCCGACCGGGTTATGCCGTAGGAAACTTCCCCTGCAAGGCCGAAGGGGTCGACTGTCGCTAACGGGCCGCGGGCACAGTCCCTAACGAGGGGAGGACCAACTGTCGCACCCACGCTGATTCGGCTACTGAGGAGCTCATTGGGAGCGCTATGGAAAATCAGCCAAGTCACGAGCTTGCACCGGTGCCAGTTGCTGGACCCATCGTGAGCTCTGTCATCATCTTCTTCGACGCAATCGGCCATGGCGGCAGCAGAGTTTGTTTTTTTTAAAATTTAGTTACTCTGCCCTACCCTAACTAAGGGTGCATGCCCACCCCGGGCACACATCCCTTCAAGCAAAGTGGGGTTTTGAGCGAGGTCGACGGGGTACGGCTGCACATCTTCCATACTGTTGAAGCACGATGCTCGACAGTTTCTGCAGAAATTTTTGAGAGGCTCGAAAGGCTGCAAAGCGAGCAAGGCTCGGTCGGGTCCAGGCCAAGGGCCATTTCTATCTTAAATTTGGAACTCACTTTGAGCTCCATCATGCCAAGGTTACGCGCTGAACAACGGGATCATACGCAAGGATACGACAAGCTTGGTAACTCATGCATTATGAAAGAATTTGACAACACAGTACGTCGAGTCATGTGATTCAGGTATGCACTCAATTTTGTGGCATCTTTTGTTTGCAAAGAATTAATGTTTTGGTTGACGGATCGGAATCAAGCATGGCTTGAGTACACAATCCCTCGCCACCACCCGCAAGTCGGAGGTTGATTGTTGATACAAAGGCAACTCAGGCAGGGCCTGTGACCTATCCGATTATGGTAGTCGGCAAGGCCGACCGGTAATTATCATTTCAAGCAATTTTCGACCATCAGATACATTCCAGGAGCAAGGCTCCCTTTAGCGACACTCCAATAAACCAATTTGTGTCTTACGTTGGTTGTTAATTTTTGATCTCTCCTCGTTGTGCTATCTCAAGGCGGAGGAAAGCAAGATTTCTGGGAGCGCGGCTCCATGCATTGGATGCATACTCTTTTCCAAGCCATTGTTGCTTGCTAAGAGCAGGCCATATGGGTACATGAAGCATCGTGGAACAGACATTGACATTCACAGCTAGGAGCGGAATGCAATGTTGAACACCATATGAATTTTCACAATGCCAACTTGTCAAGCGTAGGTTGCTTTGATCAAGCAGTATTGGACAATCGCTGACATTGGATAGTTCACCTGTAGCTGATATCTCTCTCACCGTCGACCAATCTTATGATTCTCAATCAAAAGAAAAATTTGGCAAGGCCAATTTCCTATGAAATTTTGACAAGGTCAATCTTTTTCTGCTCGGACATATGTGTGTCACCAAGAGCATCTGTTAGCTATGAGCTTTCAGGTTACATTCTTGTCTCATCCATTTGATGAACTTACGTGAAGCAAGGCTTCTATGTATGCATCATGCATTGAAGCTCCCCACGTTTGGCATATGCTATGAGCATACAAACTTGGGAAGGATTTGGCAAAATGTTTGCAGATTCTTTCATTCCGTATACGAGAGATGTATGTGATACAAGAGGGCGAATATACGTATGCGACAACTCTCTCTCTCACAGCAGATTTGGCTATGAGCCACCTTTACACAAGCTTCTCCTTTGGAATTTCATGACAATAGGTTACAGCAACACCTACCACGTTAGTCAAGTTCAAGTTTTTCTAGTTTTTTTTTTCCATGTTTACACTTTACTTGGCAATTACTGTTATTGTGCAAAGCAAAGTGCTTTGGCAATTTTACATGAAGCACGGCTCCTCCCTTGTGCCGAGATACTGCCATTGATTTGGAATCAAGGGCTTTGGCACACAAGTTTGGGGAACCTACCAGTTTCTTCTGTGCAAGGCACTTATGGTTTTGGTTCGCACGCTTGAGACCATCATAGTAGCCAAGGGCTTACGTTTTTGCATGCAAGGCATGCTAATCAGGTGGCATGAATTCCACCACTTTATGTATCACACTCACAACTCTGTCAAGGACAGACTAAGTGATGGATTGTTGAACCTACTAGTTGGTTGCTATCAACACCCAACAACACTAAAAGGAACCTAAATCTAGGACTTATTTCACGGGCAATGTGCCAATGCTAAGTCATTTTCATACAATCACGACCCTGCAAGGCAGGTAGATCAAGATGTGGTTGCGTTTTTCTGTTACCTCTCTCAATGAGAGAGTCATAGCAGAAACTTGTTGCATGCTTATAGGATACAATGCACGTTAGGCATAAGATGCACACGAACATGGCAATCAACTATACACGTGATAGTCGTTCAAGGAAAGTTCGGCAGCCCAGCATGCTCTTCTTCTTCTCTCTCATTCTCTCTCTTTAAGGGAATAATGAAAATATTCTAAGAAGCTTTTGATACGTGTTTTGCTTGTGAGTTAGCCTGAGCCAAGGTGCTCTAACTCTCAGCTAGCACGTGGCTAAGATGCTACTCAAATTACTCTTCATCGGTTTGTCCATTGAACACTAATTTGCACAAGGGCTATGAGCCACACGGGCTAAGAGCTATTGTCAGGCCAAGGGTAAGACCCAACTATTGGCATTCTTTGGGTGATTGTTTTCAAGAGTGAATCGATCCACCCAGGGAAGTATACATTGACGTTAATGGACAAGCAAGGGTCTTGTCATTCAGGATGTTTACAGTGTCATTTTTGCACCACATGTTTTCAATGCGACACTCAAGTTGAGTTTTTGATAAATCTTCCACTCACAGCAGCTGATCTCTACAAGGAATTATAGATGCAACAATTAGTTAAGACAGCATGGCTGTCCACAAGAGCTACGCAGTTCACTTGTGTGGATTTCTTGCTCTCTCTATAGCACTATGGAGTGTCTATGGACATATTGTTTGGGGTACGACCCGGGGGGTGACTGCTACATCACCCCATAGGCATTGAAGATCACAATTTGATCTCTCCCAGTTAGCCTTTCAAGGAACGAATTTCACAATCTACCACACGATAGTGGATAAATTCAACTTTTTTGGTTGATTCCAATCATCATGTATACGGTTGAATATGTTGATAACCGTTACCTGCTAGTTGAGCAATTTCTACACATGGTCTTACCAAGGGGTTTGACAACGTAGATTCTATACGGTTGACTATGTTGATAATCGTTACCTGCTAGTTGAGCAGTTTCTACAGAGGGTCTTACCAAGGGATTTGACTACGTAGATGTTAACCAAAGGGGTTGGATTGTGCAGGCAAAGACCCACGATTTCAAGTGCAAGTTGTATAAATGCGCTTGAATATTTCAAAGCCATGCCAAGGGCATGTTGGAACAGAGTATTTTGGACCGTAGTATCCACTATACATTATGCTGTTACGAACCTAGTTGTAGGGTTCGATTTGGCACATGTTGTCACATGGGATACAACATGGTCTAGGGACTCAAGGAGTTCAGTTTAGCCAGTGTGGAGCATAATAATGAGGGTCCCTCTCACTCTTGTCGCAGAGTGTTTGTAGTTACCTCCACACACAAGTACGTCTCGTACTTGATGGATGTCACTTTTCTTGATATCCTTGTTTAAGACATATTCCACATGTGGAGAATATGAGTCTCTGGGACTGACACTAGCGCCCACTATCTAACAATGTGTCGCGAGGAAGTCCCTAGGTGTTGGTCGCATCCATGGCTTCGACCATTTTGAGCACACAGTATCAGGAGCAATTTCAGTGGCCAGAAATTGTCGGGTACTAAGTACAAACTTGTTACGATTACAAGTGCTGTGAAACCACCTTAACGGAGGGTTGTTTCTACATATAGCTAAGTATGCTATGTCCATGCAAATGTCTCATGGTTGGCACCTAGGTGTGACCGGGTTGTCACACTCTACTATGGTCCAAAGTCTCGTCATGGAATTGCGGTTCGGATATGTTTGTGTTAAATGCATGCACACTAGGTGTTATGGGCCCTAGTGTTTAACACAAATTTATTCGGAGCGGCATGCAACTTCATGGACATTATTGTTTCTGCAATTTTTTGCATTGCCAGTGCAATCTCTCTTGCAGAATTAGTATGAGTTTACACCCTGCCATACAAGGTGATGGCTGAGTATGGGTGTTTGTGATTGGCTGCTTGAAACTCCAATCTGCTTTCAACCTAGTTGGTTGTCTCCATTCCATATCAAGTATATGGCTGGATACTCAATGATTGAGTCATAGTTTGTCGTCAGTCGTGGGCAACTTTTTGTAAGTGGTTGGGGGAAAGCACCTCACTCTTACTGCTGCCATTCATCCCGCGTAGGATGGGCAATTTACAAGCATTCTATTTAGTACTAAAGGATATGCAAAGTGCATACGTTAAAACACGCTAAAGGATATGCTAAGTGCATACGTTAGCAAGAAGTGGAACAACTGGATCGGTTACCTTTCTAGTTTGGAGTTTGCTTCATATGATGCAAGGCATGTTACGTCTAGTTTTAGTCTCTGCCTGTTATTCTCAAGTTATCAACCTTAATCATAAGTTTTGATGCGGTTGGATAATGGCAAGAAACCATAGCAAGTCAAGGACTTAGTTGCTGCTGATGAGTATGTCAGCATAGTACTTTCATGGAAAGATGAGCTGAGGTTATATTGCACATTCAAGTACCTCCAGAAAGTCTGAAACTTGGGTATACATTTAGACACCTCTTCGTTATGCTAACTCGTTTAACATACTCAAGTGAGTTTTAAATGGAGTCTTCACATTATGTTGGTTACGGGTCGGTTAACAAAGACGGTTGTACAGGGACAACAATGTGAAAAATCAAGATGTTATTCTTGATTTCATTGAACCTCCCAATAAACCGGGTTCCGATTCAACAAACCGTTGGATCCATGAGGGATGCCATGGTGGAAAACATTAGTGTTCTTATGAAGATACCACCACTTGTGTTTTCCAGGACGAAAACTCTTCCAAAGGGGGGAGTAATGTCAGGACACGGGTCCTACGGGCAGGGCCCTACCCTAAAGGGGGGTCACGGACCCCGGCCACGGGCCAGCTAGCAGTGTGGACAAGGGATCCTAGGGCTAAGAGCCTATAAGTATGGGCGGTTGGGTGGAGGATCCAAGTCTCTAGCTCCTAGGATTCTTACAGCTGCTCCAGCACATGCCTACTCACTTTCTCCGATTACAGTGAGGTTTGGTGAGCGTTCGCAGATCGACAAATATTTTGGGACATGTTGTAGAGCTTAGTCTGCTCAGATTTCTGACTCGAGCTCATTTCGGTCTCCGTTTCCATTAAAGACAGGTATGCACAGGCAATTTTGTCATTTTGTGCAAAATTTCTATGAGTGCCGTTTTTTGCATAACAGGTGCCTTATAGTCTTCTATGGTTTGTGCTATATAGCACGTGTTGTTCCCGCTTCATTTCTCCTATTTTCAGGTAGTTTTCACATCAGGTGTAGCATTTACCATGGCTGACAACAACACAGATGTCTTCAAGATGTTTGCTGCTGAGAATAGGTTGGATGGGGACAATTTCCCTATGTGGGCTTATATGATGCAACACGTTCTTGTGTCAAAGGGCATCTGGAATATTGTGCAGGGCATTGATGTACGTCCTGATTCTGAGGATGTAGGTGATGTTGAGGATGTTGCAGGTCTTGCTGCTATTAGAGTTGTTTTGCCTACGGTAGAACAAGCTCGAGTAAAGGATGCGCATGCTCATGCATTGATTACGTTGTCTATGAAGCACACCATTGTTACTCACATCCGTTCAGCAAAATATACAAAATAGGCTTGGGATATTTTGGCTGGTCTTTATGCAAGTTGCAATGAGGCTAAAATTGCTTTGCTGCCTAAAGAGCTGGAGTCGAAGATTATGCGTGAGGAAGATGATATGGACACTTTCCTTGCTAGTCTCAAGGATATCAATGAGCAACTTATTTCTGCAGGTAAAGTCATTTCAGATAGTTTTCTTGTGCAGACTGTTCTTGATGCCTTACTAGATTCTTACCAGACATTTGCTAGTACTTGGAGACTTATGACCCAAGGAAATCCAGAAGTTGTCAAGTTTGATGCATTATGCACATTGCTGTTGCAAGAGTCACTTCCCAGAAAAAACAGGACTAGACAACGTGCAGTTAAACGGGCTTTTATTGCTTCTCAAAGAAAGGGTGGTAACAACAATGCTGCCACTTCTTATGGTTCTGCTGCGAGTGGCAAAACGTCTGTTCCCAATGCTTCTGCTGACAGCACATCATGTGGAAATTCTGGTGATAAGAGCAAAAATAAGATGTGCTGCCATTATTGTAAAGCTAATGATCACTTGATCAAGCAATGTCCTAAGTTAAAGGACAAAGAGGCTAAGAAGAAAGAGGGTGGTTCCATTGCAAATGCTGGCTCTACTACAAATGCAGCCATTGTTGAGTCTTTTGTAAAAGGAGACTGTAATGATGAAGTTGATGCAGAATGGGATTTTAGTGCAGAGTGCACTCACAATCCCGCTGTCCATGATGCATGCATGTCAGTTGCTCCAGATTCACCTGTGTGGTATTACGACAGTGGTGCTACAAAGCACATTACCTCACATCATGAATTGTTCACCTCTCTCGCGTCTATCCCTCATGGGATAGACTCGATCACTTGTGCCAACAATGCATCTTACCCAGTTCAAGGAGCTGGAAAGATTGTGCTTACTGCTGCTAATGGTAGTTCTTTTACACTTGTTGATGCACTTTATGTAACTGGGATCAAGAAGAATCTTTTTTCTGTATCTGCACTTGCTAGACTTGGACTTGTAGTTAAATTTGTGGATGATAGATGTACAGTTCATGATCTCAGTTTTCGTGATGAAATCATTGCATTTGGGCTTTTGTGTTGTGGGTTGTATAAGCTCAATTTGTATGACAAGTGTGGATAAAATTTTGCAACTGCAGATGCAGATTCAAGGGCCATTTCAGATTCAAAACTTTGGTATGCACGTTTTGGTCATCTGCACTTTGGTACAACGTGGAGTAGCAGAGGTGGGGAGACGTTGCAAGACCCAAATCCTCCCTCGCACCCAATGAGTCCTTCTTGCCAATAATGTGATCCTACAATGTTTGGGCTACATTCTTGAATATGTGCATGGGATCCAAGAGGTGTTGTATTTTTAATTCCTTTCAATATGGAAGCCTTAAAAATATGGAATATCTTGACATACCTTAGACGTCAATATTTGTACTTCCCTTGAATAAGCAAGGAAATAAATTTATTTCCCTTCTTGGTTGTCTCCCATGGTAGAATATTGTAGTTGACGATCACCACAAGCCAAGTGCTCCATGAAGTAGACTTAGTGCCGAAGGGGTTGACACCATCACTTGCTAACCCAAGCCTCAAGTGTTGAGGCTCTAACCCAAACTTTGGCAATTGAGGTTTGATGTGCTTCCATGTAGGTGAATCGGCAGGGACACGCATCATTCTATCATTTAAGTGGTGGTTGGCGTGCCACGCGAGAAGCTCCACGATAGACCTGCATTTAAACATGTGTTGAATGCGAGGAATTAATGGAAAATGTCTCAATACCTTGCAATGTAGGTGCACCCCGCTCACTCCGGCTTGTATCGTGCTTCCCTGCACACGGGACATGAGTTAGCATGTGTGTGCTCATTGCGGTATAGCATGCTATTGTTGACGCACGCATGGATGCATTTATATTTCCTTTCAAGTGGAGTGACATATGATCTAGCTCGTTGACGATCTGGAGGCATGTGGTAATCTTTTGAAAACATTTTGCCCATCAAACTGTAACAAACAAGCGAATTAATACAATTGCAAGGAGGCGGCATCATAAAGCGAGAGAGATGTATAAAAATCCATATTTCAAAGTTACCCAAGGAGTGCATCGACACTTGCATTGCTCCAACCAAATTTTTTGTGCAAGTTGAGGACTTCCAACGATGCCCGGAGCATCGAGTACTGTGCACCATCGTAAAGAGGTATTCGGGCAGACGTCATCAATCTGTCCATGGTTGCCACTTCCCATTGAGTGTATGGCTTTATCCTCCTCGCACACATCACGTTCATGAGCTAGTAACTCATCACACATGTTGAACATGTGCTCATCCTCTACCTCAAAGTGCGTTGAGATGCTACAGAAGCTGTCAAAGTAGAGCTAGTGGGAGGATCACCATGCGGTGCATCCAATTCGTCCAATAGCTCTTGCCTCTGCGGTTTGGCCTTGCTTACCGGCACACCACCACCGAACACAGACCAATGGGACACTTCAAGCGAGGGGTGAGTGGGGCTCTCATCTCTATGAGTGCTTTTTTGAGATGCCAAAGCTCTTCATGCCCCACGTGCTCCAATGCAATGCACCTCAAGTGAGGGATTGCCCTTTTGAACTTGGCGCAAGGACAAAAGAGTTTGTTCTTGAGCCACCGATCGCGTTCAGGGCCCCCAGGGGGGCCACAATCATCCCAGTCGACATCCTGCATATGCGCAAAATAGAGAGGATGTTTAATTCAAAAAATT
The DNA here is from genome assembly GCF_014529385.1 of Adiantum capillus-veneris. NCBI lineage: Eukaryota > Viridiplantae > Streptophyta > Polypodiopsida > Polypodiales > Pteridaceae > Adiantum > Adiantum capillus-veneris. Next base: position 138,999,499 of record NC_140937.1, on the reverse strand, counting down.
CATATTTAGTCATATGTGTCCTAGAAAATAAACAATTAATTATAAAAAAGTATATATTTCAATAAAAAAAGAGAAATGACTATAAATTTAAAGAGATTAAAGTGCAATGAGTGCTATAATTTTTTAAAATAAAGTACAATCGGTGTGTGAACTAAATGGGTTAATTCTTTAATTGCAAATATCTAAAAGTACTAAGAAAATGCACTTAAAAAAACATCTAAAAAAACTATAAAAAGTATGTACTCATAAAAAAAATAAAACTCCTCCTCACAAAACTCAAAAGGCTAAAAAAGAAATTTATTGATATCTAAGGGTAGAGGGGGTGGTTTGTACCTCCCCCCCTCCCCCCTCTCCCCTCTACTACCTCAATTATGTTTGTATCCGTTTGAAATGACGTTGCACGATAATATATGCGGTAATGGACGCGATAATAGAGCTATGGTAATATATGTGATAATAGTTACGATAATGATTGGCGCCTAAAAAATGAAGAAGTGCAGAGTATGGCACGTTTTTACGACATACTCTACCCTCTTCATCTCCACCATTGTGCCTGCTCCAAGATTCCTCCTACCTACTCCATCTCCCACACCCTCACTCTTTCTCTCCCTTGTCCATCTCTCTCCACCTTCTCCCTCACACAAATACAACACGCACGCGCACACGCACCGCACACACACACACACACACACACACACACACACACACACACACACACACACACACACACACACACACACACACACATTATAAGTTAGGGTTTGAGGAGGAGTTTCGATTCGTTTTTGCGACGGAACCATCGAAGGGGGTTTATTGTGATTGTCTTTGGACACTCAACCTAACGGAAAACCTTTCTACAACAACTTAAGGTAATCACAAAACATCCTCCCCTCCCTCTTTCCCTATTGTATTCTACTCCACACACACACACACACACACACACATAGAGAGAGAGAGAGAGAGAGAGAGAGAGAGAGAGAGAGAGAGAGAGAGAGAGAGAGGGGGAGGGAGAGAGAAATAGAGAAATGGAGAGAGAGAGAGAGAGAGGGAGAGAGGGAGACTTAGAGAAAGTATTAGAGAGGGAGAGAGAGAGAGAGAGAGAGAGAGAGAGAGAGAGAGAGAGAGAGGAGAGGAAGATAAAGAAATAGAGAGATAAAGAGCAATGATTGTAGGCAAAGCAACCATTTTTTGGTGTGTGCGGTGCGGGTATGCTTTTGCTTCTATAGAGTGCTTTGAAAAAAACCTTCTTTACGTGAAGCCGATGAAATTTAGAAATTACTTTCTACTCTCTTCTCCTTACCTTCTCTATCTTTCTCTCTCTCTTCCTATCTCTTTCTCCCCACGGATGCGGCATTAGGTTAGACTACTTTCAACGGTACCGTAACTCAGAATGGAAGCAAGTATGCAATGTGCATAGTAATCCCTCAAACAAGGAGCAAGTCTCTCTTGATGGGAGAATATATAATACAAAAGCCTATTGAAGGGGAGAATGGCTCCACATAAATATGGTCCTCAATTGTTTTCAAGTTCTCTAAACTCTCTCTCTTGCAAAAGTATTGTTTATGCTGAGTGAATTAAGTATCATGGCTATGTTGCTACCGCTAATTAAGTTCACCCTCTATGTTCTCCAAGTAGTCTCACAAAAATGCTCACTCTAATTCTCTTAATTCTGCTTTTCTCAAAGTTCATAGGCCATTTCCATTACTAAACTTTGGCATGCACATTTTGGGCATTTGAATTTTGCAAGTTTGTGTTGGGGTAAAGGTACTACATCTTTGCTCGGGCCAGACATCTAGTGCCTGGCCGCCCACTGTATATACACACTTGCTTATTCTTTCTATACATAAGAGTAAGGAGCACCTCACTCACTCACTTGAGTTATTTCTAGATGTTGCTTCACCCACACCGGTCTCTTTCTTCTCCCCTTCTCCACACTCACCACACCGCACCGTGCACGCACGCACGCACGCATCCGTGTCCACGTGCACTCACAAGTTTCCCAGGTCGGACGTCCAGTTCCTGGCCACTCACTGTGTATACACACTTTCTTATTCTTTCTATACATAATAATAAGGAGCACCTCACTCATACACTTGAGTTACTTCCTGAGGTTGCTCCACCCACATCTTGTGCTCCTCCCCTTCCTCGCACGTACCGCACCGCGCACACACGTACACACGTAGCAAGACACATGTGCACTCAAAGTTTGTTGTGTTTGTAGAAATTTGATATGGTTGCTTCTTTGCCGACTCTTGAAGCACCTATCAAACATGTTTGTGAAGGCTGTATTTTGGGTAAGATGCAGTGTTCTAAGTTTCCAAAGGATGGTTCATTAGGGCCACATGCATGTTGCAACTTCTGCATAGCGATATTTGTGGAACCATGCAAACTCCATCGTCGGGCAATTACCTGTACTTTGTGACTTTCATCGATGATTAATCCAGGCATGCATGGGTATATCCACTTAAAGGTAAGTGCGAAGTGTTTTTGTGATTCAAACAATTTCTAGCTATGGCTGAAAATGTCTCGAAATATACTATGGGCACCCTCCATTCCGATCGAGGGGGGAAGTAAATGTCTCATGAATTTAATGCATTTTTGGCTAGTTGTGGGATAAAACACCAATGTACAATGCCTTACACGCCTCAACAAAATGGTGTTGTTGAGAGGAAAAACAGGTCACTTATGAAAATGGCACGATGTATGGTCAAAAGTCAAGCTTTGCCGCATTTGTTTTGACTTGAGGCCATCATGTGTGCCACTTATGTACTAAACATGTGTCCTACAAAACTTTTGAATCCTATGACTCCATATCAAGCATGGCATGATAGAAAGCCTTTTATTAAGCTCATGCATGTTTTTGGTTGTTTGGCATATGCTTTGGTGCCACAAATGCAGCGTAGGAAATTGGATGATGAGGCTGTCAAATGTATTTTTGTTGGTTATAGTGTTGAAAGAAAAGGTTATAGTTTGTATGATCCACAAACAAAGAGTATCTTGGTCTTATGGAATGTTGTGTCTGCATTATGAAAATTTTGAACTCATTTTTGGGCCTTTTAAGAGTGCCACATAATTAAAGTTGTAGAAAAGAAAGCAACCTGGTAGACCCCTCTAAATATTGCTTAGAACCCCATGATATGACCTATCATTGGAAAGTTCTTGAAAAATGGATTCTAAAGAGCCAAGGTCCGAAAAGTTTGGATGACTTCTATGAAAGTTATGCCATTTTTTTTCAATTAGCCAGGTTTTGTTACCGTTACGGTAATCTAAAATCACCTTTGTCTAGATCTACATGAAGGCAATGTCCGATACATGCATGCTATATATCAATAGATAGCATTTGAAGAGTAGATTCTAAATATCCAACCTCCGACAAGTTTGGATCTTATTTGCAAAAAATTTACCGATCCCCACTTTTTGAAAGCTATGCCACATCAACAATTCTTACAAGGCCCATTTTTAGTCCAAACTTTTCCTAATGTGGAAGATTCTGTTCAGTCCTTGCTGTCATGTACTAGAGATAGTAATGTGAGCACATGGGACATTTATGACACTTTGTTTCCTCTTTTCAATGGTGGAAGTTTGAGTGTAAATTCCAATGAGGAAAATGTACAGGCTATGGTGGTTTTTGAAAATGTTACATTTTGGCCTATTACTGATGCAGATGTGCATGATGTACTTGATGAAGAAAGGATTGAGAATGAGCAAGCTAGAGGTATGTCAAAATGACTGGTGCATACTTTGTGTGACAGTAAATTGGATGCACCTTTGTCTAGTCGTAGCTGTTCAAGTTCTCGCTATGCATCTTATGCATCAGATTGTTATTCTTTGGTTGTGTCTAGCTTACATGATGTTGAGAAACCTCTGTCTTTTAATGAAGCACATAATTCAAAAAATTGGATGGATGGATGCTATGCAATCTGAATATGATGCACTTATAGAAAATGACACATGAACTTTATGTGATTTGCCTCTTGGCAAAAAGGCCATTGGTATGAAGTGGGTTGGAAGTTGAAATGCAAGCCGGATGGTGAGATTGATCGATATAAAGGTTGACTTGTTTCAAAAGGTTATGCACAACAGAAAGGCATAAATTATGAAGAGACCTTTTCTCCACACTTGTTGTATGACTTTTGTGCGTTTTCTATGTGCATTGGTAGTTCATTTTGGTTGGAATGTACATCAGTTAGACAATGTTATCGCTTTCTTGAATGGTGACTTATTTAAGGAAGTTTATGTAACGCAGCCTCGTGTTTTTTCCATTAAAAGGCAGGAAGATAAAGTGTGCAAACGTAAGAAAGCTTTGTATGGGTTGAAGCAATCTCCTCGTGCTTGGTATGAGAAGGCTGACACTCATTTGGTCAAATGAGGCTTTCATAATAGTCCAGCAAGAAGCCTACATTAAGTCCTTAAATCCTGAGTTTAAGCATATTGCAGGTAAAGACAATACAGTGGCAGTATGCTATCAAGGGCAAGGTATGAAGATGAGTCACAAATGATTGACAAGGGAGATGATGTAGGCACAAAGTTCTAATCTATCTCTCATGTCAAAGGTAACAATGTCTGCATGACTAATCCACTTAAATTGTTCTTGAAAGAGATTTATGAAGGTGATTGGCTTTTTATTGGAAGCTATTTGAGTACTCTAGCAAAACATGATGATTGGTTTGAACAAGAATTCAGGAGGATACGCAGGAAAGAATATGGGTACTTTTTGAGGGATGGTTACTTGTGGAAGCATCATAAACAAAAGGGTGCTACACCACAATGGGTTATATGTAAAAAAAGAGGCTCAAGTAAAGCTCATGCAGAGTTTCATGAGAGTCTATGGGCTGGACATAGGGGTGTGTGTGCAACCTTCTCCAAGTTGAAAGAAAATACTGGTGGAAGGTCATGTATAAAGATGTATCTCAATTTGTAGAGTCGTGTGTAACTTGTCAAAGGTATTCAAATGTCCGACATTGTGATGGATTGCACCCTACATATCCACTAGACATGCACTATAAATGGGTTGTGGATCTAGTCACAATGCCTTTCGGACTCTGACAAATGAGATACTTGGTTCTTGCACGAGAGGACCTAACTAACTAGGTTGAAGGAAGAGCATTAAGAGCTAAAACCATGGAAGCTGTGTGCAAATTCCTTCTTGATGAGGTGATTTTCCGTTATGGTCGTGTGGGAAAGATCACTGCAGACAGAGGTGAGTTGGATGCCGAGGGAGCAAGGGAGCTCTTTTCCAGATTAGGAATCAAGCTTTCTCTTACTAGAGCTTACAACCCTGAAGGCAATGGAAAGAGTGAAAGAGGGCATCCTCCTATCATTAAAGATTTGGCCAAGGCTTGTGAAGGAAGAGTTGGCGAGTGGCCAAAACTAGTGCCATATGCTTTATGGGCTGATCGTACAACACATAGCTCAGTAACTGGCTATTTTCCTACAGAGCTGATGTATGGTCGAAAGCTAGTGAAGCCGATTGAAGATACAATTCCCACATGGAATGTACTACCTTGGCAAGAGGGACCTAGCATGGAAGGTCTCCTTGCATTGCGCATAAGGCAACTAGAGAGAAGACCTGGAGACATTGAGGCTGCAAAAGAACGACTCAAAAATCCAAGGTTGCAAAACAAGGACTACTTTGATAACAGAGATCGGCTCAGGAGCAAATCATTTGACAAAGGTGACTGGGTTTTAGTGTATGATAGTAGCGTTGATAACTAGCACACAGTCATGCGTAAGTTCTCAAAAAGATGGTTTAGACCGTATGTCGTAAAGCACATGCATGAAAATGCTACTTTAGATGGTACAGAAGTAAAGATTCCCATTGCAAGAAAAAGGATCAAAGTCTTTAAGAGAAGAGGAGACAATGATCCAGAAGATGTTGATGAGGAGGAAGAGAAAAACACAGGTGAAGATCAAAGTGAAGGTGAATCTTTGGAATCATCCAGTGAAGAAGAAAGAAAGGAATATGTACAAGACGGCTGATCTTACAAAGAAAGAATGTGGCACATATCAGAGGATGTGCGGGTTTTAGAGGGGGTGTATGTCGTGCTGTGACACATACATAGTGGGAACGCATGCTACAAGACCTATCTTGCAAATTTTTAGATACATAATTATATTTCCTATAATGTACATATGCATATCTAAGTATAATAATAAGCTTTCTATCACATCCTATTATTTATCTCAAGGGTAACATATTCTTACTTTATCGTTAGAAAATACTATGAGAAAAGTGTCAATACTCCGCCCCTTTAACTCGGGGCAAAAAGCATTGATTCTTTCTTTCTACTATCTCCTTATCATCTTACATCCTAGCTAGATTCTATATCTAGGGTAACCTCCTTCTATTGGACCATGTCATTATTTCATCCTTCTTAGGTGGCTTTCCCATAGGAGCCACACATTGGGATTACCCCAACAATCACCCCCTTAATCCAAACTTGGGGCTCGTATGAAGATTTCATGTGTTATGGTGTGATAGTGCCTAGGTCTCTTGTAAGATACATCTACAAGGTTCTCATCATGCATCATCGTGGTTCTAAGTGGATTTATTTCACAGTTCTCAATTGGATACATCGGATTCAATGACCATGGCTCAATCAAATACAGCACGTAGGGTCATGAGATCCGTAGGTAATAGAAAATCATTTCATTCATTCATTCATGGGGTAATTCATTAGTGAAGAGGGATTTTTTGAAAAAGTCATCCTCTTCAAGAGCATCTTCATGTCTTTGCCGTTGTTGATGTTGAACTGATTGATCTTTATTGATATCATTGGTGCGATTTGCAGAGTGTGCAGCATTTATAGCTAATGGTATAAAGTGCATTGCAAAAGTGATGCTTGTCATGTGAGTGCTTATAATGATGGGCGGTCTTACCATACACATGTCGTGTAGGCAATGTTTGGAATCTGTGGTCGTGCAAGTGCGAATGAAAAGGTTTCGTGCAAATATGAGAATATATGTGTGAAAATGCACAATCTTGGGATTGGTTTTTACATACATTATGAGGCTCGGAGTCTTTTAGTGGCTTGAGTCCTTGAGGCAATTCCGCTTCAAGAAGAGACTCTTAGTAAAGCTACTCATGGCCACTATGCCATGGTCAAGGGACTTCTTGTCCTTTAATAATCTTAGAAGATTGGATCTAAACATACATTTCTTTGTTTTGAGCCATGAAATCTAGCTCGTTGTAGGTCGAGACTATCTGGAAAATGTTGAGGTCAACATGGTGTGCAACAACCTATGGTGGGAATAGCACTTGTGAAAGCAAAGTGTTCTCACACGTGTGATGAGCCTCTTAGAAGAAAAAAAAAGCAATTACAAAAGATTTTTTGAAATAAAAAATGACAGTGAGTCAAAATAGCCTTTGACTGAAGCCGAAAGCTTGGGGCCTTTGTGAGTCTTCACGTGAGTCACCCAGTGCGAATTTGTAGGCAGCGATGAGGAAGGTCTGTAGCGCATTAATGGTAGGTCGAGGCTCAGTGAATACATGCATGTACAACAAGTGTGGGGCATCAAAGTACCTGAAGTGAGTTTCTAGGCTAGAAGGAGGAAAGTATTGATGTAGGATTGGGAAAACCTGTGGGCTGCAGCCTGCAGAGAAGGATGTCAGCTAAAACTTGTGGGGATGGTGCCTCGTCACTATATGGCATGGCTCCAGCCAGGGGGGATCTATGGTGGGAAAGAGAAGTGGAAATCGCAATGCAATCTCAACTGTCCGTCGACTCGGTGGATAGGGGCAAACTGGGGGTGAACTTGGGGCAAAAATGGTGCCCCGAGTTCACTCCTAGTTGAACCCCCTAGTTCACCCACCTCGCGGGGTGTGGGTCGAGGAACCCGAGACATCTTGGTTGCCACACGAATGCCCTACCACCATGCTAGCGCACATCGCTGCCCATGTTGGCATGGAACATGATCACACCCTAGTTTACCCGCCCCTAGTTCACCCTTAGTTCACTCATGATTCACCCACCCCTAGTTTACCCGCCCCTACTTCACCCTTAGTTCACCCCTAGTTCACCCCCAGTTCACTCCATGATACAACGACTGAGATTAAAACCGCCTCACCCCCCCAAATTTGGGCCCTAGATCCCCTCTGAGCCAGAGTCGTGCCATATAGTGACAGGGGGGGTGGGGTGCACTGAATCTATTGATTGCAGAAAACCATGTCCATTGAGCCGCCAGCGTGCAGTTGCTGGATAGCAAACGCTTCAGTAGGATCAAGAAAAGCTGAGTTGAAAATGGCAACAAGTGTTGTAGGGACTTGATGGTGAGAAATACAGCAATCAAGATAGCCTTGGTGCAGGTGACATGTCCACAATAGTCGGCTATGATGCAAGCAAAGACTGTAGTTACTTTGGTAATTGCCTTGATAGTGTGCAAAAGATTCAATAATTGTTGTTGGCACTATATGACCAAGCAATAAATGCAAAATCCATTGAGGACGAAGGTGTTAGTTGTGACACTATGAGCCAACTTCCCTCCCCTAAAGAAATCTCCATATTTAGGAGATTTTTTTGTGTTTTGAAATGCTTGAAAAGGCTTGAAATTTCTATTCTCCCCCAAAAATGCTTTAAGCATTGAATGCTCCCGCCACACACACAATGTTCCATTGAGCTACTGTTGTGCAAAGAGCAAAGGTGCACTAATTCTTGCAAATTTTAATCAGGCAATTAGATGCTCATATGGAACCCGACAATTGTCCACACAATAGTGATACAATAATTTGAGGCTCAAGTAGAGTGACTATAAAGCGAAAAACCACACAAAGTCAATCAATAAACAATGCAAATGCAATGAATGAAAATGTGCACACTAATTGTAGTCTAAAGTGCAGAGAGCAATCATCTCCTATCTAATCACCAAAGGGTAGTGGAGCATGCTCATGCCTAAATGGTGATTAGGGAGTGGGATTATAAGGGATATTAATGCAATGGAAATTAATGGGCCTAGGTGGAGAACCATTGGCTCTGATACCACATGTTGAGGAGCTTGTGATGAGCCTTAAGCATCATTAGTGAGCTAGGCTATGGTGGATGAAGCTTTAAGCTCACTATGATGTTAGGGTTAGGGATAGAGTAATGGAAATTAGGGTTAGGGCTATGCCAAGGGTAAGAGCATAAAGAGAGAGAGAATATAGACACAATGATAGACTCAAGGTGCAATGATTCATTAGAAAAGAGCTTCTCAAATATGCTTGGTGCTTTACAATCATTGGCCAGTGCTATTGGACCATGTCATTATGTCATCCTTCCTAGGTGGCTTTTCCATAGGAGCCACAAGTTGGGCTTACCTAAATAGCCAAAGAGCAAGGAAAATGTGTGTGTATGTGTGTGTGTGTGTGTGTGTGTGTGTTGGAGGGGGAGCACCAGAATCCCTCCTCTCTTTATAGATACTATAGATGAGCCACGTCATATAATTATAAAATTTTACTCTCAATATGAGGTTCATGCACATAGCTCGATGCTTGTTGTAGTAAGAACTACAAAGTATTAATGTTTCATTGACCCAAGCAATGGGAAACTTGACTATCTTTTCTAGCTATGGTGAAGCGATCCCAAAAATTAATGTACCTCTTGTGAGAGCTTTGACTCCATGATATCTTGAGAAAAGGAGACAAGATGCTATCATTACCATCTTTTTTGTCAACTAGGGTTTTATTCTCAGCTGCAAACTTCCAATGGTTAAATCAAATAACCTTCTTGGTATAGACCTCTCAAAGTGGTCACCTTTAATATGTGTACATATCGGGTCGGTTCAATACAAGGGCATTTTAATTTCAAACATCTATAAATTTTTACTTACAGAGGGTTAATGAACTTCAAATTTAAACAAAAAATAGGTGTGTTATGATCATGGAAAAATGACAGTAAAGAATTTTTATAAATACCCCATGAATGCACATGATATAGTAGTTTTACATAAGGCGAATACCCTAAGATTGGCCTTCATGCCCTGTATCTCCAATGTAGGGGTTTCCATGTCCTTAGTACTATTAAAGAACCTCGAGCGATACTAGGAAAAACTAAAGTCAATTTGTCTTAAAACATAGCCAAACCACAATAGAAGATTTCTTATGCCGATGATAGATATACTCTTCCAAATAGTTTCACTCTCCTTATTGTCAATATAGCCATTAATGGAATAAGTGGGCGGGCTATATTGACAATAAGGAGAGTGAGAGTCAATACTCTCACTAAGATCCACCAAAACCTGTGTCTACTGCCATCCTCCCCTTCCCCTTCTCTCCTTCCCTTGCACTCCCGAATCCAGCCCATCAAATGGTATTAGAGCCAAAGAGGCAAACCCCCGAGCCCCGACTGTTGGAATTAGGGTTGCAGGAAAACACACACAGCTTGGAGAAGATGAAGGAAGCTTAAGACACACAACAGAGAGCATATTACTTAGTGTGCAATTGTGTTGTAGAAAAACACATATAGCTTGGAGAAGATGAAGGAATTTCAAGGCACCCAAAAGAGAGTGTATTACTTAGTGTGCAATAGAAAGATAGATCGCCCTAGAGTGATGGGCGTATATACAATGCACGGGGGGAAAAAAATCCTAAAGAGGGGAAAAATGCCTCAGCGGTCCTAGTGTGTTCACACACATCACTACCACATGTATATGGTAACAAATCCCCGCTGGAGTGATGCGGTGAACAAGAGATGGCAATGAGTAAAGGGAAGTGCCATTCCCTAAGAACATGATCATTCCACAAAGGAGAGTAAGCCCAAATCTTTGCAAAAAGCTTTAAACCTCTCACGAGACAATGCCTTTTTGTGAAAAGGTCTACAAAGTCCCGTGTTGGCACATAAGTCAAGCTGATCTCTCCTATTGAGAGCCTCTCCCTGACATAGTGGTAATGCACCTCAATGTGCTTTGTGCGAGCATGAAAAACTAGGTTCCTCAAAATTACCAATGCACTCTGACTGTCAGTGTAGATAGTGTTGGCAGTGTCATGTCCAACACCTAAATCAGTCATAAGGTGTCTGAGCCATACACATTCAACCGCAGCTGTGAAGACTATCCTGTACTCAGCCTCACAACTCGAAGTGGCCACAGTAGGTTGCTTCTTGCTCAAACATGATATACATGAACTGTTAAGCATGAAACAAAAACCACTTGTGAACACTCGCGTGTCAAAACAACCAGCCCAATCTGAGTCCGAAAAAGCATGCAAGTCTGGCGGCAATGATCCCCCCTCTGGATAAAACAAGCCAAGATGTATAGTGCCACTCAAGTAGCGGAAAATCCTCTTGACAAACTGCCAATGCTTATACCGTGGACTATGCATAAATCGACTGAACCTGTGAGATTACAAACTGAATATTTGGCCTCGTGTCACATACATAAATGAGGCATCCAGCAACAGTTTGGTAAAGAGTGACATCTGCACGATCACCAGCATCATGAAGACTTAATTTCAAACCTGTTTCCATGGGAGTGGCAATAGGTTTGCAATCCTCAAGTCCAAACTTACATAGCAATGTTTTTATGTAACTTTTCTGACACAAGGCAATACCACCATCACACTGCTTAAGTTGTATACCCAAGTAATGATGCAACATCCCCAAATCTTTCATCTTGAAAGTAGCATTCAAATCAGCCCTTAAAGTCAACAATATGTCTCTCATTTGGTCCAGTGATTAGCAAATCATCTACATAAAGAACCACAAAGAGAAGTACATCACCCTCACGCGTTACATACAATGTGATTTTTGTTGGACTATTACAAAAGCCTCGTTTGACCAAGTGAGTGTCATCCTTCTCATACCAAGCACGAGGAGATTTCTTCAACCCATACAGAGCTTTGTTACATTTGCACATGTTATCCTCTTGTCCTTTCTTGACAAAACCGTGAGGCTGCGTTACATCAACTTCCTCAAATATGTCATCATTCAACCAAGCAGTAACAATGTCTGGCTGATGTACATCCAAACGAAAATGATATGCCAATGCACATACAGAATGCACAGTAGTCATACGCAAGTGGGAGCAAAAGGCTCTTCATAATCTATCCCTTTTTGTTGTGCATAACCCTTTGCAATAAGTCGAGCCTTATGGCGATCAATCTCACCATCCGGCTTGCGTTCCAACTTGTAAACCCACTTCGTACCAATGGCCTTTTTGCCAGGAGGCAAATCACATAAAGTCCATGTGTCATTTTCTATAAGTGAATCATATTCTCATTGCATGGCAGCCATCCAATTTTTTGAATTTTGTGCTTCATCAAAAGACAAAGGTTCCTCAACATCATGTAGGCTAGACACATCCAAAGCATAACAATCTGATGCATAAGATGCACGGTGAGAACCTGAACGAGTACGACTAGACAAAGGTACATCCAATTTACTGTCACAAAATTTATGCACCAACCATTTTGGCATACCTCTAGCCTGCTCATTTTCAGCCCTTTCCACATCAAGTACATCATGAACATCTGTGTCAGTAATAGGCTGATCTATAAATTTTTAGAAACCCCCATAGGCTGTACATTTGCCTCATTGGAAATTACATTCAAACTTCCACCACTGAAAAGAGGCAACAAAGTGTCATAAATGTCCTGTGAGCTGACATTACTGTCTCTAGTACATGACAGCAAGGGCTGAACAGAAATTCCACAAACACATCCTCTGAAACTAGAATACGCTTTGTTTGTGAATGATATAACCTATAACCTTTTCTTTAAGCACTACAACCAACAAAAATACATTTGACAGCTTTATCATCCAATTTTTTGCGTTGTGTTTGTGGCACCAAAGCATATGCCAAACAACCAAAAACAGGCATGTGCTCAATAGAAGGCCTTCTATCATGCCATGCTTCATACGGAGTAATAGACTGCAAAGCTTTTTTAGGACACCTATTTAGTACATAAGTGGCACACATGATGTCCTTAAGCCAAAACAAATGTGGCAAAGCTTGACTTTTGACCATACATCGTGCCATTTCTATGAGCAACCTGTTTTTCCTCTCAGCAACACCATTTTGTTGAGGCTTATAAGGCACTGTACATTGGTGTTTTATCCCACGACTAGCCAGAAATGCATTAAAATTCATGAGACATATACTCCCCCCATCGATCTGAACGAAGGGTGCCTATAGTACATTTCGAGACATTTTCAGCCATAGCCAAAAATTATTTGAAGCACATAAAAACTTCGGACTTCGCTTTAAGAAAAAATACCCATGCATGCCTGGAGTATTCATCAATGAAAGTCACAAAGTAAAGGTAATCGCCCAAGGATGGAGTTTGCATGGGTCCACAAACATCACTATGCACAAGTTGCAACCTACATGTGACCCTAATTGAACCATCCTTTGAAAACTTCAAACACTGCATCTCGCCTAAAATATATCTTTCACAAACATGTTGAGAGGTGCTTCAACCTTCACAAACATGTTTGTCAGGTGCTTCAAGAGTTGGCAAAGAAGAAACCATATCAGATTTCTGCAAACGCAACAAACAGGCAAACTTCAGATGCCCAAAACGCGCATGCCAAAGTTTTGCATTTGAAATAGCCTTAGAATCCACAACAGCATTTGCAAAATTCTTCCCACATTTGTCATATAAAGAGAGCTTATACAACCCACGACATAATATGCCAGATGCAACAATTTCATCACCAAAACTGAGATCATGTAGAGTACATTTGTCATGACTATAAGACAAGGTCTAACAAGTGCACATATAGACAAAAGATTATTCTTGATCCTGGGTACATAAAGTGCATCAAGAAGTGTGAAAGAACTTCCATTTGCAATAGTAAGCATAATCTTTCCAACTCCCTGAACCGGATAAGAGGCATTGTTGGCACAAGTAGTTGAATTCCCATGAGGGTCACACTCAAGAGGGGTGAACAAATCACGATGTGCGGTAATGTACTTTGTAGCACCACTATCAAAGTACCACACTTGAGCATCTGCAAAAACTGACAAACATGCATCATGGACATTAGGATCATAAGTGCACTATGCATTAAAAGTCCATTCTACATCAATATCAACATCATAGTCTCCTTTCATAGAAGACTCAACAATAGATGCATTTGTAGTGGAACCAACATTGGCAGTGAAAAAAACCTCTTTCTTCTTAGCCTCTTTGGCCTTCAATTTAGGACACTGCTTGATCACGTAATCATTATCTTTACAATAATGGCAACGCATCTTCTTTTTACCCTTATCACCAGAATTCTGAGACAAATTGCTGTCAATAGAAGCATTAGAAATAGGTGATTTACCACTCGCAGAAGAACCATGAGAAGTGGCTACATTGCTATTACAACCTTTTCTTTAAGCAGCAATAAAGTCATGTTCAATTGCAAGCTGTCTAGTCCTGTTTTTTTTGGAAAGTGACTCTTGTAACATCAATGTACACAATGCATCAAACTTGACAACTTCAGGATTTCCTTGGGTCATAAGTCTCCAAATACTAGCAAAAGTTTGGTAAGAGTCGGGCAAGGCATCAAGAATAGTCTGCACAAGGGAACTGTCTGAAATGACTTCAGCTGTAGAAATAAGTTGCTCATTGATATCCTTGACACCAGCAAAAGTGTCCATATCATCTTCCTCATGCATAATCTTTGATTCCAGCTCTTTACGCAACAATGTAATTATAGCCTCATTGCAACTTGCATAAAGACCAACGAGAATATCCCAAGCCTGTTTGGCAGATTTCGTTGAACGAATGTGGGGAGTAATAGTGCGCTTCCCAGACAAAGCAATCAATGTATGAGCCTGTGCATCTTTTACATCCCAACGAGATTGCTCAATTGTAAGCAAAACAAATCTAACAACAGCAATCCTTGCAGCAAGACCTGCAACATCCTCAACATTTCCTACATCCTTAGAACCAGGATGTACATCAATGCCCTGCACAATATTCCAGTCGCCCTTTGACATAAGAACATGTTGCATCATGTAAGCCCACATAGGGTAATTGTCCCCATCTAATCTTTCCTCAGCAGAGCAAACATCTTGAACACATCTTTGTTGTTGTCGTCCATGGTAAATGTTGCACCCGATGTGGAAACTACCCGAAAAGAGGAGAAACAAAGCGGGAACAACGCATTGTCATGCAGCTCCGCTGCCATGTAGAGAAACAGAGAAGAGAAATACAAGCTAAGCTTCTTTGAAGCCTACATGTTTAATGGTCAGTGATCAGGGCTTGATAATAGGCCAAGCTTAATGATTAATGTATGCCAAATGCGGCTTAAAAGGGCCAACGTATGCCTTAATGATGCCAAAAATGATTATTCTTGAAGTGAGCACAAATGGGAGTTTATGATCTATAACTGTAGTGCTTAAAGTGCTCTACCGGCATGTCTTTACGGCTCGTCGATTGGAGCTACGGTGAAGAAGTTATGGCAGTTTAAAGTTCAAGTCGATTGCAGATCTATACCGGATTAGGCAACTGCAGCAGCTAAGGTGATAGAGATGAAATGAATGCACGGGCCTGAAGTGCTCACTTTGTGGAGTGCGTCGGTCTTTTCAGATCAGTGATCGGAGTCTCGGTCGCCAAGATATCAACCTTTAAAGTTTCACCGGGGACCGGTTCCGTGCCAGTCCAGTCCGCTCCATCGGAGTGCCATCTGGGATATTTTGGCTCTCGATCAAGTTTTGGAATGCAACAGAGTGAGTGGTCGAGGAGAATCTTGTCCGAGATGTTATCTCATGCAGTGCATTAATAGCAGGGTATATTGCCAGGAGCAGTATTACAATAGTCTACATGTGTGCCAAATGTGGGACAAAAAGTGCTTGAAGAGCTTCATGTCCGGAATGTCGTCTCTTGGAATGCAATGATTGCGCGATAAACCCAACAGAAGCAGGGCCAGGAAGCTGGCTATTTTCAAAGACACGGTCTCTCTCAAAATGAAATTACCTATATTAGCATCTTGAAGCATGTGGCATTGTGCAAGATGCTGATATGAGAAGTTAAACCCTTGATGAGATTGTTCGATAGGCGCTGCTAGGGAAAGATGAGGTGCTTGGCAATGCTTCGGTCACCATGTGTGCCTCATATGGTGCTGTAACAAAAGCACAAGAAGCCCTTGATGAACTCAGATTCCGAGATATCATCTAATAGAGGCAATGTTGTGGCCGACATGTATGCCAAATGTGGTGCCCTCATGGGGGAAGTCAACCGTCCAAAGGCCAAGGGCCCATAGCCCAAAGGCCCAAGGGCCCATAACTAATATCAAGGGCCAGTGGCCGTCCGCCTGCAAACAAAGGCAGCCCACAAAATGAAAGGGTTTAATAAATGTGAAAGGGAAAAAGAAAAGGGGGGATGGCGCAAGCAGGCAGTGGGTAGAGCGCAGGAGCAGAGGAGAGCTCGCGCAAGCTGTTGGGGTGCTCAGACGAGCCGGCTGTGAAACGCGAAATGCTCAACGTAGCAGGGCGACCATATTTCAAGCCGGTTTTGCTGCGATTGGCGAAGTGGAGAAATCCGACCTGGCACGTCATTCATGGAACTCCCACGCCACGTCAGTCTCACGGCGCCATGACTGCGTGGTGGGCAAATGTTTTTGGAGGGGCTATTTTAGGGTGGTTTTTTGACAATGAGTAAAAGAGGGAAAGCAACGAGGAGGTGAGGGGCACCAAGGCGAGTAGGTGAAGAGCACCAAGGCGAGCAGGTGAAGAGAAGAAAGGCGAGGTCTCTCTCGCTCTCTCTCTCTCTCTCTCTCTCAATCTCCAATCAAAGGAAAGAGTTCCTCTCCCTCTCTCGGCCATAAGCATCAGGGGCACACAAATCAACGAGTGGAGGAGGCCATGAAAAGGGAGAGCTTGAAGCGGGGGAAAGAAGGAAAGGCAAGAGCTTGAGAAGCTACCAAAGCAAAGAGAATAAGGTTATGAGAAGGGAAGTTCAGGGATCTTGGGAGGTGAAAGAAGCACGGCTCTCTCTCCCTCTCTCCGTCGTAATCAAGTGAAAGAGGGTAAGCAAGGCACAGCGGGAGAAGAAGCATTTACAAAGTCTCTCTCGTCCTCCACCTCGACTTAGCTCAATAACGAGAAGGGTGCTTGGCAAGAGCAGATAAGCACATATCGGCAAGGGAAGGATAAGGCGAGAGAAGTTTGGCAAGAGCATATGTCGGAGCTCCGCAAGCATTCAGGGAGTGTAGGGTTAAGTAGCAAGATAAGGGAGCAGTAAGGCAAGAAGGAGAGAGGGTTACCTCGCTCTACCATAATTGGGAATTACAAGGGCATCAAGCAGGAAATTTCACCAGATATGTAGGATCTGTTGCCTTGTGCCGTGCGTCTTGTCTCTCTTATTTCCCAGAGGAAGCAGCCCGGTGCTGACCCGACTCACCTCGCGAACCCATATCCTCCGACAACGTGCTATATAGCACAAACCTTAGAAGATTGTAAGGGACATGTTATGCAAAACATGGCACTAACAAAAAATTTGCACAAAATGAAGAAATAGCCTTTGCAGTACTGCCTGTAGTGAAACGGAGGTCGAAATGAGCCCGAATCTGAAATCTGCCAAAGCTCACTGAAATCGGAGAACGTGAGCAAGCGAATGCTGGAGTTGATGGTGACTAAGCCCGGGAGGTTGCAACCTGGTCTGATACAAATTGTCGGAATCAGGGTTGCAGGAAAACACACACAGCTTGGAGAAGAAGAAGGAAGCTCAAGGCACACAACAGAGAGTGTATTACTTAGTGTGCAATAGAAAGATAGATCGCCCTAGAGTGATGGACGTATATACAATGCACGAGGGAAAAACCTCCTACAGAGGGAAAAAATGCCTCGATGCTCCTAGTGTGTTCATACACATCACTACCACATGTATATGGTAACATCGCTACCCACCACGTTGTCAGGAGTTTTTTGGAGCAAGGGATTGCACATATGTACATACCCATGCATGGTGCATCGAATAAAGGATTGCCCATTTTCCAGAGCCAGGTGGTTACGTGGGGCCCACATGTGTATAGGTAGGACAGGGTGTATCTACTACATCGTTTTTCACTATTACCAATACTAGTGTGTTTTTTCTACAATAAGGAGGAGTTGGTAGCGCGTAAAACTTCTCGAGGAAGCTATGTGAGGGCCGGCGACGTGAGGTCAGCAGGTGCGTCAGATGGCATCGAGTGGCGTCAGGAGGTCGAACGGGGTCAATACTTGCACGCGGAGAAGTATGGACACAACGTGGGTGTTTGCTTGTGAGAATTATGCAGAAAGGTCATCATGAGGACCTTTTTTTGGGGCCACTTCACGTGGTGGCGAGATGCATTATTGGAAAAAGGCTGAGTGCCAGGTGTGCGGATGATGCAAAAAGGTGACAACTATGCACTGCGAGGTCAGTTTTTGGCCTGTTCGGGGTCCGTTTGAGGTCATCGAAAAGGCTCAGGGTGCCCAAGTAATAAAGTGAAGTGTGGGAACTGAAAAAACAGAGAGAAGACCAGAAAAAACATGGAGAAGAGAGGAGGAACAGCCGCAGGTGTGTTTTTGCTCATTTTGGAGCCTGTTTTGGCCGTAAACTGCTCATCCGAGGTCGGATTTGAGCACTTTGACATTGTAGACTGGGGTTTTGGGCCGTTCCGGACGCGATGGCGCTATCCATTTTGCCAAATTCCTCACTCTTTTCCTTCTGTTTTTCTGTGTAAGTTTCTCCTATGAGCGAAGTTTCTGCTCTAGTTTGTGATTGTATCTGGCTTATTTTACCCATATTGTGTGAGCTATTTGCCCCAATGGTGTTGGCCCAAGCTCAATTGTATCTAAACATCAGAAATTATCCTCTTTTGAGCTGAGTTTTTTGGGTGTGTGTGTGTGTGTGTGTGTGTGTCTGTGTGGAGTGGGCAAGTGGATAGTCTCTCTCCTCTCACTCCAGAGGTGTGTTCCCTGTCTCGGCCAGGTGTGTTGTCTAAGCCGAGTGGTGCCCCATAGTGTGTGTGTGTATCTTCCCAAGAGTGTGTGTCGGGTCGTTATAGAGGCGCTGTGTGTATTTTCATCCCGCTCACATTCTTTTGGCGCCCCCACGGAGGATCTTCTTCGAGTACCTTCTGCTTCGAGCTTTGAGCTTCGAGCTTCGGGATTACAGGTTGCAGGTTGCAGATTACAGATTACAGGTTACAGGTTATAGGGACAGGTACAGGTACAGGTGATTTACATAGGTACAGGTAGCTGGAGTTCAGTGTTACACTCACAGTGGGAGTCAGTTGCAGTTGCTGTGGATATGCATCATTTGGCGCCTGTTTGAGCGCATTGTCTGTTGGATTGTACGTTACTTGTGGAAACTGCCATTGTACGTCTTTGTGGAGCCATATATGGTTTTATTTGGCAGTCCCAGCCATTTCTGAGACTTGGTCTGGAAGATAGTTATTTCTGAGAGTTGACTATACGCGATTTGCATTAGCCTTCGTGTGAGGGTCGATAGCGTGAGGTTTTATTGAGCTGGGGGATTCTCAAATGTGGAGATCCTTTCGGTGATACAGGTAGCTGGAGCACCCTTTTCGTGACCTCGCCATAGGCTATGTACTACTGAGTCCTACTTGATGCTCGGGTTCTATTGTTGACAGTTTATGCATACATAGACAGTCTATATTTTGGGTTCCTACTGCTCTACTTCTGGGGAAACTCTGTCGAAATTTTCCCAAGTTATGATGGCTGGTTTTTTGGTATTTTGAGCCATTTATGCTGTTATGCTGCTGAAATTTTGGCAAAATCAGAGGTTGAGTCAGGTATGCCTTCTTGGGAGCTGCATGGTTGGCTTTAATGGATGATCAAAATGGACCTCAATTCACTCCTTTTCATTTAACTCAGAGAATCCAGATAAATGTTCATGTGTCCAAGAAGATTTTTTTCCAGCAGCGCATAGTCTTTATGTTCGGGCCAAGAAGATTAAGGGAGATACTGGAATGTCCTTTGCCTGTTGTAATTCCGATGATCAACTATGAAAACTCATTTGATGTGCATGTGTTTGTCCTTATCTAAAGACAAGCTCCATTGAAGTTTCTGGGGATTGAGTAGTGAAAAGTTTTGGGTTCTTGCACCTGTGTTCAAAGAGGTTCTTAAAGCATCATAATTTGGGTAGCCATGGCTTTCTCTTATCCGGAGTTTCATGGAAGAAGTGATGAAGATGTGGAAGAATTTTTGGAAAAGATGGAGGTTGCCTGCATTAGCAACCAGATTCATGACCCTGCGCAGATGTTACGCCTTCTCCAAATTTGTTTGAAGAGTGATGCACGAGTTTGGTCTAAAGCATTTGAAGAGGAGTTGCGTGTGGCTGATCCACCTGTAAGGTTGAGTTGGGACAATCTACAACATGGGTTGGAAGTGGAGTTTGTGAAGATAGAAGATCCTGACAAGGTGTGGCAAGAAGTACAGGCTTTGGTGCAGAAGGAAGGTGAGCCAGTAGATGCGTACATACGTAAGTTTTCATTGGCATGGGAGCGAATGTGCAAGGCCTTAGCACCACAGGTACCCCCGCCTGACATGATGAAGAAGGACAGGTTCTTGGCTGGTCTTTGGGAGAATATACGTTGGAGAGTGGAGCTAAAGAAGCCTAGGACATATGAGGATGCACTAGAGGTAGCATGGAACAAAGAGTGGAAGCTGAGGAAAATGAGCCAGTTAGGGGTGGAGTCTTTGCCCATGAGGTCTGAATTTCAGCCTATAGAGTCTTTACAAGGGCGCATGTCAGGGGTTCATCATGAACCAGTAGTTCCTGTTACTACTCAGGTTATGCCAGCAGTGGTCACTACAGCAGTGCAAGATGATGGGCTAAGGCAAGACATGAGGCAAATGGTAGATTTGATGAAGAATCTCAGCCTAAACATGCTAGGTCAAGTGGGAAATAATCGAGGTCGAGGGAGGTTTGCAAATCAGCCAGGAGGTGAAGAAAGGCCTAAGAATGGTGTTGGACAAAGCAATGGTAGGTTTTGGAGGCAGACGCCTACATGTTATAATTGTGGAGAGTTGGGTCACATCAGCCCGCAATGTGATAAGCCACCAAGGATGGGGGGAGACATGTATCCATTGCCAAGACAGGTGCTAACTAGGTCAAATGATTATGGCATCGAAATTAAGGGAGACGAAGGAACCAGTGGACTGACCCAGGAGGAAAAGGGAAAGACAAAAGTGCTAAGTGTAGTCACCTTGGAGAAGGCATCAAAGCTAGAGGATACATTAGTGATGCCTATTGGGAAGAGGACCACAGAGGAAAAGGAAGGAAGAAGTGCCCCAGGTCCTAGTAAGAAGAAAGGAAAGAGCCATGAAGGTGAGGATGTCAAGGCCAAGAGGAAAAGGAGAGCTCGTCGAAAGTTTCATGTTTCAGATTTTCCACTAGGGGATGGGCAATTAAGCTATGACTTGAGGGAGGATCTGACGAGCAGGAAGGCAGATGTTACTTTTGGGCAGCTTATAGAGATGGTGCCTAAGCTAAAGTGACAGTGGAAGAGGATGGTTAACCCAATGGAGAAAGAGCCAGAGAGAGGTTCAGTGAAGGTGTTGGCAATGGACGAGCTACCAGACATTTGTCCAATAGTAGATGTGTGGCATAAAAGGAAAAATTTGGGACAAGGTTATGTGGATGGCGGAGCCCAAATATGCGTCATAACACACTCATGCGTTGAGAAGATGGGTCTCACAGTGGCTGGGGTGTCAGGTTTTCGGATCAGATTGGCAAACCATCAAAAAGTAAAATGCTTGGGTGTTGTAAAGAGCTTAGAAGTGGAGGCATATGATGCAAAGGCAGTGGTTGATTTTCATGTGATGCCAGCAGGGTTGGGAGCATATCCTATTATACTGGGTAGACCATGGTTACGTGCAGTGGGAGTTGTTCAAGATTGGCGACATGGTACGATTAGCCTCTATGGAAAAACAGGTACCAAGAAGCTTTATAATATGGACACAAGGAAACGATTAGAGGAGCTTTATGAAGATGAGGATGAGTCTAGTGATGAAGACTCTTCCACGGTGACAGATGAGGACAGTGATAGCACTACCAGCAGTGATGAGGATGCTGATGTTGCATTTCTTTTGATGGACAAAGAAATCCAGGAGATTGGTTTAGTTGCATTTGAGAATGAGGTTGAAGATGAAAGCGAAGGGCCTTATGAAGTGATTGAAGGGCTGATGCAAACCAAGGTTGAGTTTTCAAAGAAGCAGGAATTGATGACACAAATGATCAGTGGAGACCTCTCAGCTATGGAGAAGGAGATATATTTGCACATGCAAGTCTATGCCAAAGTAATTGATGATTTTCTTGATGGGAGGTTGATAAATGGCATCTCTACAGGTTTTCCTTGGGAACCAGGTGAAAGTTTGATTAAGCTTTTGATGCAAGGAATGCCAAGTGTTTTTGTGTGGGATCCAGGTGGAATGAGCATCTACTAGTGTTGCTGCTGCTGAGCATGAATGCTCTAGCAGGCTAGGGGGTGGGCAAATTATGTCAGGAGTTTTTTGGAGCAAGGGATTGCACATATGTACATACCCATGCATGGTGCATCGAATAAAGGATTGCCCATTTTCCAGAGCCAGGTGGTTACGTGGGGCCCACATGTGTACAGGTAGGACAGGGTGTATCTACTACATCGTTTTTCACTATTACCAATACTAGTGTGTTTTTTCTACAATAAGGAGGAGTTGGTAGCGCGTAAAACTTCTCGAGCAAGCTATGTGAGGGCCGACGACGTGAGGTCAGCAGGTGCGTCAGATGGCATCGAGTGGCGTCAGGAGGTCGAACGGGGTCAATACTTGCACGCGGAGAAGTATGGACACAACGTGGGTGTTTGCTTGTGAGAATTATGCAGAAAGGTCATCATGAGGACTTTTTTTTGGGGCCACTTCACGTGGTGGCGAGATGCATTATTGGAAAAAGGCTGAGTGCCAGGTGTGCGGATGATGCAAAAAGGTGACAACTATGCACTGCGAGGTCAGTTTTTGGCCTGTTCGGGGTCCGTTTGAGGTCATCTAAAAGGCTAAGGGTGCCCAAGTAATAAAGTGAAGTGTGGGAACTGAAAAAACAGAGAGAAGACCAGAAAAAACGTGGAGAAGAGAGGAGGAACAGCCGCAGGTGTGTTTTTGCTCATTTTGGAGCCTGTTTTGGCCGTAAACTGCTCATCCGAGGTCGGATTTGAGCACTTTGACATTGTAGACTGGGGTTTTGGGCCGTTCCGGACGCGATGGCGCTGTCTATTTTGTCAAATTCCTCACTCTTTTCCTGCTGTTTTTCTGTGTAAGTTTCTCCTATGAGCGAAGTTTCTGCTCTAGTTTGTGATTGTATCTGGCTTATTTTACCCATATTGTGTGAGCTATTTGCCCCATTGGTGTTGGCCCAAGATCAATTGTATCTAAACATCAGAAATTCTCCTCTTTTGAGCTGAGTTTTTTGGGTGTGTGTGTGTGTGTGTGTGTGTCTATGTGGAGTGGGCAAGTGGATAGTCTCTCTCCTCTCACTCCAGAGGTGTGTTCCTTGTCTCGGCCAGGTGTGTTGTCTAAGCCGAGTGGTGCCCCATAGTGTGTGTGTGTATCTTCCCAAGAGTGTGTGTCGGGTCATTATAGAGGCGCTGTGTGTATTATCATCCCGCTCACAACGTGAAACGACCCCGAGCATTGGAGCTTGAAGCTCTACAAAAAAAAGTTGGGTAAATTCGAAATGGTGTAGAAATTGGGATGAGCTTTGGGAAGCTTTAAGCCAAGGCTAGTTGAGCTTGGAAATCGAGAGCTAAGCAAAGCAAGGCGGAATTAATGCAAAATCGAAGCTAGTCGAGCAAGTGCAATTCCCTTGTACTCAGCAAATCAAGCACCTTGGCAGCGGGCTTGAGCCGGAAAGTAGGAAATTTAGCAGGCTTTTAGAAGCTTAATCAAACTTGAAAGCAAGCAGAACAGAGCAGGTCGAGGTGCAACAGCAAACATAAAGGGTAATCGAGGAGCAGTGAACATAGTAGGATCATTTTGGAGTGTTTAAGCTTTGAGGCCTTGAGCAGACCGAATAACGGGCAATGAGCAGGGGTAACCATTGCCTTGGCGCCATAACTGAGTAGAGGTGCACCATTGTGGTGGTTCTGTAGAGCCACAATGTACGCACACACACACTTTCAATCAACAGCTCGTCAGAGTCTGCATGTTAGACACGACAAAGGCCAAAATTCAATCAATTTTTCCTCTTTTTAATCTTTTGAACTCACACATTGCATTGAATGTGTGTGCAAGGCCTTATCCAGATTTTTGGACACTTACAGACATAGCGCCTTTCATGCGATTTTGGTAGTCATTTCGAAATCAGTTTCTCTGTGGATAGATGCGTTTACAGATGCATGTTTGCTTTAGCACACCATAGTGCTATTGAGCTGTTTTGAGAGCAGATATCCCTGTAGGGATCACTTTTACTGTATGCAGTAGTTCTTGGTCCCTGTTTGAGCGCGGTCATTCATGTAGGTTGAGTTGAAAACATTGCCTATTGTATTTTGTGTGGAGCTATTTTTTTGGTTATTTTGCAGTTTTCTCCGCCCTTTTTGAGACTTGGAGTAGAAGAGACCTTTCTAAGACTATGGCTAGTGCTTTTGTGTCTGCATTAGCCTTTGGAGGATCGATAGCGTGAGGTTTTCTTTGAGCTGGGGTATTCTCAAATGTTGAGATACCTTCGATAATATAGCTAGCTAGCGTTCCCCTTTTACGGTACCCTCGCCATAGGACATGTATCTAGATGATTTTTTATGCTTTTTTGACGTCAAGTTGGCGGTCACACAGAAGTGGTTTTGCGTAGTTGATGCCCACTGGTTCTTTTGAGGAGTTTATGCGTTTTTTAAGTTCAGTTTTGACTCCTCATACAAAGGAGACTCTATTGGATTTTTCCCGTGAGTCCATTCTATGCGTTCTTGGCACTTCTAGTTGTTCTTACACAGTGATTATACTACATTTTGGTTTGAGTTTTTGCTCCTATTCTAGGGGAAACTCTTTTGAAATTATTCCAGGCAATGCACCATAAATGTTTTGGGTACATTCTCTTAATCATGGCTGCGAATAGCAAAGTTTGGTGGCTCAAACTTTGTCATTTGGTGGCACTATATGCAAGATGTTTGGTTCAACAAAGGTTTGATAGCACCCTTGCGTGCAAGAACAGAGAATGTGTACACTAATGATGAGTCGCATGATTTGAATGAGCGTACTATGGCGACTATTCACATGTACCTTTGTGAATCCATTTACTTTACCATAATGGATAAGACCAATGCCAAAGACTTGTGGGATGCTCTATGCCCGGCTTGGGATGCATTAGGAGAAAGCTAGACTAAGTTTTGGGCCTTTCACTTCTAGAGAGAGAGTAGCGCTCGACCAATGAGGAAGAGGCTAACGTTACGTCGACATTTTGGAGTCAAGCTCGTTTAAAAAAAGGGAGGAAATATTATTTTGGCTCATCAAATTGCACAATTTCACACTTTCAAGGCATAAATGCCATAAGTCGTACTAACTCTGTACCGAGGAATTTCATAACTTTCATTGAAGACTCTATCTAGTATCTTTGTTCCCGCCCAAATATGACTTTGAGTAGCTCTACTTCCCTCTCAAAACTTCTTCCCTTTTTCATATTTGCGCTAACCTTTCTGTGTATTCATTCTACTGCACACCATGTCTACTTCTTGAAGGCCTAGCACTACCATTGACTCTGTTAGCATTTTTAACAGTTATACTACACACGATCAAGCATGGATACCATCTCGAATAACTATCGGAAGTTGAAGGGGATCGGGGAGCACCACAGACGGAGAGAGAGAGAGAGAGAGAGAGAGAGAGAGAGAGAGAGAGAGAGAGAGAGAGAAGGAGACACACAACGCAGATATGGGTGGGGAGACTGTGAAGTGGCAGCTCCCCCTATACAATATACTCACTATAAGTATAGGGTAATAGTGGGCGGGCGCCCATGACCTGGGCGACCGATCAAGGCACATAGGCCTTAACCCCAACAACCTCCCACTTAAAGGCCAATGTGCCTTTAAGCAAGATCTACTAGTGTACAACTAATAGAAGGTGAGATATTCTCTCAACCTATGCCCACTGACTCTCGATGAGCTAGTGCATCCGACTCTACTGATAGACAAACATCCCGCTGTGGAAGCCACACAGAGCTAGCTCCAAGCTCTGCAAAGAGTCTACAAGAGCTCATGCACTCCTGCAAGTACCGGTCCAATACCTGCAAACCTCCCCTATGCTCTATGCCGAGATCAGTCATCAAACGACTGATCAACCTTGCTGCAAATTCTCCCACTGCAGCTGCTATGTCGGGCCTCGAGATCAGCATCTCGTACATGAGGACACCAAACGTTGATGCAACCCTGGCAACCTCTGCCACCTCCAACTCAGAACTCAACTCATGGCAATCCTGTCCCCTATCATAGAGACCATGGCAATCCTGTCCCCTATCATAGAGACCATCGGTCAAACGTACACTGCCAAGCATCCCGCTAGAATAGCTACAAAACCATGCACGATGCGGCGTGACATGAAACATAGCATCTGCGTCTAGCAACCACTGCGAAGGGAGTGCACTATCCACATGTATAGCATCTCGTGCATAGCTCGAGTTAAAAGTGACATCCCCGTCACTAGTATACTCTGACACTACATGTGCCTCAACTGTCAAAGCAAATGAGTCCATGGCATCACTACATACATCTCTGAGATTGCCATGTCTCCTACGATGTCGCATAGGACGAAAACAGCGTCGTTTAACGTGTCCAGAATGACCACAATACCAACATGTCACCTGTCGGCGTGCCCGTGAATGTACATGTCTCACACGAGTCCGTGATGACTCAGATCTATCATACATATCATGTAATCTACGCCAAAGTGGTCTCGAAGTAGTCTCATACATAACAAGAGCATATACACATTCTTCAAGGTGCAAAGAGAGCGTAGATAGTGCCATCTCCTCTAGCTCCTGCCACTGATCGTCAGACATGTTTGAAGGTCTACCTGCATCACCACTCAATGGTCGATGCAACCCTCGTTGTGTCAATGCATCAAGCATACACACTCTCCATGCTGCAAAGTCTCACCCATCAAACACGCGCATCTGTGAGAGGTCACAATCTGATCGATCACCTGTCTCTGCCATGAGCACAAGTAGCAAGCTAGATAGCAAAACCACCTCACCAACAACACCTGGAAATTGTCTACAAATGTGGCTAGAAACACAATGTAAAACCTGTGAGACACACTCCAAAATAGAGCTCCCGCAATGTCAATACAAGCCTCACATGCTCTAGTATCACAATGCAATCTGTGAGCTAATCACTAAGCCCACACTGTGCGGTATCGATGCATACATACGCACAAATCTCCCACCTGTAGAGAACACCGCACGCAAATGCTGAGTGCAACCCGCAATCTCTACCTAGATCGCATAAATGATGCGCATAAAACTCCTGGGAAAATTTTTCCAGAGTTTCGACGCACAATGGCTGTCAACACAAAATAAACATTGTCCTGCAAGCTCAATACAATGAGCAATCAATGTGCATCAAACTACACTCAACATACATGCATAAGCTCTGCAAAACTATGGCAAACAATGCTCGAGATCACAAGACTCTCCCACCTGAGAGAAAACCATTGTCTCAAGAAAAGAAAGATACACAACTCCTCACTCTTGCGAGAGTGGATACAAAAACACAAAACTATGTACAAACTGACAAAACCTGTCAAAGTGAGAGTAAACACTCGATCACAAACTATGGCGAGAATCTGGGAAAAATCCGACAGAATTTCTCCTCAAAACTGAGCAAAAAACTCAAGTACAATCTCTACCATAAACCATAAAACTACTCAATGCCAATGAGTAGAAATGCCAAAATGGCTCCACATTTTCACATACAATGGCAATCCGCACTCAACGTACATCAACGGAGTGACTGCGCATAAGCAAACGCCAAAAGATTTGCAATCCGAAAACTTGATAAATGCGAAAACAATGCTCTCAAGAGAGCTTACCGGCACTTGAAAGTGCTCGCCAAAATGCATCTATCATGGGCATCAACCATGGGCCATAACCATATGCAAACCATCCGCAAAGACCATGAATCCAAGCACAAAATCACTGCCAAAGTATCCTGTGAAAACTAGTGAAAGAAGCCCCACCTGTGTGCTCCAAAAACCTGCGTCTCTCAAGAGACTGCTTCGGTGGTGTGTAAACGCCTCCGTACTTCGTTGCCCAAGTCTACCAAAAAACCCTCAAACCACAAGCTTAACACAAGTTGCAATTGCATCTTCAGCTCAGAATTTATGCACTCAACTTCAAGCATCTCCCGTGCTTCCAAAAGTGCATCAAACTCGCACACAATGCGACAACAGAAAATCTGGAATTTCTTTATACAGTCAGTCTGAGCTGAATATCAGCAAAACGGTGAGGAATTTGCAAAAAGTTTCTTCTGCAAAGTTGTAGACCAGGTCGAAACAGTTTGGCACAGTAGATAGAATTCTCAGATCTGCATTCTACAAGGAGAAAAACGAATCTGAAAACAGTGCTACTGCGCACACAGTTTTAGGGCAGCACCTTCACTTACACACAATCTTCCACACTCCTTTCTGTGCTTCCACAAGAGCATACATCACTCTCAACTGAGCTCACAAGCTCCCATTGCATTCTCACAAAGATTCCAAGCTTTCTTAATCTCTCTACCGTCGAGAGCGAGCGAGCTATCGCCTCGAAGCTCTCAAAGCCGTCGTGCTCTCCGCGGTCACCATAGCTCTGATACCAACTGAAGGGGATCGGGGAGCACCACAGACAGAGAGTGAGAGAGAGAGAGAGAAGGAGACACACAATGCAGATATGGGTGGGGAGACTGTGAAGTGGCAGCTCCCCCTATACAGTATACTCACTATAAGTATAGGGTAACAGTGGGCGGGCGCCCATGACCTGGGCGACCGGTCAAGGCACATAGGCCTTAACCCCAACAAAAGTTGGGTTCTACTGCAAACTAGAAGAAGGAAGAGGAGGCAACGCAATGATTTCGTGGAGGCTTTCAAGGGTCAAGTTAAAGAGTTTAAAGTGTGTGCACAAAGCAAGCGGGTGAAAGAGGTCCTCATACAACATGCTTTCCAGCATGCAGACTTAAGGTTGCAAACATCTCCTCCAAGTTTTCCAAGGCATCGACCCAACTGTAAGTTATTTTCAGCATCTCGCTTAGTGCATGATTATATTCAAATGTTAAGTGGTGGATATCATCTTTGGTATGTTTCAGATATTTATCCATCGAATAGGATAGATTGGCAACCAGTTGAGAGCATAGTTGGGATTTTTGATGCTTTCCATGCGTTTATTGGTGAGCAAATGTACCGAGGAAGACAACACAAGGAACTTCTAGATAATGGAATTTTCTTTTATGATATGTCACATGTGGAACCGATAACTTCCATTGGTTGGGGTCGTGTAGCTCCTTTGTCACTTCCATCCTTTGACAGCAAGGATTGGTCCTTGCCTGCTTCGCAAACTAGTGAAAGCTTTAGGAATAAGTTGTTTCAGGATATACAAAAGTCCCTCAAGTATTCAATTGCCACAAAAATAGTTCGGCTCGCACTATTTATGCCTCTTGAAGTGTTTGTAGATTTTTTCTTCGATGAGCTAATAAGAACTACCACAACAATGTTCATTTGCAAGTCTGAGAGCTGTTTGGACTTTTTAGATGATAATTGGGATAGGAAACAATCACAGAACAAAATCTATATTTTGCAAAAGAAGTCCATAATTTGCAAGTTCATTATAAGCTCTCAAAATTTCTTAGTATCATTTTACTATATTAGATATCATCTTCTTAGTGGGTAGCTTATTCCACTCGACCAAGATACAAAGAACAGCCTCGAGAAAAAACCTTTATCAATGGAGCTCTACTTTCAAGACAGCCTTCTTACTGTGATGGAGACAATGTCAACCACAACTCTTGCACAGCTCAGGGTAGATATTACATGTGAAGAACTTCCACTTTTGCCGGAATTGTATGCATTCAGTCTCAACAATAGAAAGGTGCTTACTAAATCGATAAATTTTGATTGTCTATAATACATTAAGACAGAAGCTAACTTTTTCTTCTTTTCAGATTCCAAGGCACAAGGAGAAAACAACATTGTGCAAGGAGTCACTAACAAATACACTTCACTTAATTGCTTCCACCGGAAGCTAGGTCACATACCTTGTGCACGTAAAGAGCTTTGATGCCATGCAAACCACGATGTACTCTTCACTAATGCAGAGACATTTTTTGGCGGTCAAACAATGTTTCAAAAATGTACATTTTCAATGTTTCAAAACTTTACATATTGTGTTGTTTCTGTCAAGATTTATACAAGTAAATTTCTCCCTTCTCCCCCGGTTTGTGCCACTCGTCCCCTGTCCTCTCCCCTGGTTTGTGCCACTCGTCCCTTGTCCTCTACTCTGGTTGCTCCCCCGCCCTCTGCTCCAATAGTTGCTACTTCTGCCTCTGGGGACGCTGGTC
Source organism: Adiantum capillus-veneris (assembly GCF_014529385.1). Lineage (NCBI taxonomy): Eukaryota > Viridiplantae > Streptophyta > Polypodiopsida > Polypodiales > Pteridaceae > Adiantum > Adiantum capillus-veneris. Next base: position 138,969,065 of record NC_140937.1, on the reverse strand, counting down.
TCGGGAATCCTTTCGCGTCGCTCAAAATCATGGGCCTCTTCCATGCTTCCCATGCTTCTTGCACCTGTGAAGCTTCCCTTTGTTCTTGCTCTTACCGTCGACGTGTAGCCCATTCCTCTACTTCTGTAGCATCTGCATAATATTGATTTATTGCTTCTTACATATTTCAAACTTCTTCTTGAGTCTGATTGTGGCGTTGCGTCATTTCGTTAATACGAGCCTCTTCGAACTCCTCAGCTCTCGCCGCTTGCTCTCTTGTGCGTCTGTTTACAGAGATTATAATATGCTGGATGACCATTACAAAAAAATATCGAACATTGTTGGGGGTGTAGCTATATAATTGAAGTTCCTGTAGAAGCGTGATACACACATTTGTTGCTTCATACATACGTTGCAGCAAACAATAAAACTGCAGATTACTTACGTTCGATACATCCATAATTTGACTGAGGAGCAACAGGACATTCAAACAGGTTCGCCAGTCCACAGCTATAGTCATCAGTCTGCGTGGGCATGGTTATCGTTTGTGTCAGACGATATTTCCTAGATCATGTTCTAACAAAACATGCTCTACACAGCATACAAGTTTTTTCGCAGCACTACATACTTAACCTCTTGAGTCAGCAACACATTACAAAGAGACACTACTTTCCAAATGTACCCAAATGGGCCTTACATTTTTACACGACCGTGAAACGCCCTGCTTTGCTCGGAGTTTGCGTAGTAAACAATCTTAGCTTCCATGTCAAATAACATCAGACTTCAATGATCACTACAAAGACTGTCATAATAACTAATATCTAATTCTCCTAAATGATTTTTTCATGTTAAACTGATCATTTAATATGGGGAAGTACCAGGGGAGAAAAAGCTAGATTATTAGTAAGGCTAGCAGACTGGTCACAGTAGGGGGGCCCACACTACGGATCCAAAGGGGTACCATCTGCAGAAGAGCAATGTGCAATGTGCAATGTGCAATGAATGGGCTCCAAAGACCTTAGGGTTCAGCCCATTAAGACTTCCAAAAGGTTAAGTTCCAAAATTTCAAAGTGTAAGTCCAATGGTCAAATGTTAATGGAATTGGATGCTTTGTGTGTGTACAAAAATCCAAATAGCTAGAGGACAAGTTAGAGGGCAAGTAGGGAAGATGACAAAGCTTGAGAAGTGACTAGACACACACACACACACACTATACACCTAAGCTTACCCTTTCCACAAAGTAAAGAGGACACATGTCAGGCATGCAAAGAAACCCCCAATTCTTGCCTGAATCTTATTGGATGGGCACAGAGGTGGACCAATGAGAAGTTAGCTAGTGTAAAATAAAATTTTATTTTTATAAATGCTCAGAAAAATAACCAATAAGAAATAGTCTCCCTAAAAGACTATTGAACAGTCAAAAGGTCCAATGATAATTAAGCAGTTTCTAAAATTGCTTAATTCCTATTGGCCAAAGGACTAAAAGGTCCAATAGCAAAGCATATAATTAAATTAATTATTTGGAAGTTACAAAATGGAAAAAAAGGATGGACACTTGTCACAAGGCTCTTGATTGGGCCTCTCAAAGGCTATTGGCCAAATTATTTACGGGCCAATAGGAAGCCAGCAAGAGTAAAACTCATACTCAAATACTATTGGCTAGGCTTTTCAAGGGCCAATAGGAATGCAGCATGAGTAATTGGCAAGGGGGGGTCAACCAAGAGGAGAGAAGGGGCTGTTTTGAAGGGCATTATTCCACACACACTCACACAACTCATGTGTAGAGCAAGAAAATCATCTCCTTCTCCAAGCTTTAATGGAAAGCTCATCTTCTTCTCCAAGTTTGAGAATGGAGCCCTACACCAACAACTCTTGGATATGGAATGCAAATCCAACCAAGAGCTAAGCTTCAATGCCATGCTTCTCTCCTCTATTATCTAATTACTAAGCTAAGCTAAGCTACAAGATTAATTAAGTGAGGAAATAATTGTTTCTCATAAGAATACTCCTTCTTCCTCTAGATCTACTCTCATACCCCGCTAGCTCTCACCATCTTCGAAGGTGTGTGAGGTCTTGGGTCTGAGACCAACAAGAAATCGATGTTATGTGTTATCACCTGTAAGTTTGGTGCATGAAGCTTCCATCTTCATAGCATCGATGAGTTTTTACCAAGGAACACAAAGAATTGTATTGTACAAAGTCTCTCTTAATGAGAGAAATTATAATACAAATGCCTAATGGAGGGGGAACCGGTCCATGTAAATCCGGTCCTCAATAGTTGTAAATTGTTCTATTTCTCTCCCTCTTTCAAGTATTGTTATGCCAAACTAACTAGGTGTTATGCTAATGTTGTTATCTCCAACCAAGCACCCTTGTATGATCATTAGGAATTTGCTCTTAATGAAATGCTCACTATGTTAAGTTATTTTCCACTGTTTACAAGCTTTATAGACCAGTAATTGTTACATTGGTATCAGAGCTATCGGTTTCTCGTTTCTTGCTCAAGAAGAGAGGTCCTCAAGCTTGCTACAAACGGTTGGTATTATTAATTGCATGAGGGTAAGGAGAATAGGGATTTATTATCCTTGAGGTGCGCCTGCTTCGTGCAGTTAACGGGGTATCACCGTCGAGAGCTATGGTCTTAATGATGGACTCCCAAGGGGCTTGCCTACAGCTTAACCATTATTGAGCTATTAGAAGCTTGACAGGAACCGGTGCCGACTGGGCTATGATAAACCCTCTCTTCTATTCCTTGCAATTAATGATATTTTGAGCCACGGGTATAGATGCTTGAGTGCTTATCTTTGAAAGTGAAGAGGAGTAGCAACTAGGGCTTGAAGTGCCAAAGTGCAAGTAAAAAATTTACACCTAAAACTTAGTTATAATGGCTGACAATAGTAGAGAGAGTGAAATTAATGTTGATGGCTTTGATTTTTCTAATGGTCAAGCTACTAATGATGCCCCTATGCTTGTGAACTATCTTGTTACTAGGCTTCAACAAGCCATGGGCAACCCATCCCTTCAAGGTGAATTACAACAGCAATTACACATCCATGGGATTCTCCAATCTCCTCACCTAGAAGAGGGAGTTCCTATGAAAGCTCCTAGTGAGATTACTAAAAGAGGGCTCTCTATGGTGAGAGAAGAGGAGGACCCATACGAAGGACCCAAAAGCTTACAAGTTGATGGGGCAACTCCTTCACCAAGGAGAGCCCAAATCTCAACGGTAGAGCCCCCACTGAAAGAACAAGAAAGAAGTGAATCTCCCGCCACCTCGGCGGAGATGGCACCACGAAGACGGCGGGCAAAATGCTCTCCAACACCCCCTAAACGGAGAAGACCATCGGATAGTCCTTCTCACCGTAATTCAAAGAAGGAAGAAAGGAAGTATGAGAAGAAAAATGCGAGAAAGAGGTCACCCTCTTCTCCATCTTCATCATCCTCCTCCTCTTCTGAAGAAAGTGATGGTGCGGCTTCCAAAGAATTCAAAAGGAGAGGCCATAGGAAATCCTATGCTGCTTGGAAGAGGTCGTCCAAGCTCAAACAGTTCAAGGAGGGAGGAAAGAGTATCTCTTTTCTTACCTACGATGGCACCTTTGGTGCTACGGACAAACTCTTGGCCTTTATTCGACAATTTGATGCGGCATTTGGAGATGAGGGCTTCAGGTAGTCCTCTAAGATACGTCATGTAGCCATGCATCTCCAAAAGTTTTCCAGGCAATGGTGGTCTAGCCTATGAGCAAACGGTGAAGCTCCACGAACATGGAAATCTTTAAGAGCTTCCATTATGAAGCAGTTTTTGGCTAGCGATGCCAAAGATAAAGTGCTCACCGAATGGCGAAGCTTGAAGCTCTCTCCCTACGAATCTATTCACAAATACGTAGACAAGTTTTGGGATTTACATCTCAAAGCCACTGTCTACAAAAAGATAGATTTTGGAGAGCAAAAATAACAATTTTGTGCGGGTTTATGTGAAGATATGGCGGAGCATGTCAACTCCCAAAGGCCTCGCACTATTTCAGCGTGGTCATACACCATACTATGGTGGCTTCACGAATCCACTTCCAACAAGGGGCTAAAAAAAATCTTAAGCCCATGGAAAGCAAAGACCGTAATGAGCCTAAGGGGAAGGACCATGTCCAAAAGTTTCCCAAGGGCAACTTCAACAACAACAAAGCTAAGGAGAAGGGAGTCTACAAAGGCAAAAATAAACTCTCTCCTGAAGAGCTAGAGCGTTATCGCAAGGATAACCGTTGTTTCAAATGTGGGGAGCAAGGGCATGCTTATTGTGCTTGCCCACATAAGAACACGCGCAATGAACCTCCTAGAGCTTCCATAATTGAAGTTAAAGAAGAAGATGCTCATCACAAAGGATCTCCTCTATGCCATGCTTGGGGTAAGGTGAGAGAACATGATGCTTTCATTCTCTTCGACAATGGCTCTACTCACAATTTCATATCCACGGAGTTGGCCACTAAGCTAGGCATCCAAGCCTTTGAGATGGGAAATCCCCTACCAGCCGATAATGCTTTCAAGGGAGAAGAAGTCCCAGTTACTCCCTTGATTGGTAAATTGAGGCTTCATGTCCAAAGTTATGTGGACAAAGAGGATTTCTTCATCTCTCCCCTTAAGCATGAGGATGTAATCCTAGGGGCACCATGGTTTGATCGCATGGCGGCCAACATCAAGTTTCCTGAAAGGCAAATTTACTTTAAATACAGGGATAAAGACATGTACATATATGCTAATGAGTCAGGTAACACTATACCTCTTGTACATAAGAAAGCTTTTGATAAGTCAATAAAGAGCTCTATTTCCGTGTACATGATATTTTGTAAAAGACTCTCAAAATGAACCTAATGTTCTGTCAAATAAAAATAAAGGGAATAAAAAAGAATTAGGGTTATCGAATTTCCTTAATGAATTCCAAGATGTTTTTATTGACGACATTCCTAATGAATTTCCTCCAAAATGAGGGGATGATGACCATGCAATCGAGCTTCTTCCAGGAAGCTCACCACCTAATAAACCTCCTTATCGAGTTTCTCAAGCTCAACAAGAGGAAATTATGCGGCAAGTGCATGAGTTGGTTGAGAAAGGAATGGTTAGGCCTAGTTCATCTCCATTTTGTTCACCAGTTTTATTAGTGCAAAAGAAAGATGGCACATATCGTATGTGTGTCGACTATAGAGCACTAAATAGGATCACTATCAAAAATAGGTTTCCCGTTCCGCGGGTAGAAGACCTATTTGATAAGCTACAAGGATTGACCTACTTCAGTAGGATTGACCTAAAAAGTGGCTATCACCAAATAAGGATTGTTGATCAAGACATTGTAAATACCGCATTTTGCACTACGTTTGGTCTCTACGAATTCATTGTCATGCCTTTTGGCTTGACCAATGCACCAGCTACATTCAACCGCATGATGGAGAAGCTCTTTAGGCCTCACCGCAGTTACATTGGAGTGTTCTTTGATGATATAAACATCTACTCCAATTCCTTGGACGAACACAAACAGCACCTCCAGGTAATTTTTCAAGTTTTGCGAGAGAATAAGCTTTACATAAATCAAAAGAAAAGTGAATTTTTCTTACGAGAGATTCACTATTTAGGTCATATTATCTCTAAAGATGGCATCCAAATGGATCCATCAAAGTTAGAAGTAATAAAATCATGGCCTAACCCAAAGAATCTGCATGAATTAAGAAGCTTTATAGGTATGTGTGCATACTATAGACGCTTCATAGAAAAATTCTCACTCATAGCAGGACCATTGCATGACCTAACAAAAAAGAACGTTAAGTATGCATGGACTACCAAGGAGAACACTGCTTTTGAAAAGCTTAAAGAGAATCTTATCTCTCAACCTGTGCTTACACTACCGGATCTCTCAAAGCCATATGAGGTCCAATGCGATGCTTGTGGTGATTGCCTTGGAGCCGTGCTGCTCCAAGAAGGGCACGCCATAGCATATGAAAGTCGAAGGCTCAACCCGGTTGAGCAAGCTCTAGGCATATATGAAAAGGAACTCCTCGTAGTTCTACATGCCTTAGACATGTGGAAGCACTACTTATTGGGGACACCTTTCATTCTGCGGACGGATCACCAAAGCCTCAAGTACTTCATGACGCAAACCAAGCTCTCCGACAAACAAATGAGGTGGGCAAATTTCCTTTCGCAATTTCATTTTCATATTGCTCACATTGTTGGCAAGCATAATCAAGTAGCTGATGCACTCTCAAGACGAACGAGAGTGAATGTGATTTCCATAGCAACTCACAATGATCTATCTTCTATGATAGATGAGTACGCTATCGATTCCGATTTCAAAGATGTGATGTCAGCCCTTGCACTAGGGAAGAAAGAGGTAATAGGCTATGTGTTACTAACTCACTACGTGAGAAAGTAATGTATGAATCTCATGCTCCTCCATATGCGGGGCATAGAGGGATTCAAGCTACCCTAAGAGGGATAGAAATGTACTTCTATTGGCCTACCATGAAAGCGAACATACAAGAGTATGTTTCAAAATGTGTGGTTTGCCAAAAGACAAAGTTTGATAGAGGGAAGCAACCTGGTTTGCTTCAACCTTTGCCAATCCCTAATTCACCCTGGGAGAGCATATCCATGGATTTTATCTTTGGATTGCCTAAGTCTATCCATGGGAATACGGGAATATGGACAATAGTAGACAGGTTCAGCTAACAAGCGCATTTCATACCTGTCAAAAAGACTATTAAGGCCCATCAAATGGCAACCCTCTTTATATCACAAATCTTTAAGTACCACGGCTTGCCAATGTCAATAGTGTCGGATAGAGATCCTACAATGACCAACAATTTCTGGAAGGGTCTCTTTGAGAATTTAGGTACAAGGCTAAATTTCCTATCATCCGCAAACGGATGGTCAAAGTGAGATAGCTAGCCTAACAATTCTTGATCTACTCAAAGCTTATGTCACTGAAGTAGTCTAATAACTAAGCAAAAGACTAATAACTATGCTTTATCATCTCTACCTCATAGTCGAGGATGACTATGATTTCAAGAGAGAGGTAATGTCATAATAACTAATATCTAATTCTCCTAAATGATTTTCTCATGTTAAAATGATCATTTAATATGGGGAAGTACCGGGGGAGAAAAAGCTAGATTATTAGTAAGGCTAGCAGACTGGTCACAGTAGGGGGGCCCACACTAGGGATCCAAAGGGGTACCATCTGCAGAAGAGCAATGTGCAATGTGCAATGTGCAATGAATGGGCTCCAAAGACCTTAGGGTTCAGCCCAGTAAGACTTCCAAAAGGTTAAGCTCCAAAATTTCAAAGTGTAAGTCCAATGGTCAAATATTAATGGAATTGGATGCTTTGTGTGTGTACAAAAATCCAAATAGCTAGAGGACAAGTTAGAGGGCAAGTAGGGAAGATGACAAAGCTTGAGAAGTGACTAGACACACACACACACACTATACACCTAAGCTTACCCTTTCCACAAAGTAAAGAGGACACATGTCAGGCATGCAAAGAAACCCCCAATTCTTGCCTGAATCTTATTGGATGGGCACAGAGGTGGACCAATGAGAAGTTAGCTAGTGTAAAATAAAATTTTATTTTTATAAATGCTCAGAAAAATAACCAATAAGAAATAGTCTCCCTAAAAGACTATTGAACAGTCAAAAGGTCCAATGATAATTAAGCAGTTTCTAAAATTGCTTAATTCCTATTGGCCAAAGGACTAAAAGGTCCAATAGCAAAGCATATAATTAAATTAATTATTTGGAAGTTACAAAATGGAAAAAAAGGATGGACACTTGTCACAAGGCTCTTGATTGGGCCTCTCAAAGGCTATTGGCCAAATTATTTACGGGCCAATAGGAAGCCAGCAAGAGTAAAACTCATACTCAAATACTATTGGCTAGGCTTTTCAAGGGCCAATAGGAATGCAGCATGAGTAATTGGCAAGGGGGGGTCAACCAAGAGGAGAGAAGGGGCTGTTTTGAAGGGCATTATTCCACACACACTCACACAACTCATGTGTAGAGCAAGAAAATCATCTCCTTCTCCAAGCTTTAATGGAAATCTCATCTTCTTCTCCAAGTTTGAGAATGGAGGCCTACACCAACAACTCTTGGATATGGAATGAAAATCCAACCAAGAGCTAAGCTTCAATGCCATGCTTCTCTCCTCTATTATCTAATTACTAAGCTAAGCTAAGCTACAAGATTAATTAAGTGAGGAAATACTTCTTTCTCGTAAGAATACTCCTTCTTCCTCTAGATCTACTCTCATACCCCGCTAGCTCTCACCATCTTCGAAGGTGTGTGAGGTCTTGGGTTTGAGACCAACCAGTAATTGATGTTATGTGTTATCACCTGTAAGTTTGGTGCATGAAGCTTCCATCTTCATAGCACCGACGAGTTTTTACCAAGGAACATAAAGAATTGTATTGTACAAAGTCTCTCTTAATGGGAGAAGTTATAATACAAATGCCTAATGGAGGGGGGACCAGTCCATGTAAATCTAGTCCTCAATAGTTGTCAATTGTTCTATTTCTCTCCCTCTTTCAAGTATTGTTATGCCAAACTAACTAGGTGTTATGCTAATGGTATTATCTCCAACCAAGCACTCTTGTATGTTCATTAGGAATTTGCTCTTAATGAAATGCTCACTATGTTAAGTTATTTTCCGCTATTTACAAGCTTTATAGACCAGTAATTGTTACAAAGACACCATCAAAGATGAGCAGAGATTCTAAATGCAACATGTTTTTTACAAGGCAAGAAAATACTCACGACTGATTGTATGCAGTGACTAGAAAGCGCACTAGATCAAAGTTGACTCTGCTAAACGAGTTCATCAGACTCAAAAAGGAAACTAAGTTGTTCTGCAGATAAGGCGATATCAATAGATCTATTAGGTATACTTTGTCTTGAACCTCAAGGGGAAAAAGCGAGACAACGTCGCTAACATGAATAAATGGCAGAGATTAGACTTGAGGTGTTTCAGCGGGCTGTCACTGCCACAAACCCGTGAGTCAATACCGAGCGAGTGGGGCAGCTATCGAATTCCATCCGCCACTGACTCGCTTGGTATTGACCCATGTCTTAACGGTAGTGAGCCATTATAAAGAAAAAATTGACGACTGTTGCAAAGACATGGGTCAATACCGAGCGAGTCAGTGGCGGATTCCAATTCCATCCGCCACTGACTCGCTTGGTATTGACCCATGTCTTAACGATAGTGAGCCATTATAAAGAAAAACTTGACGACTACCGCAAAGAGATGGGTCAATACTGAGCGAGTAGTACCACCATCCAATTGCATAAGCCAGTGTTTCGCTTGGTATTGACCCATGTCTCGGTAGAGACCCATTTAATGAACCAAACGTGACTTTTAAAGAGCATGAGATTTACCACAAAGCAACGTTGACGACCTCATTTGTTGCGTTGGAGTTGGTGAAATTGCGCATCGATAGGAAGTCTTGATGATCGAGGTTGAAAATGCAGGCCTCCTCTGACCTTCTAGGCAGCAGTATCTGTGCATGCAGAGGCGTTGAGCTGAACAGAATTATCAACTCCTCTTCATTCTCTTCGTTGATTTACTCTAAAATAATTGGCTCATCTAATACGTTGGATGGCCCTTGTGATGCAAAGCCTTGCCCTTGCCTTTCTTGAGCTGGCTCCCTGGCTACCTCAGGCTCCTCCCTAACAGCCGTACGGTCCTCGCTATAATAGGCACAGGCTCCGGATCATTTTCCTTCAATATTGGTTCCTCCATAGATGCCTCAGGGTCCACCCTGGCCTGCTCTTGCCCCTCATCATTCCTTGCTGGCTGCGGATCCTCCCTGACTTGCTCATTTTGGTGTCTAGCTGGCTCCTCGATAACTGTCTCTGTTTCTTCCATGACTGCCTCGGGGTCCACTCTGGCTTGCTCATGCCCCTCTGCGGCTATCTCAGCCTGTCCATCTGTGTCGTTTCTCTCAACCCGTGATCGGGTCCTTCTGCTGTTTGTTTCAGCCCTAGACGGCTCTGTCTATCGTGCACGAGGATGGAGAGGGGGGAAGTTGAGAATATCCATGGTTCTACTATCCCGAATAGTCACTGGCTGAAGCAGCCCATCGTAGCGGAAACGCAGCCTCCGAAGAGTATCAAAATCCCGCGGCATGATAGTAACCCGGTGTGCATGGGCAGCCAGGATATATCCATCGCTGAAGAATTCCACGAGGTAGTCTTCTGCAATTTCTTGAAGGCAAAGTAGTGCACTGCTGGCCCATCGCATGCCGACTCTCCATTGCTCGCAAATCTCCTGGACTACTCACTGGAAAGGGAGACGTGGAATAGCAGGTTGAACGTGTTGTTCTATCCTGCGCAGCTCTTGCAGTACACCTCTGTGCGCCTCATATCGGCGTCTTCTTGCTTGAGAATTCAAAGATTCACCTATTGCCCTCCTAGCCGTGGCCTTTACACGAGGCATCTCTAAATAGCATAACACCAAAAGACAATTCATTTGTCAGCACAAGGGACGTCAGATTTCAGAAAAGGTCAGTACCAAGCGAATAGGTGCATCGGAAAGAGTTTGCGTTCCCTTATTTGCTCGGTAGTGACCTCAGGAAATAGTAATAGCAGACATCACTTATATTTTGTGAGGCTAGTACCAAGCGGATAGGTGCATAGGAAAGAGTTTACCTTCCCATATTCGCTCGGTAGTGACCTTAGAAAACAGTAATAGCAGACATCACTTATATTTTTTGAGGTCAGTACGAAGCAAATAGGTGCATAGGAAAGAGTTTGCCTTCCCATATTCGCTCGGTAGTGACCTTAGAAAATAGTAATAGCAGACATCACTTATATTTTCAGAGGTCAGTACCAAGCGAATAGGTGCATAGGAAAGAGTTTGCCTTCCCATATTCGCTCAGTAGTGACCTCAGAAAATAGTAATAGCAGACATCACTTATATTTTCTGAGGTCAGTACCAAGCAAATAGGTGCATAGGAAAGAGTTTTCCTTCCCTTATTCGCTCGGTAGTGACCTCAGAAAATAGTAATAGCAGACATCACTTACATTTTCAGAGGTCAGTACCAAGCGAACAGTTTTGCATCCCCAAAATACCTTATTCGCTTGGTAGTGACCTCAGAAAAGTGTAAAAGCAAGCGAACAGGTTTGCATCCCCTGCAACAAAATACCAATGTGAAGGAGACGTTTAAATCCATGCCGTCCTAACTGTCATATCGTTCCCTCCCATCACCTCCCCTAATCTCGGGGGTGGTAACATTGCTTCTCTCTCCCATGTCTACCTCTCATGAAACCGCATGGCGGTACCACCCCTCACAGACCACTCACTCATAAGCCAGAACCCAGGCTCTGCTTTTTAGGCATGTCCATCTAGTCTATTTAACCAACACTTTTTTCAGAACCTCCCTCAGGGTTTCGCTATCTTTAATTGGCTACACGAGATGAAGGATGAAGTACTTGAGCTAGCGAGTAAATATCAGGAAGCCATTAACTTTTGCCAACAGGCTTCAGGAAGAGATAGTCTGCTGGCTGTGAAGGAAAAGGACTACATGGTCATTGCAAACCCTAAACCCCCGGAAATTAGTAGGCCACTCTTTGTAAAGTCTGAAGTGTTTTCTAACTCAAAACCCGGTGTTAAGTTGTAATTTTGTTTCTTTCTTATAATTCAAAACGCGTATTTGGTAAAAAAACCCTAAACCCGCAACAAACAGGGTTTACCTTCCCCTTATTTGCTTAGTATTGACCTCTGTACCAGCAGACATCACTTAACTTCTCTTTTGGTTAGTACCAAGCGAATAGGGGCATCGAACTAAGTGTCCTTCCCTTATTCGCTTGGTACTGACCAAGGACGATGGTCAGTACCAAGCGAACAGGTGCAGCAAATAGGGTTTGCCTTCCCTTATTCGCCTGGTACTGACTACACAAAATACAAGTGCATAGAAGGGTAGTAAGTAGCATACCTCTTCACCGTGTGTAGAGTTCCGTGTCACTGAAGCACTGCAGAACAGGAGTAAGAGAAGGAGGATGTGCGAGAGTAAGAGGTGATGGAGTTGGGATGGTTTTCTTACCGCGTAGCGTCGATGGGGGTAGAGTTAATTAGAATAATGCGCAGTAGAGGACGCGAAAAGAGGCAGAATAGTTGAGATGTTTGGTAGGGGTACTGACTCTAAACTTAGAATGCTTACCTCGAGGAGGGTGACAACTTCACTTATGCGCGAGATTGTGGTTGGTAAACCGTACTGCATGGGAATCTGAGACCATTTATTACTAGTTGTCCTTGTGAGTGCAGCCCACATGCCTTTTGAGTGACCATTTGTTGGGGTATAAAGCCCAATGTGGTCGCCCAGGTAAGTGGGCGGGCTGCCAGGTATGTACACATATTCTTTTGTAAAAACCTAATAAGAACTCACTATGCTCTACACATTATAGTAGAGCGAGTTCACCATATCGTCATGCTCTTCTTCTCGCACTCTCTCTCGCGTCGCACTTCCGCTCGTACTCCTTCAACTGGTATCGGAGCTCAAATCGAGGCTCGGGGCAGCACTGCAGGACGCTAGAGTCACCAGCTCAGATTGGAGTGAAATTCAACAGGCGAAGACACGGCCCCAAATCTTGTGGGTGAGACTGAAGGGCTTGGTGTTCTCATAATTTCATTCTGAGGTCATCTCGGCCACCGTTCGGCTTCCACAAAGGTCTACGCAGGCCATTTTCGACTACGTGGTCTCGACGAGTGCAGATCCGACTCTGCAAATTTGGGGTTTTCGGCCTACGACTGCAGGTGCTGAGGATATCGACACTCCCAAAGTGTTGATTTGTGGATGTCTACACATCGAAGAACGGCTCACAGTTCTTGGAGGCGTGTCACATACGACACGGGTGCATCTACACACAGACTGTAGGCGACATCCACTAGTTCATCAGGTAGCTTGTGTTTGCTGCTTGATATTTCAGATTTCATCCTGACATTGCAGGTACTTCCACATGGGATGTATTGTCAGAGATGATGTATGTCTGTTGAGGGTTTGCTGGCTGTGAGTCACGCAGCAAACAACCGCCGCAGCAGTTATAGCATACAGTGGGAAATTTGTGGATGTATGACTTTGTGGGAAGTCTATGTACTGTCAGATTTAATGCAGCCTTTGTTGAGGGTCGAGTGAGGTTTTATTGAGCTGGGGGATTCTCGAATGTTGAGATCCTTTCGGTGATACAGGTCTTGGAGCGATCCCTCGAGCACCCTTAGATAGGTAGCTAGGATGTATTGACTGTGAGTTAGACAGTTGGGATTGCATCTTTACTTTACTGCCGTTGAGGCATTGTCGCAGTCTATGCTTATAGGACAGTGGCAGGACAGTGAGAGACAGTACAGGTGTAGGACAGGTTTACCCGCAGGTTACAGTGTTAGAGAGACAGTGTTTTTTGAGCTGTTTTTTGGTCTGTTTTTAGTACACCAGAGCCATTTTACAAAGGAGACTCTGCCAAAATTTCTGCAAAATCTGAAGCTTTCTTGGTTCATTTGACAGGTTGATATTGGTTCAGAGGTCAGTTTACAGGGGAAACTCTGCCGAATTTCTCCCAGAAAAGCAAACTACTGTGAAGCGTAGCTATGGCTGGATCACAGGACACTGCTCTTTACAATATCAAGAAGCTGGATGGAACCAATTTCCCATTGTGGAAGAAGCAGATTTGGCACGTGTTGGTACAAAAGAAGCAGATAAAACCTATAAAGCTCAAGGGGATAAAACCAGAAGATATGGACGAAGATGAATGGAGCGAAATGGATGAATTGGCACTTTCTACCATTATGCTGACTTTGGCAGAAAGCGTTTACTTCAATGTAGCAGACGAGATTTCGGCTTATCAAGCATGGTTAAAGCTGAGTGATCTTTATGAGAAACAGAGTGCAGCTTCACAGGTATACTGGCTTAAGAAGCTTGTTGACTTGAAGATGAAAGAAGGGACACCTATGTCCAATCATTTGAATGAATTCAACACAATCTATAGTCAGTTGTCAGCTCAAGGTGTCAAGTTTGATGAACCTGTTAGAGCTATGTTCCTGTTGATCACATTGCCGGAAAGTTGGGACACTTTTTGCACAGCTTTGAGTAATTCTGCACCTCCGGATGGTTTGAACATAGCAGGTGTAGAAGGAAGTCTGCTTACTGAAGAAACCAATAGAAAGACAATGGACAAAGGCAAAGAAACAGCCTTAGTTGTCAGGGGAAGGACCAAAGAAAAGTACAAAGGTGGAAAGAGGAATCAGTCTCGTAGCAAGTCCCGCAGTGCTAAAGGCAAGAGTGACATAGAATGCTACCATTGTGGCAAGAAGGGTCACATGAAAAGAGACTGCAGAGAATGGAAAGCAGAAAAAGGCAAAGAGAAAGCTGAAGACAATGGTGAGAAGAACAAGTCCTCAGTGAAGATTCAAGAATTAAATGTGACAAGCATTGTTGCAGAGGATGACAGTCTAGTGTCAGGAGACATCTACTTCTTGAAGAATACAATGGACTCAGCTCTTCTTACAACATCTGATGGAAATGCACTGAGTGACTGGATTATAGACTCAGGGGCATCACTTCACGTGTCTCCAAACAAGGAGTGGTTTACCTCTTATGTGACCACTAAAGATCATGTTCGGCTAGGCAATGGGCAGACATGTGAGATCTTAGGTGTTGGAGATGTTCAATTGAAGTTTCAGAATGGCTCTTCTTTCACGCTGAAGAATGTGAGACATGTTCCCGCAATTACAAAGAGCTTGATCAGCACAGGTTTACTTGATGATGCTGGCTACGTCACCACTTTTGGACAGAACATGTGGAAGATATCCAAGGGTTCTATGACAGTAGCACATGGAGTAAAGTCTGGAGGACTTTACATAATTTATGTATCAAATGTCTCTAAAAATGTAATCAATGTAACCGAGCAGCCGAACGTTTCTTTGTGGCATAGCCGGTTAGGACATATGTCCAAGAAGGGAATGGAGATCTTGTCTCGTTCTGGTTATTTGCCTGGCTTTTCATTTAATGATTTTGAATTCTGTGAACATTGTCCGTATGATAAGCAAACACAGCAACCACATAAGCATAGAAGCAGTAGAAGAGATACACAGTTGGCACTTGTTCATAGTGATTAGACAACCGAAGGTCTATGTCAGGGTATGTCTTTACATTGGCTAGTGGAGCAGTATCATGGCGTTCTAGATTACAAGATTGTGTACTCAGTCTACTACAGAGGCTGAATATGTTGCAGCATCAGAGGCATGCAAAGAATCAATTTGGCTTAATCGACTAGTAACAGATTTGGGAATCAAAGAAGAGATGCCCGTGTTATATTGTGATAGTCAAAGTGCTATACAATTGGCTCGCAATCTAGTTTATCACTCAAAGACAAAGCATGTGGATGTGAAGTATCATTTCATCACGGAAATGCTTGAGGATAAGCAACTTCAGCTTGTCAAAGTTCACACCATAGAAAATCCTGCAAATCTACTTACAAAAGGACTTCCCTCAGAGAGCTTTGCGCATTTTCGCAAGCAGTTAGGTGTAGGGTAGTACATCACTTCTCTACATCTCTTGTATATTAGCTTGTATAGTAGCTTCTCTCACACTTAAAGTACCACATTGGACTTTTAGTGGGAGGTTGTTGGGGTATAAAGCCCAAGTTGGTCGCCCAGGTAAGTGGGCGGGCCGCCAGGTATGTCAGAGAGATGCCAATCGCCCTTGCAGTTGCCATCTCCATCTCCAAGTGGAACAAAGAGATCGCCACTGCCTTTGCCTTTTCTACGCTCTTCCCCTTGGCCAGCTCTCATGATCCTGCGTTTAGAGTCAGATGTCCATCGCCCTTGCATTCGCCATCTCCATCTCCAAGTAGAACAAACAGATCGCCATTGCCTTTGCATTTTCTGCAATGAACCACCTTTTCAATTATTCGACAGAGTGCATGAAGTGTACAGACGTGAACTCTACTTAGAGGAATATCAAGCACTGGTTTAAAAGTCTTATCTTGAAGATGTCTG
Organism: Adiantum capillus-veneris; assembly: GCF_014529385.1. Classification (NCBI taxonomy): domain Eukaryota; kingdom Viridiplantae; phylum Streptophyta; class Polypodiopsida; order Polypodiales; family Pteridaceae; genus Adiantum; species Adiantum capillus-veneris. The sequence goes on along the minus strand of NC_140937.1, from coordinate 138,953,066 downwards.
TCTGGAGCTCTATTCCATTGCACACTCTCAAGTGATTGTGCATCAGCCATGCAATATAAGCATGGATTTTCCACAGCTGCTCCGTGTGTTTTGTTGTACATACACTTAAGAGTCTTTAACACTAGGTTGGTAATGGGACACTTTTATGTCTTGGGACACTTTTATGTCAAGTGACCATTTTCCTTGAATTATGTCAAGAGTTTCAAAATGGATTTTGAGGTGCTATCTGTCTAGAAATTTGTCTCATGAGATTAAAAAAACTCGACATTTTTTTTAGAATATCAATTCCATCTTTAACCTTGTCCTTGCACAACATTTCACAACCTAAACTGTGTGAAAAAACGGGTCCTGTTTTTGGCTTTTTGCAACTATACCAGTCTAGAATTCATGTTTGTGAGGTCTATAATGCTAGAGAACTATCTTTACTAGTCCTCAACATGTCCTGATGCTTCTAGGGAGAAATAAATGTTAAAGTTGTAAGTTATGACCAAATTACAAAAATTGTCAAATCTTGTTTTTTAGACAATTTTAGCTCTTCTATGATTTTTTTGATGGCTTTCATGATATCCAAATGCAGTTTTGATTTTCTATGTTGCATATCGTAACATAAAGCTAATATTCCTTGAGTTTTGGGGCACCTAATACCCTATTTTGCATAGTACACAACGATGGTTGATTTTTTCAATTATAGAAGAAAACGAAACATTCTAGTATATCAAGTATAGCTTTTTCAATATTGTTAGTTTCTTGTGACAAAATACATGCATTTTGTAGGTAGTAACCATATCTAGTCATAAGGATCAAATTTGGCTAGATATTGAATAGTTTCTATGGGATTCTACAACTCAAAATGTTGAACCCAGTTTTTTCATGTTTGTTGTATTTAGCACTTTATCTTTGTCCCCAAGATTCCCCTTGGTAAGAGATGTATTATTCTTTTGACATGCTCCATGGCTCCTTATGAACCTAAAGGACAATAGGGAATTAAGAAAACATGCATATGTTATTTGTATTGAGCGTGGCTATAGAAACTTTGATGATAGGTTTGCAGAATGGTAAAAAAATTCAACTTTTTTTGTATCTATTTCTTTTGGCAAAACAAAAATTAGTGAGTGAGAAGCAATCATATGTTCTAATCACCAACCCATTGAAGTTAAGTAGGGAATTTATCTCAAGTCCTACAAAAATCCCTAATCTTATTTTTATGCAACAAAAAGTAAGAAATGATTGTTTTGATGAAAATGTACTGGTCCATCAACTTTGGAGGCTTGGTGTGACCAAAAGATGAGAAATTTTACAAGTTTCTTATTTTTTCCATGTGTAGTAGGCCTTGAACTATAACCTCATGAAATCAACTCTAAACTTGAGAATATGGCCTTCCCTCCCAAAACCTGAGATATTTCTCCATCTTCTTCTCTATCAACTCTAGGAATGGAGAACGCATATTTTCCTGATGAAAACACTAATTTGAACTTACAATCCTCAGCCCCTTCATCTTTAACACTTACCCAAAGAAAGAACGCACATCATCTTCATGTTGATGTATTGCAAGAGTACGCACCGTTGCAGAAACGTAGGAGGGATTCTTTCTTATCTCAATGGGAGAAAGAACTTAAGACAAACAAGGAACATCATTTGGATTTGTGGACCGATGGGTCTATTTATCCAAAGGATCCTACGACAAATGTTACACCTCCCTTTGCTAATATCACTAACCTCTTACATTTCACAGGCGATGGCAAGGATGGGCTATTGGGATACACCGAACATGTGGAAATGAGAGGATTGAATGCAGAAAGGCAAAGAAACTTCCTGGCGATAGAGAACATGCAGCTGAAGAAACTAAATGAAGGATGCTCTCAAAAGATTTCATCAAACAGAGACACAATCCAAGGCCTTGAGAAGAAGTTCACAAGTTTGTGAGAGAAAGACACCGTGCTTGGTAGTCTGAAAAGAAAATGAGATCTGTGCAACATTGAGAACATGAAGGTTGGTAGTGGTGGCCTGAAAAAACGAATACGAGCTTTAAGGTAACTCGAAGTTTGTTTCTTCAATGTGCTTTATTAAGAAATGGATACACTTTCCTATACATGATCATAACGCATGGTGCTTTTTTGGCAGGTCTTTACTGCATCCAAACTCGAACGGTGCAGGCTTCAATGCAAGAGTGCATTACAGCCGTCTAGTTCCAAAAGAAGTAGTTGAAGAGATGATAACTCAGAAAAAATTTCGTAAGTTAAAAGGGAGGCTACTTACCTCCTTCATGAACGAGAATCAGCTGGAACCAATGGAAGTGCAAGCAATACTTGATGAGAGTGGCATCTCGCAGATGGGATACAGGGCACTCTTCAAAGCATTAGCTAAAAAGTCTCAAAATAAACTACAAAGAGGATCATTGCTGCCAAAGCCATCACATGTAAAGGCTGCTTGCCGGCACGTAAACGATGAGGTGTTTGAGAAACTTGGGTCACCTTTTCATATTGAAGAAATGTTCTTAGGCAAGGGCAGCAGAGAGGTACATTTTAACGAGCACAACAACCTCTTCGTTGATCTTGAAGCATTGCAAAGGTATGCAGTTCACTTCTTTGACATCAGTCGAGAGGAGTACGGTGGGGTTCTCAAATTTTTTTTGAAGCTCGACGAGTGCGAGGTCTTGAAGAACAAGAAGCCGGAGAGAGTCACCATTACCCTCATGAACAAAGCTCTGGATCCATCAATAACGAAAGAGGATCCACGATACTTTGCATGCAATCAGAAAACAACATTCTAACTCTTGGATCATTTCAGGTATACTTCGTTCACTCTATGATAACAAAAATATTGATTATTTGGTTGTTGATTTTGTGTTTTTGTTTTTCACTGCAGGTTGATAAGGAAAATTTTGAAATCCTCGATTGGGTTTTTAGTCATACCCAAATTCCTTCTATCATCAGTGAACAAAGAAACGGAGCCGTTCTTTCAGTGGAAGGATTTGGTGACTACACAATGGAATGGCACATGGCAGGTGACTTAACATTAGGTTGGTAACCTAACAGGACATAAAAGTGTCCTTTCAGGGTTTTGAAAAAAACCTCCAAAACCATAGTAGATCCACTTATGTTTCTAGAGGGAACGCTTGTAAGTTGTCATTTCAAATCATTAGTCATACAGTTAGTTGGATTCCTGACAAGAGAACGAAGGATAAGAATGATAAAGACGGCGGCTACCTACCAAAGAATATCATTTTGGCTTTTTGTTGTAAGTATCACATAAAATGCACAATTTAACATTTTCATTTTCTCTCTCTAAGCCGATGTGGCACTTTTTACAGGGCCCAAAAGTGAGTCCAACTTTCTCCTAATGGCAACAATGCCTTGAACAAGGTTTTCTTGATGAAGAAATTGATGCGCATGAACATGAAAGAATTGCCTAGCTTCACCGTACCATGTTCAACCCACGATGTTGAACTCGTTCAAGTGAGACAAAATGAGTTCAACGTCGTGTTTTCACAGCTTATGAGCTTGATATATGTTGTGTGGTCAGCATCAAGTTTTCGATGCGTAATGGCATTGAGTTTATGCTGCATAATGTTAGACATGTACCCAAATTGACAAAGAGTTTGATGTCAGTTGGACAGCTGGATGATTTGGGTTACACTACCATATTTGCTCATGGTTCTTGGATTATCAAGAAGATAAATCTGGTCATCCTTAAAGGCCAGAAGTCTAGCTCATTGTACTCACTTATCACTCTTCAGTGAAAGAGAATTCTATTTGTGTAGCCGATGTGCCGTCTACAGAGTTGTGGTATAGCCGGCTAGGACATATGACTCAAAAGGGAATGAAAGTCTTGCAACGTTTTGGTTATATCCTTGTGTCCGATTACTCTAACTTCTCTTTATGTGAGCATTGTGTCTATGGCAAACAGATTAGGTTGACATCAGTGTTTTTGGACAAGGAGTTAGGGTGTCCTCTAGATCTCGTTCATAGCGACTTGTGGGGACCTATGCCAATCAAGTCTCTACTTCCTAGCATTCATAGATGACTCTATTGGAAAGGTGTGGGTTTATCTCTTGAAGCAAAAAAGTGACATCTTTAGTGTCTTTCAGAAGTTCTTAGCATTGTTAGAGAACCAATTGGGTAGAAAGCTTAAAGCTTTGTGCAGTGACAATGGAGGCGAGTACATCTCCTTTGAGTTCAAGGAATTTTGCAGTAAATGAGGTATTAGAATATAGATTACCACTCCTTACACACCCACCTAAACCATTCACAAGGTCTTGAAACATTTTAATATGCAAGGGGGGAAAGCATTGAGTACCCCTATGGCAGCATACGAAAAACTTAGCAAGCAAGATTGTCCCAAATCGGATGTTGAAAAGGCAAAGATGGCAAAGGTGCCGTATTCTTTGAGAGTTGGCAGTCTTATGTTCGCCATGGTTAGCACACGGCCAGACATTGCATATGCAGTGGGAGTGGCCAGCAGGTTTATGGCAAATCCAGACAGAAAGCATTGGGAAGCAGTGAAGCACATCTTGAGATACGTCAAGGGCTCAGCTAGCAAGTGTTTACGCTTTGGGCACAGTGATGCATCCATAGTTGGATACAATGATTCGGATTGTGTGGGTTGTGTGGACACTAGGAGATCCACAACTGGCTATGTTTTCTTGTTTTCTGGAGCAATAGTTTCTTGGAGATTATGTAACTAGAATTTCACTTCGTCTTCCACCACTGAGGCATAGTATGTTGCAGTTTCTAGTTCCAATAAGGAAGTTGTGTGGTTATCTCGTCTAGTGGGAGATTTTGGAATACACCAGACTCCAATGCTACATTATGTCAGTCAAAGCGCGATTGCGTTAGCAAAGAATCCCGTGTTTCAATTCAAGTTGAAACACATAGAGGTCATGTATCATGTGGTACGGGATATTTTTGCTAGGAAACACATTAAAGTTAGTCAAATTTCACACGGATCAAAACCCAACAAATGCTTTAACGAAGAGCTTAGACTCAGAGCGGTTCATAGATTCCATATAGATGATGGGCATAGGGTGAAGCTAGGGTCATGCTTCATGTTTTGTACATTTGTACATCATAGCCCCTACATTCTTTAGCCACTTGGGCCATGTTGTCCTTCAAGTGGCAGATTGTTGGGTTTTTAAGCCCCGTGGCCGGGCGGTCGTTCATCCACTTATTCCATTATTGGCTATAATGACAATGAGGAGAGTGAGAGTCAATACTCTCACTAAGATCCACCAAACCCTATGTCTACTATCATCCTCCCCTTCCCCTTCTCTCCTTCCCTTGCACTCCCGAATCCAGTCCATCATGTACATCCATGACAAGATCCTATGCTCCAAATGCCACTCAAGGGTCCTCCAAAAAGAGGACAATTTACAATACGGAGCCTCTAAAGGTGCTCATGGGTAGCTTTCATTGGCACACCAACAGGAATTAACTTCATTGAACACTAGACAATTGGTGTGGAAAGAAATTACCTGAAGGAACAAAGGCAATCATAGTTGATAAATCACAAGGGAGGACAAACCATGCCAATGGAACAAATTCACAGATTGACATGCTGCATTTCAAATAGGTTTCCCTAGGATGAAACCCCTAGGTTAAGGATAGTGAGATCAAATCAGATTGCATTCACAGTGTACTCCATCATTTGAGACGGAACCATGCACAATAGAGAGTGTATGATCTGTGTTATCAACCAATGGTGTGCAATGCTTGAAAGAGAAACAGTGATAGGCCATTGCACTTCCTCGTGTTAAAAAATGACACCCTCGTAGCCGGACATAACCCTAGGGTTAGAAAAGGACACCCACAACCAGATTCGAACCTCTGTCTCGGCCAATAGAATTAGATACTTCAACCTAACTGTCACAACACTAGCCAAATTGTGTACCAACATAGGGAACTCAGTGTACTTAATAATTTATGGGGGTTTTACCCTACCCTCTAGCCTCTCATTGGTCTCAAGCTGTTAACTTTTGGGGGTTTTTCTTGCATGCAAGACGTGGTAGGTGAAGTCATGGAGAAGAAGACAAGGAAGCAAGCTGGAGATCTTGAAGGTGGGTGAGCGTGGGGAATTGTCCTTACACTTAAAGCTGTGGGGGTTGACCAATCAATAAATTGTGCACACGAAAACTTGGCAGAATTTCACTATAGAAAGGAGCCAAATTCGTCACTCCTACGATGCGCAAAGTGCAATGAATGGCTTTGTCTTTCATATTCCTCACTCGTTTGTGATGTACACCATCACCATTTCTTCAGGCCTTTGAGTTCACACTCAAAGACCAATTAACATTAAAAATTTTGTGGTGACCCCCCTCCTTCCCCCCACCACCACCACCACCACGCCACGACGAAGTCAAGCAAAGCAAAATACTCAAGAAAAGTGAGTCCTTGGGTCTTGGAGATAACCTTCTTTGACAAGCAGTAAATATAAAAAATTCTACCAACGTAGTAATCTTCAAGGCTCAAGGATTTATTTTTAAATCGTCTTTCTAAGGACCTCAAGCTTCGTACATTTACCGGCAAGGCAATTTTGGATTCGGAAAAGGAGTCAAGAATAGTAATTATTCAAGCAAGGCACGCTCGATAGAAATCAAGAAAGGCGATTGCCATTAAAGTAAGTTTGAAGGTAGTCAAGACGGGCTTTGAATGTGGACAAAAAGCGCAAAAGTAATCAATGTCAAGGCCTTGTATTCACCAAAGCTAATTATAGAAATCGAAGCTCATATGGTTCTACTTGATCTAAAAGGTAATTAGGAAGAAGTTTGAAGTCGGCATTGGCTTCTGAATAGCTTTTGGCAAGTTATCACAATTTAAGGGTTGATTTGGCACAGCCATGGATCTCCCTAGTTCGTTGTTGCTCATAGGCAAGCCTACTTTAACTAGGAAAAGCTTCTCAAGGCAGTCTTTTATATAAGGTATTCATTTTTTTTGCATTAACATAGTACTATACCATGGATTCAGACATAGACATGCATCATATTTTTTATTTTGAAAATCCTGCATTCGTTAGGTCTAATGTTGTAGAATAGTGGATATTGTTATTCCTTGAGATTAAAAGCATGTAAAAAACCAAAATCCCAAAACACTTGAGCAAGCCCATATTCATCATGATCCAGATGAAAAGGCATTGCATAGCACGCATATACCTACTACTTTGCATGCATGTCCATCTCATGGTCATAATAAAAGAAAAATTTTGGTAGCCTCAGATAGCCCAAGAGGCCTAAAGGTCATCTGCCAAGTGAGAAATGTGAAAATGAAAAGAAAGATAAGTTATGCTTGTTTTTTTTGGGAAGTGGATATGGCAAAAAGGTTTTTCCTAAGGGAAAATCTACTGCCTAGGGTAAGGACCAAGTTGTACACATGGTGCAATTGCTTCCCATGGAATCATCTTCATGTTATTCCAATGTGGAAGTAACACATATCTAAGCGGATCATACGACTTCTACGTGGAAACCAACTTTTAGCCCACACGAGCTTGTGGAAATAATGGTTCCAAATAAGGTCACAAGGTGAGAATCCTGGTAAATGATGGCACATCTCACAATTTCATTAACTACAAGTTAGTGAAATGTTTAAATCTTTCTCAAGCACCTAGTTCCCACCACTACAAGGTAGCTATGATAATGGTCATGATGTTGAAGTGTGTGGGATACATAAGGTAAAGGTGTACCTCTTGATATCCAAGGGTGTAAAACAATCTTAGATTTGTGAGTTATGAATATAGATAGAGCACATGTGGTGTTAAGTAGAGAGTGATTGCATGGGTTAGGATCATCATTATGTCCTAGCTATGAGTATAAAAATTTTATGTTTGAATCCAATGGTGTGTACCTAGTACTATTAGGAGAAAAAGATATACCTTCCTTACCACTCATTTGTAAGGCCAATCTTAAGAAGCTCTCTTCTAATGATGAAATAGAATAAATCTTTTTGTGTTACTCTTTATGTCACTTGTTATTAAATATTGATAATAATTTAGTTACACTTGAAGATTTCTCAGTGTTGCATGCTTCTCTTCCTTCTCTTGCTACTTTTCTATCACGACAACAAGAAAATACTACTAATAAATTGAAGGAACTTTTAATGGAACACAAAGATATTTTTCTAGAAGATTTACTATCTGAAAATAGATTTGTGGTCAATGTATATATCTAATACTACTTTCTGAACAAGGTTTAGACATTATAAATATTCGGTTATAGCTTTTTCTTAATCAATGTATCAGTTACTTCCATGACGCTCATAGATAGTGTATTGACCGTGCAAAGTTGTCATTTTTTTTCTTGATGACTATAGTCCATTTGAGAAAAGCACTTACAACACCTAAAGCATGTGTTTGATCTTCTTAGGCAACACAAATTTGCAAAGGAATCAAAATGTGATTTTTGAAGGAGAAATTCACTATTTGGGACATGTAATTTTTGTTGCGAGCCTTCATATGGATCAATCCAATGTGAATATCATCCGTAAATGGCTTCCTCTTAAAAACTTGAAAGAGCTCCAAATGTTCTTGGACTTTGCAAGTTTTTATTGCAGATTTGTTAGAAACTATGTTAGAATTGTTGTTCCTATGATAGACCAATTAAAAGCCAAGGGCAAAGCATTTCATTTACGGAGATTCTCAACAAAAAAATCTTTGATACACTTAGTTTGCTCTAGGTAGTGCATTCATCTTAGCTATTGTAGATTGAATAAAACCTTTAATACTTAAAATATATACCTGTAATCGAGTTATTAAAGTAGTTTTTTTGCAAGAAGAATGCTAGTTGCTTTTGAAAGCAAAAGCCTTGATTCTATACAACAAAATTATTATGCTTATGAAACGCTCTAAAAAGATGACATTACTTTTACGATGCTCAATTTGATATAGTGTTCAAACATATACATATATATAATAGTTTATGCTCTGTAAATGTGACAACTTAACTTATATGGTGCTCATTTTGATATAGTGTTTAATCATAAAAATAGAACATGATTCCACAACAATCTGACTCGAAGGGTCAAAATACGAAGTGGGTTGAGACTCTTCAAGAGTATGATGCAAAGCTCTATTATCATAAGATACAATACAATGTGGTAGCTGATACTCTTGGTAGAATGCCTAAGATCAACTCTTCTGTTCACGAAACTTAGAAGTGAGTTTTTTTGGATTCTCTTAAGGGTATATGTGAGCATGATAATGCATACTCCAAGATGTGGGGTCATCTCAAAAATAAAGATCCTTCTCACTTGCATTGTAGTGGTTTGTGTGTTTCTTCCATTCAATTCTCCTCGTTCGAGTGACGAACTAACCAAATAATAATTTTTTACATTCATAGTGGGTATTTACTAGAGAGTTTGTGTCCCCAATGGATGCAATCATTCAATGCCAAATTCTTTATGGTGGGACACCTATGTATAACAAAGCCCTACACTCATACGACGATAGTTTTATTGTCAAGCTTACATAGGTATATCCAAGACAATGTATTGCATTACCAAAATATCCAAGTTAATAAAGCAAAACACTTGAAGGCAGGAGGTCTCTTGTACTCTTTGGAGATTTTCAATGGTAAATGAAAGAGTATTTGTATGGATTTTATTGTGGGGATATTGTTGTCCATTCAAAATACTCAAGTGAGTTGGAGATATGGCTTATAAACTTTCTTTATCTGTGCACTCTCATATTCATCCGGTTTTTCATTTCAGTTGTTTGCGTAAACGCTTACATAGGAACGACAATGTAATTGATCACGAGGGTTTGGTCAATTTCATTGAACCTCCAGCCACTTGCATGACTATGAGCGCATTCTTGACTATCATGATTTACATACTCGTCATCATGTGTATCACGAAGGATTAGTTAAGTAAAAAGATCGACTTGAAAAAGATGCCGCTTCAAAAAACATTAATGTCTTAAGAATAAATATCCCAATTTTGTTTTCAAGGACAAAAACACTCCTTCCAAGGGAATAGTAATATGAGGCCAAGAAAATGAGCACGGGGATTGCCTATACGTAAAAGCGAGATTGATGGTTGAAGCATGTATTCCCCTAGGCTCTATCCTCATACCATAAACAATCTATTCGTTGATCAAAGTCTTGAGGAAGTAAGGGATTGAACTAGCCTAGCCAAAGCCCAAATGGAGTAACTAGAACGCAACCCTCGGTGCCTTGTCACAAATTAACGATACTTCAAAGACCAACAACTTTGTAGAGAAAGCTTGTATACCATAAACAATCTATTCATTGATCAAAGTCTTGAGGAAGTAAGGGATTGAACTAGCCTAGCCAAAGCCCAAATGGAGTAACTAGAACGCAACCCTCGGTGCCTTGTCACAAATTAACGATACTTCAAAGACCAACAACTTTGTAGAGAAAGCTTGTATACTCCAAACCAACAATTGACATCTTAGAACATCGAACCACCACTTATGGAATGGATGCAATAGTCTAGGAAATGGAAACCAAGATCACGAATAATCTCACTTTACCAACGACCTCTATATTGAGTCCCATCTTATCCAACTCTACATCTTTAGGAGGCATGTTTGCCATGGATAAAATGACATTTAATGCACTTAAGGCATATCCTATGTGCATAATAAATCAAGACGTTCACTATGTACAACAATTTGTGCATTGCACCACAAACACCATCCATTGTATCCACACAAAATATAATACTTTTGGCCATAAACATGACCAAAACTAACACAAGCAATGCTCTTGATCACTCTCGAGGCCTTTCATGATCTCTAGTTTTCCGACAAAAATCAATGGCCCTCCGACCTAGCATTGGAAACTGCATCCTTTGTGAGGGGGAAGCCACCCATGACACTAATTGATACCTTCTTGGGATCTATGGTTCCAAATTGTTGTGGATCATGGACCATTTGACCCATTGGGAGGAAAAATATGGATTGGTCAAGGTTTGACTGCATGACCTCCATGTCGTAAAGAGAATGTCATACCACTACACTAACCCAAGCATTTTGTTACCAAGGAAAAATGTAACATTTTATTAAGTAGTTTTGGCACACCCGCAACTCTAATTTACACCTAGTTCACATTGAGTTTACACCAAATTCGCATTTAATTCAACCCACCAAAATACAATGCACACACCTTGCACAGTTCACACCTAGTTCACATGCAAGTTCACCTTTGTGCAAGTTTAGGCTAGTTTACATCAAGTTGACATTCAAGATCAACGGTTGTGATCTAGATTCATTCACACGCGATGTGGATTTTCAACCATTGATCCCCTCTAGAATTGAGGTGTCATTTAGTGATGAGGGGAAGCCACCCCACTTATGGCCCAAGCATTGCGACTCAAAACAGAACACCTTTGATAGGTCCCAAGAGTCTTCCTTACAACTCAAAGTAATCTACTCCAGCAGATGACACCTTTGCTAGACGGCACAGATGCAGATGCATCCCACTCAACCAAAAGCATGTGAAAACATGCATACAGACACATCATTCAACCATACAAGGCCTCAAGCAAGACAGCATCAGCACCAGACACAAACCATGCTTCACTGCAGGACGTCAAGCGCCTCCTTCCCTCTCTCTAGTTGACAACGACTGCATACTATAGATAACCTATATATAAAACCAATGCTGCATAATCTACTGGTAGCAATCAATCCGTAAGCGCATGGACTCAATTAGGCAGATGGAATTTCTGATTACATGCAATGCAACATCTGATTGTCAAGACATAACAAATTTTAGGACCTTGTCCTGTTCAAAAGGGTGTATGGAAACTTTACATGATTGTTTTATATCTGATCAAATCACTTAGCCTCAATCTAGTACACTTCGATTCACATTCCGAACACACGAGATATATCGCTTGATATTTTACATTGTGCGCACAAGCCACCGAATTCTCCATTACCGTGCGTCTTTGTACACCACGGCAAGCTCTGGATGCTCCAAGCACCACTCAAGCGTCCTCGGAAAGAGGACAATCTACGATATTGGAGCCATCTAACAGCGCTCATTGTCAGATTTGATTGGCGCCGCCAGCAGGAGTTAGCTTCACTGGACTGTAGACGGTTGGTGTAGGGAGAAACCACCTGAGGGAACAAAAGCGATCACAGTTGATAACACGCAAGGGAAGACAAACCATGCCAATTAAACAAACCCACAGATTACCATGTTGCATTTCAAACAGCCTGTAGGGCTTTCCCATCCATCTTGGTCTGCCAAATCTCTTCCAACATTGGGCAGGTTGAGCCACTTGAGAACTCCTCAGCAGAAGCAAACCTACCAGTTGCTTAGCTGGGCCGTGACACTTCTCTCACGTGTGTGGTAGCCAGTATGCATGATCTGTATGCTCTTCTCTGAACCAGGATAACCAAGCCAAAAATCATACAGCCCCTTGATTATTGGATTTTCAAAGGGATCTGATACATCCACCTGCACCAAGAAACCTTATACATGCCTCTCTCTTCTATGTATTCAATGCTCTTATTTGTCAAAAGATCAAAGGAGTACCTCATTTAGATAAGCAGTTTCGAGACTCTGTATCAAGTCTTTGCCGGATTGTCCCTTTTTGGGTTTGATTTGGCCGCCTCCATTCAAGCACCCTGCACCAGTGACCAGATGACTGTCTAAATTCCAAGAACAAGAAAAAATACTAAAAACCTTGAATCTAAGATCTGCAGTCAAATAATAAAACCTGATGGACAAGCCATTATTTCCACAAACTGGTATTGACATTTCCCGGACTTCACTTTCCGGACCAGATTCTGAATATTGCGAAACCCATAGCAGCAAGCAAAACGCAAAACGACCTCTCCCTCAACCTGATAAAAAGATGCATGTTATGCAAAAATCATCCTAAGAGGAATCACCATTAACAGAAATTTTACCTCCAAGGTAAGTTCCTTGAAATCAGAGTTCCTTAATGTCCTGAATTCTAAGTGACTGGGAAGCTCTTTGTTGAAAAGTTCACGAGCAGCATGTCTAAATATACATTCAGCATAGCCACCTGAACCTCCTCTAGATCCATAAAGATGCCCAGTCTCATCCACGTTGGTAAGCCTACACACATCAACAAAATCACACGAGCCTCCTGTTATTGAGGAGCTTCTAAAAAGCTAGGACTCCTATCTTGCACATGAGGTATAACCTAGTCACTAGTGGAACTCTGAGCCACTTTAAACCTGGTGTTGCATTTATATGGGTGAAATGAAAATGCCACTAGGCTCACTTTATGAAACGAATACAAAGAGGATCTCTTCGCTAATGGACACGTGTGACAAACTGGACCATAGATACCATCCAGAAGCACCCCCTAGCTAGGCAGCGTCCAAGGATGTAGGCACGCATCTATAAGACCAAGCATCCCATACCACCCGGCCTCACCTCCTCCAGTGACGACCTGCATGCCTAGCCTCACGGGCATATCATTGGCACTCTACCTGTCACAAACTGGTGACGTGGCTGCCCAGTAGACGCACACACACCTTCCCTTTGGCATGGAACAAGCCCGTGAAAGGCTGAAAATGACACGTGGCTGAAAACCCGAAATTCCCGCAATCTGCTGACGTGGCAGGTCTATACGGCAGCCTCCGCAATTCGCGGTGCAAATCACGGTAGTCTGTACGGAAGGTGCTTTAGCGTGGGCTGCTTTTCTCTACGCAAATAACCTACGCAATGATATGGGCTGAAAAGATTTTGAGAATTTGCTTTATTTCCTAAGCAAGGAGTTGTGAGAGGCTTGCTTTATTGCAAGGTTTTTGATTTTCAGTTTTTTTGGGGCTTTGCTTTTGGCATCCCCTTGTAAAATCTTTTTAAGTGAAGTTGGGCTCCCACTTCTTAGAGCATCTGGACGCAGAGTCTGAGAGAGAGTGAGACACAACCACCCCGTGTACTTTGTGCAACAGATTAATACAAAAAGAAATACGGAAAGGGGCGCCAGTCTTTGAGGCCAATATCTATAGGCACGAAAGCTGACGTGTCAAAGCCTAAAGAATGGAGTCAACTTACAGATGTGGCCGAGGGGCCTAAACCCTAATTTCTGCCAGAAACCCTAACTACTGAAACCCTAATTCTGGAAAGCCTAACCCTAAAACCTGCAAACCCTAATTCTAGAAACCCTAACCCTAACCCTAAGGGCAGCAGACAAATTCTGAAAATTGCGCTGACATGATGACATGGCAGGCTGTACGGATTTCCGCGTTTTGCGCTAGCGGATGACGTGGCAAGCTGTACGGATTTCCATAAATTGCGCTGGCAGCTTTTTGGCTTTGCTTTTAAACCAGAAGCTTTTGAGTTTTAGAGGCTTTTTACTGTAACTACTTTTCAGGCCTAAGGGCCTTTAAATATGAGGCTAGGGCTCATTCTCCGGCATGCTTCCTGAAGAAGGCGCAGAGTTTGGAGTACCGGCTTGTACTGTGTTGATGCAATATAAAGAATACCGAAAGGGGCGCCAAGGTTTGGGGCCAATACTCTCTGGGGGGGAATTCCGCCACTCCGTGTCGCATGTTCTCTCTCTCTCTCTCTCTCTCTCTCTCTCTCTCTCTCTCTCTCTCTCTCTCTCTCTCTCTCTCTCTCTCTCTCTCTCTCTCTCATAACAAGTCTTGAGTTCAACTCTTGTCGGATAGATCTTTGAGGTCTCTTGGGATAGTTTCCCACGACGTTAAAAATTCTCTTCTTCTTCTTCTTCTTCTCTCTCTCTCTCTCTCTCTCTCTCTCTCTCTCTCTCTCTCTCTCTCTCTCTCTCTCTCTCTCTCTCTCTTCAGTTGTTATTTGAAGTGCTTAAAGTTGTTCAGTCTGTTCTTTTCTATTGGCACGTGGTGCCCGCCTTGTGACAGTGGTATCAGAGCATCAGGCGTGTGCTTTTCTGAAAGCATACCGGTCCTACAAAAGAGCAAAAAGACCTATTAGCCACTCCCACCCTTACTTCATCGCGCATCGGGCGCGCTCCCATCTTCACCGCAGTGTCTTATAGGGCATAAGCCAATTAAGAACCCAATACTTAATATTCATGGATTCAACAAAATATTTGCAGTTTCTGCTCAACGAGCTTCACGACATTCTTTTGCGGCATCCTCAACAAAATCTTCCGATGCTGCAAGATTTTCAACAATTTTTGAACTACATGTTACCCCCTCTGATGCCCCAGGTGGTACCTCCTCCTCCGGCACCAGAAAGTACGAGAGCTTCCAACCGGCAACCTTCTCAGCCGTCTGTCCCGATCGGGGGAGTCTTCAGGAATACGGTGCAACCATCTGACCCTGATCCAGTGCAACCACCTTTGCCACAGCCATTGCCCCCACCTCCACCACCGCCGCTACCAGGCAACAATGGTTGGAGCCCATATGGATACCCTTATTATCCATACCCGGGATATGTGCCAAACCAACCCAAAGATTTCAAAGATGGTGGCATGACAGTCAAATTTTTCACTTTTTCCGGGGTGAAAGATCGCAAGAAAGCATTGTAGTTCTTACAGCAATTCGACAACATCTATGCTTTAGGGAACTATACAAAAGAATCCAAGATTTCTCGAGCAGCGGGATTTCTTAAAGATAATGCTATGCAATGGTGAAGTTCAATCGCGACACAACCGCATGCTCCAAGGACCTGGCAAGCTTCCAAGACAGTTTTTGCACGTAGTTACATGACTTCTATGTTTGAAGTGCGGATTTTGGCAGAGTGGGGCAACTTGAAAATGCTTGCCACTGAAACCATGGACGAATATAACCAAAGGTTTCTCGACGTGTACCTTCCGATGTCCTTCTATAGATCTATTCCCTTGGAGGCCCAATGCGAGCGATACACCATTGGACTACCATCACCATTGCATGAATATTGTCTATCCAAGCAAGTCTCTACCATGCAAGAACTTATGGACCATACCGCGGTCGGCTACAAACTGATGAAGGGAAAGCTAGAGTTTACCATAGAAGAATCTCCGACTACTAACCACAACTCTCGGCAACAACGAACAAATTCTGGAGTCTCGTGAAAATCAACCGCAAAGGCCTCATTTGACGCCTCAACAATGAGACACCTTACTACAAGAAGGTCGATGCTTTGGATGCTTTCAAACAGGGCATAATCATTCTAAGTGTCCCAAACGCACTGATAAACCACAGGAGCCGACGCCCTCACCAACGGTCGACAGAACCCCAGCGCCACCTCCTGCTAAGAGAGCTAGACCCGCTATTGGACTAGTTCCTAATATTTATGGCATACGCCTTGAGAGTACAAATAAATTGTGTCGAGCATATGGCAAAGTCAATGGTTTCACAGCCCTTATTTTCTTTGACCCCGGAGCTACAGAGAACTTCATCCATCCAGAATTTCTAAAGCAAATGCACTTTGATTATGATGCAGAGGGTGGAGAAATTAAAGTTGAGCTAGCCACAGGGCAAACTCAGAAAGTAGTACCGCTTATTGGTGCTCTTCCAGTGACTATTCAAGATTATCATGGAAAAGCTGATTTCCACATCATGAAGTTGGGCAGTTGTGACGTTCTATTGGGCATGCCTTGGCATGACAAGAATGATGCGACTCTCCAAGTCCGCCGGAACCGAACCATCACCGTGATGCAAAAGGGCAAGCCAGTCGTCCTCAAAGTTCGGTTGTCCGAACAAAATCCTGAATGAACTCTCTAGTTGTTTTAAAGTTAGATACATTCGAACTTTGTTTAAGAAAGTATTGTTTGAAACTTTGTTTGAAATGGATGGTATCTGTTTTGAACCTGTTTTGGTGCCGATTTGAATTGTTTGAATCTGGTTTGATACTGGTTTCAATGATTGGTGATTTTACTCCCGGGCGGAGAAGTGAGAAATATTGTTTTGGTATTGTTTGAAACTCGGAACGACACAGGCCGATGCCTGGGGAGCGTTTTGTTGTATGTTTGAAAACCTCTGAACAACGCAACCCGACACCTGGGGAGCGTTTGGTTGTATGCTTGTAAAATAATTGTTGTTGAGACTCCCGGCCCGGACCTGGATGGTTATGCGCAGGAGTATTAAGAAGTCTGAGCAGTGGTTACTCTCAGCACCTCCAAACGACGCAGGCTGCAGTCTGGGGGGCGTTTGGTTGTAAAAGGCCTCTATATCTCCCGGCCTGGACCCTTTTAGGTTATGCGGGAGGAGTGATGAGGGAGTCGTTGAATATCTCCCGGCCCGAACCTTGTTAGGTTATGCAGGAGGAGTGTTCATCGGCGGCTTTATATTTCTATGTCTTGTAACATGCATATGTGAGCATTTGTGTTGCATTGTGATGTGCCAACCACTGAATATTCCTAATTGGATGAGATTGCCTAGGTATGTAATTTTCGTGCATCAAGACACACGTGGAAGATCAGTACGGTCAGGGTGTGATGGCTAATTTTACTGCGCCGGAATATCAAGAGTTCCGATCTGGAGAAAGGAGAAGCTAACTCCTTGATCAAAACAGCCGAAAGGAGAAGCTAACTCCTTAATAAAAAGAGCAAACTGATTGTCCCTCGGAATGACCCTTGGAAATTTTTGAACGAACTTGAGTTGTTTTGCAGATATGTTGTGATCGCGGACGATTACTCTCTTTCAAGAAGGGGAGATGTAACAAACTGCTGACGTGTCAAAGCCTAAAAAATTCAACTTACAGATGTGGCCGAGGGGCCTAAACCCTAATTTCTGCCAGAAACCCTAACTGCTGAAACCCTAATTCTGGAAACCCTAACCCTAAACTGTAGAAACCCTAACCCTAACCCTAGGGCAGTAGACAGATTCCGAAAATTGCGCTGACATGATGACATGGCAAGCTGTACGGATTTTCGCGTTTTGCACTGGCTGATGGCGTGGTAGGCTGTACGGATTTCCGTAAATTGCGCTGACAGCTTTTTAGCTTTGCTTTTGAACTAGAAGCTTTTGAGTTTTAAAGGCTTTTTACTATAACTACTTTTCAAGCCAAGGGCCTTTAAATATGAGGCTAGGGCTCATTCTTTGGCATGCTTCCTGAAGAAGGTGCAGAGTCTGGAGTACCGCTTGTACTGTGTTGATGCAATATAAAGAAATACCGAGAGGGGCGCCAAGGTTTGGGGCCAATACTCTCTGGGGTGGAATTCCGCCACTCCGTGTCGCGTCTTCTCTCTCTCTCTCTCTCTCTCTCTCTCTCTCTCTCTCTCTCTCTCTCTCTCTCTCTCTCTCTCAGTTCAGTTGTTATTTGAAGTGCTTAAAGTTGTTCAGTCTATTCTTTTCTATTGGCACGTGGTGCCCGCCTTGTGACAACGAAACTCCGGCGGGCCGTGTTGAATCAATTGTAAACTGTGAACTGTTTTGAAGTGAATTCTTGTCGTGTCGCGGTAGAATCTTGACTTGAGAGTGTCCAAGTCGTTTACAGTGGTATCAAAGCGCAACCGATTTCTCTGCTACCGGGAAATCTGATCCTTTTTACGCAGCACTTATGGATTCAGACAGAGATCAGTCGACTTCCTTTGTATCCGGAGATGCAGGAAGAGATCACGAAGAAGATTCACGTGAGGAATATAGCCCGCCTTGGCCTACTCAGGCAGAGCTTGAAGAGATGGAGCGTCGACGATTGATCGACGATGCAACAAAGATAATGCTAAATTTTGTGAAGGACCCGAAATTTGCAAAATTTATGACCCAAACCTCCTTCGACGAGGTGCACTCACAGTGGTGGCAAAACCATAGAACCACCCCTCAACCGGCACTCAAGAAACCTCCTACTCCAAGGATGTTTACACAGCAAGAACTAGAAGAGGTGGTCGATACACGAATTTCTCAGCTTTTTGACGCACAGAACAAAGCAGAAAAGCACGACAAAAAGCAGAAGGAAGGAACTGACTTCCCGGGTTATTCGGATCGTCAGTCTACATTTGCCTCGGCAAGAAAGCAGAAGAAGCATGTGCAATTTGAAGGAGTACCCAGTTCTTCTTCTTCTTCTTCTTCTTCTAATAGTACATCTAGCTCCTCTGACTCGAGCGAAGAAGACAGAAAAGGGAAAAAGCGAAGCAAAAAGCAAAGCTTCGGAAAGGGCAAGAAAAAGGCAAAGAAGTCTAAATCTTGCCCAGTTGCTGACAGTTCTACAAAGGACTCGTCCTCGGATAGTTCGGACTCTGACGACAACAGCTTTTATGCAAAGAAGAAGAATTTTTATAAAGCCAACCAATATGACTTTCTGGAGGATAAAAGCAAGAAAGTCAGAGAGTTTAAAGAAGGTGGATAGTCAATTAAATTTGACACGTTTTCTGCATATTGAGATGCTTCGAAGGCTTTGGCCTTCATACAACAGTTTGACGTAGCTTTCTCAGGAGGGCGTTACTCAGAGCACTCTAAGATTCAGAGGGCTACCTCTTACTTCAAGGGAAATGCTCGAACTTAATGGTCCACGCTTTTAGTGAACAAGACCGCCATTTAAATGGCTGAAATTTAAAAGGCTTTTTATTTCTTCTTGGTTGACTCAGGAGTACAAACGCGACATAGGAACTGCTTGGAACCATCTTCGGATGACCAAGAAGGATACATTGGACGCATATTGCGAGAGATTCTGGAGCTCTTTTCTACCAGACTCTTCATTTAAGAAGATCTCATTCAAAGAACAGATTGAGCGGTTTACCTTGGGACTTCCTTCAGAGATCCGAGATCACTGCTTAAAGCAAAAGTCAGATTCCATTCGAGAACTGATGAGTCATGCGAAACGGGGTTTTGCCATTCATTCAGACAGTTTGACCTACCCCACAGATGAAATCATGACGCAAAGGGCCGAACAGACTTCGAACAATGAAAGTAGAAAGAGGAAGAGCAACCCAGAAAGGAAAGAAAAGGATGCACGACCCAAGCTCACTCTTCAATAGAGAACTCTCTACATCAAAAAGGGGAAGTGCTTTGGAACTGGGCATATCTCCGCGAAGTGCCATTAAAAGGCACCGAAAGAACAAAACGGCAAGGATGAAGACAGGCCTGAGGGTTCGAAAGCAGCAAAGGAACGTGGACAAAAAGGCAAGATGAAAACAGGACTGGTTCCAGATTGCATGTGTACTGAGTCCTGACCCAAGCACGATTGACGAGAGTACAGAACTTTGTCGAGCTTGGGGCAAAGTGAAAGACCAAGAAGCCATGATTTTCTTTGATGGAGGAGCCAAGGCCAACTTCATTTCATCTGAATTGGCGGCGCGGCTCGAGATCACACCCGATCGGATGGGACCACTAGCAGTTCTAGCGGGACCCGGCAGGGATGTAGCCATTACACCTGTCATTGGCAAACTTCGGTTGCATTGTCAGGGGTATTTGGGGCATGAGGACTTCTACATAATTCCCTTGAAAGGTTGTTGATGTCCTCTTGGGAATTCCCTGGTACCATAAGAACAACGCCGTGGTCGACTATCGGGCGAGAAAAGCGACTTTGACTACACAAAAGGGCCGAACCATTGTACTTAATGTAAAACTTGAGGGCGAGTCTGTCCCTATTGTATCGGCTTCGGCCGTTTCGAATTAATGAAATCACGTCTGTTTGTTTATTCGATCTTTTTGAGAGAGTTGAATGATGAGAATAGGACAAATATGTCTGAACTTGATAAAGAACGCCAAGATTTTCTCCACACTCATGCCGATTGCTTTTCAGAGGGCCTGCCAGGCGAGTTACCAACAGCTCGTCCTGAGGATCATACCATTGATCTGATACCTGGAAGCACACCACCGAACTGGCAACCTTACCGTGTGAGCCGAGCCCAGAACGAAGAAATTATGAACCAAGTGAAAGACCTCTTGGAAAAGGGTCTTGTCCAGCCTAGTACTTCACCGTATTGCTCTCCAGTGTTGTTGCTTTTGAAGAAAGATAGATCTTGGAGAATGTGCATTGATTACAGATCTCTCAACAAAATCACCATCAAGAACAGATTTCCGATTTCTAGGATCAATGATATACTTGACCGACTACAGGGAACCTTGTGTTTCTGCAGGATCGATTTGAAGAGTGGATATCATCAGATCCAAATCGCGTCAGGAGATGTCTACAAGACAACTTTTGGGTTATTTGAGATTTTGGTGATGCCTTTTGGCCTAACCATGCTCCTGCGACATTTAACCCGATGATGGACAGGATTTTTCGAGAGTACAGACTATTTGTTGGCACTTTCTTTGACGGCATCATTGTTTTCTCCAAGGATGAGGCAGAACATAGAGAGCATCTGCTTAAGGTCTTTCACGCATTACGAGATACCAAGTTGGTGATTAATGCGAAGAAAAGTGAATTTTTCCTACCCGAGATACACTTTTTGGGACATATTGTCTCAGCAGCAGTAGTAGTGCGGATGGACCCGGCCAAGATAGAGACTATCCGTGATTGGCCCGATTTGAAGAATGTCCATGAAATTAGAAGCTTCTTGGGCTTGTGTTCGTACTACAGGCAGTTCATTTGAAAGTTTGCAGAGGTTGCTTCCCCTTTGCATACGTTGACGCAAAAAGGAGTCCCTTTCTTGTGGGGACCCACAGAGGTGACTGCCTTTCAGACACTGAAAGAGAAATTGACTACAAGACCAGTTTTGACTTTGCCAAACTTGCAGAAGTCATTTGAAGTAAATTGTGATGCTTGCGGTCATAGATTGGGTGCGGTCTTAATGCAAGAAGACCATGTCATCACCTACGAGAGCCGACTGTTCTCAAGGCCGGAATGACAACACAGATTTATGAGAGAGAGCTTTTGGCGGTTATCCATGCTCTTACTCAGTGGCGACATTACCTACTCGGAGCGGATTTTACTATCTTCACAGAAAATCAGAGTTCGGCTCTTTTGATCAAGGAGTTGGCTTCTCCTTTCGTCCAAATCGGAACTCTTGATATGCTGGCTTAGTAAAATTAGCCATCACACCCAAACCGCACTGATCTTCCACGGGTATCTTGATGCACTAAAATTACATACCCAGGCAATCTCATCTAGTTAGGAATATTCAGTAGTTGGCACATCACAATGCAACTCAAATGCTTACATATGCATATTATAAGACACAACAAACAGCGCTGCTAAGTACTCCCTCGAGACAAACAATGTGCGGTATGAAGCTACTCAATGACTACCTCGTCACTCCCCCCGCAAATAACCTAAAAAGGTCCGGGCCATGAGCTCAAAGGACTGTACAACCAAACGCTCCTAGACCATAGTCTGCGTCGCTTGGAAGTTCAAGCATACAACCAAACGCTCCCCACGCATCGGCCTACGTCGTTTGGAGGTTTTCTAGCATACAACGGAACGCTCCCCAAACATCGACCTGCATCGTTTTGAGGTTTTCAAACATACAACAAAACGCTTCCCAGGCATCGGGCTGCGTCGTTCCGAGGTTCAAACAATACCAAAACAGTATTTCTCACTTCTCCACCCAGGAGTAAAATCACCAATCATTGAAACTCGTATTATAACCACAATCAAACAATTCAAATCAGCACCAAGACAGGTTTGAAACAGATAGCATCCATTTCAAACAAACTTCAAACAATACTTTCTCAAACAATGTTCAAAAGTATCTAACTAGAAAACAACTAGAGAGGTTATTCAGGGCTTTGTTCGAACAACCAAACTTTGAGGACAACTGGCTTGCCCTTACTGCATCACGGTGATGGTTCGGTTCCGAACTTGGAGAGTTGCATCATTCTTGTCGTGCTAGGGCATGCCCAACAGAACGTCGCAATTGCCCAACTTCATAATGTGGAAATCGGCTTTTCGATGATAATCTTGTATAGTCACTGGAAGAGCACCGATGAGTGGAACCACTTTCTGAGTTTGCCCCGTGGCTAGCTCAGCTTCAATTTCTCCGCCCTCTACATCATAATCAAAGTGCATCTGCTTCAAGCTAGATGGATGAAGTTCTCCATAGCTTTGAGGTCAAAGAAAATAAGGGCTTTCAAGCCGTTGACTTTTCCATAAGCTCTCCATAATTCATTAAAACTCTCAAGGTGTATACCACAAATATCGGGTACAAGTCCAATAGCAGGTCTAATCCTCTTGGCTGGAGGTGGCCCCGGGGATCTGTTTGACGTGGGAGCAGAAGGTTGCATTGAGGACGTTGAGGCTCGCTCAGGACATGTATTGAACGTATGCCCTTTTTGGAAACATTCAAACCATCGGCCTTCTTGTAACAAGGCGTCTCGTTGGCGTTGTGTCAGACGAGGCTATTCAAGTTGGTTTTCACGGGATTCCCGAGAATTTGTTTGTTGTTGCCCGGGGTTCTGGTTAATGGCTGGAGGTCCTTTTGTGGTAAACTCCAACTTTCCTTTCATGAGCTTGTAGCCAACCGCGGCATGGTCCATAAGCTCTTACATGGTAGAGACTTGCTTGGAGAGACAATATTCTTGCAATGGTGATGGTAGTCCAATGGTGTAGCGCTCGCACTGGTCCTCCAAGGAAATGAACTTAAAAAGGATACAAGAAGATACACGTCAAGAAACCTTTGGTTATAGTCGTCCATGATTTCGGTGGCAAGCATTTTCAAGTTGCTCCACTTTGCCAAAATTCAAACATCAAAGCCATGTAACTACGTGCAAAAACTATCTTGAAAGCTTGCCAGGTCCTTGGAGCATGCGGTTGTGTCGCGATTGAACTCCACCATTGCATAGCATTATCTTTAAGAAATCCACTTGCTCGAGAAATCTTGGATTCTTCTGTATAGTTCCCCAAAGCATAGATGTTGTCGAATTGCTGTAGGAACTGCAATGCGATCTTTCACCCAGGAAAAAGTGAAAATTTGAATGTCGTCTCGTTCGGAGGGTTAATCGGGCATCTACAAGGTCCCGACTAGATCTAGATGCGATTGCTAAATACGTTGCCGATTAATCATGGTCTGAGATCCGAATGAATTTTGAATGTGATTTGTCATGTGGTGTGACTGTCAATTGGTACATGTGCTAGATGTGTTGTTTCCTAGTGCGTCGTACTAACAGTCAGTGGCTGCTAAGACAGTTTATGGCCTCTGTCTGTTTTGCAAGCATAATCGAGGGCGATTACAATGCTTTCAAGTGGGGGGTATGTCACAAACGGGTGACGTGGCAACACACACACACACCCCGGCTGCAGTACCGCGGAAATTCCGCAAGATGCTGACGTGGCAGTACCGTACAGACTCCCGTAAATCGCGGCACATATTGCGGCAACATGCTGACGTGGCTGAGCGTACGGAATCCCGCTTTTTGCGCTGATTTGCGTAAGGAAAAGCAGCTGAAATTTCTACGCAAGCTTTTGGAATAAGCTTGGGATAAGTTGCTTTATTTTAAGAACTTTTAAAAGACAGCTTTTGGGGCTCTGCATTTGGGCATCCCTTGTAAACAATAAATAAGTGGGTTGGGCTCTCACAACTCAGAGCATCTGGACGCAGAGTTTGAGAGTGAGGTTGGACGCAGAGTTTGAGAGTGATACCATATGAGAGTTTGAGGTTGGACTCTCTCTCTCTCTCTCTCTCTCTCTCTCTCTCTCTCTCTCTCTCTCTCTCTCTCTCTCTCTCTCTCTCTCTCTCTCTCATGCTTCCGCACACGTGCACTCTCATATGGTATCAAAGCACAGCCTCTTCATGTCCAAGGCGCATCCTTCTATGAGAGTGCACGTGTGTGGAAGCGTGAGAGAGGGGGAAGAGAGAGATAGGAGACCACAAACGCAACATATGAAGGGGTGATCAGTCCCCCTGTGACTACCGTGAGCAGAAGACCCTCAATACAATCAGTATAATGGAAGTGGGTACCCCCCTTGGCCCTATAAATAGGTGCCCAAGGGGAGATAGGGCAAAGCCTCGAAAAAATTCCCCACGACTAACAAGAAAATGATATATAATTGGCACCCAGACAAAGGTGGGCGGCCGGCCCCAAACTCGGGCGGCGGACCAGGTACAACCTAGACTATGGGTGGCCAGCCCGGAGACATACTAGCCGTGAAAGTATGCCCTAGACCTGTGAGCACTTCACTTAGGTCTAGGGCATACATGTACGGCTAGTGTGCCTCCGGGAGGCCTCCGGCTAGCCACCCTTTGCATACGCATACAGACTACACTGTCCAGCCGCCCACCTTTTCCGGGCGGCCTCATATATATTTCTTTTCTTCTTGCGTCATGGGGATTTTATCTGGCATTGCCCTACCTCCAGTTGGGCACATATTTATGGGGCCAGGGGGGTACCCACTTCCATCATCTAGTTATTGTGTATTGGGTCTTTTGCTCATGGTAGTCGCGGGGGGACTGATCGCCCCCCTCTTCAACATATCTTGCGTTTGTGGTCTACTCTCTCTCTCTCTCTCTCTCTCTCTCTCTCTCTCTCTCTCTCTCTCTCTTCCGCACACACACACTCTCACATGGTATCAGTCGCCAGCGTTGAGGGCGCACCTTCCGCAACAGGTTCTCCTCCCATGGGATCACAACAGCCAGCGTTTCTGCAAAACAGCCAACAATCTCTGCAAGAGGGGGTGGCGCCATCATATTGGACAACATTCTTGCAAAGGAACGCTCTGCCACCTGCATTTTTGCAAGATCTCATCAGCTTTGCTTGCATTTTTGCCCCTGGCAGATAGCACCAGCCCTTTCAGGACTTCTCGTCGCTCTACCTGTGTTTTTCAGCCAGCCGATCTGCATCTTCAGCAAGTGCAGGACAGCAACGTTTTTGCACAAGGAGTTTGCTGGCGTTTTGGGCAGATCTGGTAGAGCTGCGTTTGTTGGACAGCAAAGCAGCGTTTTTGCAGAGGGGGGAAGCGTTGGGCCCTGCCCACTTTGGATCTTGTCTACACCGAACCGGCTTGGCATCCGGTGCCTCGCCGGGCCTATTCCTCTTCATCTCCTACAGATTTCAGCCATACCACTGCTGTTCTCTGTTTTTAGCCCACCTGGGTTGTGGAATTGATTCCCCACCCTCCCTACACCCTCTACACCGCTCCGGACCTCGCCGAGAGCGTACGAGCATGCCGAAAATCGCTGGATAGCAGCATTTTCATCACCTCGCAGTTGTGTTTTTGGGTGGACAGAAAACACATGGTTTGTGTTTTCCCAAAGGATGAAGTTACCTCCTGCCAGGACACTATCCAATGGTGGTCCGTGCGGTCTCTCTGTGACTCCTGCAGTACACGGCATGGCATATGGGATTCCGACATTCCCAAAGAGAACAACACCATCTCTGGTGGACAGACACTTACCACTTGACCTCGACACGATCAACTTGCTTACACAGGAGCATCTACATAGACTTAGGGAGAGGATCTTGGATCCCTTCTTGGACAGGTTCATGCTTGGATCCACAGACAGGAGTGGGACTTCAGTTCTTCAGACTCTCTTGGAGAGTTTACCCGCGAGATGCAGGAGATCAGGCATCCCGCGACTACATTCGGAGTCATCCGGAGCTTGGCTTGGATGGTAGTGCAGTTGCTCTTCTACACTCCCGATCATTTGGATTGCTACCTTCAGAGTTGCTTACACTCACCCTCGGTAACCTTACAGCAAACTTATCCCTCGAGCAAACTTATCCCTCGACCTGGGCAGTAGGCCACTCCCAGCTCAATCACATTGAGAGCCACACCGAGTTGCGGTTTGGTGGCGTTGTTGGCGTGGATTATGTTTTGGTTGACTGTGACAAATTCCTGACGTGTCGACCTACTGAAGAACGGAGCTACCGGCCGAGGGGCCTAAACCCTAGAAGAAGCAGAAGCAACAAAAGAAGCAGCAACACATTTCAAAAAATCACGTTGGTTGATGACGTGGCAGAACTGTACGGATTTCCGCTTTTCACGCTGGCAGTGATGACATGGCAGGACTATACGGATTTTCGTAAATTGCGCTGGCAACTTTTTGGCTTTGCTTTTGGACCAAATGCTTTTGAGTTTGAAGGCTTTTTACTGTAAATTGCTTTTGGGGCCTAGGGCCTTCAAATATGAGGTTAGGGCTCATTCTCTGGCATGCTTCTTGGAGAAGGTGCAAAGTCTGGAGTACCGGCTTGTACTGTGTTGATGCAATATAAAGAAATACCGAAAGGGGCGCCAAGGTTTGGGGCCAATACTCTCTGGGGTGGAATTCCGCCTCTCGGTGTCGCGTGTCATCTCTCTCTTTCTTCAATTGTTATTGAAGTGCTAAAAGTCTGTTCAGTCTGTTCTTTTCTATTGGCACATGGTGCCCGTCTTGTGACATTGACACAAGAGGGTTGGAGGCAGGAGATACAGGCAAGATGGCACACACAGATTGGTCTCGCCTTTCCTCTTCTCACAGGATATTCAAGCGCAGACTACTCAGTCTGGCTTTCCTTCACTGATTACGATGCAGACAGCTTGGTCTGATCACACCTCTTCTCAGAGGTCCTTCAGAGCGCACACTGTTGAGTTTGGCTTTCCCCTTTTTAGATTACAATACCTACTGACAGGACACCATCCGGTGGTGGTCCGTGCAGTCTCCCGGTGACTGCTGCAGCTTAAGGTATCTTTTACAGTGCAGACTGTTTAGTCTGGCTATCCTTCATTCGGAGGACGTTTACGGCGCACATTGCTACATCTGGCCTTCCTGGAGTTTTACACAACTTAGCCACCTGGCCACACTGGGTTACAGGTTCATGCATTAACAAACTTCCGGTCATTCTCATGACAGTTCCTGGGCTTCCCCATTTTCTCCAGACGGTTTGGCTACAAACACCACAGATCCTATTGGGCAAGACACTTGCAGGTTTATTAGCACTTCTTTCATGACAAGGAGTTGTTTTCACACTCAGTTCGGGACCTTCTCGCAGTATCTTCACCATGTATTGGCGGAGTAAAGCAGTTTACTACACTGCTCGTGAGGGCACTTTACCATGGAGATCTCTCAGAGGTTGGGACACCCCACACTGTTGCAGACATCGCAGCAGACATCTTCATCATTTTCCTCACATCTTCGGCTTCACGCGGTTTGTTCAACATCCGATGCTGAGAGGGGGCGTTAGACTTACACCACTTTGCTGCTTCACAGGTCTAGGGCATACATGTACGGCTAGTGTGCTTCCGGGCTGGCCACCCTTTTGCATACACATACAGACTGCACTGTCCAGCCGCCCACTTCTGGGCCGACCGCCCACCTTGTCCGGGCGCCTTCATATATATTTCTTTTCTTCTTGGGTCGTGGGGGATCTTATCTGGCATTGCCCTACCTCCCCTTGGGCACCTATTTATGGGGCCAAGGGGGTACCCACTTCCATCATCTGGTTATTGTGTATTGGGTCTTTTGCTCATGGTAGTCATGGGGGGCTGATCGCCCCCTCTTCCACCATATCTTGCGTTTGTGGTCTGCTCTCTCTCTCTCTCTCCTCTCTCACGCTTTCGCACACGCGCACTGTCACACCAGTCCCGTTACAGAATCATTCAAATTGACCCCTTCTACTTGCTTAAGTATTCGTCATAGGCGCTATGCAAGCATGACAGATAAATTGATCTAAAAGTGCTTCAGGCTCACAAGGAACAAACTCTGATTCGAGACTACAGTTATCACCTTCAACTAGTTGTCCTTTAAAGCAGCTGATATGAAATACTCAAACCACACTAAAATCCAAAGGAGGAGCTAACTAATCGGCAACCATGCCAATCCTTCATATTGTATGGCTTGCCAAAGCATATTATAGATGCTGCTGAGTTCACTGGATAATTTTGGCAAGGTCCATTTGCTTGCCTTCAGAAGTTCAATATGTCATCCTTTGATTACTCCGAGTCCGATGGACAGACAAAAAGGATGAATTAGATATTAAAGAATATGCTGAGAGCATAGGTCTCTCATCGGCAATCTGAGTGGGAAAGGTACCTTTCACAGTTAAAGTATGCCTATATTATTCTGCTACTGGATTTAGCCCATTCATGCTGATTTGAGCCTATATTCCCTGTTGTCGTTGGCTTAGGGAAAGCAAAGTTCGCCACGTTCACAATTTCTTGTATGACATAAGAAATATTTGAATTAGCCAAGGGTAGTGCAAGGACAGCTTGTGATAGGATTATGACAACCCTCACAATTTTGACGGGTTATGTGGCTTCATCAGCTGCTGAATCAGTTAGAGCACTGCAGCTGATTTATAGGCGAGCTCTTTTTTCATGCAGAGACAAAATAATTTCTCTTCCATCACTCAGATGAATAAATGATGCTTTAAGCTGAATGCTACAATGTTGCAAGACGTGTCATTCCTATCTATAAAAGGTGGATCTTTGAGTGACTATGCTTGACTCTTTTGGACCACCTTAAAAACTTCAATTAGGCATGTTATTGACTGCCAGGGAGCCTTGACATTGGCAATCATCATTTAGTACTTGTTTGGGTTCAAAAAACTTTGAAAAGCAATGGCAAGGGGTTAACGCAATTGTCTCAAAGCAATACATTCTGGAAATGTACTCATTGCTATGCAACACTCTCAACCCCCTCTTTGTTACCTTATGATGAAATCATGTCCGTATATTACCAATCACATTCACCAAGCAACAGACTGTAACAAGTGCATAGAGCATTCCAAGTTATAGCAGGCTATAGAGTTCATGCAAACCAAAGTTGTAACTTACATCCTGTCAATTGGACTCTCGTCCAACAAGGTAAAATCAGAGCACTTTGCCTACAAGAAACGCAGCAGAATTAGCATGGACAATCCCTCCTATATAACCAGATAACATGTCCCTTTCCCTAGAACTTGAATTACTTGCAAAAGCTCCAGCATCTCTCCAGAGGTGAGCACACAGTCCACTTCAGTGAACTTTCCAGCTCCAGCTTCTTCATTTCCCTCTTCAATAGAAAATAAGAAGTCGTCTCTTGAAGCTTCTAATTTCTTGTCATAGCATGGCATTACAGTCACGTGATGTATTTGATCAACCCTGACATAAAAACGCAATATGATGAGGACAGGCTGTTATGTTACAGAATTTCAAACCAAATTAACAGCATTAAGCAGCACTGTAAGATGCAGAAACAAAAGAAACATACAATCGTCATAACTAAAAAACTGTTTGTATCAATAAAAAACTTTGAAGGCCAAAATTAAAGTATCCTCCTCCTACCTCAAACCCTCAGGCAGGCCACCACCCTCTGGAATCTGCTCACATACACCTCTTACTTGCCCCATCATACTGGAGGCTTTTCTTTATTCAAGTCTTTGGTCAGGCGATGTTTTCAGTTCCAAGAGGTTGCTACTGTTTAAAACGCTTGTTTAGCCAGACCATAGTACAGGTCCTTGGTCAGGCGATGTTAGCAGTTCAAGAGGTTGCTACTGCTTAAAACACTTGTTTAGCCAGACCATAGTAAAAGTGCATCAAAAATAATAGTGCTCTTGTTCGCAAGATGAGCACTGCACAATTCACCACATTGGTACCTTATTCCACTTTACAAAGCCGTGATTTCCATGTGCTTTTGAGTGTCAAGCATCACTAGACATGCTTGTACATCTATAGCATACATATATACACACTTGTGTGAAAAACAGGAAGACCAATAGTGTACCCCAGGATTCTAGACAGTGAGAGAATTAGAACAATAGCTTTGAGCATGCCATGCACCCTTCCTTAACAAGTTATACTTGGAAACCTGAACCCTAAATAACTATATAGCACGATCCCTAGTAAGTCTTAAACCCCGGATTGACTTACCATTTTTTATGTTGATTATGCCTTAAATATATCTATTCACCTATGTGATTTTCCCTTGACCTGAAAACAAAGGTGGGAGGGGAGTGGGAAAGTAAAGAGAAATGGTATGAAGATGAAGTCAAGGAAACTGCAAATGGGCTATTTGAAGAAAGCAAAAAGGGGTCAAAGACAAGTAGCCCACACCAAAGGAAGTAGACATTACTCAACACTACAGCCTTGCCTTATCCCCCGCTTGCTAACTCTTCAAAATGAGTTCTGGATCATTGGATTCAAAATCTTTTTCCATGCCAACCTCAAGCTTGTCAAGTCTTCAAAACGAGTTTTTGAATCAATGAAGTGAGAATCTTAAAATAATTGGAAACCTCTAACTTTGATAGCAATATGTGTGTCAAACTGTTTGTTTTCTGACCACAGAACCTATATACTTACTAACAAGAGTCCCATGCTGAAACAGGAAAACAATATCTTTCATGTGACTTAAAAAACTTTTCATGTGGCAAGGTATGTGTCAACCTGATTCAAAGAAAAACACGAACTACATATACTCACCGAAGCCCCATGTTGAAACTTGCAAAACGCTTGATGATAGCACCCATGGTTTGCTGAGGACTTTTTACGGAGCTTATATGAGGAAGAATATAAGGGTCAAGGGTCTTCTCTGCATAGCAAACCCAGCCTAAAAAAACAACAGCAGCAGGTCAAAGATCTGCAACATTGTGAGAAGGGTGCTCATTCCAGAGATAAAATTTAGCTACCTGGACAAGATGAAGCCAATAGAGGAAAACAATTAGTTTTCCCTTGTGCTTTGTACATTTTGATAAACTCTTCACAAGACTCTATGAGAGACATATCTCGGCTGCAACTAGTGTCAAAGACTGCCTTCACCCCCAAACTCTTGAAAAACGTCGTAAGCTTCTTCAGAGCCTGAATGAAACGATCAATCAAATAAGCACTTGCACTTGGTTTGATTACTTCAACAGTTTTAAGTAAAAACTGTACTTGCAGTGGGGTTATCCCATAGTAGCAAGCCAAGCTGGCTCTTGATTGAGGGGATATCGAAACAATAACTGCCTTGTCCTCACTAGACACTTGTTTCATAAACTCGTCCACACTCTGTTGTTCAAGCATGACAGTCTCAGCCGATGTGATGCAGCCACTGTACGACAATTCAGTGATTAACAATAAACATAGGGTAACATGCAGGATTGTAAAAAACCAAGTTTCTCATTAAGCACAAACAACTTGGAGGATCTACTCCATGACCAAAATATGTAGACATGCAAACAAAAGGAGTTAATTGTGTCGTGCGCCTCTGTGGGTGCATTTGTACCGGCAGGTCAGCATCCAGGCAATGGCATGCTTGCAGGTGGGTTCACGTGACACGGCCCCACCCCGTGAATCATTTGACAAAAAGATTTGACAAGTAACCTACCCAGTGACCTTGAGGAAAGTGCTTCAGATCTCTCATATAAAACACTACTATCTGAAAGTTTAACTTCAATAGGCAAGAAAATTCTCATCTGGAGCATATAGATATAAACCTGCATGCTAGGCAATCATGAAGAGTGACTCTCACAGGAGTTGTGTCGACTGTTTTCAGGTCAGGATATGTCTCGAGCTTTTTAGCTCTTGCTCTCTCTTGTATCTGCACTACGCCCTCCTGCATTCACAAATTTGTTTCAGAAAATTATTGATATGGAAAATCGCATTTGTAATACTAAGAAACAAGACACTAAAAGCTTCCAAATTGCGATTTTCATGTCAAAATCCCCACATAAATATTGATTGCGCATTGAATTGCTTGTCACTTGATTTGTCATTAACAAAAGCACTTGTAATTTTGCAGGGGGCTTAGAGGAAAACAGTAATAAGCTACTTATTAACAACATCAACCTCCACAAAAAACATGAAAAGCTAAGAAATCAATGCTACAATAGCACAATGCAAAAGTGTATATGCAAGAGACACTGCAGTCATAAACATACATGAGAGAGTGCGACAGTCACAACCGAGTGATGTGGCATAGCCCTGTGGACTGGAAGAGGATGAGCTGAGCCTGACCCCAACTAGAAGAGCAAACAAAGTCTGCAATGGCAGGCCCGCAAATCGTGACGGAATTTGCGCCATGAAATACGGGCTATTGACGTGGCACTTCTTCTACACAGGTTTGGGCAACTGTTATTAGAAGCATCGACTGTGGAGCCTTTTGAGCCTCAGCTTTTGATATAGGATAATTTTTGAGAGCTTTTAGGCTCTTTGTAAAGCAAGAGGCCAAGGGCAAATAGGAGCTTGTTTCATCCCCCCTTGCCTCACAGGCGTTTAGCATCTTTGTATGGCTAATTGTTTTCCTGGGATGGCCACCCAATGCAGGATGCATGGCCGGTCATTTTGGGTGAAAATTTAAGTCTTTCCATTTTGACCCATTTTATAGGGTTTTTAGGTTTTACCCTACACCTGTATTTTTGAGTGGTAGATGTCACAAACTGCTGACATGTTGAGCCATTGAAGACCTAGAGGATTAGAATTCCCTGAGCCTAAACCTAGCCAACCTGCAGATTCCGGCCTAGAGGTCTAAACCCTATCAGGAGTAGAAGAAGTCATCACTAACTTATAGGTTCTTGCCGAGTGGCCCCGTTATTAAAATGGGTTAGGATTTCTTGTCCAACTTATAGAACTCTGGCCAAGGGGCCCAACTCAAAATAAAGTAGATCACACACACACAACCCTATCGTGGAGGTTGATGATGTGGCATGCAATACGGAATTCCGTGAATTGAGTTGGGGGCTGATAACATGGCAATGTTGTACAGAGACAGCCCCTGACCGATCTTAGGGTTAGGGTTTTTGTGTCAAGGCCATAGCCATAGACACATCGGATCAATGCGTACCTTTGGCTCGCCCGAGACTCGCTCTCCTTAGAAAGCTGGTCCATGCTTATCCCTTGGTCAAAGCCATGATCAGTTCTCTCTATGTGGTATTTGCAAGTCAGCTGCATGATGCTAGGACTTCGAAGTGGCCTTCAAGTCTTGGTCTTGGACTAACTTGATTGGGTTTTGCAAGAACCGACCGAGGGGGCCTAAAACATAGAAGAAAAAGAAGAAGCGCAGCAATACCAACTTATAAAGTCCTGTCGAGGGGGACCTAAGATATTAAAGCGACACACACTCAAGCAACTGCATAAAATATGATGATGTGGCAACAGTTGTACAGAGTCCCGTAAATTGCACTGATACGCTGACATGGCAGGCTGTATGGACAGCTCCGCAGATTGTGCTGGTTGATGATGTGGCACTCCTATACCAATTTTTGCTTTTTGCATTGGTAGCAAGTCGAACTTTTTACATGAGCTTTTGGATGCAGATGCTTTAAATCTGATGCTTTTGGGACTCTGCTTTTCGACATCCCTTGTAAGTTTAGAAGTGCCCTAGGGGCCACTCCTCGGGAGCATCTAGACACAGTCTCAAAGAGAGTCGGGCCCTCGAGAGTTGTACTTTGCGAACAATAATAATAAAGAAATACCGAAAGAAGCGCCAATCTTTGGAACCAGTGCGTCTTGGCTTGGAACTCCATAGAGTCGTCTCTCTCTCTCTCTCTCTCTCTCTCTCTCTCTCTCTCTCTCTCTCTCTCTCTCTCTCTCTCTCTCTCTCTCTCTCTCTCTCTCTCTCTCTCGTGCACATGCTTTGTGTGCCATGTGGACATGCTTCATCGACTTCGAGAGCCACTTTTCCCCTTTTTCCTAGATAGGAGTGTCTAGAATCCTAGGAGGATTCCTACCGGTAATCTTGTGAGCCTGCTCGCAGGTCTGTGTGTCCACGTGTCCAAATGAGTCCATTAGATTAGGTCAGCATTTGTGTTGCATTGTGATTGGCCAACCACAAAAAGTATTTCTAATTGGGTGAGATTGCCTCGGTATGTAATTTTAGTGCATCAAGACACCTGTTGGAAATCAGCCTAGTCTGGCTGTGATGGCTAATTTTACTACACCGAAACATCGAGAGCTTCAATTTGGAATGAGACTCCTTATTGGACGAGATTATCTGGGAAGCCCACGACCCTAGATATCAAGAGCTTCGATCTAAAATGAGACTCCTTATTGGATGAGATTTTTCTGGGAAGCCAACGACCCAGGATATCAAGAGCTCCAATTTGGAATGAGAAAACTGATTGTCTATCGCCTGTTGACGTGGCAGCTGTACGGATTTTCGTGAAACGCGCTGGCTAATTTGTGTTGTGCTTTTGGGCCAGGATGCTTTTAGACCTTGAAGCTTTTCATGTAACTCCTTTTCATGGCCAAGGGCCTTTAAATATGAGCCAAGGGCTCATTCTCTTTCTTGAAGGAGCTGGCAATGTACTAAGTTCAAGCAATAAGGAAATCCAAAAAGGGGCACCAGGGTTTGGGGCCAATGTCACAAACGGCTGACGTGTCAAGCCACTGAAGAACGGAGCCAACTTGCAGATCCGGCCGGAGGGGACTTGTTGCGAAATTGGCTTTATCTGACAAAAAAATAATTCTAAATGAATTATTGGATTTACAAGTGAGAGGGTTTTCTCGCTTGGAACACCAAGGAAAAATAATTCTAAATGAATTATTGGAATTTTAAGTGAGAGGGCTTTTCTCACTGGAGACATCCGAGTACAGAGTATTCCAAGTGCGTTATTCAAAGTAATGACGGGAGCTCTGAGACAGGAATATCTGTAAGGCCACCAGGAACGGGTACTTTTGATGCGTCACATCGGATGGGTGACACGGAGCATCGGAAAGAAGTATCCGACCATCCGGGAACGGACATCTCTGATGCGTCATAGGATGGGTGACATAGAGCATCGTGAAGGAGATTGTACCGTAAGTTCGGTAGAAAAGGACTGGGTGATGGGTATTCCTGATGCGTCACAAGGTGGGTGACGGGTGCATCGGAAAGGGAATATCCATAGTCGGGAAGAAAATCCGAACTGTGTTAGAATTGTGCACAAGGAAAAAGCAAGCACTTGAATGAAGATGGGTTCAGAGGAAACTTTGAGGAAAAACAGATGCTTTTTGAGAAAGCGGGATTGCTTTTCGGGAAGCAGATGCTTTCCCGCGAGGAAGTCTATGTCTGCATTGCAACTGTGCATGTGATTGCATCCAGGGAAGTGCTGTGAAAGCATTGTGTTTTAACTTATAAGGTTTTATTGAATTTTTTTGAATTTCTATTTAATTTAATTTCTAAGTTCTCTTTTGAGAAAGGACCAGCTCAACTCACCATTGAGCAAGATTTGGAATTTTTCCGATTTCCCCTTGGCAGTTCAGTTGGACCTCTACAGTTGAGGACAACTGTTTATAAGTGAGAGGGATGTTGCGAAATTGGCTTTATCTGACAGAAAAATAATTCTAAATGAATTATTGGATTTATAAGTGAGAGGGTTTTCTCGCTTGGAACACCAAGGAAAAATAATTCTAAATGAATTATTGGAATTTTAAGTGAGAGGGCTTTTCTCACTGGAGACATCCGAGTACAGAGTATTCCTAGTGCGTTATTCAAAGTAATGACGGGAGCACTGAGAACGGGAATATCTATAAGGCCACCAGGAACGGGTACTTTTGATGCGTCACATCGGATGGGTGACACGGAGCATCGGAAAGAAGTATCCGACCATCCGGGAACGGACATCTATGATGCGTCATAGGATGGGTGACATAGAGCATCGTGAAGGAGATTGTACCGTAAGTTCGGTAGAAAAGGACTAGGTGATGGGTATTACTGATGCGTCACAAGGTGGGTGACGGGTGCATCGGAAAGGGAATATCCATAGTCGGGAAGAAATTCCGAACTGTGTTAGAATTGTGCACAAGGAAAAAGCAAGCACTTGAATGAAGATGGGTTCAGAGGAAATTTTGAGGAAAAACAAATGCTTTTTGAGAAAGCGGGATTGCTTTTCAGGAAAGCAGATGCTTTCCCACGAGGAAGTCTATGTCTGCATTGCAACTGTGCATGTGATTGCATCCAGGGACGCCTGGGAAGTGCTGTGAAAGCATTGTTTTTAACTTATAAGGTTTTATTGAATTTTTTTGAATTTCTATTTAATTTAATTTCTAAGTTCTCTTTTGAGAAAGGACCAGCTCAACTCACCATTGAGCAAGATTTGGAATTTTTCCAATTTCCCCTTGGCAGTTCAGTTGGACCTCTACAGTTGAGGACAACTGTTTATAAGTGAGAGGGATGTTGCGAAATTGGACACAAGCCAAATATAGTGCCAGAAATTACAAGGGAGCAGGATCTAGAGCCGTAGCTGCAACAATAATAATATATTCTAAAGCACCAGCTTCTGCGAGAATCTTAACCGATTATGCCACGGTTAAACGTTTTTATCCAATCGCTACGTACACACAAAACACTTTTTCACTATCGGAAGTGCCCTGTGCGTTAATTAGTTTCTGGCTTTATCTGACAGAAAAATAATTCTAAATGAATTATTGGATTTACAAGTGAGAGGGTTTTCTCGCTTGGAACACCAAGGAAAAATAATTCTAAATGAATTATTGGAATTTTAAGTGAGAGGGCTTTTCTCACTGGAGACATCCGAGTACAGAGTATTCCTAGTGCGTTATTCAAAGTAATGACGGGAGCACTGAGAACGGGAATATCTGTAAGGCCACCAGGAACGGGTACTTTTGATGCGTCACATCGGATGGGTGACACGGAGCATCGGAAAGAAGTATCCGACCATCCGGGAACGGACATCTCTGATGCGTCATAGGATGGGTGACATAGAGCATCGTGAAGGAGATTGTACCGTAAGTTCGGTAGAAAAGGACTAGGTGATGGGTATTCCTGATGCGTCACAAGGTGGGTGACGGGTGCATCGGCAAGGGAATATCCATAGTCGGGAAAAAATTCCGAACTGTGTTAGAATTGTGCACAAGGAAAAAGCAAGCACTTGAATGAAGATGGGTTCAGAGGAAACTTTGAGGAAAAACAGATGCTTTTTAAGAAAGCGGGATTGCTTTTCGGGAAGCAGATGCTTTCCCGCGAGGAAGTCTATGTCTGCATTGCAACTGTGCATGTGATTGCATCCAAGGACGCCTGGGAAGTGCTGTGAAAGCATTGTTTTTAACTTATAAGGTTTTATTGAGTTTTTGGGCAGGTTCAGACTATTTTTTTAAATACGCCGGCCGCCCACTTAATAAGTGGGCAGCCATCTGATAAATAAGCCAACAGATAAGCCAGCATTTTCTCTCTCTCTTATTCTGGCAGAACAGAAAAAAAAATTATTAAAAAAAATTTATAAAAAAAAAAACCGGCCGCGATCTCTACGCGAGCAGCGATTCGTGCCCGTGGCTAGGAGCTATAAAAGCATCACATGCCCTCACTCAGAGGGGAGGACCAATCTTTGCAAGGAGGAGATACTGCTGCAGATTTCAGCCGTAAAGAAGACGTTGCCGGTGATGCCCACGGCTGCCCCAAGTGTACCAGATGTCGCCAAGACCCAGTGCGCGAGTTCCCTCGCGAAGAAGTGCCTACGAAGCGTGTTTCCATCGCGACAAGTTGCTGTTTTTCTCTGTTTTCATCCCATAAACGTCGTAGACGGGGCTGATTTACGAGAAGGAACCCGAGAACACACCTCTTTTGTGCGTAGGATTGGAAGAGAGGATTTTCTATGGAGATATCTCTTCCGGGGAATTGCTTTTCGAGAACGGAGTTGCGTTTCGAGCGTCGAGACTTTGAAGGTAACGATTTTCATGTTATGAACTCTGAGTATTTGTTTGCAGGTGTACTTCCTCTTAGTGAGGGAGTAGGAGCAGAGGAAGGTATGAGCCTCTGCAGGAGAAAAGCGCTCTGAGGAACTAGAGCCAGATCAGCCCAAGGGTTTCGTACCCGAGTTTGGGAAGTAGATCCACGGATCGAAGAGAGGTAGTCTCTCAAGTTGTGATCCGGAAGTTGGGATTCCCAAGTAAGGACTTTGTGTCCGGGAAAGCAAAGTTGTTCTGCGGGAAGAGGACTCTGGAAAGAGAGTTGGAAAAGAGTTGCAAGGATGCCATGCCCTGAGTCTGGAAGGTGAGATCTAGAGGCGAGAACCTTGATTCTCGAGGAATTGGAATAAGGAACGGAAGTTCCTTGGAATAGGGTTTTGCCCTAGGAATCGGAAGTTGAGGCTTCCGGGAACCATCAAGTCTTATTCTAGAACGAACGTGGTAATACGTTCGGTTCAAGTGCTTGTATAGACTTCTCCTCAGTAATAAAGATACTATTACGGGGGGGGACCAACCCATCTTCTGGTCCCCAGTACTATGTCGATCTTCTCACTCTCTATCTCTCTCTATTTATTTCTCTCTATATCCTCTGGCTTCAGTAATAAGTGATAAATCCTATTTATCCGAATGTATTTTATATTGTTATGCGCTCCCGTTTGTGACAGGCCTACACCCTAGAAGCAGCAGAAGAAGAAGAAGCAGAAGGAGTTTTCACCAACTTAAAGAGCCTTGCCGAGAGGCCTATTTCTAAACAGGAGTTCCCACCAACTTATGGGACCCCGTCGGATGGGGGGCAAGTGACCTACAGGGATTAAAATAAAGCACGACCAATCAATCTCTGGCCTAGAAACTGATGATGTGGTAGCTGAATGGATGCCCACGAATTGGATTGACAGTACCACATGGCAGCCTGAACGGAATTCCGCGATTTACACTGCTAGCTAATCACGTAGCAGGCTATACGGATTTTCCTTGTTTTGTGCTGGTTGCTTTTGGGAGGCTAGATGCTTTTGAAACTTGAATGTTTTTCATGTAAATTGCTTTTAGAGGCCAAGGGGCTTTAATTATAACCCATGGGCTCTTACTCTAGCAGTCTACCCGCGAGGGATGCAGAGCACAGCCATGGGAGTTGTACTTAGTTGAAGCAATATAAAGAAAAACCGAAAGGGGCGCCAAGGTTTGGGGCCAATGCTCTCAGGGCCCCCACTTCCCATCTCGTGTTCGTGCATCTCTTTCAGTTCAATGTTATTTAAAGTGCTTAAAGTTGTTCAGTCTGTTATTTTCCGTTGGCACGTGGTGCCCGTTCCCGTGACAGCCAATGCTCTCTTAAGGTGGAACTCCGTCACTCCCCGTCTCATGTGTCGTGCATTGTCTCTCTCTTTCAATTCAGTTGTTCTGCTTAAAGTTGTTAAGTCCGTTCTTTTCCATCATAGTTGCCAAGAAACACGTTTCTTCACTCATGAAACATACGAAACGTTTCAGAAACGTTTCTGTATGAGTTTGGACGTTTCAAAGGTAAAGTCAAGGCTTGTAAGTTTTCGCACGTCAGACTGTAGCATTGATACTTTTATCGTTTAAAAAAGTTCTGTATTTTGTTTTGCGTGGCCCAGTTTGTTGTGTTTTGTTTTGCATGTTTGTTGTGTTTTGTTTTGCATGGCCCGGTTTGTTGTATTCTGTTTGTTGTATCTCAGCTTATACCACTTAAAGTTACGTACATTTCTTTAGTTTGCATGAAACTTCTGTTTTGGCGTTTCTTTCTCGGACGAAACCGTTTCAAAACTTCTGAAACTCGTTTCAAATGAAACGTTTCGAAACTCCGTGGCAACTATGTTTTCCATTGGCACATGGTGCCCGTACCCATGACAAAATGCCTCGTGCTTGTGCTATAGAAAGTATACCCAAGTAAAGCCCTTGAAATCATCCACCAGCAACATGAAATAAAGAGCCTTACCGAGGGAAGCGATCTGCATAGGTCTATAAAGGTCGATGTGAACCAACTCCAACACAGCAATGGCTTGGCGTGTAGCAAGCCTCGGGAGTCTGAATAGATTCTCGATGTTGCTTCACACATATGTAAGTAATACATTTCCCATGCTTACTCCCAACATCTAGTAAGGCAGTAAGCATCTACTCACGAAAAGCAAGCCGAAGAGCATCATTGTTCAAATGACCAAATCTATAATGCCAAAGATCACCTGTAGGTATCTGTGTCACTCAAGAAAGAGCATGGAGTCTGTAGAGTCGTTCTCTACGGAGCCCCCTCTGACCTCCTTGCCGAATTGCCGATCCCAGATAGATACTGCATCCTCTGTAAAAATCACCTCCATGACTAGCTTGCACACCTCGTGCACAGACATAAGATGAACTCCCAGCTTTGGAGCATTAAGTACCTTGGAGGTGTGCATACCCCCTCTACCATTAGAGATCAACTCCATAGATCCCTCGCTGTGAATAGGAATGTCGCCAATGAAGATGGTACCATAGGATCGTCGCCCCATGTTGGACAAAAAAATCCTGCGAAGGTGTCATGTGCCGCGAAGCACCACTATCCACAATCCGATCATGATCATCTTGATCCACAAGAGTCAATCCAGTCTCCGATGTCCCCGGAGAGTCCTTCGAGGAGAGAATCTCCAAATGAACAAAGGCCGGTGAATGCACCAATGCCGCCGAAGAAGTCGAAGACTCAGTTTGGACAATTCATCCAATAATATACCTTCATAAGTTCAGAATAGTCTGAACTCACGAATTATAAGAGGGAATAAAGCACTCATAAAATTATAAAAGCAAAGGACACAAGAAAAGAAAAGAAAAACAAAAACAAACAAACAAACAAACTAAATCCTTAAAAATGCTTTTAGAAAAGGCATGTGTAAAATAAGTTGACGCAACTTACTTGGCTTAAAACAAGTACTCAACTTTAAAGGATAAGACATCTTAAACTTAATCCTAGAAATCAAACTTCACACAACAACTTCTAACGGAACACATTCTTAAGTCCTCAGGTAAGCTAAATACGAAATCAAAAAATGAATACTACTACAAACCTACGAAGAGCAAAGAACCAAACTTGACAATATGTGATCTCAACTTCGCTGCTTGTCCAAATAGGAAGAATAAGATTATCACCTCTATCATGCATAGCTTGGACAACAGCTATGACATCCCTACTCACGTCGTCAGTGCCCAAGAGTAGGTGCAGATTTATATAGAGGTAATTCATGCTTTGAACGTACTCTTCAAAACCAACGAGTTGAGTTTCTATCACCCTCCAGAGGTGATGGGCATACTTAGCCATGATAAAGGCTAGCATTTGTCAAGCTATAGTAAAAATACTAGAAGCACTAAAGATCAAAACAACAACATAAGGTGTTATTAAGTCAAACAATAAGTGGGCTTTTTAGCTCCCCACTTCTATTGAATTTACTACTAATTATCTTGAACATTCCAAAGGAAGAAACATTATTTTTAAATTTACTACAATGCAAAAATGAACGAACGTTTTTCATGATTCTTTTGAATGAGTATCCTTTTTCAACTAGTAAAGAAATAAGATGGCAAGATTGAACAACAAAAGCAGATTTACTAGAACAAAGACGAGAAAATCTAAATAGTTGAGAGCAAATGACACCATACTTAGCTAAAAGAGAAATGTTCGAAGAAATGTGAGGCATACGGATGATATTTAGATTGGAATATTATGGTTCAAGGCGCTTATCATAGATATCTACTTCTAATCCCAAGGGAGTCTGAAAAATCTTAAGGTCTAAAAAGGCACAACAATCACTATTTATGGTATAGTTAAGTTCACAAAACTCCTTGGGATAAATTCCTCCGCCTACTACAGAACTCGAATTCAAGTACATAAAATCTTGAAAAGAAGGAACATCAGGGACAAAAAGATCATCTACAAAGCGTCTTACATTGCATAACTTATGCAAAAATATTGGGCAAGTGTTAGCAAGGAAAAGACGCTCCATAAAATCAAACTCATAAGTAAA
Source organism: Adiantum capillus-veneris (assembly GCF_014529385.1). Classification (NCBI taxonomy): domain Eukaryota; kingdom Viridiplantae; phylum Streptophyta; class Polypodiopsida; order Polypodiales; family Pteridaceae; genus Adiantum; species Adiantum capillus-veneris. The sequence continues at coordinate 138,910,793 of NC_140937.1, read as the reverse complement.
AAGATGTCCCTTCTCACCGCAACTATTGCAATGTCATTCCGCCTTCAAGGCTTCCCGCTCCGCATCACTCTTCTTGTCTTTGGTGTTGTTGGTTTTCTTCTTACCCTTCTGCTTCTTGTTGTTGTTGGAAGAACCGGTCAAGGCTTTAGAGCCTGACGTCTTCCCCGTATTGAGCAGCTCCTCCTGATCCAATACCATTGGAACAATCTACTCATACTCAATGAGAAATAGTTGGTATACTAAGGAGGCAATTGGACCAAAAGCTGAATGGCTATGTCCTTTGAATTGATAAGCTTTCCCTATGAAGTATCTCTTGTTAAAGCTCCTATATCTTGTTGATGTGAAAGGTTCTTTGTATCCAAGGTCCTCAACTGCACCTCAAGGGCTACCCGCTTCATTGGAGAAACTCGATCATAAAGTGAAGAAAGCCGATCCCAAATCAACTTCGCATCTTTCATCAATCGTATGTGGCTAATAATTGATGATGTACTGTTGAGGATAATGAAAGACCGGATTCGAGCATTGACACGCTCCCATAACTTTTTGCTCCCGCGGGGTCCTTTGGCCTTTGAAACTTGCTTGAGACAAAACCTCTAAGCTCGCAAGTGTAGAAGACCACCATCATGGTGGCTTTCCAAATGGCATAGTTGTCACAAGACGGGCACCACGTGCCAATAGAAAAGAACAGACTGAACATACTTTTAGCACTTCAATAACAATTGAACTGAAAGAGAGAGACGACACGCGACACGGAGTGGCGGAATTCCACCACAGAGAGTATTGGCCCCAAACCTTGGTGCCCCTTTTAGTATTTCTTTATATTGCATCAACACAGTACAAGCCGGTACTCCAGACTCCGCACCTTCTCCAAGAAGCATGCCAGAGAATGAGCCCTAACCTCATATTTAAAGGCCCTAGGCCCCAAAAGCAGTTTACAGTAAAAAACCTTCAAACTCAAAACCATCTAGTCCAAAAGCAAAGCCAAAAACCTACCAGCGTCAATCACGGAAATCCGTACAACCTACCACGTCATCAACCAACGCAAAACGGGGAAATCTGTACAGCCTGCCACGTCATCATGTCAGTGCAATTTTCCGAAATCTGCCACGTCATCAGTTTGTGTGCGCGGGTCCTGCTTTATTTTAATCCTTTGTCACTTGCGGCCCAACGAACGAGGTCCGCATAAGTTTCACGACAACTTCTTCTGTTACTTGTTCTTCTTAGGCCTGTGTCACATTGGGACAAGCGGCCCTCTTTTCCTCTCTAATCCGCCAATCAAATGTCGTGCCCACGGATGCCCTTGTCACACTGGGTTGTTGCCCATGGTTGCACGGCTGAGCTGGCTCTCCACCTCAGCAGCCAACTTTTCCATGAAGTGTGCCGGCCTCCTTTGCCCGCCCAACCTCAGCTCCAACACTAAAGCTGCAATCTGATTTGTTGCGCAGCAGCTTTTCCAGGTTTTGTCAAACTGCCCCAATGTGACACCATTCCCAACAGTGGCTGGAAGCCAGCACCCTCTCACGCATGACCATGGTGGTCAGGGGCCATCCACCTCAGCAAGGATGCGCAGCCCAGTCTAACAGGGGCCTTAGGGTTTAGGTGTCACAAGATGGGCACCATGTGCCAATAGAACAGAACAGACTGAACAGACTTTTAGCACTTCAATAACGATTGAACTGAGAGAGAGAGAGAGAGACGACACGCGACACGGAGTGGCGGAAATCCACCCCAGAGAGTATTGGCCCCAAACCTTGCCGCCCCTTTCGGTATTTCTTTATATTGCATCAACACAGTACAAGCCGGTACTCCAGACTCTGCACCTTCGCCCAGAAGCATCCCAAAGAATGAGCCCTAACCTCATATTTAAAGGCCCTTGGCCTAAAAAGCAATTACAGTGAAAAGCCTTCAAACTCAAAAGCATCTGGTCAAAAAGAAAAGCCAAAAAGCTGCCAGCACAATTTACGAAAATCCGTACAGCCTGCCACGTCATCATGTCAACGCAATTTTCGAAAATCTGACAGGTCAATAGTTTGTGTGTGTCAATAGTTTGTGTGTGTGTGTGTATGTTGGTCCTGCTTTATTTTAAACCTTTGTCGCTTGGGGCCCCATCGGACGGGGTCCCCATAAGTTGGTAGGACTTCTTCTTCTGTTGCTTGTTCTTCTTAGGGTTTAGGCCCCTCGGCCCACATTTGTCCGTTGGCTCCATTCTTTAGGCTTTGACACGTCAGCAGTTTGTTACATCTCCCCTTCTTTAAAGAGAGTAATCGTCCGCAATTACAGCATATCTGCAAAAAAAACTCAAGTTAGCTCAAAAATTTCCAAGGGACAATCAGTTTGCTCTTTTTGTTAAGGAGTTAGCTTCTCCTTTCGGCTCTTTTGATCAAGGAGTTAGCTTCTCCTTTCATCCTGATCGGAACTCTCAATATTCCGGCGTAGTAAAATTAGTCATCACACTCAGACCGTACTGATCTTCCACGGGTGTCTTCATGCACTAAAATTACATACCCAAGCAATCTCATCCAATTAGGAATATTCTTGACACATCACAATGCAACTCACATATACATGTTACAAGACATAGAAGCATAAAGCCGCCGATGAATACTCCTCCCGCATAACCTAACAAGGTCCGGGCCGGGAGATATTCAACGACTCTCTCATCACTCCTCCCGCATAACGTAAAAAGGTCCGGGCCGAGAGATATAGAGGCCTTTTACAACCAAATGCCCCCTAGACCGCAGCCTCCGTCGTTTAGAGGTGCTGAGAGTAACCACTGCTTTGACTTCTTAATACTCCTCCCGCATAACCATCCAGGTCAGGGCCGGGAGTCACAACAACAATACTCCCCCCGTAAAATAACCACAAGGGTCCGGGCCATGAGTAAAAACAGCACTTTTCAATCATTCAATACTCCCTCCGCAAATCACCACAAGGGTCCGAGCCATGAGTATGAACAAGCATTCTCAAACATCATTTCTCGCTACTCCACCCGGGAGTAAAATCACGAATAATTGAAACCAGTTTTAAAACCAGAGTCAAACATTTCAAATCGGCACCAAGACAGGTTCAAAACAGATACCATCCATCTCAAACAAATTTCAAACAATACTTTCTCAAACAAAGTTCAAAAGTATCTAACTATAAAACAACTACAGAGTTCATTCAAGGTTTTGTTCGGACAACCTAACTTTGAGGACGACTGGCTTGTCCTTCTGTATCACGATAATGGTTCGGTTCCGAACCTGGAGAGTCGCATCATTCTTGTCATGCCAAGGCATGCCTAAGAGAACGTCACAATTGCCAAACTTCATAATGTGGAAATCAGCTTTTCCACGATAATCTTGAATAGTCACTGGAAGAGCACCAATTAGCGATACCACTTTCTGAGTTTGCCCCGTGGCTAGCTCAACTTCAATTTCTCCACCCTCTGCATCATAATCAAAGTGCATCTGCTTTAAGAATCCTGGATGAATGAAGTTCTCTGTAACTCCGGGGTCAAAGAAAATAAGGGCTTTGAAGCCATTGACTTTGCCATATGCTCGACACACTTCATTTGTACTTTCAAGGTGTATGCCATAAATATCAGGAACTAGTCCAATAGCGGGTCTAGCTCTCTTAGCAGGAGGCGGCGCTGAGGTTCTGTCGACCGTTGGTGCGGGCGTCGGCTCCTCTGGTATATCAGTGCGGTTGGCACACTTCAAATGATTATTCCCTATTTGAAAGCATCCAAAGCAACGGTCTTCTTGTAGTAAGGTGACGTTGTTGAGACGTCAAACGAGGCCTTCGTGGTTAACTTTCACGAGACTCTCAAGAATTTGTTCTTTGTTGGCGAGAGTTGTGGTTCGTGGTCGTAGATTCTTCTGTGGTAAACTCTAGCTTTCCCTTCACCAGCGTGTGACTACTATTTATCCTTTTTGTTGATTTCTTTCTTATTATCTATTTACTTTCACTTTTTGGAAACACCCCTCGGGAAATCTAACTGCCCTGCATTGCATAGCTAGTGTGGAACTGTCCAGAGGGAGTCCAGGCCTGAGGGCAAGAGAGCACTAAGGTTGGACAAAGACTATGGTTAGCCAAAGTGGGTCACTGACTAGCCAAAGTGGAATCCTTTGCTACAGAGGCTACATTTCAGTTCTGGATGTGGCCGCAGTGTACAAAGAGGGTCGGATGACCTAGAAAGATACAATGGCAGCATCTCCTAAAATTTAGGGAACTGCTATTTTGGGACCTGAAAATGTCTTCGCGTCATTACGTGCAGTTTGACATGGGGATCATTTTGTTACTCTGTGGCCAAGTCAACAGAGGCTACAGGTGAGATATTTTTAGACCTAAGGGTCTAAAGCGGGAAAATGCACAAATGAGTGACACTTGGCACTCTGAGGCCAGTTTACTACTTATAGAGAAGGCAAAAACGTGATTTATAGCTGGGAGGCTCATTTTGCAAGTCTCTGTCACAGATTAAGAGCTATGGAGTGCTTGCTTTCCCTCCTATGTACAGTGCGGTGCCAGGAGTGATGCCCTGCACGCTACGCACTGCCCTCTCTCTCCCCTTTGGCAGTATGTTATGCCCCTCTAGTGGGCTCTTCATTTGACCAATGTACAGTCGTGTGGGTTCATGCGCGATTGCCGAGGCAAGAGCCTCTTGCACAGGTACTGGATTAGCTAGCGGCTAGTCCCCCCGCAGGTACAGGTGAATTCGGAGAGGTTTCACGCCAGAAATCTCGTCCGATTCAAAGGGCAAGTAGCCCTACAGGTGCGGGAGCTCGAGGACTTGCTACGGATGCAACCGGCACGCGAAACGGAGCCCGAAACAGTAAATTACAGCCTGCTGTGTATTTTTGCAGGTTTAGGGTTTTGGCCCTAAACGGACCCTAATACCCCCAGGAGGTTCGGGGACGCGAGGGGACCGCTGTGCAAGTGATCTGGCGCATTTTCGGGGCTGAAAACAGAGAATTCAGCGTGCTGCAGATTCTCGCCAGGTTTTGCAAAGTGCCCGTATGCGTCGGGAAAGTCAGTCAATGCGTGGGAATACTGACTGTGAAGGGGTCTAGTACAGTTATGCTGCCGAAATCGAGCTGGAACAGTGGAAATTCAGCCGAGTTCATCTCCATTCTGTTCTCCAGTGTTGTTGGTGCAGAAAAAGGATGGCTCATGGCGTATGTGCATAGACTACCGTGCACTGAACAAGAATACCATCAAGAATAGGTTCCCTATACCTAGAATTGATGATATTATGGACAAATTAGAAGGAGCAGCTATGTTTAGCAGGATAGATCTAAAGAGTGGGTACCATCAGATCCGCATTAGATCAGAGGATGTGCACAAGACTGCTTTTAGAACGACGTTTGGCCTTTACGAACTTTTAGTGATGCCCTTTGGTCTCACAAATGCTCCTGCTACGTTCAATAGGATGATGGACAGAATTTTCCGTCCACACCAGCAGTTTGTTGGTACATTCTTTGATGACATGATAGTCTACTCAAAGAATGAAGAGGAGCATAGGCATCACTTGGCCATTGTGTTCAAAGAGCTACGCAGTCATAGGTTGCTCATCAATGCAAAGAAAAGTGAGTTTTTTCTGGAAGAGACTCACTTTCTGGGACACATTGTCTCAAAGGATGGTGTCAGAATGGATCCTGCCAAAGTTGAAGCGATCAAGTCATGGCCAGATTTGAAGACGATGCACAATGTCCGAAGTTTCTTGGGACTATGCTCCTATTACAGAAGGTTTATCCGAAATTTCGCTGAGATTGCTTCACCTTTACATGCTCTTCAAAAGAAAGCAGTCACCTTTAGATGGACACAGAAAGAGATTTCAGCTTTTAATCTCTTAAAGGAAAAGATGACTTCAGATCCAATCATTGTGTTGCCAGATCTTAGGAAGTCATTTGTGGTCCAGTGTGATGCCTGCGGTAGTAGCATTGGTGCAGTGCTAATGCAAGATGGCAAGGTAGTAGCCTATGAGAGCAGAATTTTGCAAGGGCCAGAGATGACCATGCAGGTCTATGAGAAAGAGTTACTGGCTGTGATTCATGCGCTCTTAAGTTGGAAACACTACTTGCTAGGTGCAGATTTCATTGTCCAAACGGACCATCAGACCTTGCGATACTTCTTGACACAGACAAAGTTATCTGAGAAGCATATGCGATGGGCAAATATCTTGTCCATGTTCCATTTTCAGATCGTGCATGTGGAAGGCAAGAAGAACGTTGTGGCTGATGCCTTGTCAAGGAAGCCACAAATTTCAGCTGTGTCAATTCCTTATCATCATGAACTTGATGATATGAGAGAACAGTATGCAAATGATGAAGATTTTGCAAGGGTCTTCGAGCAGCTAATGGATGGACAACGTCATGAACACTATCTTCTTAAAGACGGGTTCATGATGATGCATGGCAGATTGTGTGTCACAAAGCCATTGCGACGCAAAGTTATGGAAGAGAGTCATGTCCCACCGTATGCAGGGCATCGTGGTATTGATGCTACAGTTAAAGCGGTTGAGACATTCTTCTACTGGCCTACATTGAGAAGAGATGTGGATGCCTTTGTGCGAGAATGCCTAATATGCCAAAAGGTCAAGTTTGACAGGCAAAAGGCACCAAGGTTGTTGCAACCACTACCTATTCCAGATAAACCATGGGAAAGTATTGCTATGGATTTTATCTTTGACCTTCCGAGAACGCAGACAGGAAACGATGGCATTTGGACCATTATTTGCAGATTCAGCAAACAGGCTCATTTTATTCCTGTTAGGAAGAAGATAAAGCCAGATCAGATGGCACGCTTGTTTATGAGCAATATTTTCAAGTATCATGGCATGCCACAGTCGATTGTTAGCGATCGTGATCCACACATGACAAGTTTGTTCTGGAGAGGCTTGTTTGAGAATATGGGCACAACGCTCAAATTCTCTTAGTCATTTCATCCTCAAACAGATGGGCAGTCAGAAGAGGCAAATTCTACTGTCCTAGATCTGCTGAAGTGTTATGTGTCAGAGCATAAAGGAAAGTGGGAGCAGTATTTGCCATTGGTGGAGTATGGATACAATAATACAGTGCATTCATCAGCTGGCAAGGCACCTTTTGAGATAGTTGAAGGTGGCAAGAAAGTTCCTCCCATACTGCATACAAAGGACAAGATATTTGAAGCAGATAAGTATGTTCAGGACATGGATGAAATGTACAAAAAGGTCAAAGTGGCCTTAGAGAAGACTCAGGCAAAGCAAAAGAAAGCAGCTGATCGTCACCGTCGTGAAGTGGTATATTCACTTGGTGATTGGATGCTTTTGCGCTTTGAAAAGGCAAGGTTAAAGAAGATGAAGGGCAAGGAAAGACTGTTTCCAAAGCTCAGTATGCGTTACTATGGGCCTTTTCAAGTGTGCGACATAATCAGTGATGTTGCATATAGGCTGAAATTGCCTGACAGTTGGAAGATTCACAATGCGTTTCATGTGTCTTCTCAGACCCTATGTGGGTGATGTGCCAGAAGATATGCCAGTTGAAGATCAGCAGGAAGTCAAGGAACTTGACGAGATCTTGGTCCCTGAACAGATTTTGGCACACAAAGAAAGGAAAGTGAAAGGCAAGGTTGCTAGGCGTTACTTCGTAAAGTTCAGAAACTATCCACCAATGGATGCTAAGTGGATGGAAGAAGGTGAACTTGCAGAGTCACCAACTGTGTTATCACTTTACCTTCAAGCCTTCGATTTGCAACCTACCTTGACCCCTTGAGTTTCAAAGCTATATGGATTGTCAGTGTGACAATGGCTTCTGAAACAAATGATGTACATCGTATTTAAAGTGAGCTCAAATGAAATACCTGTTACATGAATGTTAGAGCTGTACAGATTGTCAGTTTGGCAATTGCTCTTATGGAATGTCCAAAAGTTTGGTTAGTGCTATAGAAGTGAGTATTTCTTGTCAGTTTGTCAAGGATACAGTAATTGCTTCTATTAAAGAGTACATGTGTAACTGCATTCTTAAACTGTCAGTTTGGGTATGCTCGAAAGTGTTACGGGATCCAACGTGTACTATAAGACAGTGGCAAAATGTGCAGCTACCATTTTTTAATTGGAAAGTTAGTGACTCAAAGCAATGGCAAAGTGCGAAGCTACCACTATGTCATTGGGACAGGGTTCACACACAGGCAATACATGAGTCGACGAGGTGTTGAATACACCACGGTTGACAATGAGCATGTATGTGTCGTACATGTGTCGACAGGTGTTGAATACATCAATGTTGACTAGGAGCCTGTACAACATAGATGCAAACGAGGACGTTTGAGATTTCAAGAGGGGGGTATGTCACCAGCGTGTGACTACTATTTATCCTTTTTGTTGATTTCTTTCTTATTATCTATTTACTTTCACTTTTTGGAAACACCCCTCGGGAAATTTAACTGCCCTGCATTGCATAGCTAGTGTGGAACTGTCTAGAGGGAGTCCAGGCCTGAGGGCAAGAGAGCACTAAGGTTGGACAAAGACTATGGTTAGCCAAAGTGGGGTCATTGACTAGCCAAAGTGGAATCCTTTAATACAGAGGCTACATTTCAGTTCTGGATGTGGCCGCAGTGTACAAAGAGGGTCGGATGACCTAGAAAGATACAATGGCAGCATCTCCTAAAATTTAGGGAACTGCTATTTTGGGACCTGAAAATGTCTTCGCGTCATTACGTGCAGTTTGACATGGGGATCATTTTGTTACTCTGTGGCCAAGTCAACAGAGGCTGCAGGTGAGATATTTTTAGACCTGAGGGTCTAAAGTGGGAAAATGCACAAATGAGTGACACTTGGCACTCTGAGGCCAGTTTACTACTTATAGAGAAGGCAAAAATGTGATTTATAGCTGGGAGGCTCATTTTGCAAGTCTCTGTCACAGGTTAAGAGCTATGGAGTGCTTGCTTTCCCTCCTATGTACAGTGCGGTGCCAGGAATGATGCCCTGCACGCTACGCACTGCCCTCTCTCTCCCCTTTGGCAATATGATATGCCCCTCTAGTGGGCTCTTCATTTGACCAATGTACAATTGTGTGGGTTCATGCGCGATTGCCGAGGCAAGAGCCTCTTGCACAGGTACTGGATTAGCTAGTGGCTAACCCCCCCGCAGGTACAGGTGAATTCGGAGAGGTTTCACGCCAGAAATCTCGTCCGATTCAAAGGGCAAGTAGCCCTACAGGTGCGGGAGCTCGAGGACTTGCTACGGATGCAACCGGCACGCGAAACGGAGCCCGAAACAGTAAATTACAGCCTGCTGTGTATTTTTGCAGGTTTAGGGTTTTGGCCCTAAACGGACCCTAATACCCCCAGGAGGTTCGGGGACGCGAGGGGACCGCTGTGCAAGTGATCTGGCGCATTTTCGGGGCTGAAAACAGAGAATTCAGCGTGCTGCAGATTCTCGCCAGGTTTTGCAAAGTGCCTGTATGTGTCGGGAAAGTCAGTCAATGCGTGGGAATACTAACTGTGAAGGGTTCTAGTACAATTATGCTGCCGAAATCGGGCTGGAACAGTGGAAATTCAGCCGAGTTTGTGCGGGCCAGCGTGTAGGGATCCACAGCGTTTATTCCCTCGTTTGAACAATAAAGAAATACCGAAAGGGGCGCCTAAGTTAGGGGCCAATCTGGTGTCGGTCTACTCATACAGGTGCAATCTAGCAGCCTGTATCCCTCTCCCCTTTGTTGTGTCTTGAAAGTACAGGTAAAATAGACGACTAATAATGGGTGAAAGCTAAATCAAGGTTTAAAGTAAAGTCTACCGCCCTTTTTGGATTGAACAGGCCGGTTTCAGGTACCACGTGAGGCATATGAGGGGGTAACGTGTAGTTCAAAAATTGTTGAAAACTTTGAAGCATCGAAAGATTCTATTGAGGTTGCCGCAAAAGAATGTTGTGAAGCTCGTTGAGCAGAAACTGCAAATATTCTGTTGAATCCATGAATTCCAAGTCTTGGGTTCTTTATGGCTTATGCCTTGTAAGACACAGCGATGAAGACGGGAGCGCACCCGATGCGCGATGAAGTAAGGGTGGAGTGGCTAATAAGTCTGGGTTGAAGGGCGAAGAGCTGTGTCCCCTCTTTTGTGGGACCGGTATGATTTCAGAAAAGCACATGCCTGATGCTCGATATCACTGTCACAAGACGGGCACCATGTGCCAATAGAAAAGAACAGACTGAATAGACTTTTAGCACTTCAATAACAATTGAATTGAGAGAGAGAGAGAGAGACGACGCAACACGGAGTGGCGGAATCCACCCCAGAGAGTATTTGCCCCAAACCTTGGCGCCCCTTTCAGTATTTCTTTATATTGCATCAACACAGTACAAGCCGGTACTCAAGACTCTGCACCTTTGCCCAGAAGCATCCCAGAGAATGAGCCCTAACCTCATATTTAAAGGCCCTTGGCCTAAAAAGCAATTACAGTGAAAAGCCTTCAAACTCAAAAGCATCTGGTCCAAAAGCAAAGCCAAAAAGCTGCCAGCACAATTTACGAAAATCCGTACAGCCTGCCACATCATCATGTCAACACAATTTTCAAAAATCCGCCACGTCATCAGTTTGTGTGTGTGTGTGTGCTGGTCCTGCTTTATCTTAATCCCTTCTCCTTTCTGCTCTTTTGATCAAGGAGTTAGCTTCTTCTTTCGTCCAAATTGGAACTCTTGATATTCCGGCGTAGTAAAATTAGCCATCACACCCAGACCGTACTGATCTTCCACGAGTGTCTTGATGCACTAAAATTACATACCCAGGCAATCTTATCCAATTAGGAATATTCAGTGGTTGACACATCACAATGCAACACAAATGCTCACATATGCATGTTACAAGACATAGAAACATAAAGCCACTGATGAACACTCCTCCCGCATAACCTAGCAAGGTCCGGGCCGGGAGATATTCAACAACTCCCTCATCACTCCTCTCGCATAACCTAAAAAGGTCCGGGCCAGGAGATATAGAGGCCTTTTACAACCAAATGCCCCCCAGACCGTAGCCTGCATCGTTTGGAGGTGCTGAGAGTTATCACTGCTCAGACTTCTTAATACTCCTCCCGCATAACCATCCATGTCCAGGCCGGGAGTCACAACAACAATACTTCCCCCATAAAATAACCACAAGGGTCTGGGCCATGAGTAAAAACAGCACTTTTCAATCATTCAATACTCCCCCGCAAATAACCACAAGGGTCCGGGCCATGAGTATGAACAAGCATTCTAAAACCATCATTTTTCACTACTCCACCCTCCCTAAATCACCAATCATTGAAACCAGTTTTAAAACCAGAGTCAAACAATTCAAATCGGCACCAAAACAGGTTCAAAACAGATACCATCCAATTCAAACAAATTTCAAACAAGATCATCAAACAAGTTCTCAAACAGATAACAAACTTAAAAAGCAATCTCGACATCAATCGACCTCGAAAAGTCGACTAACTTTCTATCTTGAAACCTGCACCAAAAATTAGGGTTAGGTTCATCCCATAGGGTCGTAGCCGAGCACAGCATGGTCCATCAGCTCTTGGACAAACAGTGTTTCTTTGACGGCGATGGTAGTCCCAAGATAGCAATCACATTGAACCTCCAAGGTCATCTGCTTGTGAAGAGACATCTACTGGGAGATGTCGAGAAACTTCAAGTTATAATCTGTTAGGGTTTCCATGGCAAGCATTTCAAGATACCCCACTCTGCCAGAAGTTGCACTCTGAAGGAAGATGTCAGAAACCATATAGCTTCGGGCAAAAATTTTCTTGAAAGCTTGTCAAGTCCTTGGAGTGTGCTGCTTGGTAGCTGTAGACATCAACATCTGCATGTCACTGCTTTTGAGAAAAACAATGACTTGAAACAAATCTTAGATCCTTCTCTTGCAAGTGATCTTAATGGCTTATGCCCTATAAGCCATGAGCGGTGAAGACGGGAGCACGCCTGATGCGCGATGAAGTAAGGGTGGGAGTGACTAATAAGTCTGGGGTCGGAGGCCGAGGATACCTCAAATAAAATTCCAATAGCTCTGTCTGCTCTTTTGTAGGACCGGTATGCTTTCAAAAAAGCAGACGCCTGATGCTCTGATACCACTGTCACAAGACGGACACCACGTGCCAATAGAAAAGAACCGACTGAACAGACTTTTAGCACTTCAAAAACAACTGAATTGAAAGAGAGACGACACGCGACACGCAGTGGCGGAATTCCACCCTAGAGAGTATTAGCCCCAAACCTTGGCACCCCTTTCGGTATTTCTTTATATTGCATCGACACAGTACAAGCCGATACTCCAAACTCTGCACCTTCTCCAAGAAGCATGCTAGAAAATGAGCCCTAACCCCATATTTAAAGGCCCTAGGCCCCAAAAGTAGTTTACAGTAAAAAGCCTTCAAACTCAGAAGCATATGGACCAAAAGCAAAGCCAAAAAGCTGCCAACGTAAATCACGGAAATCCGTACAACCTGCCACGTCATCAACAAACGCAAAATGCGGAAATCCGTGCAGCTTGCCACGTCATCATGTCAACGCAATTTTCAAAAATCTGCCACGTCATCAATTTGTGTGTGTGTGTGTGCAAGTCCTACTTTATTTTAATCCTTTGTCACTTGGGGCCCCATCGAACAAGGTCCACATAAGTTGGTAGGACTTCATCTGTTACTTGTTCTTCTTAGGGTTTAGGCCCCTTGGCTGACATCTGCAAGTTGGCTCCCTTCTTCAGGGCTTTGACATGTCAGCAATTTGTTACAATAGTTGTCTCCATTCAATCGCTGATCCGAAGGAAAAGTAGGAAGGGTAGGTATCTTGATTGGTTGATCACCTACACCGGAGTAGAACTGGACCAATCTCCCTACTCCTCGTTGACGGATGGTCAGCATCCCCATGATGAACTTCATGACGGATAAAATTCATGCCGCAATCATGACTCCTCTCCATGGTGTTTGGAGAACTTGGACATGTGATGAGGCTAAGTCGAGATAGAGGTGAGGAATCTGCAAATCTGCCCACTACATCCGAAATCAACCCCAAAATGAGTGAAAAACGCAGAAAAAAAAACAAACCGTCTCTTTCTGTCGCAAAAATTTAGCACCAAAAACACGCACAAATCACCACTCCAATTCAAGAGCACGTCGTGGCTCTGATACAATGTCAAAAGTGCAATGGAAAAGGGTGAATCGCGTGATGAACTTGTTTGCGACCGCGAGAAAACCTCTTCTGTGTATCGGGCTGTCACAAGACGAGCACCACGTGCCAATAGAAAAGAACAAATTGAACACACTTTTAGCACTTCAATAACAATTGAACTAAAAGAGAGACGACACGTGACACGGAGTGGCGGAATTCCACTCCAGAGAGTGATGGTCCCAACCCTTGGCGCCCTTTTCGGTATTTCTTTATATTGCATCAGCAAAGTACAAGCCTCCATCCTCTGCACCTTTGTCCAAAAGCATGCCAAAGAATGAGTGCATGGCCTCATTTTTAAAGGCCCTAGTCCCAAAGCTGCCACAGCATAAATCACAGAAACTCGTACAACTACCACGTCATTGCAAAACGTGGAAATCCGTACAGTTTGCCACGTCATCCTGTCAGCACAAACTCCGGGTTTTTCGTACGGTTGCCACGTCATCAAATCAGCGCAAATAGCGGAGATCTGTACAGTTGCTCCGTTCTTCAGTGGGTCGACACGTCGACAGGTTGTGACATCCCCCCTTCTTGAAAGGGAATTGTCCGCGATTACAACATATCTGCAAAACAACACAAATTAGCTCAAAAATTTCCGAGGGACAATCAGTTTGCTCTTTTTTGGTTAAAGAGTTGGCTTCTCCTTTTGTCCAGATCGGAACTCTCGATATTCCGACGCAGTAAAATTCATAGTAACGAAGGACAGAGGGGACAGAGCCTAGAGACGGGGGACGCCCGGTTCCGGGATGGGGATAGGTGAACAGACGGCAAACTGCCTGCCAGGTGGGAACGCAGCCAAAGCATCCCGGAGAGGGCTATCAAACAGTCAACTTTTTTTAAAAAATTGAAAAATTGATCGTTTCTAACGGCTAATTCCTCTCCAACAACCATATTTTTGAACTTTGAAGCACCCCAATGGCTATCTCGATGTTTTATTAGCACATTTGTGTCTATATGACTCATGTTCTTTGGTCTATTTAGTGTAAATGTGTGGTCAAAGTGATTCTCTATGTGTGTGGCATGTCTCTTTTTTTATTTTGTCGTTCCAACCCCCATCCCAGTTCCCTAGCTTTTGTCGTCCCGTCCCCGTCCCCGTCCCCGTTCCCGACCCCGATCCCGACCCGCTGTTCCATGTTAATATGGTAAATCAAACCCAGACCACACTAACCTCCACGGGTTTCTTGATGCACTAAAATTACATACCCGGGCAATCGCATCCAATTAGGAATATTCAATGGTTGGCACATCACAATGCAACACAAATGCTCACATATGCATGTTACAAGACATAGAAACATTAAGTCGCCAATGAACACTCCCCCTGCAAATAACCATCCAGGTCCAAACCATGAGCTCTTCAACGACTCCCTCATCACTTCTCCCGCATAACCTAAAAACGTCCGAGCCAGGAGATGTAGAGACCTTTTACAACCAAACGCCCCCCATACCGCATCCTGCATCGTTTGGAGATGCTGCGAGTAACCATTGCTTAGACTTCTTAATACTCCTCCTGCATAACCATCCACGTCCGGGCTGGGAGCAACAAAACAACAATACTTTTCTAGCATACAACGAAACGCTCACCAGACATCCCGTCTATGTCGTTCCAAGGTTCAAACAATACCAAAACAACATTTCTTACTACTACACCCGGGAGTAAAATCACCAATCATTGAAACTAGTATTAAAACCAGAGTCAAACAATTCAAATCGGCACCAAGACAGGTTCAAAATAGATACCATCCATTTCAAACAGAATCACCCAACAAGTTCTCAAACAGAAGTCAAACTTAAAAAGCAATCTCGACATCAATCGAGCTCGAAAAGTTGACTGACTTTCCATCCTGTAACCTGCACCAAATATTTGGGTTAGATTCCTTCCATAAGGTAGTAGCCAAGCACAGCATGGTCCATCAGCTCTTGGACAGACTGTTCCTCCGGCGGCGATGGTAGTCCCATCTTCCAAGAGAACAATCACACCCGGCCTCCAAGGTTATCAGCTTGAGAAGAGACACCTGGTGAGGGATGTCCAAAAACTTCAAGTAGTATTCTGCTAGGGTTTCCGTGGCAAGCACTTCAAAATACCCCACTCTGCCAGAAGTTGCACTCCAAACGAAGTTGTCAGAAACCATATATCTTCAGGTAAAAATTTCTTGAAAGCTTGCCAAGTCCTTGGAGTGAGCGGCTTTGTAACTATATAGACTTCCACCACTGCATGACACTGCATCTGAGAAAAACAGCAGCTCGAAACAAATCTTCGATCCTTCTTTGCAAGTGATCTTTATGGCTTATGCCCTGTAAGACATGAGCGGTGAAGACGGGAGCGTGCCCAATGCGTGATGAAGTAAGGGTGGGAGTGGCTAATAAGTCCACGGTCGGGACCCGAAGATACTTCAAATAAAATTCCATTAGTCTTTGCAAGCGCTGGTTTGCTCTATCTGCTCTTTTGTAGGACCGATATACTTTCAGAAAAGCACACGCCTGATGCTTTGATACCACTATCACAAGACGGGCACCACGCCTGATGCTCGGATACCACTGTCACAAGACGGGCACCCGTGCCAATAGAAAAGAACAGACTAAACAGACTTTTACCACTTCAATAACAATTGAATTGAAAGAGAAAGACGACACACGACACGGAGTGCCGGAATTCCACCACAGAGAGTATTGGTCCCAAACCTTGGCGCCCTTTTCGGTATTTCTTTATATTGCATCATCAAAGTACAAGCCGGTACTCCATCCTGTGCACTTTCGTCCAAAAGCATGCCAAAGAATGAGCCCATGGCCTCATATTAAAAGGCCCTAAGCCCAAAAGCAATTTACATGAAAAGCCTTCAAACTCAAAAGCATATGGTCCAAAAGCGATGCCAAAAAGTTACCAGCGTAAATCACGGAAATCCATACAGCTGCCACGTCAGCAGTCAGTGCAAAACGCGGAAATCCATACAATCTGCCATGTCATCATGTCCTCGCAAAATCCGGGGTTTTCGTACAATTGCCACATCATCAGATCAGCACAGATTGCGGAGATCCGTACAGTTGCTATGTTCTTCAGTGGATCGACACATCAGCAGTTTGTGACATGGCAGCCAATAGATCTCCGATCTATTGCGATGGATCTCCTCGTCGTCAAGCTCCTAGCGCGTACTGCCCATCAAACTGGCACAAAAACCCACCGCAAGCAATGCCACACCGAAAAGGGTGTGCACACGGCTAGAAGAAGAGCGTTAGCAAGAGAGAGGGTGACCACAAGTGAAAAACGCTAGGGGGAGAAAGATTGATGGTGGAGAGAGGAAACGCTAGAGAGTGTTGCCACAAACACGGAAAAGCTAGAGAGAGGGTGTAGCCCAAAACGTTGAATCTCGGCACTGAACACCATATGCCAAGATTACAAGGGGAGGGGTTGCATATATAGGCAAGTCCCAGATTTGCCCTACCTATTGCAAAACCCACGATCCTAATAGATAGCCAATAAATGCTACTAAATATGTAAACTCATTGAAAGTGACCTGACACACATACTTCGTAGCAGAACTGCAGAAGACTCGAGACTCTAACCCAACGAAACCCTAGGAATGGGGGCTTGTCTCATGCCAACCTACAGGGTGAGCAACATCGTGGAGTGCATCGCCAAGAAAGGTATGTCTACCTCCGATACAGCCAAGCACATTCACAAAACAGCCCACTCCCTAATCTGCTCCTGGGAGATACTAAGAGCTACCACCGGATAGGAAATTGAACTCTAACAAAGCCAGGTGAAGATGACAGTGAGCAGCTACAAGAAGCTCGCTGTCGCACAAAGCCCACCAATTGGTAAAATTTGACAGCAGAAGGTAATGGAGGAACAGGAGGGAGAGAGCCATTGCGAATGAAGGTGAGAGTAAAGCGGAAACTGACATCACCAAGAGACTTCAGTAGCATGGCACAAGGTGAGTAACAAAGTGTCACAAGACGGGCACCACGTGCTAATAGAAAAGAACAGACTTTTAACACTTCAATAACAACTGAACTGAAAGAGAGACGACACGCGACACGGAGTGGCAAAATTCCACCCCAGAGAGTATTGGCCCCAAACCTTGGCGCCTCTTTCGGTATTTCTTTATATTGCATCAACACAGTACAAGCCGGTACGCCAGACTCTGCCCCTTCTCCAGGAAGCATGCCAGAGAATGAGCCCTAACCTCATATTTAAAGGCCCTTGGCCTAAAAAGCAGTTTACATTAAAAAGCCTTCAAACTCAAAAGCATCTGGTTCAAAAGAAAAGCCAAAAAGCTGCCAGCGTAATTCACGGAAATCCGTACAGCCATGTCATCAGCCAGCGCAAAACATGAAATTTCGTACAGCTTGGCACGTCATGCTACCAGCGCAGTTTTCGAAAATCTGCCACGTCATCAATTTTTGCGTGTGTGCGGGTCCTGCTTTATTTTAATCCTTTATGTCACTAGGGGACCTATCGAACGGGGTCCCCATAAGTTGGTAGAATTCTTCTTCTGTTACTTGTTCTTCTTAGGGTTTAGGCGCTTGGGCCGGCATCTGCAAGTTGACTCCATTCTTCAAGGCTTTGACACGTCAGCAATTTGTTACATCTCCCCTTATTGAAAGAGAGTAATCGTCCGCGATTACAACTTATCTGCAAAACAACTCAAGTTCGCTCAAAGATTTTCGAGGGTCATTCCGAGGGGCATTTCGAGGGACAATCAGTTTGCTCTTTTTGTTAAGGAGTTAGCTTCTCCTTTCGGCTCTTTTGATCAAGGAGTTAGCTTCTCCTTTCGGCTGTTTTGATCAAGAAGTTAGCTTCTCCTTTCGTCTAAATCGGAACTCTTGATATTCCGGCGTAGTAAAATTAGCCATCACACCCATACCGTACTGATCTTCCACGGGTGTCTTGATGCACTAAAAAATTACATACCTAGGCAATCTCATCCAATTAGGAATATTCAATAATTTGCACATCACAATGCAACACAAATGCTTACATATGCATGTTACAAGACACAACAAACAACGCCGTTGAGCACTCCCCCGAGACAAACGGTTTGCGCTATGAAGCTACTCAACGACTACCTCGTCACTCCCCTCGCAAATAACCTAAAAAGGTCCGGGCCATGAGCTCAGAGGACTCTACAACCAAACGCTCCCCAGACCGCAGTCTGCGTCGCTTGGAGGTTCAAGCATACAACCAAACGCTCCCCAGACATCGGCCTGCGTCGTTCGGAGGTTTTCTAGCATACAACGGAAAGCTCCCCAGGCATCGGCCTGCGTCGTTCCGAGGTTCAAACAAAAACAAAACAGTATTTCTCACTTCTCCTCCCGGGAGTAAAATCACCAATCATTGAAACCAGAGTCAAACAATTCAAATTGGCACCAAAACAGGACAGAAACCATCCATTTCAAACAAATTCCAAACAAGATCACCAAACAAGATCAAACAGAACTCAAACTTAAAAAGCAATCTCGACATCAGTCGAGCTTGAAAAGTCGATTGACTTTCCATCCTGAAACCTGCACCAAAAATTAGTGTTAGGTTCCTTCCATGAGGTCATAGCAGAGCACAGCATGGTCCATCAGCTCTTGGACACACAGTGTTTCTTTGGCGGCGATGGTAGTCCCAAGAGATAGCAATCACATCAAACCTCCAAGGTCATCTGCTCGTGAAGAGACATCTACTGCGAGATATGGAGAAATTTCAAGTTATAATCTGCTAGGGTTCCATGGCAAGCATTTCAGGATACCCCACTCTGCCAGAAGTTGCACTCCGAAGGAAGATGTCAGAAACCATATAACTTCGGACAAATTTTTTTCTTGAAAGCTTGCCAAGTACTTGGAGTGTGCGGCTTGGTAGCTATAGACATCAACATCTGCATGGCACTGCTTTTGAGAAAAACAGTGACTCAAACAAATATCAGATCCTTCTTTGCAAGTAATCTTAATTGGCTTATGCCCTGTAAGACATGAGCGGTGAAGACGGGAGCCCGCCCGATGTGCAATGGGTGGGAGTGGCTATTAAGTCCCGGTTGGAGGGCGAAGATACCTCCAATAAAATTCCAAAATAGCTCTATCTGCTCTTTTGTAGGACCGGCATGCTTTCAGAAAAGCACACGCCTGATGCTCTGATACCACTGTCACAAGACGGGCACCACATGCCAATAGAAAAGAACAGACTGAACAGACTTTTAACACTTCAATAACAATTGAACTGAAAGAGAGAGACTGCATGCGACACCGAGTGGCGGCATTCCACCCCAGAGAGTATTGGCCCCAAACCTTGGCGCCCCTTTCGGTGTTTCTTTATATTGCATCAACACAATACAAGCCGGTACTCCAGACTCTGCACCTTCTCTAGGAAGCATGCCAGAGAATGAGCCCTAACCTCATATTTAAAGGCGCTTGGCCTAAAAAGCAGTTTACATTATAAGGCTTTCAAACTCAAAAGCATCTGGTTCAAAAGCAAAGCCAAAGATCCGTATGGGTGGGTTGTTCTCGTTCGTCGGACGGAACGAGGCGTACGGTGGCGTCGGTGGCGTCCCGTCCGGTCAAGGCGTCCGTTGCGTCCGGTGGTTTTTTAGTACGTTTGACCAGTTTTTTAGTCCGTTGACTGTGCTTTTTTTTGGGAGGTTTTTGGGTTACCTTTTGGCATAGGATCCCTCCCACCTAGCCTAGGATCCCCCTCCCCCCACCTCCCACATGTCCTGAGCCTCCTCTCTCTCTCTCTCTCTCTCTCTCTCTCTCTCTCTCTCACACACACACACACACATTGCTTTGGATTCCATTAGACTCCTCTCTCTCTTCCTCTCCCTCTCCCTCTCTCTCATTGCTTTGGTCCTTCACCTTGGATTCCATTAGGCTCCTCTCTATCTCTCTCTCTCATCCATCCTCTCATCTAACTCTCTCTTGTTCAAGAGCAAGTATCTACACTCTAAATCTATATATGGATGCCCTCGTTTTGTTCTTCTCCATTATGTTCCAACTAAAGGCTCAAGCTCACGAGTCATTCTCAAGCTCTCTCATGAGTCATGAGAGATTGCTCAATGGCTCAATGAATCCAAGATAAGCCCAGATTCACCCTTAAAGGAAAGTGCAAGGTATAGACCCATGGTAGTCACCCACAAGACAATATAACCATCAGCTCCATCATGCATAGTATTGACTAAATACCACGACATCCCCACTCTGATAATCAATTGTCTAATTGTCCCAAGTGTAAAATCTAGGGTTAAGAATTGCATGTTTTTATTTTTGAACGTACGTAACCATGTTGTACGACATAAAATTTTCTAGTTCGATGAGTACCGTACGTCTTCGTACATGACCGTACGAGACCACCATGCCTGCCACATCATCAGCCAACACAAAACACAGAATTCCGTACAGCTTGCCACGTCATCCTGCCAGCACAATTTTCGAAAATCTACCACGTCATCAATTTTTGCGTGTGCGGGTCCTGCTTTATTTTAATCCTTTATGTCACTTGGGGCCCCATCGGACGAGGTCCCCATAAGTTGGAACTTGGTAGGACTTCTTCTTCTGTTACTTGTTCTTCTTAGGGTTTAGGCCCTTGGGCCGGCATCTACAAGTTGACTCCATTCTTCAAGGCTTTGACACGTCAGCAGTTTGTTACACAAAGCACTACAAACTTACAAAGGAGCAGACAAGGAGCTTTCATCCAAGAGAGCGAGTAGTCCACTTGCTGAAGGTGACTCTCTCTCTCTCTCTCTCTCTCTCTCTCTCTCTCTCTCTCTTTTTTTCAATTCAATTGTCTGCAATTTCTCACGTGTTGCAGTAGATCTTTGCTTTGGAGAGTCCAAAGTTATTACACACACAAGGCAATATTTGGTCAAGTTCAAGAACTATCTTGCTCTTGATGCAAAGTGGATAGAGAAGGACTTAGTAAATTCTGCTTTTGGTTTAGCGCCGTCTATGTGCACGTAGAATCAACGAGTTGAATCCGGTGTGGTGCTTGCTACACGAGAGGAGCCACTCCACTCCTTTGTCGCAGATTACCTACATAGAATGAAGTCACTAATTTCTCCATTAGATTTTAGGGACACTGACAATTCTACGGAATGACTTTATAAGACGACGTACATTGAAATGGGAAGAACTTATTACATGTGCTCTTTCATTTGTCTATTGGGTTGAGTATGTGTCGAAAAGATGAAATGATTGGAGCATTTTATTTGTTTCACTTTACGGGTGATGTGAACATAACAGCATCAAGATATAGTAGATTAAGATATCTTGAAAAGATTAGCACAATTTGAGTGTGTTGCTAAATAAGTTACATGATGGTGATTCGTATTTGAGATCTCGACGGGGATAATGATGTGAATATGATGTGACTGTTCAATAACTTTTGTCTTGTTGCATGTGCCATGTGTGTAGTCTCGTGCATGCGTGCATAGGATCGGTGTCTACTGAGCTAGTTTTTGTCTTTCATTTGCTTTGCATGCATAATCAATTACTCTTCTTTCAAGAAGGGGGTGGCACGACCTAATGGGCACCTAAAGGGAACCACTGAAGTAAAGAAGCCCGAACAAAAGCCAGCGGGTTAAAAAACCCTACACATGAGATGATATCATGGCCCTGCCATAAATCAAGCCACAATTTGCGCTACTGAAGTGGCATCCGAACAGGCAGTCGCATGGCTATTCTCGACAGCTTTTTGCATGAGAGCCTTTCGGAGCAGTGAAAAGCAACTAGGGCGGCCAGATTTAGGGGCCCCTTGTAACTAACCTTTTTAAGTGTGCCTAGGGAGTGTAGCTCTGCATATCAGCTTGGTAGCCGATGTAGAGCGCACACTCCCCTGCCGTTGTACTTTGTGATCACCAGTAAAGAAAGAAATACCTGTTGGGGTATAAAGCCCAATGTGGTCGCCCACGTAAGTGGGCGGGCCGCCAGGTATGTACACATATTCTTTTGTAAAAACCTAATAAGAACTCACTATGCTCTACACATTACAGTAGAGCGAGTTCACCATATCATCGTGCTCTTCTTCTCGCACTCTCTCTCGCGTCGCACTTCCGCTCGTACTCCTTCAACTGGTATCAGAGCTCAGATCGAGGCTCGGGGCAGCACTGCAGGAGGCTAGAGTCACCAGCTCAGATTGGAGTGAAATTCGACAGGCGAAGACACGGCCCCAAATCCTGTGGGTGAGCCCGAAGGGCTCGGTGTTCTCAGAATTTCATTCTGAGGTCATCTCGGCCACCGTTCGGCTTCGACAAAGGTCTGCGCAGGCCATTTTCGACTACGTGGTCTCGGCGGGTGCAGATCCCACTCTACAAATTTGGGGTTTTCGGCCTACGACTGTAGGTGCTGAAGATATCGACACTCCCAGAGTGTTGATTTGTGGCTGTCTACACAACATCGAAGGACGGCTCACAGTTCTTTGAGGCGTGTCACATACGACACGGGCGCATCTACACACAGACTGTAGGCGACATCCACTAGTTCATCAGGTAGCTTGTGTTTGCTGCTTGATATTCCAGATTTCATCCTGACATTGCAGGTACTTCCACATGGGATGTATTGTCAGAGATGATGTAGGTCTGTTGAGGGTTTGCTGGCTGTGAGTCACGCAGCAAACAACCGCCGCAGCGGTTACAGCATACAGTGGGAAATTTGTGGATGTATGACTTTGTGGGAAGTCTATGTACTGTCAGATTTACTGCAACCTTTGTTGAGGGTCAAGTGAGGTTTTATTGAGCTGGGGGATTCTCGAATGTTGAGATCCTTTCGGTGATACAGGTCTTGGAGCGATCCCTCGAGCACCCTTAGATAGGCAGCTAGGATGTATTGACTGTGAGTTAGACAGTTGGGATTGCATCTTTGCTTTACTGCCGTTGAGGCATTGTCGCAGTCTATGCTTACAGGACAGTGACAGGACAGTCAGAGACAGTACAGGTGCAGGACAGGTTTACCCACAGCTTACAGTGTTAGAGAGATAGTGGTTTTTTGAGCTGTTTTTTGGTCTGTTTTTAGTACACCAGAGCCATTTTACAAAGGAGACTCTGCCAAAATTTCTGCAGAATCTGAAGCTTTCTTGGTTCATTTGACAGGTTGATATTGGTTCAGAGGTCAGTTTACAGGGGAAACTCTGCCGAATTTTTCCCAGGAAAGTAAACTATTGTGAAGCGTAGCTATGGCTGGATCACAGGACACTGCTCTTTACAATATCAAGAAGCTGGATGGAACCAATTTCCCATTGTGGAAGAAGCAGATTTGACACGTGTTGGTACAAAAGAAGCAGATAAAACCTATAAAGCTCAAGGAGATAAAACCAAAAGATATGGACGAAGATGAATGGAACGAAATGGATGAATTGGCACTTTCTACCATTATGCTGACTTTGGCAGAAAGCGTTTACTTCAATGTAGCAGACGAGATTTCGGCTTATCAAGCATGGTTAAAGCTGAGTGATCTTTATGAGAAGCAGAGTGCAGCTTCACAGGTATACTGGCTTAAGAAGCTTGTTGACTTGAAGATGAAAGAAGGGACACCTATGTCCAATCATCTGAATGAATTCAACACAATCTATAGTCAGTTGTCAGCCCAAGGTGTCAAGTTTGATGAACCTGTTAGAGCTATGTTCCTGTTGATCACATTGCCGGAAAGTTGGGACACTTTTCGCACAGCTTTGAGTAATTCTGCACCTCCAGATGGTTTGAACATAGTAGGTGTAGAAGGAAGTCTGCTTACTGAAGAAACCAATAGAAAGACAATGGACAAAGGCAAAGGAACAGCCTTAGTTGTCAGGGGAAGGACCAAAGAAAAGTACAAAGGTGGAAAGAGGAATCAGTCTCGTAGCAAGTCCCGCAGTGCTAAAGGCAAGAGTGACATAGAATGCTACCATTGTGGCAAGAAGGGTCACATGAAAAGAGACTGCAGAGAATGGAAAGCAGAAAAAGGCAAAGAGAAAGCTGAAGACCATGGTGAGAAGAACAAGTCCTCAGTGAAGATTCAAGAAATAAATGTGACAAACACTGTTGCAGAGGATGACAGTCTAGTGTCAGGAGACATCTACTTCTTGTAGAATACAATGGACTCAGCTCTTCTTACAACATCTGATAGAAATGCACTGAGTGACTGGATTATAGACTCAGGGGCATCACTTCATGTGTCTCCAAACAAGGAGTGGTTTACCTCTTATGTGACCACTAAAGATCATGTTCGGCTAGGCAATGGGCAGACATGTGAGATCTTAGGTGTTGGAGATGTTCAATTGAAGTTTCAGAATGGCTCTTCTTTCACGCTGAAGAATATGAGACATGTTCCCGCAATTACAAAGAGCTTGATCAGCACAGGTTTACTTGATGATGCTGGCTACGTCACCACTTTTGCACAGAACATGTGGAAGATATCCAAGGGTTCTATGACAGTAGCACATGGAGTAAAGTCTGGAGGACTTTACATTATTTATGTATCAAATGTCTCTAAAAATGTAATCAATGTAACCGAGCAACCGAACGTTTCTTTGTGGCATAGCCAGTTAGGACATATGTCCAAGAAGGGAATGGAGATCTTGTCTCGTTCTGGTTATTTGCCTGGCTTTTCATTTAATGATTTTGAATTCTGTGAACATTGTCTGTATGGTAAGCAAACACAACAGCCACATAAGCATAGAAGCAATAGAAGAGATACACAGTTGGCACTTGTTCATAGTGATTTGTGTGGACCTATGCCTAACCTATCTCTAGGGGGAGCTTCTTACTTTATGACATTTATAGATGATTACTCGAGGAAAGTATGGGTTTACTTTCTCAAGCACAAGGATGAAGCGTTTAGTGTTTTCAAAACGTTTGTGACACTTGTGGAGAATCAGAGTGGCAAGAAGCTTAAATGCTTACGCACTGACAATGGTGGAGAGTATGTTTCAAAGGCCTTTCAGGACTTTTGTGAGTCAAAAGGTATAAAACGTGAACTTACTGCTCCTTACAATCGTCCTCAAAATGGTGTTGCTGAGAGGATGAATAGGACCATACAAGAGAAGGTCAAAAGTATGTTGTCTAATGTACAGCTGCCAAATGGGTTTTGGGCTGAAGCTGTATCAACAGCTGTTCATCTTGTAAATAGATCTCCTAGCAAGGTTTTGCAGAAGGATTCGGTGCCAGAGATGGTATGGTCAGGCAAAATGCCCTCATACAAGTATCTCAGAGTCTTTGGCTGTGAGGCATATACTCACGTTCCAAAGGAATTTAGGAACAAACTTGAGCCAAAGAGTAGAAAGTGCATTTTTCTAGGCTATGGTAATTCTGGTGAGATGGGATACAGACTTTGGGATCCCGAATCCAGAAAGGTTGTCCGCAGCAATGATGTTCACTTTAATGAATCCAAATATCATTCTAAACCAGAGAGGGTTGAGGAGATTAGAAGAGTTGTCTTCCAAGAAGATGGACCTGCACGTGCAAGACAAAATGTTAGGGCTCAAGAGGAGCAAGGACAGGATAGAGTGGAACCACAGGTTGTGGCTGAGCCTGAGCCACCTATTGTGCGTAGATCTGGACGTGTCACGCGACCTCCTGATAGGTTTGTTCCATCTATGAACTATGTCATGTTGACTGATTGCAATGAGCCTTCATGTTACAAGGAAGCAGTGCAAATGAAGGACTCCGGGAATTGGCAATTGGCCATGCAGTTAGAGATGACAGCTCTGCATAAAAACAAGACATGGAAGCTAGTTAAATTACCACAGGGCAAAAAGGCTCTACCTTGTAAATGGGTTTACAGGTATAAGATCACCACTCATGATAGTCAGCCAAAGTACAAAGCAAGGCTTGTTGCCAAGGGCTTTAAGCAAGAACAAGGCATTGACTTTGATGAAGTCTTCTCTCCGGTGGTCAAGATGACTACCGGTGGTCAAGATGACTACATTGAGATGCTTTCTTCTCTCCGGTGGTCAAGATGACTACATTGAGATGCTTTCTTGCATTGGTTGCCATATTAGATTTGGTGTTGCACCAAATGGATGTCAAGACATGCAGCGTTCTTGCATGGTGATTTAGATGTGGAAATTTACATGCAGCAGCCAAAAGGGTTTGTTGAGAATGGCAAGGAAGATTGGGTATGCCAGTTGTTAAAGAGTCTTTATGGCTTAAAACAATCACCGAGGGCATGGTACCATAAATTCCACAAGTTTATGCTTTCTCAAGGCTACAAACGTAGTGAGTTCGATCACTGTCTATATACAAAGAAAGCTAAGGATGGTAGTTGGCTGATCCTTATTTTGTATGTGGATGACATGTTGATTGCTGGCAAGCACTTGGAAGAAATTTCAGCTTTGAAGTCAAAGATGGCAAAATCGTTTGACATGAAAGACATGGGTGAGGCAAGTCATATACTTGGTATGCGCATTGAGAGAGACAGATCAAAGAAGTTGATTTGGTTATCTCAAACAGAGTATATTGACAAGGTTTTGCAACGTTTCAATATGGAGAAGGGAAAGGCACTGAGTGTTCCATTGCCACCATATGTGAAACTTAGCAAACAAGATTGTCCTGTGTCTGAGGAAGAACAGGCTGAAATGGATAAGATTCCATATGCATCTGTTGGGGTTAAGGCCTATGTGCCTTGACCGGTCGCCCAGGTCATGGACGCCCGCCCACTGTTACCCTATACTTATAGTGAGTATACTGTATAGGGGGAGCTGCCACTTCACTGTCTCCCCACCCACATCGTGTGTGTCTCCTTCTCTCTCTCTCTCACTCTCCGTCTGTGGTGCTCCCCGATCCCCTTCAATTGGTATCAGAGCTATGCTGACCGCGGAGAGCACGACGGCTTTGAGAGCTTCGAGGCGATAGCTCGCTCGCTCTCGACGGTAGAGAGATTAAGAAAGCTTGGAAGCTTTGTGGCAATGCAATGGGAGCTTGTGAGCTCAGTTGAGAGTGATGTATGCTCTTGTGGAAGCTCAAAAAGGAGTGTGAAAGATTGTGTGTAAGTGAAGGTGCTGCCCTAAAACTGTGTGCGCAGCAGCACTGTTTTCAGATTCATTTTTCTCCTTGTAGAATGCAGATCTGAGAATTCTGTCCACGAATCCCATCCGTTTCGACGTGGTCTACAACTTTGCAGAAGAAACTTTTTGCAAATTCCTCACCGTTTTGCTGATATTCAGCTCAGACTGACTGTATACAGAAATTTCAGATTTTCTGTTGTCGCATTGTGTGCGAGTTTGATGCACTTTTGGAAGCACGGGAGATGCTTGAAGTTGAGTGCATAAATTCTGAGCTGAAGATGCAATTGCAGCTTGTGTTAAGCTTGTGGTTTGAGGGTTTTTTGGTAAACTTGGGCAACGAAGTACGGAGGCGTTTACACATCACCTAAGCGGTCTCTTGAGAGACGCAGGTTTTTGGAGCACACAGGTGGAGCTTCTTTCACTGGTTTTCACAGGATACTTTGGCAGTGATTTTGTGCTTGGATTCATGGTCTTTGCGAATGGTTTGCATATGGTTATGGCGCATGGTTGATGCCCATCATACATGCATTTTGGCGAGCACTTTCAAGTGCCGGTGAGCTCTCTTGAGAGCATTGTTTTCGCATTAAATAAGTTTCCGGATTGCAAATCTTTTGGCGCTTGCTTATGCGCGGTCACTCCGTTGATGTACGTTGAGTGCGGATTGCCATTGTATGTGAAAATGTGGAGCCATTTTGGCATTTCTACTCATTGGCATTGAGTAGTGTTATGGTTTATGGTAGAGATTGTACTTGAGTTTTTTGCTCAGTTTTCAGGGGAAATTCTGTCGGATTTTTCCGAGATTCTCGCCATAGTTTGTGATCGAGTGTTTACTCTCACTTTGACAGGTTTTGTCAGTTTGGACACAGTTTTGTGTTTTTTGTATCCACTCTCGCAAGAGTGAGGAGTTGTGTATCTTTCTTTGCTTGAGACAGTGGTTTGCTCTCAGGTGGGAGAGTCTTGTGATCTCGAGCATTGTTTCCCATAGTTTTGCAGAGCTTATGCATGTATGTTGAGTGTAGTTTGATGCGCATTGATTGCTCATTGTATTGAGCTTGCAGGACAATGGTTATATTGTGTTGATAGCCATTGTGCGTCGAAACTCTGACGAAATTTTCCCAAGAGTTTTATGTGTATCATTTATGCGATCTAGGTAGAGATTGCGGGTTGCACTCAACATTTGCGTGCGGTGTTCTCTGCATGTGGGAGATTTGTGCGTGTGTATGCATCGATACCGCACAGTGTGGGCTTGGTGATTAGCTCACAGATTGCAGTGTGATACTAGAGCATGCGAGGCTTGTATTGACATTGCGGGAGCTCTATTTTGGAGTGTCTCACAGGTTTTACATTGTGTTTCTGGCCATATTGGTAGACACTTTCCAGGTGTTGTTGGTGAGGTGGTTTTGCTTTCTAGTTTGCTACATTGTGCTCATGGCAGAGACAGGTGATCGATCAGATTGTGACCTCTCACAGATGCGCGTGTTTGATGGGTCAGACTTTGCGGCATGGAGAGAGTGTATGCTTGATGCATTGACACAGCAAGGGTTGCATCGACCATTGAGTGGTGATGCAAGTAGACCTTCAAACATGTCTGACGATCAATGGCAGGAGCTAGAGGAGATGGCACTATCTACACTCTCTTTGCACCTTGCGGAATCTGTATATGCTCTTGTTATGTATGAGACTACTTCGAGAGCACTTGGGCGCAGATTACATGATATGTATGATAGATCTGAGTCATCAAGGACTCGTGTGAGACATGTACATTCACGAGTACACCGACAGGTGACATGTTGGTATTGTGGTCATTCTAGACACGTTAGACGGCGTTGTTTTCGTCGTATGCGACATCGTAGGAGACATGACAGTCTCAGAGATGTATGTAGTGATGCCATGGACTCGGTTGCTTTGACAGTTGAGGCACATGTAGTGTCGGAGTATACTAGTGACGGTTTACCTCGAGCTATGCACGAGATGCTATACATGTGGATAGTGCACTCCCTTCGCAGTGGTTGCTAGACGCAGATGCTATGTTTCATGTCACGCCGCATCGTGCATGGTTTTGTAGCTATTCTAGCGGGATGCTTGGCAGTGTACGTTTGACCGATGGATCGGTGCATGCGATAGCAGGTGCAGGAGATGTGAGACTGTCATTACCGAGTGGTGCATCTTACTTGTTACGACATGTGCGCTATGTACCAGATTTGACAGTGAGTTTGATCTCGATTGGTCAGCTTAGAGATTGTGGATGTCAGATTTCGCTACGAGAGCGAAATCTGACATCCACAATCTAGTGATTTGGGATGCATTTGGGTTCGCTAGTGATTGCGAGAGGTGCCAAGAGTGGTACAGGTTACCCATTGCATATGGATCACGCGAGAGACGATGCTGTCTCTGTGATCACGCAACCAGGTAGAGAGCGAGAGAGCAGGCGAGTCTCATTTGCTTGTGGGTTGCAGGATGCTTTGCATGGAGTGCAGAGCAGTGACCTTGTTGTGCAGGTTGCGTCTACGGATGCATAGGTAGAGCGGGACAGCTCTAGTGAGTCACAGCAGGATGAGTCATCAGAGGTGATGACAGAGATGACTCACATGGATGTTGAGATGTCGACTATTGTGGAGTCATTTCTTGATATGCTTATGCCAGAGCTTGATGCAAATTCAAGACAGATGGATACTCTTGGTACACATGTGATATGTGGTGGGCACGAGGAGTCACTCCAGAGCTCGGAGTCAGAGTGCCATGGTCTCTATGATAGGGGACAGGATTGCCATGAGTTGAGTTCTGAGTTGGAGGTGGCAGAGGTTGCCAAGGTTGCATCAACGTTCGGTGTCCTCATGTACGAGATGCTGATCTCGAGGCCCGACATAGCAGCTGCAGTGGGAGCATTTGCAGCAGGGTTGATTAGTTGTTCGATGACTGATCTCGGCATAGAGCATAGGGGAGGTTTGCAGGTATTGGACCAATACTTGCAGGAGTGCATGAGCTCTTGTAGACTCTTTGCAAAGCTTGGAGCTAGCTTTGTGTGGCTTCCGCAGCGGGATGTTTGTCTATCAGTAGAGCCGGATGCACTAGCTCATCGAGAGTCAGTGGACATAGGTTGAGAGAATATCTCACCTTCTATTACTTGTACACTAGTAGATCTTGCTTAAAGGCACATTGGCCTTTAAGTGGGAGGTTGTTGGGGTTAAGGCCTATGTGCCTTGACCAGTCGCCCAGGTCATGGACGCCCGCCCACTGTTACCCTATACTTATAGTGAGTATATTGTATAGGGGGAGCTGCCACTTCACTGTCTCCCCACCCACATCGTGTGTATCTCCTTCTCTCTCTCTCTCTCACTCTCCGTCTGTGGTGCTCCCCGATCCCCTTCAACGTCTGCAATGGGTAGTTTGATGTATACAATGATTGCTACTCGCCCAGACATTGCATTTGCAGAGGGAGTAGTAAGTCGATACATGTCAAACCCAGGCAAGAAACATTGGGAGGCAGTGAAAGGAATATTGAGATACCTGAAAGCTACAAAGAGTATGCGTATATGCTATGGGAGTCAGGAACTAAGTGTAAAGGGTTTTACAGACTCAGATTATGCAGGTGACTTAGACAACCGAAGGTCTACGTCAGGGTATGCCTTTACATTGGCTGGTGGAGCAGTATCATGGCGTTCTAGATTACAAGATTGTGTTACTCAGTCTACTACAAAGGCTGAATATGTTGCAGCATCAGAGGCATGCAAAGAATCAATTTGGCTTAATCGACTAGTAACAGATTTGGGAATCAAAGAAGAGATGCCTGTGTTATATTGTGATAGTCAAAGTGCTATACAATTGGCTTGCAATCCAGTTTATCACTCAAAGACAAAGCATGTTGATGTGAAGTATCATTTCATCGGGGAAATGCTCGAGGATAAGCAACTTCAGCTTGTCAAAGTTCACACCACAGAAAATCCTGCTGATCTACTTACAAAAGGACTTCCCTCAGAGAGCTTTGCGCATTTTCGCAAGCAGTTAGGTGTAGGGTAGTACATCACTTCTCTACATCTCTTATATATTAGCTTGTATAGTAGCTTCTCTCACACTTAAAGTACCACATTGGACTTTAAGTGGGAGGTTGTTGGGGTATAAAGCCCAATGTGGTCGCCCAGGTAAGTGGACGGGCCGCCAGGTATGTACACATATTCTTTTGTAAAAACCTAATAAGAACTCACTATGCTCTACACATTACAGTAGAGCGAATTCACCATATCGTCGTGCTCTTCTTCTTGCACTCTCTCTCGCGTCGCACTTCTGCTCGTACTCCTTCAATACCGCCAATCTTTGGGTCCAGTGCATCTAAAACTAAAACTCAGCCACTTCATGTCGACTCTCTCTCTCTCTCTCTCGCTATATTATATATATATATATATATATATATATATATATATATATATATGTATATATATATATATATATGTATATATATATATATATATATATATGTATATATATATATATATATGTATATATATATATATATATATATATATATATATATATGTATATGTATATGTATATGTATATGTATATGTATATGTATATGTATACATATATGTATATGTATACATATATGTATATGTATATGTATACATATATGTATATGTATATGTATATGTATATATATATATATGTATATATATATGTATATGTATATATATGTACATATATATATATATATTTCAGTTGCTGCAATTTCTGTTTGTGTTTTGCTATTAATTTCTCCTTGGGTTTCCAAGCCTCTTACATCTTCTCAATGTGATCTTTGTATCTTGCCAATACAAAAAGCACTATGAGAATCAGGAATCAATTTTTGCACGGAATAGGAGCCATCCTTTGTTGGCTGAAAAATATGATTATTTTGGAGCCCAAAATGGGCAAAGAAAGACTTCAACGATGGAAAATTGATACGTTCTCCTTCTCCGGACCCACAGAAACAAATAAGCATTTGAAATGGTGATTCAGAGCTTTAAAAAAATTCTAAGCAGAATGACAGAAATTGTACCTCGAGCGCCTTGTTCTTCTTTATGCCATTGAGGGAGACAACACACGTTTGAGAAGGAGCGATGAAGTCATTGAGATCGCCCAGCTTCAAACCTGCCGAAAATTTTCCAGTCATTTTTCTCTTCTTCCTTGCGATTCTTCTGCTAAGTTAAGGTGCTTTTTGTTCAGCACGACTGCTTTGCTGAAGTACCGCACCCACGTGTTCAAAAACTTCAATCTTGTTACAAGCCTGAAGAGGTCATGTCGGCTACTTATGAAACTTGTTCCCATACACCCGTTAAAGGGTCTGGTGCCCCTCATTGTGACGACCCGGGAGGTTGGGCCGTCGGGAGTAACGTGCTGACAACCCGGGGTTGGGCGCGTCACGGGCACGGGGGCCTGGAGCTCTTTTCCTGGAGCTCTAATACCAAGTGTGACGACCCGCTGGTTGGGCCGTCGGGAGTAACGTGCGCGTCAAGTGGGCACGGGGGTCTGAAGCTCTTTGCCTGGCGCTCTGATACCAAGTGTGACGACCCGGGAGGTTGGGCCGTCGGGAGTAACATGCGCGTCACGGGCATGGAGGTCTGGAGCTCTTTTCCTGGAGCTCTGGAATGGGACCTGGAGCTCTGATACCAAGTGTGACGCCCCAGGAGCTAGGCGCGTCATGGAGAGGTGCGTGGTGGGCGCGTTTGCGCTCAAAGGGCCCGGCTCGGACGGGACCGGCTCGGGGCAAGGTGCTTTTGTCTTCAAGGGCCTGGCTCGGACGGGCCCGGCTCGGACGGGACCGGCTCGGGTCGAGTTGCCTTCAAGGGGGCCCGGCTCGGACGGGACCAGCTCGGGCGTGGTTGCATTCCATGGGTCGACGGCCGTGTTGCGTTTCGCGGGTCTCGCGTTCCGGGTCCCTAGCCCCACGTAGCCTCACGCTAGCCTCACTCCACGCACTCGTGCACCGTGGGGACTCCACGCAAGGTTCCCCAGGGCACGCTATGACCCTCCGTGAGTGCGGCGGGCGCAAACGCGCCCACCACGCACCTCTCCATGATGCGCCCAGCTCCTGGGGCGTCACACTTGGTATCAGAGCTCCAGGTCCCGTTCCAGAGCTCCAGGAAAAGAGCTCCAGACCCCCGTGCCCGTGACGCGCACGTTACTCCCGACGGCCCAACCTCCCGGGTCGTCACACTTGGTATCAGAGCGCCAGGCAAAGAGCTTCAGACCCCCGTGCCCACTTGACGCGCACGTTACTCCCGACGGCCCAACCAGCGGGTCGTCACACTTGGTATTAGAGCTCCAGGAAAAGAGCTCCAGGCCCCCGTGCCCATGACGCGCCCAACCCCGGGTCGTCAGCACGTTACTCCCGACGGCCCAACCTCCCGGGTCGTCACACTTGGTATCAGAGCTCCAGGTCCCGTTCCAGAGCTCCAGGAAAAGAGCTCCAGACCCCCGTGCCCGTGACGCGCACGTTACTCCCGACGGCCCAACCTCCCGGGTCGTCACACTCATCAACATCTTTGCAAGAAATGGCACCCCATAGACCGCCTACTCAGGCGGTGGCAGCAACCAGTTTTGTGATTCAAGGACAAAACTACCTATTGTAAGTGATAAAGGCGCTTAGTAAGTGTGGGGGTAGGTGTGGCACCCCCAACAGAAAGGAAGCAATCATCATCTTTCTCCAAGTAAATAGGATTTGTATTGCCATGGAGGTAACTAGTCCTTTGAGGACCATAGGGAGTAAACCTCGCTTGAAAAGGAGAATTTTGATGAAGGGGAAAATTACAATGAGAGTTATTCCCATTGCCATTGAGATGGCGATTAGCTGATCCTTGAAGAAAATGATTGGAAGGGTTGCGAAGCGAAGAAGATTTTTCATCAAGATCACGCTGATTTCTCATCAAGAAAATTATGATGAGAGCTATTCCCATTGCCATTGAGATGGTGATTAGATGATCCTTGAATAAAATGATTGGAATGGTTGAGGAATGGAGAAGATTTCTCATCAAGATCATCGTGATCTGGGTCATTAGGACCTTCAAATGTAAGAGAATGTTTCAATGTGTGGCATCCAATTTTAGCAAGAGCCATAAGTTCTTGCATATCATTTTATAGATTCAATGTAAAACATAATCAATGAGAGAATAAGATAAGCCTCAACATATGGTTATGCCAAAGTACATGTAAAGTGGAAAGCAGGAAGAAAAGTATCCCAAAACTGCTTCTTATAAATCCCAAACTGAGTGTCTTCTTTCTAAGGATTCTAAAACCTGACCTCCCTAATGACCTGCCCTTCTTGCCAAGATTTAGCATCAATTGTGACTGTTTGGTAGGTATATTATCAGGATAGGTGCATGTATACATGACCCCCCCCCCCAAACACCACTCTATTACCATGCATATGGCAGTGACGTGTAAGAGCACAGTTAGGACCCTCGACTCACTTTTTTATTCAATAGGAGGGTTTCTCCCCATCATTCTATAGCTACCTTATCATTACACTTGCACGCTACATAATGCACTCTTGGTTGTATTTACAGACTAGGTAATATGCCTATCAGTAAATGATACCTTGCACTTGCACACTGGGTAATATACTTTCTATTGTGTGGCTTCCTTCTCCAAGTTGTGTGTGCATTTTTGTAACCCTAATTCCAACACTTGGTATCAAAGCAGGCTGTGTTCTCCTAGCTAGTGTTGCTAGCACCCTTCGACTCACCTTCTCTAATTGGGGTGATTTTTGG
Organism: Adiantum capillus-veneris; assembly: GCF_014529385.1. Lineage (NCBI taxonomy): Eukaryota > Viridiplantae > Streptophyta > Polypodiopsida > Polypodiales > Pteridaceae > Adiantum > Adiantum capillus-veneris. The sequence continues at coordinate 138,875,949 of NC_140937.1, read as the reverse complement.
TGAGCATTTTGCATTGACATTTACTTTGGGACTACATGCAACACTCCACAAGCTATTTGATCTTCTTATGTAGAAATTTTATCAATGCAATTTTCTACAAAATAGGCACCTTACAATCTTGTTCTAATTGTGCTAGATAACATTGTTAATTCTTCTCCAACTTTTCTCTTTTTAGGCAACTTTCACATCAAGTGCAGTTATTTGTTGTGGTTGACAACAACAGAGATGTATTCACGGTGTTTGTTTCCAAGGACAAATTGGATGGGGGAAAATGGTCAATATTGGCTTATATGATGACACATGTTCTTGTTTCAAAGGATGTTTGGAATGTTTTGCAGGGCAATGATGTTTGCTTTCTATGGATACAGGTTTTGTTGAGAACGATGCAGCTTCTAAAAGACTAGCTCTTTCTAGAGTAGTTTTGCCTATAGCTGAGAAATCTAGGATGTTAGAGATGTGAAAGCTCATGCATTGATTGAGATATTCATTAAGCACATCCTTACACCTCACAATCATTAAGCAAGTCGCAATGAGACAAAAGAGCTAGAATCAAAGTTTATGTAGGAGGAAGATGACAAGGAAACTTTTCTTGCTAGTGTCAAGGATATTATGGAGAAATTCATTACTATTATAAAGAGCTACTATAAAGAGCTAGAATCAAAGTTTATGTAGGAGGAAGATGACAAGGAAACTTTTCTTGCTAGTGTCAAGGATATTATGGAGAAATTCATTACTATTAGGTGAATTCATTTCTAAAAGTTCAATTGTGCAAACTATTTATGATGAATCGCTAGCTGTCTACCTTATGTGTATGACACTTTTACTGCTAGTATTTAGAGACATATGACCCAAAGAAATCCAAAAGCTTTCAAACTTGATATATTGTGCACATTGTTGATACACATGTTGCTTTCTAGGATACATAGGACTATTATTGACCATGCTTTTATTGTTTCTCAAAGAGAGAGTGGTAATAACAATTTTGTAACACATATGTTCCCTTTACGGGTAATAGACCACATATATCTAGTGATTCTAAGAGCAGCAATCTATCTGGGAAATCTGATGATAAAGACAAGACCAAGATGTGTTGTCATTATTCAAAATAAACTGG